>NW_028187362.1:0-600000 GCF_964204655.1 Triturus cristatus
GGCATTTCAGCCGTCTTCAGCCAGGCTTGCTTGAATCCAGTGGCAAAGTGAGCAAGGGACTCACGTCTGAGCATACCCTGCCAACTTATGGCGAACAAAGCGGTACAAAAGGGGGTGGCGATGGACGGAGCATCAGAACCAATCAAACACTCACACCCAGTCAACAGACCTGGGTTTGATCCATCACCGTTCTTTAGCCCACTCTGCCACCCCAGTTCAGACATGGCCATATTTAGATCAGTCTGACCCTGTGCCTCATGGGAACAGTCCAGCCGGAACTGCCAAGCCATGCCTTCCCTGGACCGGAAACAAGCTTCCTAGGACCGGTTTCTGGCATTTCAGCCGTCTTTAGCAAGGCTTACTTGAATCCAGTGGCAAAGTGAGCAAGGGACTCACGTCTGAGCATACCCTGCCAACTTATGGCGAACAAAGCGGTACAAAAGGGGGTGGTGATGGACAGAGCATCAGAACCAATCAAACACTCACACCCAGTCAACAGATCTGGGTTTGATCCATCACCGTTCTTTAGCCCACTCTGCCACCCCAGTTCAGACATGGCCATATGCAAATCAGTCTGACCCTGTGCCTCATGGGAACAATCCAGCCCGAACTGCCAAGCCATGCCTTCCCTGGACCGGAAACAAGCTTCCTAGGACCGGTTTCTGGCATTTCAGCCGGCTTCAGCCAGGCTTGCTTGAATCCAGTGGCAAAGTGAGCAAGGGACTCACGTCTGAGCATACCCTGCCAACATATGGCGAACAAAGCGGTACAAAAGGGGGTGGTGATGGACGGAGCATCAGAACCAATCAAACACTCACACCCAGTCAACAGACCTGGGTTTGATCCATCACCGTTCTTTAGCCCACTCTGCCACCCCAGTTCAGACATGGCCATATGCAAATCAGTCTGACCCTGTGCCACATGGGAACAGTCCAGCCCGAACTGCCAAGCCATGCCTTCCCTGGACCGGAAACAAGCTTCCTAGGACCGGTTTCTGGCATTTCAGCCGTCTTCAGCCAGGCTTGCTTGAATCCAGTGGCAAAGTGAGCAAGGGACTCACGTCTGAGCACACCCTGCCAACTTATGGCGAACAAAGCAGTACAAAAGGGGGTGGTGATGGACGGAGCATCAGAACCAATCGAACACTCACACCCAGTCAACAGATCTGGGTTTGATCCATCACCGTTCTTTAGCCCACTCTGCTACCCCAGTTCAGACTTGGCCATATGCAAATCAGTCTGACCCTGTGCCTCATGGGAACAGTCCAGCCGGAACTGCCAAGCCATGCCTTCCCTGGACCGGAAACAAGCTTCCTAGGACCGGTTTCTGGCATTTCAGCCGTCTTCAGCCAGGCTTGCTTGAATCCAGCGGCAAAGTGAGCAAGGGACTCACGTCTGAGCATACCCTGCCAACTTATGGCGAACAAAGCGGTACAAAAGGGGGTGGTGATGGACGGAGCATCAGAAACAATCAAACACTCACACCCAGTCAACAGATCTGGGTTTGATCCATCACCGTTCTTTAGCCCACTCTGCCACCCCAGTTCAGACATGGCCATATGCAAATCAGTCTGACCCTGTGCCTCATGGGAACAGTCCAGCCCGAACTGCCAAGCCATGCCTTCCCTGGACCGGAAATAAGCTTCCTAGGACCGGTTTCTGGCATTTCAGCCGTCTTCAGCCAGGCTTGCTTGAATCCAGTGGCAAAGTGAGCAAGGGACTCACGTCTGAGCATACCCTGCCAACTTATGGGGAACAAAGCGGTACAAAAGAGGGTGGCGATGGACGGAGCATCAGAACCAATCAAACACTCACACCCAGTCAACAGACCTGGGTTTGATCCATCACCGTTCTTTAGCCCACTCTGCCACCCCAGTTCAGACATGGCCATATGCAAATCAGTCTGACCCTGTGCCTCATGGGAACAGTCCAGCCCGAACTGCCAAGCCATGCCTTCCCTGGACCGGAAACAAGCTTCCTAGGACTGGTTTCTGGCATTTCAGCCGTCTTCAGCCAGGCTTGCTTGAATCCAGTGGCAAAGTGAGCAAGGGACTCACGTCTGAGCATACCCTGCCAACTTATGGCGAACAAAGTGGTACAAAAGGGGGTGGCGATGGACGGAGCATCAGAACCAATCAAACATTCACACCCAGTCAACAGACCTGGGTTTGATCCATCACCGTTCTTTAGCCCACTCTGCCACCCCAGTTCAGACATGGCCATATGCAAATCAGTCTGACCCTGTGCCTCATGTGAACAGTCCAGCCCGAACTGCCAAGTCATGCCTTCCCTGGACCGGAAACAAGCTTCCTAGGACCGGTTTCTGGCATTTCAGCCGTCTTCAGCCAGGCTTGCTTGAATCCAGTGGCAAAGTGAGCAAGGGACTCACGTCTGAGCATACCCTGCCAACTTATGGCGAACAAAGCGGTACAAAAGGGGGTGGCGATGGACGGAGCATCAGAACCAATCAAACACTCACACCCAGTCAACAGACCTGGGTTTGATCCATCACCGTTGTTTAGCCCACTCTGCCACCCCAGTTCAGACATGGCCATATGCAAATCAGTCTGACCCTGTGCCTCATGGGAACAGTCCAGCCGGAACTGCCAAGCCATGCCTTCCCTGGACCGGAAACAAGCTTCCTAGGACCGGTTTCTGGCATTTCAGCCGTCTTTAGCCAGGCTTACTTGAATCCAGTGGCAAAGTGAGCAAGGGACTCACGTCTGAGGATACCCTGCCAACTTATGGCGAACAAAGCGGTACAAAAGGGGGTGGTGATGGACAGAGCATCAGAACCAATCAAACACTCACACCCAGTCAACAGATCTGGGTTTGATCCATCACCGTTCTTTAGCCCACTCTGCCACCCCAGTTCAGACATGGCCATATGCAAATCAGTCTGACCCTGTGCCTCATGGGAACAATCCAGCCCGAACTGCCAAGCCATGCCTTCCCTGGACCGGAAACAAGCTTCCTATGACCGGTTTCTGGCATTTCAGCCGGCTTCAGCCAGGCTTGCTTGAATCCAGTGGCAAAGTGAGCAAGGGACTCACGTCTGAGCATACCCTGCCAACTTATGGTGAACAAAGCGGTACAAAAGGGGGTGGTGATGGACGGAGCATCAGAACCAATCAAACACTCACACCCAGTCAACAGATCTGGGTTTGATCCATCACCGTTCTTTAGCCCACTCTGCCACCCCAGTTCAGACATGGCCATATGCAAATCAGTCTGACCCTGTGCCACATGGGAACAGTCCAGCCCGAACTGCCAAGCCATGCCTTCCCTGGACCGGAAACAAGCTTCCTAGGACCGGTTTCTGGCATTTCAGCCGTCTTCAGCCAGGCTTGCTTGAATCCAGTGGCAAAGTGAGCAAGGGACTCACGTCTGAGCATACCCTGCCAACTTATGGCGAACAAAGCGGTACAAAAGAGGGTGTCGATGGACTGAGCATCAGAACCAATCAAACACTCACACCCAGTCAACAGACCTGGGTTTGATCCATCACCGTTCTCTAACCCACTCTGCCACCCCAGTTCAGACATGGCCATATGCAAATCAGTCTGACCCTGTGCCTCATGGGAACAGTCCAGCCCGAACTGCCAAGCCATGCCTTCCCTGGACCGTAAACAAGCTTCCTAGGACCAGTTTCTGGCATTTCAGCCGTCTTCAGCCAGGCTTGCTTGAATCCAGTGGCAAAGTGAGCAAGGGACTCACGTCTGAGCATACCCTGCCAACTTATGGCGAACAAAGTGGTACAAAAGGGGGTGGCGATGGACGGAGCATCAGAACCAATCAAACATTCACACCCAGTCAACAGACCTGGGTTTGATCCATCACCGTTCTTTAGCCCACTCTGCCACCCCAGTTCAGACATGGCCATATGCAAATCAGTCTGACCCTGTGCCTCATGGGAACAGTCCAGCCCGAACTGCCAAGTCATGCCTTCCCTGGACCGGAAACAAGCTTCCTAGGACCGGTTTCTGGCATTTCAGCCGTCTTCAGCCAGGCTTGCTTGAATCCAGTGGCAAAGTGAGCAAGGGACTCACGTCTGAGCATACCCTGCCAACTTATGGCGAACAAAGCGGTACAAAAGGGGGTGGCGATGGACGGAGCATCAGAACCAATCAAACACTCACACCCAGTCAACAGACCTGGGTTTGATCCATCACCGTTGTTTAGCCCACTCTGCCACCCCAGTTCAGACATGGCCATATGCAAATCAGTCTGACCCTGTGCCTCATGGGAACAGTCCAGCCGGAACTGCAAAGCCATGCCTTCCCTGGACCGGAAACAAGCTTCCTAGGACCGGTTTCTGGCATTTCAGCCGTCTTTAGCCAGGCTTACTTGAATCCAGTGGCAAAGTGAGCAAGGGACTCACGTCTGAGGATACCCTGCCAACTTATGGCGAACAAAGCGGTACAAAAGGGGGTGGTGATGGACAGAGCATCAGAACCAATCAAACACTCACACCCAGTCAACAGATCTGGGTTTGATCCATCACCGTTCTTTAGCCCACTCTGCCACCCCAGTTCAGACATGGCCATATGCAATCAGTCTGACCCTGTGCCTCATGGGAACAATCCAGCCCGAACTGCCAAGCCATGCCTTCCCTGGACCGGAAACAAGCTTCCTATGACCGGTTTCTGGCATTTCAGCCGGCTTCAGCCAGGCTTGCTTGAATCCAGTGGCAAAGTGAGCAAGGGACTCACGTCTGAGCATACCCTGCCAACTTATGGTGAACAAAGCGGTAAAAAAGGGGGTGGTGATGGACGGAGCATCAGAACCAATCAAACACTCACACCCAGTCAACAGATCTGGGTTTGATCCATCACCGTTCTTTAGCCCACTCTGCCACCCCAGTTCAGACATGGCCATATGCAAATCAGTCTGACCCTGTGCCACATGGGAACAGTCCAGCCCGAACTGCCAAGCCATGCCTTCCCTGGACCGGAAACAAGCTTCCTAGGACCGGTTTCTGGCATTTCAGCCGTCTTCAGCCAGGCTTGCTTGAATCCAGTGGCAAAGTGAGCAAGGGACTCACGTCTGAGCATACCCTGCCAACTTATGGCGAACAAAGCGGTACAAAAGAGGGTGTCGATGGACTGAGCATCAGAACCAATCAAACACTCACACCCAGTCAACAGACCTGGGTTTGATCCATCACCGTTCTCTAACCCACTCTGCCACCCCAGTTCAGACATGGCCATATGCAAATCAGTCTGACCCTGTGCCTCATGGGAACAGTCCAGCCCGAACTGCCAAGCCATGCCTTCCCTGGACCGGAAACAAGCTTCCTAGGACCAGTTTCTGGCATTTCAGCCGTCTTCAGCCAGGCTTGCTTGAATCCAGTGGCTTAGTGAGCAAGGGACTCACGTCTGAGCATACCCTGCCAACTTATGGCGAACAAAGCGGTACAAAAGGGGGTGGCAATGGACGGAGCATCAGAACCAATCAAATACTCACACCCAGTCAACAGACCTGGGTTTGATCCATCACCGTTCTTTAGCCCACTCTGCCACCCCAGTTCAGACATGGCCATATGCAAATCAGTCTGACCCTGTGCCTCATGGGAACAGTCCAACCCGAACTGCCAAGCCATGCCTTCCCTGGACAGGGAACAAGCTTCCTAGGACCGGTTTCTGGCATTTCAGCCGTCTTCAGCCAGGCTTGCTTGAATCCAGTGGCAAAGTGAGCAAGGAACTCACGTCTGAGCATACCCTGCCAACTTATGGCGAACAAAGCGGTACAAAAGGGGGTGGTGATGGACGGAGCATCAGAACCAATCAAACACTCACACCCAGTCAACAGATCTGGGTTTGATCCATCACCGTTCTTTAGCCCACTCTGCCACCCCAGTTCAGACATGGCCATTTGCAAATCAGTCTGACCCTGTGCCTCATGGGAACAGTCGAGCCCGAACTGCCAAGCCATGCCTTCCCTGGACCGGAAACAAGCTTCCTAGGACCGGTTTCTGGCATTTCAGCCGTCTTCAGCCGGGCTTGCTTGAATCCAGTGGCAAAGTGAGCAAGGGACTCACGTCTGAGCATACCCTGCCAACTTATGGCCAACAAAGCGGTTCAAAAGGGGGTGGTGATGGACGGAGCATCAGAACCAATCAAACACTCACACCCAGTCAACAGATCTGGGTTTGATCCATCACCGTTCTTTAGCCCACTCTGCCACCCCAGTTCAGACATGGCCATATGCAAATCAGTCTGACCCTGTGCCTCATGGGAACAGTCCAGCCCGAACTGCCAAGCCATGCCTTCCTTGGACCGGAAACAAGCTTCCTAGGACCGGTTTCTGGCATTTCAGCCGTCTTCAGCCGGGCTTGCTTGAATCCAGTGGCAAAGTGAGCAAGGGACTCACGCCTGAGCATACCCTGCCAACTTATGGCGAACAAAGCGGTACAAAAGGGGGTGGTGATGGACGGAGCATCAGCAACAATCAAACACTCACACTCAGTCAACAGATCTGGGTTTGATCCATCACCGTTCTTTAGCCCACTCTGCCACCCCAGTTCAGACATGGCCATATGCAAATCAGTCTGACCCTGTGCCTCATGGGAACAGTCCAGCCCGAACTGCCAAGCCATGCCTTCCCTGGATCGGAAATAAGCTTCCTAGGACCGGTTTCTGGCATTTCAGCCGTCTTCAGCCAGGCTTGCTTGAATCCAGTGGCAAAGTGAGCAAGGGACTCACGTCTGAGCATACCCTGCCAACTTATGGCGAACAAAGCGGTACAAAAGGGGGTGGCGATGGACGGAGCATCAGAACCAATCAAACACTCACACCCAGTCAACAGACCTGGGTTTGATCCATCACCGTTCTTTAGCCCACTCTGCCACCCCAGTTCAGACATGGCCATATGCAAATCAGTCTGACCCTGTGCCTCATGGGAACAGTCCAGCCCGAACTGCCAAGTCATGCCTTCCCTGGACCGGAAACAAGCTTCCTAGGACCGGTTTCTGGCATTTCAGCCGTCTTCAGCCAGGCTTGCTTGAATCCAGTGGCAAAGTGAGCAAGGGACTCACGTCTGAGCATACCCTGCCAACTTATGGCGAACAAAGCGGTACAAAAGGGGGTGGCGATGGACGGAGCATCAGACCCAATCAAACACTCACACCCAGTCAACAGACCTGGGTTTGATCCATCACCGTTCTTTAGCCCACTCTGCCACCCCAGTTCAGACATGGCCATATGCAAATCAGTCTGACCCTGTGCCTCATGGGAACAGTCCAGCCGGAACTGCCAAGCCATGCCTTCCCTGGACCGGAAACAAGCTTCCTAGGACCGGTTTCTGGCATTTCAGCCGTCTTTAGCCAGGCTTACTTGAATCCAGTGGCAAAGTGAGCAAGGGACTCACGTCTGAGCATACCCTGCCAACTTATGGCGAACAAAGCGGTACAAAAGGGGGTGGTGATGGACAGAGCATCAGAACCAATCAAACACTCACACCCAGTCAACAGATCTGGGTTTGATCCATCACCGTTCTTTAGCCCACTCTGCCACCCCAGTTCAGACATGGCCATATGCAAATCAGTCTGACCCTGTGCCTCATGGGAACAATCCTGCCCGAACTGCCAAGCCATGCCTTCCCTGGACCGGAAACAAGCTTCCTAGGACCGGTTTCTGGCATTTCAGCTGGCTTCAGCCAGGCTTGCTTGAATCCAGTGGCAAAGTGAGCAAGGGACTCACGTCTGAGCATACCCTGCCAACTTATGGCGAACAAAGCGGTACAAAAGGGGGTGGTGATGGACGGAGCATCAGAACCAATCAAACACTCACACCCAGTCAACAGATCTGGGTTTGATCCATCACCGTTCTTTAGCCCACTCTGCCACCCCAGTTCAGACATGGCCATATGCAAATCAGTCTGACCCTGTGCCACATGGGAACAGTCCAGCCCGAACTGCCAAGCCATGCCTTCCCTGGACCGGAAACAAGCTTCCTAGGACCGGTTTCTGGCATTTCAGCCGTCTTCAGCCAGGCTCGCTTGAATCCAGTGGCAAAGTGAGCAAGGGACTCACGTCTGAGCATACCCTGCTAACTTATGGCGAACAAAGCAGTACAAAAGGGGGTGGTGATGGACGGAGCATCAGAACCAATCAAACACTCACACCCAGTCAACAGATCTGGGTTTGATCCATCACCGTTCTTTAGCCCACTCTGCTACCCCAGTTCAGACTTGGCCATATGCAAATCAGTCTGACCCTGTGCCTCATGGGAACAGTCCAGCCCGAACTGCCGAGCCATGCCTTCCCTGGACCGGAAACAAGCTTCCTAGGACCGGTTTCTGGCATTTCAGCCGTCTTCAGCCAGGCTTGCTTGAATCCAATGGCAAAGTGAGCAAGGGACTCACGTCTGAGCATACCCAGCCAACTTATGGCGAACAAAGCGGTACAAAAGAGTGTGGCGATGGACAGAGCATCAGAACCAATCAAACACTCACACCCAGTCAACAGACCTGGGTTTGATCTATCACCGTTCTTTAGCCCACTCTGCCACCCCAGTTCAGACATGGCCATATGCAAATCAGTCTGACCCTGTGCCTCATGGGAACAGTCCAGCCCGAACTGCCAAGCCATGCCTTCCCTGGACCGGAAACAAGCTTCCTAGGACCGGTTTCTGGCATTTCAGCCGTCTTCAGCCAGGCTTGCTTGAATCCAGTGGCAAAGTGAGCAAGGGACTCACGTCTGAGCATACCCTTCCAACTGATGGCGAACAAAGCGGTACAAAAGAGGGTGGCGATGGACAGAGCATCAGAACCAATCAAACACTCACACCCAGTCAACAGACCTGGGTTTGATCCATCACCGTTCTTTAGCCCACTCTGCCACCCCAGTTCAGACATGGCCATATGCAAATCAGTCTGACCCTGTGCCTCATGGGAACAGTCCAGCCCGAACTGCCAAGCCATGCCTTCCCTGGGCCGGAAACAAGCTTCCTAGGACCGGTTTCTGGCATTTCAGCCGTCTTCAGCCAGGCTTGCTTGAATCCAGTGGCAAAGTGAGCAAGGGACTCACGTCTGAGCATACCCTGCCAACTTATGGCGAACAAAGCGGTACCAAAGAGGGTGTGGATGGACGGAGCATCAGAACCAATCAAACACTCACACCCAGTCAACAGACCTGGGTTTGATCCATCACCGTTCTCTAGCCCACTCTGCCACCCCAGTTCAGACATGGCCATATGCAAATCAGTCTGACCCTGTGCCTCATGGGAACAGTCCAGCCCGAACTGCCAAGCCATGCCTTCCCTGGACCGGAAACAAGCTTCCTAGGACCAGTTTCTGGCATTTCAGCCGTCTTCAGCCAGGCTTGCTTGAATCCAGTGGCTTAGTGAGCAAGGGACTCACGTCTGAGCATACCCTGCCAACTTATGGCGAACAAAGCGGTACAAAAGGGGGTGGCGATGGACGGAGCATCAGAACCAATGAAACACTCACACCCAGTCAACAGACCTGGGTTTGATCCATCACCGTTCTTTAGCCCACTCTGCCACCCCAGTTCAGACATGGCCATATGCAAATCAGTCTGACCCTGTGCCTCATGGGAACAGTCCAGCCCGAACTGCCAAGCCATGCCTTCCCTGGACCGGAAATAAGCTTCCTAGGACCGGTTTCTGGCATTTCAGCCGTCTTCAGCCAGGCTTGCTTGAATCCAGTGGCAAAGTGAGCAAGGGACTCACGTCTGAGCATACCCTGCCAACTGATGGCGAACAAAGCGGTACAAAAGAGGGTGGCGATGGACGGAGCATCAGAACCAATCAAACACTCACACCCAGTCAACAGACCTGGGTTTGATCCATCACCGTTCTTTAGCCCACTCTGCCACCCCAGTTCAGACATGGCCATATGCAAATCAGTCTGACCCTGTGCCTCATGGGAACAGTCCAGCCGGAACTGCCAAGCCATGCCTTCCCTGGACCGGAAACAAGCTTCCTAGGACCGGTTTCTGGCATTTCAGCCGTCTTTAGCCAGGCTTACTTGAATCCAGTGGCAAAGTGAGCAAGGGACTCACGTCTGAGCATACCCTGCCAACTTATGGCGAACAAAGAGGTACAAAAGGGGGTGGTGATGGACAGAGCATCAGAACCAATCAAACACTCACACCCAGTCAACAGATCTGGGTTTGATCCATCACCGTTCTTTAGCCCACTCTGCCACCCCAGTTCAGACATGGCCATATGCAAATCAGTCTGACCCTGTGCCTCATGGGAACAATCCTGCCCGAACTGCCAAGCCATGCCTTCCCTGGACTGGAAACAAGCTTCCTAGGACCGGTTTCTGGCATTTCAGCTGGCTTCAGCCAGGCTTGCTTGAATCCAGTGGCAAAGTGAGCAAGGGACTCACGTCTGAGCATACCCTGCCAACTTATGGCGAACAAAGCGGTACAAAAGGGGGTGGTGATGGACGGAGCATCAGAACCAATCACCAATCACCCAGTCAACAGATCTGGGTTTGATCCATCACCGTTCTTTAGCCCACTCTGCCACCCCAGTTCAGACATGGCCATATGCAAATCAGTCTGACCCTGTGCCACATGGGAACAGTCCAGCCCGAACTGCCAAGCCATGCCTTCCCTGGACCGGAAACAAGCTTCCTAGGACCGGTTTCTGGCATTTCAGCCGTCTTCAGCCAGGCTCGCTTGAATCCAGTGGCAAAGTGAGCAAGGGACTCACGTCTGAGCATACCCTGCTAACTTATGGCGAACAAAGCAGTACAAAAGGGGGTGGTGATGGACGGAGCATCAGGACCAATCAAACACTCACACCCAGTCAACAGATCTGGGTTTGATCCATCACCGTTCTTTAGCCCACTCTGCTACCCCAGTTCAGACTTGGCCATATGCAAATCAGTCTGACCCTGTGCCTCATGGGAACAGTCCAGCCCGAACTGCCAAGCCATGCCTTCCCTGGACCGGAAACAAGCTTCCTAGGACCGGTTTCTGGCATTTCAGCCGTCTTCAGCCAGGCTTGCTTGAATCCAATGGCAAAGTGAGCAAGGGACTCACGTCTGAGCATACCCAGCCAACTTATGGCGAACAAAGCGGTACAAAAGAGGGTGGCGATGGACAGAGCATCAGAACCAATCAAACACTCACACCCAGTCAACAGACCTGGGTTTGATCTATCACCGTTCTTTAGCCCACTCTGCCACCCCAGTTCAGACATGGCCATATGCAAATCAGTCTGACCCTGTGCCTCATGGGAACAGTCCAGCCCGAACTGCCAAGCCATGCCTTCCCTGGACCGGAAACAAGCTTCCTAGGACCGGTTTCTGGCATTTCAGCCGTCTTCAGCCAGGCTTGCTTGAATCCAGTGGCAAAGTGAGCAAGGGACTCACGTCTGAGCATACCCTTCCAACTGATGGCGAACAAAGCGGTACAAAAGAGGGTGGCGATGGACAGAGCATCAGAACCAATCAAACACTCACACCCAGTCAACAGACCTGGGTTTGATCCATCACCGTTCTTTAGCCCACTCTGCCACCCCAGTTCAGACATGGCCATATGCAAATCAGTCTGACCCTGTGCCTCATGGGAACAGTCCAGCCCGAACTGCCAAGCCATGCCTTCCCTGGGCCGGAAACAAGCTTCCTAGGACCGGTTTCTGGCATTTCAGCCGTCTTCAGCCAGGCTTGCTTGAATCCAGTGGTAAAGCGAGCAAGGGACTCACGTCTGAGCATACCCTGCCAACTTATGGCGAACAAAGCGGTACAAAAGAGGGTGTGGATGGACGGAGCATCAGAACCAATCAAACACTCACACCCAGTCAACAGACCTGGGTTTGATCCATCACCGTTCTCTAGCCCACTCTGCCACCCCAGTTCAGACATGGCCATATGCAAATCAGTCTGACCCTGTGCCTCATGGGAACAGTCCAGCCCGAACTGCCAAGCCATGCCTTCCCTGGACCGGAAACAAGCTTCCTAGGACCAGTTTCTTGCATTTCAGCCGTCTTCAGCCAGGCTTGCTTGAATCCAGTGGCTTAGTGAGCAAGGGACTCACGTCTGAGCATACCCTGCCAACTTATGGCGAACAAAGCGGTACAAAAGGGGGTGGCGATGGACGGAGCATCAGAACCAATGAAACACTCACACCCAGTCAACAGACCTGGGTTTGATCCATCACCGTTCTTTAGCCCACTCTGCCACCCCAGTTCAGACATGGCCATATGCAAATCAGTCTGACCCTGTGCCTCATGGGAACAGTCCAGCCCGAACTGCCAAGCCATGCCTTCCCTGGACCAGAAATAAGCTTCCTAGGACCGGTTTCTGGCATTTCAGCCGTCTTCAGCCAGGCTTGCTTGAATCCAGTGGCAAAGTGAGCAAGGGACTCACGTCTGAGCATACCCTGCCAACTGATGGCGAACAAAGCGGTACAAAAGAGGGTGGCGATGGACGGAGCATCAGAACCAATCAAACACTCACACCCAGTCAACAGACCTGGGTTTGATCCATCACCGTTCTTTAGCCCACTCTGCCACCCCAGTTCAGACATGGCCATATGCAAATCAGTCTGACCCTGTGCCTCATGGGAACAGTCCAGCCCGAACTGCCAAGCCATGCCTTCCCTGGACCGGAAACAAGCTTCCTAGGACCGCTTTCTGGCATTTCAGCTGTCTTCAGCCAGGCTTGCTTGAATCCAGTGGCAAAGTGAGCAAGGAACTCACGTCTGAGCATACCCTGCCAACTTATGGCGAACAAAGCGGTACAAAAGGGGGTGGCGATGGACGGAGCATCAGAACCAATCAAACACTCACACCCAGTCAACAGACCTGGGTTTGATCCATCACCGTTCTTTAGCCCACTCTGCCACCCCAGTTCAGACATGGCCATATGCAAATCAGTCTGACCCTGTGCCTCATGGGAACAGTCCAGCCCGAACTGCCAAGTCATGCCTTCCCTGGACCGGAAACAAGCTTCCTAGGACCGGTTTCTGGCATTTCAGCCGTCTTCAGCCAGGCTTGCTTGAATCCAGTGGCAAAGTGAGAAAGGGACTCACGTCTGAGCATACCCTGCCAACTTATGGTGAACAAAGCGGTACAAAAGGGGGTGGCGATGGACGGAGCATCAGAACCAATCAAACACTCACACCCAGTCAACAGACCTGGGTTTGATCCATCACCGTTCTTTAGCCCACTCTGCCACCCCAGTTCAGACATGGCCATATGCAAATCAGTCTGACCCTGTGCCTCATGGGAACAGTCCAGCCGGAACTGCCAAGCCATGCCTTCCCTGGACCGGAAACAAGCTTCCTAGGACCGGTTTCTGGCATTTCAGCCGTCTTTAGCCAGGCTTACTTGAATCCAGTGGCAAAGTGAGCAAGGGACTCACGTCTGAGCATACCCTGCCAACTTATGGCGAACAAAGCGGTACAAAAGGGGGTGGTGATGGACAGAGCATCAGAACCAATCAAACACTCACACCCAGTCAACAGATCTGGGTTTGATCCATCACTGTTCTTTATCCCACTCTGCCACCCCAGTTCAGACATGGCCATATGCAAATCAGTCTGACCCTGTGCCTCATGGGAACAATCCAGCCCGAACTGCCAAGCCATGCCTTCCCTGGACCGGAAACAAGCTTCCTAGGACCGGTTTCTGGCATTTCAGCCGGCTTCAGCCAGGCTTGCTTGAATCCAGTGGCAAAGTGAGCAAGGGACTCACGTCTGAGCATACCCTGCCAACTTATGGCGAACAAAGCGGTACAAAAGGGGGTGGTGATGGACGGAGCATCAGAACCAATCAAACACTCACACCCAGTCAACAGATCTGGGTTTGATCCATCACCGTTCTTTAGCCCACTCTGCCACCCCAGTTCAGACATGGCCATATGCAAATCAGTCTGACCCTGTGCCACATGGGAACAGTCCAGCCCGAACTGCCAAGCCATGCCTTCCCTGGACCGGAAACAAGCTTCCTAGGACCAGTTTCTGGCATTTCAGCCGTCTTCAGCCAGGCTTGCTTGAATCCAGTGGCAAAGTGAGCAAGGGACTCACGTCTGAGCATACCCTGCCAACTTATGGCGAACAAAGCAGTACAAAAGGGGGTGGTGAAGGACGGAGCATCAGAACCAATCAAACACTCACACCCAGTCAACAGATCTGGGTTTGATCCATCACCGTTCTTTAGCCCACTCTGCTACCCCAGTTCAGACTTGGCCATATGCAAATCAGTCTGACCCTGTGCCTCATGGGAACAGTCCAGCCCGAACTGCCGAGCCATGCCTTCCCTGGACCGGAAACAAGCTTCCTAGGACCGGTTTCTGGCATTTCAGCCGTCTTCAGCCAGGCTTGCTTGAATCCAATGGCAAAGTGAGCAAGGGACTCACGTCTGAGCATACCCTGCCAACTTATGGCGAACAAAGCGGTACAAAAGAGGGTGTCGATGGACAGAGCATCAGAACCAATCAAACACTCACACCCAGTCAACAGACCTGGGTTTGATCCATCACCGTTCTTTAGCCCACTCTGCCACCCCAGTTCAGACATGGCCATATGCAAATCAGTCTGACCCTGTGCCTCATGGGAACAGTCCAGCCCGAACTGCCAAGCCATGCCTTCCCTGGACCGGAAACAAGCTTCCTAGGACCAGTTTCTGGCATTTCAGCCGTCTTCAGCCAGGCTTGCTTGAATCCAGTGGCTTAGTGAGCAAGGGACTCACGTCTGAGCATACCCTGCCAACTTATGGCGAACAAAGCGGTACAAAAGGGGGTGGTGATGGACGGAGCATCAGAACCAATCAAACACTCACACCCAGTCAACAGATCTGGGTTTGATCCATCACCGTTCTTTAGCCCACTCTGCCACCCCAGTTCAGACATGGCCATATGCAAATCAGTCTGACCCTGTGCCTCATGGGAACAGTCCAGCCCGAACTGCCAAGCCATGCCTTCCTTGGACCGGAAACAAGCTTCCTAGGACCGGTTTCTGGCATTTCAGCCGTCTTCAGCCGGGCTTGCTTGAATCCAGTGGCAAAGTGAGCAAGGGACTCACGCCTGAGCATACCCTGCCAACTTATGACGAACAAAGCGGTACATAAGGGGGTGGTGATGGACGGAGCATCAGAAACAATCAAACACTCACACCCAGTCAACAGATCTGGGTTTGATCCATCACCGTTCTTTAGCCCACTCTGCCACCCCAGTTCAGACATGGCCATATGCAAATCAGTCTGACCCTGTGCCTCATGGGAACAGTCCAGCCCGAACTGCCAAGCCATGCCTTCCCTGGACCGGAAATAAGCTTCCTAGGACCGGTTTCTGGCATTTCAGCCGTCTTCAGCCAGGCTTGCTTGAATCCAGTGGCAAAGTGAGCAAGGGACTCACGTCTGAGCATACCCTGCCAACTTATGGCGAACAAAGCGGTACAAAAGAGGGTGGCGATGGACGGAGCATCAGAACCAATCAAACACTCACACCCAGTCAACAGACCTGGGTTTGATCCATCACCGTTCTTTAGCCCACTCTGCCACCCCAGTTCAGACATGGCCATATGCAAATCAGTCTGACCCTGTGCCTCATGGGAACAGTCCAGCCCGAACTGCCAAGCCATGCCTTCCCTGGACCGGAAACAAGCTTCCTAGGACCGGTTTCTGGCATTTCAGCCGTCTTCAGCCAGGCTTGCTTGAATCCAGTGGCAAAGTGAGCAAGGGACTCACGTCTGAGCATACCCTGCCAACTTATGGCGAACAAAGCGGTACAAAAGGGGGTGGCGATGGACGGAGCATCAGAACCAATCAAACACTCACACCCAGTCAACAGACCTGAGTTTGATCCATCACCGTTCTTTAGCCCACTCTGCCACCCCAGTTCAGACATGGCCATATGCAAATCAGTCTGACCCTGTGCCTCATGGGAACAGTCCAGCCCGAACTGCCAAGTCATGCCTTCCCTGGACCGGAAACAAGCTTCCTAGGACCGGTTTCTGGCATTTCAGCCGTCTTCAGCCAGGCTTGCTTGAATCCAGTGGCAAAGTGAGCAAGGGACTCACGTCTGAGCATACCCTGCCAACTTATGGCGAACAAAGCGGTACAAAAGGGGGTGGCGATGGACGGAGCATCAGAACCAATCAAACACTCACACCCAGTCAACAGACCTGGGTTTGATCCATCACCGTTCTTTAGCCCACTCTGCCACCCCAGTTCAGACATGGCCATATGCAAATCAGTCTGACCCTGTGCCTCATGGGAACAGTCCAGCCGGAACTGCCAAGCCATGCCTTCCCTGGACCGGAAACAAGCTTCCTAGGACCGGTTTCTGGCATTTCAGCCGGCTTCAGCCAGGCTTGCTTGAATCCAGTGGCAAAGTGAGCAAGGGACTCACGTCTGAGCATACCCTGCCAACTTATGGCGAACAAAGCGGTACAAAAAGGGGTGGTGATGGACAGAGCATCAGAACCAATCAAACACTCACACCCAGTCAACAGATCTGGGTTTGATCCATCACCGTTCTTTAGCCCACTCTGCCACCCCAGTTCAGACATGGCCATATGCAAATCAGTCTGACCCTGTGCCACATGGGAACAGTCCAGCCCGAACTGCCAAGCCATGCCTTCCCTGGACCGGAAACAAGCTTCCTAGGACCGGTTTCTGGCATTTCAGCCGTCTTCAGCCAGGCTTGCTTGAATCCAGTGGCAAAGTGAGCAAGGGACTCACGTCTGAGCATACCCTGCCAACTTATGGCGAACAAAGCAGTACAAAAGGGGGTGGTGATGGACGGAGCATCAGAACCAATCAAACACTCACACCCAGTCAACAGATCTGGGTTTGATCCATCACCGTTCTTTAGCCCACTCTGCTACCGCAGTTCAGACTTGGCCATATGCAAATCAGTCTGATCCTGTGCCTCATGGGAACAGTCCAGCCCGAACTGCCGAGCCATGCCTTCCCTGGACCGAAAACAAGCTTCCTAGGACCGGTTTCTGGCATTTCAGCCGTCTTCAGCCAGGCTTGCTTGAATCCAATGGCAAAGTGAGCAAGGGACTCACGTCTGAGCATACCCAGCCAACTTATGGCGAACAAAGCGGTACAAAAGAGGGTGGCGATGGACAGAGCATCAGAACCAATCAAACACTCACACCCAGTCAACAGACCTGGGTTTGATCTATCACCGTTCTTTAGCCCACTCTGCCTACCCAGTTCAGACATGGCCATATGCAAATCAGTCTGACCCTGTGCCTCATGGGAACAGTCCAGCCCGAACTGCCAAGCCATGCCTTCCCTGGACCGGAAACAAGCTTCCTAGGACCGGTTTCTGGCATTTCAGCCGTCTTCAGCCAGGCTTGCTTGAATCCAGTGGCAAAGTGAGCAAGGGACTCACGTCTGAGCATACCCTTCCAACTAATGGCGAACAAAGCGGTACAAAAGAGGGTGGCGATGGACAGAGCATCAGAACCAATGAAACACTCACACCCAGTCAACAGACCTGGGTTTGATCCATCACCGTTCTTTAGCCCACTCTGCCACCCCAGTTCAGACATGGCCATATGCAAATCAGTCTGACCCTGTGCCTCATGGGAACAGTCCAGCCCGAACTGCCAAGCCATGCCTTCCCTGGGCCGGAAACAAGCTTCCTAGGACCGGTTTCTGGCATTTCAGCCGTCTTCAGCCAGGCTTGCTTGAATCCAGTGGCAAAGTGAGCAAGGGACTCACGTCTGAGCATACCCTGCCAACTTATTGCGAACAAAGCGGTACAAAAGAGGGTGTCGATGGACGGAGCATCAGAACCAATCAAACACTCACACCCAGTCAACAGACCTGGGTTTGATCCATCACCGTTCTCTAGCCCACTCTGCCACCCCAGTTCAGACATGGCCATATGCAAATCAGTCTGACCCTGTGCCTCATGGGAACAATCCAGCCCGAACTGCCAAGCCATGCCTTCCCTGGACCGGAAACAAGCTTCCTAGGACCGGATTCTGGCATTTCAGCCGGCTTCAGCCAGGCTTGCTTGAATCCAGTGGCAAAGTGAGCAAGGGACTCACGTCTGAGCATACCCTGCCAACTTATGGCGAACAAAGCGGTACAAAAAGGGGTGGTGATGGACGGAGCATCAGAACCAATCAAACACTCACACCCAGTCAACAGATCTGGGTTTGATCCATCACCGTTCTTTAGCCCACTCTGCCACCCCAGTTCAGACATGGCCATATGCAAATCAGTCTGACCCTGTGCCACATGGGAACAGTCCAGCCCGAACTGCCAAGCTATGCCTTCCCTGGACCGGAAACAAGCTTCCTAGGACCGGTTTCTGGCATTTCAGCCGTCTTCAGCCAGGCTTGCTTGAATCCAGTGGCAAAGTGAGCAAGGGACTCACGTCTGAGCATACCCTGCCAACTTATGGCGAACAAAGCAGTACAAAAGGGGGTGGTGATGGACGGAGCATCAGAACCAATCAAACACTCACACCCAGTCAACAGATCTGGGTTTGATCCATCACCGTTCTTTAGCCCACTCTGCTACCGCAGTTCAGACTTGGCCATATGCAAATCAGTCTGACCCTGTGCCTCATGGGAACAGTCCAGCCCGAACTGCCGAGCCATGCCTTCCCTGGACCGGAAACAAGCTTCCTAGGACCGGTTTCTGGCATTCCAGCCGTCTTCAGCCAGGCTTGCTTGAATCCAATGGCAAAGTGAGCAAGGGACTCACGTCTGAGCATACCCAGCCAACTTATGGCGAACAAAGCGATACAAAAGAGGGTGGCGATGGACAGAGCATCAGAACCAATCAAACACTCACCCAGTCAACAGACCTGGGTTTGATCTATCACCGTTCTTTAGCCCACTCTGCCACCCCAGTTCAGACATGGCCAAATGCAAATCAGTCTGACCCTGTGCCTCATGGGAACAGTCCAGCCCGAACTGCCAAGCCATGCCTTCCCTGGACCGGAAACAAGCTTCCTAGGACCGGTTTCTGGCATTTCAGCCGTCTTCAGCCAGGCTTGCTTGAATCCAGTGGCAAAGTGAGCAAGGGACTCACGTATGAGCATACCCTTCCAACTAATGGCGAACAAAGCGGTACAAAAGAGGGTGGCGATGGACAGAGCATCAGAACCAATCAAACACTCACACCCAGTCAACAGACCTGGGTTTGATCCATCACCGTTCTCTAGCCCACTCTGCCACCCCAGTTCAGACATGGCCATATGCAAATCAGTCTGACCCTGTGCCTCATGGGAACAGTCCAGCCCGAACTGCCAAGCCATGCCTTCCCTGGACAGGGAACAAGCTTCCTAGGACCGGTTTCTGGCATTTCAGCCGTCTTCAGCCAGGCTTGCTTGAATCCAGTGGCAAAGTGAGCAAGGGACTCACGTCTGAGCATACCCTGCCAACTTATGGCGAACAAAGCGGTACAAAAGGGGGTGGTGATGGACGGAGCATCAGAACCAATCAAACACTCACACCCAGTCAACAGATCTGGGTTTGATCCATCACCGTTCTTTATCCCACTCTGCCACCCCAGTTCAGACATGGCCATATGCAAATCAGTCTGACCCTGTGCCTCATGGGAACAGTCCAGCCCGAACTGCCAAGCCATGCCTTCCCTGGACCGGAAACAAGCTTCCTAGGACCGGTTTCTGGCATGTCAGCCGTCTTCAGCCGGGCTTGCTTGAATCCAGTGGCAAAGTGAGCAAGGGACTCACGTCTGAGCATACCCTGCCAACTTATGGCCAACAAAGCGGTTCAAAAGGGAGTGGTGATGGACGGAGCATCAGAACCAATCAAACACTCACACCCAGTCAACAGATCTGGGTTTGATCCATCACCGTTCTTTAGCCCACTCTGCCACCCCAGTTTAGGCATGGCCATATGCGAATCAGTCTGACCCTGTGCCTCATGGGAACAGTCCAGCCCGAACTGCCAAGCCATGCCTTCCTTGGACCGGAAACAAGCTTCCTAGGACCGGTTTCTGGCATTTCAGCCGTCTTCAGCCGGGCTTGCTTGAATCCAGTGGCAAAGTGAGCAAGGGACTCACGCCTGAGCATACCCTGCCAACTTATGGCGAACAAAGCGGTACAAAAGGGGGTGGTGATGGACGGAGCATCAGAAACAATCAAACACTCACACCCAGTCAACAGACCTGGGTTTGATCCATCACCGTTCTTTAGCCCACTCTGCCACCCCAGTTCCGACATGGCCATATGCAAATCAGTCTGACCCTGTGCCTCATGGGAACAGTCCAGCCCGAACTGCCAAGCCATGCCTTCCCTGGACCGGAAATAAGCTTCCTAGGACCGGTTTCTGGCATTTCAGCCGTCTTCAGCCAGGCTTGCTTGAATCCAGTGGCAAAGTGAGCAAGGGACTCACGTCTGAGCATACCCTGCCAACTTATGGCGACCAAAGCGGTACAAAAGAGGGTGGCGATGGACGGAGCATCAGAACCAATCAAACACTCACACCCAGTCAACAGACCTGGGTTTGATCCATCACCGTTCTTTAGCCCACTCTGCCACCCCAGTTCAGACATGGCCATATGCAAATCAGTCTGACCCTGTGTCTCATGGGAACAGTCCAGCCCGAACTGCCAAGCCATGCCTTCCCTGGACCGGAAACAAGCTTCCTAGGACCGGTTTCTGGCATTTCAGCCGTCTTCAGCCATGCTTGCTTGAATCCAGTGGCAAAGTGAGCAAGGGACTCACGTCTGAGCATACCCTGCCAACTTATGGCGAACAAAGCGGTACAAAAGGGGGTGGCGATGGACGGAGCATCAGAACCAATCAAACACTCACACCCAGTCAACAGACCTGGGTTTGATCCATCACCGTTATTTAGCCCACTCTGCCACCCCAGTTCAGACATGGCCATATGCAAATCAGTCTGACCCTGTGCCTCATGGGAACAGTCCAGCCCGAACTGCCAAGTCATGCCTTCCCTGGACCGGAAACAAGCTTCCTAGGACCGGTTTCTGGCATTTCAGCCGTCTTTAGCCAGGCTTACTTGAATCCAGTGGCAAAGTGAGCAAGGGACTCACGTCTGAGCATACCCTGCCAACTTATGGCGAACAAAGCGGTACAAAAGGGGGTGGTGATGGACGGAGCATCAGAACCAATCAAACACTCACACCCAGTCAACAGATCTGGGTTTGATCCATCACCGTTCTTTAGCCCACTCTGCCACCCCAGTTCAGACATGGCCATGTGCAAATCAGTCTGACCCTGTGCTTCATGGGAACAATCCAGCCCGAACTGCCAAGCCATGCCTTCCCTGGACCGGAAACAAGCTTCCTAGGACCGGTTTCTGGCATTTCAGCCGTCTTCAGCCAGGCTTGCTTGAATCCAGTGGCAAAGTGAGCAAGGGACTCACGTCTGAGCATACCCTGCCAACTTATGGCGAACAAAGCGGTACAAAAGGGGGTGGTGATGGACGGAGCATCAGAACCAATCAAACACTCACACCCAGTCAACAGATCTGGGTTTGATCCATCACCGTTCTTTAGCCCACTCTGCCACCCCAGTTCAGACATGGCCATGTGCAAATCAGTCTGACCCTGTGCCTCATGGGAACAGTCCAGCCCGAACTGCCAAGCCATGCCTTCCCTGGACCGGAAAAAAGCTTCCTAGGACCGGTTTCTGGCATTTTAGGCGTCTTCAGCCAGGCTTGCTTGAATCCAGTGGCAATGTGAGCAAGGGACTAACGTCTGAGCATACCCTGCCAACTTATGGCGAACAAAGCGGTACATTAGGGGGTGGTGATGGACGGAGCATCAGAACCAATCAAACACTCACACCCAGTCGAAGATCTGGGTTTGATCCATCACCGTTCTTTAGCCCACTCTGCCACCCCAGTTCAGACATGGCCATATGCAAATCAGTCTGACCCTGTGCCACATGGGAACAATGCAGCCCGAACTGCCAAGCCATGCCTTCCCTGGACCGGAAACAAGCTTCCTACGACCGGTTTCTGGCATTTCAGCCGTCTTCAGCCAGGCTTGCTTGAATCCAGTGGCAAAGTGAGCAAGGGACTCACGTCTGAGCATACCCTGCCAACTTATGGCGAACAAAGCAGTACAAAAGGGGGTGGTGATGGACGGAGCATCAGAACCAATCAAACACTCACACCCAGTCAACAGGCCTGGGTTTGATCCATCACCGTTCTTTAGCCCACTCTGCCACCCCAGTTCAGACATGGCCATATGCAAATCAGTCTGACCCTGTGCCTCATGGGAACAGTCCAGCCGGAACTGCCAAGCCATGCCTTCCCTGGACCGGAAACAAGCTTCCTAGGACCGGTTTCTGGCATTTCAGCCGTCTTTAGCCAGGCTTACTTGAATCCAGTGGCAAAGTGAGCAAGGGACTCACGTCTGAGCATACCCTGCCAACTTATGGCGAACAAAGCGGTACAAAAGGGGGTGGTGATGGACAGAGCATCAGAACCAATCAAACACTCACACCCAGTCAACAGATCTGGGTTTGATCCATCACCGTTCTTTAGCCCACTCTGCCACCCCAGTTCAGACATGGCCATATGCAAATCAGTCTGACCCTGTGCCTCATGGGAACAATCCAGCCCGAACTGCCAAGCCATGCCTTCCCTGGACCGGAAACAAGCTTCCTAGGACCGGTTTCTGGCATTTCAGCCGGCTTCAGCCAGGCTTGCTTGAATCCAGTGGCAAAGTGAGCAAGGGACTCACGTCTGAGCATACCCTGCCAACTTATGGCGAACAAAGCGGTACAAAAGGGGGTGGTGATGGACGGAGCATCAGAACCAATCAAACACTCACACCCAGTCAACAGATCTGGGTTTGATCCATCACCGTTCTTTAGCCCACTCTGCCACCCCAGTTCAGACATGGCCATATGCAAATCAGTCTGACCCTGTGCCACATGGGAACAGACCAGCCCGAACTGCCAAGCCATGCCTTCCCTGGACCGGAAACAAGCTTCCTAGGACCGGTTTCTGGCATTTCAGCCGTCTTCAGCCAGGCTTGCTTGAATCCAGTGGCAAAGTGAGCAAGGGACTCACGTCTGAGCATACCCTGCCAACTTATGGCGAACAAAGCAGTACAAAAGGGGGTGGTGATGGACGGAGCATCAGAACCAATCAAACACTCACACCCAGTCAACAGATCTGGGTTTGATCCATCACCGTTCTTTAGTCCACTCTGCTACCCCAGTTCAGACTTGGCCATATGCAAATCAGTCTGACCCTGTGCCTCATGGGAACAGTCCAGCCCGAACTGCCGAGCCATGCCTTCCCTGGACCGGAAACAAGCTTCCTAGGACCGGTTTCTGGCATTTCAGCCGTCTTCAGCCAGGCTTGCTTGAATCCAATGGCAAAGTGAGCAAGGGACTCACGTCTGAGCATACCCTGCCAACTTATGGCGAACAAAGCGGTACAAAAGAGGGTGTCGATGGACGGAGCATCAGAACCAATCAAACACTCACACCCAGTCAACAGACCTGGGTTTGATCCATCACCGTTCTTTAGCCCACTCTGCCACCCCAGTTCAGACATGGCCATATGCAAATCAGTCTGACCCTGTGCCTCATGGGAACAGTCCAGCCCGAACTGCCAAGCCATGCCTTCCCTGGACCGGAAACAAGCTTCCTAGGACCAGTTTCTGGCATTTCAGCCGTCTTCAGCCAGGCTTGCTTGAATCCAATGGCTTAGTGAGCAAGGGACTCACGTCTGAGCATACCCTGCCAACTTATGGCGAACAAAGCGGTACAAAAGGGGGTGGTGATGGACAGAGCATCAGAACCAATCAAACACTCACACCCAGTCAACAGATCTGGGTTTGATCCATCACCGTTCTTTAGCCCACTCTGCCACCCCAGTTCAGACATGGCCATATGCAAATCAGTCTGACCCTGTGCCTCATGGGAACAATCCAGCCCGAACTGCCAAGCCATGCCTTCCCTGGACCGGAAACAAGCTTCCTAGGACCGGTTTCTGGCATTTCAGCCGGCTTCAGCCAGGCTTGCTTAAATCCAGTGGCAAAGTGAGCAAGGGACTCACGTCTGAGCATACCCTGCCAACTTATGGCGAACAAAGCGGTACAAAAGGGGGTGGTGATGGACGGAGCATCAGAACCAATCAAACACTCACACCCAGTCAACAGATCTGGGTTTGATCCATCACCGTTCTTTAGCCCACTCTGCCACCCCAGTTCAGACATGGCCATATGCAAATCAGTCTGACCCTGTGCCACATGGGAACAGTCCAGCCCGAACTGCCAAGCCATGCCTTCCCTGGACCGGAAACAAGCTTCCTAGGACCGGTTTCTGGCATTTCAGCCGTCTTCAGCCAGGCTTGCTTGAATCCAGTGGCAAAGTGAGCAAGGGACTCACGTCTGAGCATACCCTGCCAACTTATGGCGAACAAAGCAGTACAAAAGGGGGTGGTGATGGACGGAGCATCAGAACCAATCAAACACTCACACCCAGTCAACAGATCTGGGTTTGATCCATCACCGTTCTTTAGTCCACTCTGCTACCCCAGTTCAGACTTGGCCATATGCAAATCAGTCTGACCCTGTGCCTCATGGGAACAGTCCAGCCCGAACTGCCGAGCCATGCCTTCCCTGGACCGGAAACAAGCTTCCTAGGACCGGTTTCTGGCATTTCAGCCGTCTTCAGCCAGGCTTGCTTGAATCCAATGGCAAAGTGAGCAAGGGACTCACGTCTGAGCATACCCTGCCAACTTATGGCGAACAAAGCGGTACAAAAGAGGGTGTCGATGGACGGAGCATCAGAACCAATCAAACACTCACACCCAGTCAACAGACCTGGGTTTGATCCATCACCGTTCTTTAGCCCACTCTGCCACCCCAGTTCAGACATGGCCATATGCAAATCAGTCTGACCCTGTGCCTCATGGGAACAGTCCAGCCCGAACTGCCAAGCCATGCCTTCCCTGGACCGGAAACAAGCTTCCTAGGACCAGTTTCTGGCATTTCAGCCGTCTTCAGCCAGGCTTGCTTGAATCCAGTGGCTTAGTGAGCAGGGGACTCACGTCTGAGCATACCCTGCCAACTTATGGCGAACAAAGCGGTACAAAAGGGGGTGGCGATGAACGGAGCATCAGAACCAATCAAACACTCACACCCAGTCAACAGACCTGGGTTTGATCCATCACCGTTCTTTAGCCCACTCTGCCACCCCAGTTCAGACATGGCCATATGCAAATCAGTCTGACCCTGTGCCTCATGGGAACAGTCCAGCCCGAACTGCCAAGCCATGCCTTCCCTGGACAGGGAACAAGCTTCCTAGGACCGGTTTCTGTCATTTCAGCCGTCTTCAGCCAGGCTTGCTTGAATCCAGTGGCAAAGTGAGCTAGGGACTCACGTCTGAGCATACCCTGCCAACTTATGGCGAACAAAGCGGTACAAAAGGGGGTGGTGATGAACGGAGCATCAGAACCAATCAAACACTCACACCCAGTCAACAGATCTGGGTTTGATCCATCACCGTTCTTTAGCCCACTCTGCCACCCCAGTTCAGACATGGCCATATGCAAATCAGTCTGACCCTGTGCCTCATGGGAACAGTCCAGCCCGAACTGCCAAGCCATGCCTTCCCTGGACCGGAAACAAGCTTCCTAGGACCGGTTTCTGGCATTTCAGCCGTCTTTAGCCAGGCTTACTTGAATCCAGTGGCAAAGTGAGCAAGGGACTCACGTCTGAGCATACCCTGCCAACTTATGGCGAACAAAGCAGTACAAAAGGGGGTGGTGATGGACGGAGCATCAGAACCAATCAAACACTCACACCCAGTCAACAGGCCTGGGTTTGATCCATCACCGTTCTTTAGCCCACTCTGCCACCCCAGTTCAGACATGGCCATATGCAAATCAGTCTGACCCTGTGCCTCATGGGAACAATCCAGCCCGAACTGCCAAGCCATGCCTTCCCTGGACCGGAAACAAGCTTCCTAGGACCGGTTTCTGGCATTTCAGCCGGCTTCAGCCAGGCTTGCTTGAATCCAGTGGCAAAGTGAGCAAGGGACTCACGTCTGAGCATACCCTGCCAACTTATGGCGAACAAAGCGGTACAAAAGGGGGTGGTGATGGACGGAGCATCAGAACCAATCAAACACTCACACCCAGTCAACAGATCTGGGTTTGATCCATCACCGTTCTTTAGCCCACTCTGCCACCCCAGTTCAGACATGGCCATATGCAAATCAGTCTGACCCTGTGCCACATGGGAACAGACCAGCCCGAACTGCCAAGCCATGCCTTCCCTGGACCGGAAACAAGCTTCCTAGGACCGGTTTCTGGCATTTCAGCCGTCTTCAGCCAGGCTTGCTTGAATCCAGTGGCAAAGTGAGCAAGGGACTCACGTCTGAGCATACCCTGCCAACTTATGGCGAACAAAGCAGTACAAAAGGGGGTGGTGATGGACGGAGCATCAGAACCAATCAAACACTCACACCCAGTCAACAGATCTGGGTCTGATCCATCACCGTTCTTTAGTCCACTCTGCTACTCCAGTTCAGACTTGGCCATATGCAAATCAGTCTGACCCTGTGCCTCATGGGAACAGTCCAGCCCGAACTGCCGAGCCATGCCTTCCCTGGACCGGAAACAAGCTTCCTAGGACCGGTTTCTGGCATTTCAGCCGTCTTCAGCCAGGCTTGCTTGAATCCAATGGCAAAGTGAGCAAGGGACTCACGTCTGAGCATACCCTGCCAACTTATGGCGAACAAAGCGGTACAAAAGAGGGTGTCGATGGACGGAGCATCAGAACCAATCAAACACTCACACCCAGTCAACAGACCTGGGTTTGATCCATCACCGTTCTTTAGCCCACTCTGCCACCCCAGTTCAGACATGGCCATATGCAAATCAGTCTGACCCTGTGCCTCATGGGAACAGTCCAGCCCGAACTGCCAAGCCATGCCTTCCCTGGACCGGAAACAAGCTTCCTAGGACCAGTTTCTGGCATTTCAGCCGTCTTCAGCCAGGCTTGCTTGAATCCAGTGGCTTAGTGAGCAAGGGACTCACGTCTGAGCATACCCTGCCAACTTATGGCGAACAAAGCGGTACAAAAGGGGGTGGTGATGGACAGAGCATCAGAACCAATCAAACACTCACACCCAGTCAACAGATCTGGGTTTGATCCATCACCGTTCTTTAGCCCACTCTGCCACCCCAGTTCAGACATGGCCATATGCAAATCAGTCTGACCCTGTGCCTCATGGGAACAATCCAGCCCGAACTGCCAAGCCATGCCTTCCCTGGACCGGAAACAAGCTTCCTAGGACCGGTTTCTGGCATTTCAGCCGGCTTCAGCCAGGCTTGCTTAAATCCAGTGGCAAAGTGAGCAAGGGACTCATGTCTGAGCATACCCTGCCAACTTATGGCGAACAAAGCGGTACAAAAGGGGGTGGTGATGGACGGAGCATCAGAACCAATCAAACACTCACACCCAGTCAACAGATCTGGGTTTGATCCATCACCGTTCTTTAGCCCACTCTGCCACCCCAGTTCAGACATGGCCATATGCAAATCAGTCTGACCCTGTGCCACATGGGAACAGTCCAGCCCGAACTGCCAAGCCATGCCTTCCCTGGACCGGAAACAAGCTTCCTAGGACCGGTTTCTGGCATTTCAGCCGTCTTCAGCCAGGCTTGCTTGAATCCAGTGGCAAAGTGAGCAAGGGACTCACGTCTGAGCATACCCTGCCAACTTATGGCGAACAAAGCAGTACAAAAGGGGGTGGTGATGGACGGAGCATCAGAACCAATCAAACACTCACACCCAGTCAACAGATCTGGGTTTGATCCATCACCGTTCTTTAGTCCACTCTGCTACCCCAGTTCAGACTTGGCCATATGCAAATCAGTCTGACCCTGTGCCTCATGGGAACAGTCCAGACCGAACTGCCGAGCCATGCCTTCCCTGGACCGGAAACAAGCTTCCTAGGACCGGTTTCTGGCATTTCAGCCGTCTTCAGCCAGGCTTGCTTGAATCCAATGGCAAAGTGAGCAAGGGACTCACGTCTGAGCATACCCTGCCAACTTATGGCGAACAAAGCGGTACAAAAGAGGGTGTCGATGGACGGAGCATCAGAACCAATCAAACACTCACACCCAGTCAACAGACCTGGGTTTGATCCATCACCGTTCTTTAGCCCACTCTGCCACCCCAGTTCAGACATGGCCATATGCAAATCAGTCTGACCCTGTGCCTCATGGGAACAGTCCAGCCCGAACTGCCAAGCCATGCCTTCCCTGGACCGGAAACAAGCTTCCTAGGACCAGTTTCTGGCATTTCAGCCGTCTTCAGCCAGGCTTGCTTGAATCCAGTGGCTTAGTGAGCAGGGGACTCACGTCTGAGCATACCCTGCCAACTTATGGCGAACAAAGCGGTACAAAAGGGGGTGGCGATGAACGGAGCATCAGAACCAATCAAACACTCACACCCAGTCAACAGACCTGGGTTTGATCCATCACCGTTCTTTAGCCCACTCTGCCACCCCAGTTCAGACATGGCCATATGCAAATCAGTCTGACCCTGTGCCTCATGGGAACAGTCCAGCCCGAACTGCCAAGCCATGCCTTCCCTGGACCGGAAACAAGCTTCCTAGGACCGGTTTCTGGCATTTCAGCCGTCTTCAGCTGGGCTTGCTTGAATCCAGTGGCAAAGTGATGAAGGGACTCACGTCTGAGCATACCTGCCAACTTATGGCGAACAAAGCGGTTCAAAAGGGGGTGGTGATGGACGGAGCATCAGAACCAATCAAACACTCACACCCAGTCAACAGATCTGGGTTTGATCCATCACCGTTCTTTAGCCCACTCTGCCACCCCAGTTCAGACATGGCCATATGCAAATCAGTCTGACCCTGTGCCTCATGGGAACAATCCAGCCCGAACTGCCAAGCCATGCCTTCCCTGGACCGGAAACAAGCTTCCTAGGACCGGTTTCTGGCATTTCAGCCGGCTTCAGCCAGGCTTGCTTGAATCCAGTGGCAAAGTGAGCAAGGGACTCACGTCTGAGCATACCCTGCCAACTTATGGCGAACAAAGCGGTACAAAAGGGGGTGGTGATGGACGGAGCATCAGAACCAATCAAACACTCACACCCAGTCAACAGATCTGGGTTTGATCCATCACTGTTCTTTAGCCCACTCTGCCACCCCAGTTCAGACATGGCCATATGCAAATCAGTCTGACCCTGTGCCACATGGGAACAGACCAGCCCGAACTGCCAAGCCATGCCTTCCCTGGACCGGAAACAAGCTTCCTAGGACCGGTTTCTGGCATTTCAGCCGTCTTCAGCCAGGCTTGCTTGAATCCAGTGGCAAAGTGAGCAAGGGACTCACGTCTGAGCATACCCTGCCAACTTATGGCGAACAAAGCAGTACAAAAGGGGGTGGTGATGGACGGAGCATCAGAACCAATCAAACACTCACACCCAGTCAACAGATCTGGGTTTGATCCATCACCGTTCTTTAGTCCACTCTGCTACCCCAGTTCAGACTTGGCCATATGCAAATCAGTCTGACCCTGTGCCTCATGGGAACAGTCCAGCCCGAACTGCCGAGCCATGCCTTCCCTGGACCGGAAACAAGCTTCCTAGGACCGGTTTCTGGCATTTCAGCCGTCTTCAGCCAGGCTTGCTTGAATCCAATGGCAAAGTGAGCAAGGGACTCACGTCTGAGCATACCCTGCCAACTTATGGCGAACAAAGCGGTACAAAAGAGGGTGTCGATGGACGGAGCATCAGAACCAATCAAACACTCACACCCAGTCAACAGACCTGGGTTTGATCCATCACCGTTCTTTAGCCCACTCTGCCACCCCAGTTCAGACATGGCCATATGCAAATCAGTCTGACCCTGTGCCTCATGGGAACAGTCCAGCCCGAACTGCCAAGCAATGCCTTCCCTGGACCGGAAACAAGCTTCCTAGGACCAGTTTCTGGCATTTCAGCCGTCTTCAGCCAGGCTTGCTTGAATCCAGTGGCTTAGTGAGCAGGGGACTCACGTCTGAGCATACCCTGCCAACTTATGGCGAACAAAGCGGTACAAAAGGGGGTGGCGATGAACGGAGCATCAGAACCAATCAAACACTCACACCCAGTCAACAGACCTGGGTTTGATCCATCACCGTTCTTTAGCCCACTCTGCCACCCCAGTTCAGACATGGCCATATGCAAATCAGTCTGACCCTGTGCCTCATGGGAACAGTCCAGCCCGAACTGCCAAGCCATGCCTTCCCTGGACAGGGAACAAGCTTCCTAGGACCGCTTTCTGGCATTTCAGCCGTCTTCAGCCAGGCTTGCTTGAATCCAGTGGCAAAGTGAGCTAGGGACTTACGTCTGAGCATACCCTGCCAACTTATGGCGAACAAAGCGGTACAAAAGGGGGTGGTGATGGACGGAGCATCAGAACCAATCAAACACTCACACCCAGTCAACAGATCTGGGTTTGATCCATCACCGTTCTTTAGCCCACTCTGCCACCCCAGTTCAGACATGGCCATATGCAAATCAGTCTGACCCTGTGCCTCATGGGAACAGTCCAGCCCGAACTGCCAAGCCATGCCTTCCCTGGACCGGAAACAAGCTTCCTAGGACCGGTTTCTGGCATTTCAGCCGTCTTCAGCTGGGCTTGCTTGAATCCAGTGGCAAAGTGAGGAAGGGACTCACGTCTGAGCATACCCTGCCAACTTATGGCGAACAAAGCGGTTCAAAAGGGGGTGGTAATGGACGGAGCATCAGAACCAATCAAACACTCACACCCAGTCAACAGATCTGGGTTTGATCCATCACCGTTCTTTAGCCCACTCTGCCACCCCAGTTCAGACATGGCCATATGCAAATCAGTCTGACCCTGTGCCTCATGGGAACAATCCAGCCCGAACTGCCAAGCCATGCCTTCCCTGGACCGGAAACAAGCTTCCTAGGACCGGTTTCTGGCATTTCAGCCGGCTTCAGCCAGGCTTGCTTGAATCCAGTGGCAAAGTGAGCAAGGGACTCACGTCTGAGCATACCCTGCCAACTTATGGCGAACAAAGCGGTACAAAAGAGGGTGTCGATGGACGGAGCATCAGAACCAATCAAACACTCACACCCAGTCAACAGACCTGGGTTTGATCCATCACCGTTCTTTAGCCCACTCTGCCACCCCAGTTCAGACATGGCCATATGCAAATCAGTCTGACCCTGTGCCTCATGGGAACAGTCCAGCCCGAACTGCCAAGCAATGCCTTCCCTGGACCGGAAACAAGCTTCCTAGGACCAGTTTCTGGCATTTCAGCCGTCTTCAGCCAGGCTTGCTTGAATCCAGTGGCTTAGTGAGCAGGGGACTCACGTCTGAGCATACCCTGCCAACTTATGGCGAACAAAGCGGTACAAAAGGGGGTGGCGATGAACGGAGCATCAGAACCAATCAAACACTCACACCCAGTCAACAGACCTGGGTTTGATCCATCACCGTTCTTTAGCCCACTCTGCCACCCCAGTTCAGACATGGCCATATGCAAATCAGTCTGACCCTGTGCCTCATGGGAACAGTCCAGCCCGAACTGCCAAGCCATGCCTTCCCTGGACAGGGAACAAGCTTCCTAGGACCGCTTTCTGGCATTTCAGCCGTCTTCAGCCAGGCTTGCTTGAATCCAGTGGCAAAGTGAGCTAGGGACTCACGTCTGAGCATACCCTGCCAACTTATGGCGAACAAAGCGGTACAAAAGGGGGTGGTGATGGACGGAGCATCAGAACCAATCAAACACTCACACCCAGTCAACAGATCTGGGTTTGATCCATCACCGTTCTCTAGCCCACTCTGCCACCCCAGTTCAGACATGGCCATATGCAAATCAGTCTGACCCTGTGCCTCATGGGAACAGACCAGCCCGAACTGCCAAGCCATGCCTTCCCTGGACCGGAAACAAGCTTCCTAGGACCGGTTTCTGGCATTTCAGCCGTCTTCAGCCAGGCTTGCTTGAATCCAGTGGCAAAGTGAGCAAGGGACTCACGTCTGAGCATACCCTGCCAACTTATGGCGAACAAAGCAGTACAAAAGGGGGTGGTGATGGACGGAGCATCAGAACCAATCAAACACTCACACCCAGTCAACAGATCTGGGTTTGATCCATCACCGTTCTTTAGTCCACTCTGCTACCCCAGTTCAGACTTGGCCATATGCAAATCAGTCTGACCCTGTGCCTCATGGGAACAGTCCAGCCCGAACTGCCGAGCCATGCCTTCCCTGGACCGGAAACAAGCTTCCTAGGACCGGTTTCTGGCATTTCAGCCGTCTTCAGCCAGGCTTGCTTTAATCCAATGGCAAAGTGAGCAAGGGACTCACGTCTGAGCATACCCTGCCAACTTATGGCGAACAAAGCGGTACAAAAGAGGGTGTCGATGGACGGAGCATCAGAACCAATCAAACACTCACACCCAGTCAACAGACCTGGGTTTGATCCATCACCGTTCTTTAGCCCACTCTGCCACCCCAGTTCAGACATGGCCATATGCAAATCTGTCTGACCCTGTGCCTCATGGGAACAGTCCAGCCCGAACTGCCAAGCCATGCCTTCCCTGGACCGGAAACAAGCTTCCTAGGACCAGTTTCTGGTATTTCAGCCGTCTTCAGCCAGGCTTGCTTGAATCCAGTGGCTTAGTGAGCAAGGGACTCACGTCTGAGCATACCCTGCCAACTTATGGCGAACAAAGCGGTTCAAAAGGGGGTGGTAATGGACGGAGCATCAGAACCAATCAAACACTCACACCCAGTCAACAGATCTGGGTTTGATCCATCACCGTTCTTTAGCCCACTCTGCCACCCCAGTTCAGACATGGCCATATGCAAATCAGTCTGACCCTGTGCCTCATGGGAACAATCCAGCCCGAACTGCCAAGCCATGCCTTCCCTGGACCGGAAACAAGCTTCCTAGGACCGGTTTCTGGCATTTCAGCCGGCTTCAGCCAGGCTTGCTTGAATCCAGTGGCAAAGTGAGCAAGGGACTCACGTCTGAGCATACCCTGCCAACTTATGGCGAACAAAGCGGTACAAAAGGGGGTGGTGATGGACGGAGCATCAGAACCAATCAAACACTCACACCCAGTCAACAGATCTGGGTTTGATCCATCACTGTTCTTTAGCCCACTCTGCCACCCCAGTTCAGACATGGCCATATGCAAATCAGTCTGACCCTGTGCCACATGGGAACAGACCAGCCCGAACTGCCAAGCCATGCCTTCCCTGGACCGGAAACAAGCTTCCTAGGACCGGTTTCTGGCATTTCAGCCGTCTTCAGCCAGGCTTGCTTGAATCCAGTGGCAAAGTGAGCAAGGGACTCACGTCTGAGCATACCCTGCCAACTTATGGCGAACAAAGCAGTACAAAAGGGGGTGGTGATGGACGGAGCATCAGAACCAATCAAACACTCACACCCAGTCAACAGATCTGGGTTTGATCCATCACCGTTCTTTAGTCCACTCTGCTACCCCAGTTCAGACTTGGCCATATGCAAATCAGTCTGACCCTGTGCCTCATGGGAACAGTCCAGCCCGAACTGCCGAGCCATGCCTTCCCTGGACCGGAAACAAGCTTCCTAGGACCGGTTTCTGGCATTTCAGCCGTCTTCAGCCAGGCTTGCTTGAATCCAATGGCAAAGTGAGCAAGGGACTCACGTCTGAGCATACCCTGCCAACTTATGGCGAACAAAGCGGTACAAAAGAGGGTGTCGATGGACGGAGCATCAGAACCAATCAAACACTCACACCCAGTCAACAGACCTGGGTTTGATCCATCACCGTTCTTTAGCCCACTCTGCCACCCCAGTTCAGACATGGCCATATGCAAATCTGTCTGACCCTGTGCCTCATGGGAACAGTCCAGCCCGAACTGCCAAGCCATGCCTTCCCTGGACCAGAAACAAGCTTCCTAGGACCAGTTTCTGGCATTTCAGCCGTCTTCAGCCAGGCTTGCTTGAATCCAGTGGCTTAGTGAGCAAGGGACTCACGTCTGAGCATACCCTGCCAACTTATGGCGAACAAAGCGGTACAAAAGGGGGTGGTGATGGACAGAGCATCAGAACCAATCAAACACTCACACCCAGTCAACAGATCTGGGTTTGATCCATCACCGTTCTTTAGCCCAATCTGCCACCCCAGTTCAGACATGGCCATATGCAAATCAGTCTGACCCTGTGCCTCATGGGAACAATCCAGCCCGAACTGCCAAGCCATGCCTTCCCTGGACCGGAAACAAGCTTCCTAGGACCGGTTTCTGGCATTTCAGCCGGCTTCAGCCAGGCTTGCTTGAATCCAGTGGCAAAGTGAGCAAGGGACTCACGTCTGAGCATACCCTGCCAACTTATGGCGAACAAAGCGGTACAAAAGGGGGTGGTGATGGACGGAGCATCAGAACCAATCAAACACTCACACCCAGTCAACAGATCTGGGTTTGATCCATCACCGTTCTTTAGCCCACTCTGCCACCCCAGTTCAGACATGGCCATATGCAAATCAGTCTGACCCTGTGCCACATGGGAACAGTCCAGCCCGAACTGCCAAGCCATGCCTTCCCTGGACCGGAACCAAGCTTCCTAGGACCGGTTTCTGGCATTTCAGCCGTCTTCAGCCAGGCTTGCTTGAATCCAGTGGCAAAGTGAGCAAGGGACTCACGTCTGAGCATACCCTGCCAACTTATGGCGAAGAAAGCAGTACAAAAGGGGGTGGTGATGGACGGAGCATCAGAACCAATCAAACACTCACACCCAGTCAACAGATCTGGGTTTGATCCATCACCGTTCTTTAGTCCACTCTGCTACCCCAGTTCAGACTTGGCCATATGCAAATCAGTCTGACCCTGTGCCTCATGGGAACAGTCCAGCCCGAACTGCCGAGCCATGCCTTCCCTGGACCGGAAACAAGCTTCCTAGGACCGGTTTCTGGCATTTCAGCCGTCTTCAGCCAGGCTTGCTTGAATCCAATGGCAAAGTGAGCAAGGGACTCACGTCTGAGCATACCCTGCCAACTTATGGCGAACAAAGCGGTACAAAAGAGGGTGTCGATGGACGGAGCATCAGAACCAATCAAACACTCACACCCAGTCAACAGACCTGGGTTTGATCCATCACCGTTCTTTAGCCCACTCTGCCACCCCAGTTCAGACATGGCCATATGCAAATCAGTCTGACCCTGTGCCTCATGGGAACAGTCCAGCCCGAACTGCCAAGCCATGCCTTCCCTGGACCGGAAACAAGCTTCCTAGGACCAGTTTCTGGCATTTCAGCCGTCTTCAGCCAGGCTTGCTTGAATCCAGTGGCTTAGTGAGCAGGGGACTCACGTCTGAGCATACCCTGCCAACTTATGGCGAACAAAGCGGTACAAAAGGGGGTGGCGATGAACGGAGCATCAGAACCAATCAAACACTCACACCCAGTCAACAGACCTGGGTTTGATCCATCACCGTTCTTTAGCCCACTCTGCCACCCCAGTTCAGACATTGCCATATGCAAATCAGTCTGACCCTGTGCCTCATGGGAACAGTCCAGCCCGAACTGCCAAGCCATGCCTTCCCTGGACAGGGAACAAGCTTCCTAGGACCGGTTTCTGTCATTTCAGCCGTCTTCAGCCAGGCTTGCTTGAATCCAGTGGCAAAGTGAGCTAGGGACTCACGTCTGAGCATACCCTGCCAACTTATGGCGAACAAAGCGGTACAAAAGGGGGTGGTGATGGACGGAGCATCAGAACCAATCAAACACTCACACCCAGTCAACAGATCTGGGTTTGATCCATCACCGTTCTTTAGCCCACTCTGCCACCCCAGTTCAGACATGGCCATATGCAAATCAGTCTGACCCTGTGCCTCATGGGAACAGTCCAGCCCGAACTACCAAGCCATGCCTTCCCTGGACCGGAAACAAGCTTCCTAGGACCGGTTTCTGGCATTTCAGCCGTCTTCAGCTGGGCTTGCTTGAATCCAGTGGCAAAGTGAGGAAGGGACTCATGTCTGAGCATACCCTGCCAACTTATGGCGAACAAAGCGGTTCAAAAGGGGGTGGTGATGGACGGAGCATCAGAACCAATCAAACACTCACACCCAGTCAACAGATCTGGGTTTGATCCATCACCGTTCTTTAGCCCACTCTGCCACCCCAGTTCAGACATGGCCATATGCAAATCAGTCTGACCCTGTGCCTCATGGGAACAGTCCAGCCCGAACTGCCAAGCCATGCCTTCCTTGGACCGGAAACAAGCTTCCTAGGACCGGTTTCTGGCATTTCAGCCGTCTTCAGCCGGGCTTGCTTGAATCCAGTGGCAAAGTGAGCAAGGGACTCACGCCTGAGCATACCCTGCCAACTTATGGCGAACAAAGCGGTACAAAAGGGGGTGGTGATGGACGGAGCATCAGAAACAATCAAACACTCACACCCAGTCAACAGATCTGGGTTTGATCCATCACCGTTCTTTAGCCCACTCTGCCACCCCAGTTCAGACATGGCCATATGCAAATCAGTCTGACCCTGTGCCTCATGGGAACAGTCCAGCCCGAACTGCCAAGCCATGCCTTCCCTGGACCGGAAATAAGGTTCCTAGGACCGGTTTCTGGCATTTCAGCCGTCTTCAGCCAGGCTTGCTTGAATCCAGTGGCAAAGTGAGCAAGGGACTCACGTCTGAGCATACCCTGCCAACTTATGGCGAACAAAGCGGTACAAAAGAGGGTGGCGATGGACGGAGCATCAGAACCAATCAAACACTCACACCCAGTCAACAGACCTGGGTTTGATCCATCACCGTTCTTTAGCCCACTCTGCCACCCCAGTTCAGACATGGCCATATGCAAATCAGTCTGACCCTGTGCCTCATGGGAACAGTCCAGCCCGAACTGCCAAGCCATGCCTTCCCTGGACCGGAAACAAGCTTCCTAGGACCGGTTTCTGGCATTTCAGCCGTCTTCAGCCAGGCTTGCTTGAATCCAGTGGCAAAGTGAGCAAGGGACTCACGTCTGAGCATACCCTGCCAACTTATGGCGAACAAAGCGGTACAAAAGGGGGTGGCGATGGACGGAGCATTAGAACCAATCAAACACTCACACCCAGTCAACAGACCTGGGTTTGATCCATCACCGTTCTTTAGCCCACGCTGCCACCCCAGTTCAGACATGGCCATATGCAAATCAGTCTGACCCTGTGCCTCATGGGAACAGTCCAGCCCGAACTGCCAAGTCATGCCTTCCCTGGACCGGAAACAAGCTTCCTAGGACCGGTTTCTGGCATTTCAGCCGTCTTCAGCCAGGCTTGCTTGAATCGAGTGGCAAAGTGAGCAAGGGACTCACGTCTGAGCATACCCTGCCAACTTATGGCGAACAAAGCGGTACAAAAGGGGGTGGCGATGGACGGAGCATCAGAACCAATCAAACACTCACACCCAGTCAACAGACCTGGGTTTGATCCATCACCGTTCTTTAGCCCACTCTGCCACCCCATTTCAGACATGGCATATGCAAATCAGTCTGATCCTGTGCCTCATGGGAACAGTCCAGCCGGAACTGCCAAGCCATGCCTTCCCTGGACCGGAAACAAGCTTCCTAGGACCGGTTTCTGGCATTTCAGCCGTCTTTAGCCAGGCTTACTTGAATCCAGTGGCAAAGTGAGCAAGGGACTCACGTCTGAGCATACCCTGCCAACTTATGGCGAACAAAGCGGTACAAAAGGGGGTGGTGATGGACAGAGCATCAGAACCAATCAAACACTCACACCCAGTCAACAGATCTGGGTTTGATCCATCACCGTTCTTTAGCCCACTCTGCCACCCCAGTTCAGACATGGCCATATGCAAATCAGTCTGACCCTGTGCCTCATGGGAACAATCCAGCCCGAACTGCCAAGCCATGCCTTCCCTGGACCGGAAACAAGCTTCCTAGGACCGGTTTCTGGCATTTCAGCCGGCTTCAGCCAGGCTTGCTTGAATCCAGTGGCAAAGTGAGCAAGGGACTCACGTCTGAGCATACCCTGCCAACTTATGGCGAACAAAGCGGTACAAAAAGGGGTGGTGATGGACGGAGCATCAGAACCAATCAAACACTCACACCCAGTCAACAGATCTGGGTTTGATCCATCACCGTTCTTTAGCCCACTCTGCCACCCTAGTTCAGACATGGCCATATGCAAATCAGTCTGACCCTGTGCCACATGGGAACAGTCCAGCCCGAACTGCCAAGCCATGCCTTCCCTGGACCGGAAACAAGCTTCCTAGGACCGGTTTCTGGCATTTCAGCCGTCTTCAGCCAGGCTTGCTTGAATCCAGTGGCAAAGTGAGCAAGGGACTCACGTCTGAGCATACCCTGCCAACTTATGGCGAACAAAGCAGTACAAAAGGGGGTGGTGATGGACGGAGCATCAGAACCAATCAAACACTCACACCCAGTCAACAGATCTGGGTTTGATCTATCACCGTTCTTTAGCCCACTCTGCCACCCCAGTTCAGACATGGCCATATGCAAATCAGTCTGACCCTGTGCCTCATGGGAACAGTCCAGCCCGAACTGCCAAGCCATGCCTTCCCTGGACCGGAAACAAGCTTCCTAGGACCGGTTTCTGGCATTTCAGCCGTCTTCAGCCAGGCTTGCTTGAATCCAGTGGCAAAGTGAGCAAGGGACTCACGTATGAGCATACCCTTCCAACTAATGGCGAACAAAGCGGTACAAAAGAGGGTGGCGATGGACAGAGCATCAGAACCAATCAAACACTCACACCCAGTCAACAGACCTGGGTTTGATCCATCACCGTTCTTTAGCCCACTCTGCCACCCCAGTTCAGACATGGCCATATGCAAATCAGTCTGACCCTGTGCCTCATGGGAACAGTCCAGCCCGAACTGCCAAGCCATGCCTTCCCTGGGCCGGAAACAAGCTTCCTAGGACCGGTTTCTGGCATTTCAGCCGTCTTCAGCCAGGCTTGTTTGAATCCAGTGGCAAAGTGAGCAAGGGACTCACGTCTGAGCATACCCTGCCAACTTATTGCGAACAAAGTGGTACAAAAGAGGGTGTCGATGGACGGAGCATCAGAACCAATCAAACACTCACACCCAGTCAACAGACCTGGGTTTGATCCATCACCGTTGTTTAGCCCACTCTGCCACCCCAGTTCAGACATGGCCATATGCAAATCAGTCTGACCCTGTGCCTCATGGGAACAGTCCAGCCGGAACTGCCAAGCCATGCCTTCCCTGGACCGGAAACAAGCTTCCTAGGACCGGTTTCTGGCATTTCAGCCGTCTTTAGCCAGGCTTACTTGAATCCAGTGGCAAAGTGAGCAAGGGACTCACGTCTGAGCATACCCTGCCAACTTATGTCGAACAAAGCGGTACAAAAGGGGGTGGTGATGGACAGAGCATCAGAACCAATCAAACACTCACACCCAGTCAACAGATCTGGGTTTGATCCATCACCGTTCTTTAGCCCACTCTGCCACCCCAGTTCAGACATGGCCATATGCAAATCAGTCTGACCCTGTGCCTCATGGGAACAGTCCAGCCCGAACTGCCAAGCCATGCCTTCCCTGGACCGGAAACAAGCTTCCTAGGACCAGTTTCTGGCATTTCAGCCGTCTTCAGCCAGGCTTGCTTGAATCCAGTGGCTTAGTGAGCAAGGGACTCACGTCTGAGCATACCCTGCCAACTTATGGCGAACAAAGCGGTACAAAAGGGGGTGGCAATGGACGGAGCATCAGAACCAATCAAACACTCACACCCAGTCAACAGACCTGGGTTTGATCCATCACCGTTCTTTAGCCCACTCTGCCACCCCAGTTCAGACATGGCCATATGCAAATCAGTCTGACCCTGTGCCTCATGGGAACAGTCCAACCCGAACTGCCAAGCCATGCCTTCCCTGGACAGGGAACAAGCTTCCTAGGACCGGTTTCTGGCATTTCAGCCGTCTTCAGCCAGGCTTGCTTGAATCCAGTGGCAAAGTGAGCAAGGGACTCACGTCTGAGCATACCCTGCCAACTTATGGCGAACAAAGCGGTACAAAAGGGGGTGGTGATGGACGGAGCATCAGAACCAATCAAACACTCACACACAGTCAACAGATCTGGGTTTGATCCATCACCGTTCTTTAGCCCACTCTGCCACCCCAGTTCAGACATGGCCATTTGCAAATCAGTCTGACCCTGTGCCTCATGGGAACAGTCGAGCCCGAACTGCCAAGCCATGCCTTCCCTGGACCGGAAACAAGCTTCCTAGGACCGGTTTCTGGCATTTCAGCCGTCTTCAGCCGGGCTTGCTTGAATCCAGTGGCAAAGTGAGCAAGGGACTCACGTCTGAGCATACCCTGCCAACTTATGGCCAACAAAGCGGTTCAAAAGGGGGTGGTGATGGACGGAGCATCAGAACCAATCAAACACTCACACCCAGTCAACAGATCTGGGTTTGATCCATCACCGTTCTTTAGCCCACTCTGCCACCCCAGTTCAGACATGGCCATATGCAAATCAGTCTGACCCTGTGCCTCATGGGAACAGTCCAGCCCGAACTGCCAAGCCATGCCTTCCTTGGACCGGAAACAAGCTTCCTAGGACCGGTTTCTGGCATTTCAGCCGTCTTCAGCCGGGCTTGCTTGAATCCAGTGGCAAAGTGAGCAAGGGACTCACGCCTGAGCATACCCTGCCAACTTATGGCGAACAAAGCGGTACAAAAGGGGGTGGTGATGGACGGAGCATCAGCAACAATCAAACACTCACACTCAGTCAACAGATCTGGGTTTGATCCATCACCGTTCTTTAGCCCACTCTGCCACCCCAGTTCAGACATGGCCATATGCAAATCAGTCTGACCCTGTGCCTCATGGGAACAGTCCAGCCCGAACTGCCAAGCCATGCCTTCCCTGGACCGGAAATAAGCTTCCTAGGACCGGTTTCTGGCATTTCAGCCGTCTTCAGCCAGGCTTGCTTGAATCCAGTGGCAAAGTGAGCAAGGGACTCACGTCTGAGCATACCCTGCCAACTTATGGCGAACAAAGCGGTACAAAAGAGGGTGGCGATGGACGGAGCATCAGAACCAATCAAACACTCACACCCAGTCAACAGACCTGGGTTTGATCCATCACCGTTCTTTAGCCCACTCTGCCACCCCAGTTCAGACATGGCCATATGCAAATCAGTCTGACCCTGTGCCTCATGGGAACAGTCCAGCCCGAACTGCCAAGCCATGCCTTCCCTGGACCGGAAACAAGCTTCCTAGGACCGGTTTCTGGCATTTCAGCCGTCTTCAGCCAGGCTTGCTTGAATCCAGTGGCAAAGTGAGCAAGGGACTCACGTCTGAGCATACCCTGCCAACTTATGGCGAACAAAGCGGTACAAAAGGGGGTGGCGATGGACGGAGCATCAGAACCAATCAAACACTCACACCCAGTCAACAGACCTGGGTTTGATCCATCACCGTTCTTTAGCCCACTCTGCCACCCCAGTTCAGACATGGCCATATGCAAATCAGTCTGACCCTGTGCCACATGGGAACAGTCCAGCCCGAACTGCCAAGCCATGCCTTCCCTGGACCGGAAACAAGCTTCCTAGGACCGGTTTCTGGCATTTCAGCCGTCTTCAGCCAGGCTCGCTTGAATCCAGTGGCAAAGTGAGCAAGGGACTCACGTCTGAGCATACCCTGCTAACTTATGGCGAACAAAGCAGTACAAAAGGGGGTGGTGATGGACGGAGCATCAGAACCAATCAAACACTCACACCCAGTCAACAGATCTGGGTTTGATCCATCACCGTTCTTTAGCCCACTCTGCTACCCCAGTTCAGACTTGGCCATATGCAAATCAGTCTGACCCTGTGCCTCATGGGAACAGTCCAGCCCGAACTGCCGAGCCATGCCTTCCCTGGACCGGAAACAAGCTTCCTAGGACCGGTTTCTGGCATTTCAGCCGTCTTCAGCCAGGCTTGCTTGAATCCAATGGCAAAGTGAGCAAGGGACTCACGTCTGAGCATACCCAGCCAACTTATGGCGAACAAAGCGGTACAAAAGAGGGTGGCGATGGACAGAGCATCAGAACCAATCAAACACTCACACCCAGTCAACAGACCTGGGTTTGATCTATCACCGTTCTTTAGCCCACTCTGCCACCCCAGTTCAGACATGGCCATATGCAAATCAGTCTGACCCTGTGCCTCATGGGAACAGTCCAGCCCGAACTGCCAAGCCATGCCTTCCCTGGACCGGAAACAAGCTTCCTAGGACCGGTTTCTGGCATTTCAGCCGTCTTCAGCCAGGCTTGCTTGAATCCAGTGGCAAAGTGAGCAAGGGACTCACGTCTGAGCATACCCTTCCAACTGATGGCGAACAAAGCGGTACAAAAGAGGGTGGCGATGGACAGAGCATCAGAACCAATCAAACACTCACACCCAGTCAACAGACCTGGGTTTGATCCATCACCGTTCTTTAGCCCACTCTGCCACCCCAGTTCAGACATGGCCATATGCAAATCAGTCTGACCCTGTGCCTCATGGGAACAGTCCAGCCCGAACTGCCAAGCCATGCCTTCCCTGGGCCGGAAACAAGCTTCCTAGGACCAGTTTCTGGCATTTCAGCCGTCTTCAGCCAGGCTTGCTTGAATCCAGTGGCTTAGTGAGCAAGGGACTCAGGTCTGAGCATACCCTGCCAACTTATGGCGAACAAAGCGGTACAAAAGGGGGTGGCGATGGACGGAGCATCAGAACCAATGAAACACTCACACCCAGTCAACAGACCTGGGTTTGATCCATCACCGTTCTTTAGCCCACTCTGCCACCCCAGTTCAGACATGGCCATATGCAAATCAGTCTGACCCTGTGCCTCATGGGAACAGTCCAGCCCGAACTGCCAAGCCATGCCTTCCCTGGACCGGAAATAAGCTTCCTAGGACCGGTTTCTGGCATTTCAGCCGTCTTCAGCCAGGCTTGCTTGAATCCAGTGGCAAAGTGAGCAAGGGACTCACGTCTGAGCATACCCTGCCAACTGATGGCGAACAAAGCGGTACAAAAGAGGGTGGCGATGGACGGAGCATCAGAACCAATCAAACACTCACACCCAGTCAACAGACCTGGGTTTGATCCATCACCGTTCTTTAGCCCACTCTGCCACCCCAGTTCAGACATGGCCATATGCAAATCAGTCTGACCCTGTGCCTCATGGGAACAGTCCAGCCCGAACTGCCAAGCCATGCCTTCCCTGGACCGGAAACAAGCTTCCTAGGACCGGTTTCTGGCATTTCAGCCGTCTTCAGCCAGGCTTGCTTGAATCCAGTGGCAAAGTGAGCAAGGGACTCACGTCTGAGCATACCCTGCCAACTTATGGCGAACAAAGCGGTACAAAAGGGGGTGGCGATGGACGGAGCATCAGAACCAATCAAACACTCACACCCAGTCAACAGACCTGGGTTTGATCCATCACCGTTCTTTAGCCCACTCTGCCACCCCAGTTCAGACATGGCCATATGCAAATCAGTCTGACCCTGTGCCTCATGGGAACAGTCCAGCCCGAACTGCCAAGTCATGCCTTCCCTGGACCGGAAACAAGCTTCCTAGGACCGGTTTCTGGCATTTCAGCCGTCTTCAGCCAGGCTTGCTTGAATCCAGTGGCAAAGTGAGCAAGGGACTCACGTCTGAGCATACCCTGCCAACTTATGGCGAACAAAGCGGTACAAAAGGGGGTGGCGATGGACGGAGCATCAGACCCAATCAAACACTCACACCCAGTCAACAGACCTGGGTTTGATCCATCACCGTTCTTTAGCCCACTCTGCCACCCCAGTTCAGACATGGCCATATGCAAATCAGTCTGACCCTGTGCCTCATGGGAACAGTCCAGCCGGAACTGCCAAGCCATGCCTTCCCTGGACCGGAAACAAGCTTCCTAGGACCGGTTTCTGGCATTTCAGCCGTCTTTAGCCAGGCTTACTTGAATCCAGTGGCAAAGTGAGCAAGGGACTCACGTCTGAGCATACCCTGCCAACTTATGGCGAACAAAGCGGTACAAAAGGGGGTGGTGATGGACAGAGCATCAGAACCAATCAAACACTCACACCCAGTCAACAGATCTGGGTTTGATCCATCACCGTTCTTTAGCCCACTCTGCCACCCCAGTTCAGACATGGCCATATGCAAATCAGTCTGACCCTGTGCCTCATGGGAACAATCCTGCCCGAACTGCCAAGCCATGCCTTCCCTGGACCGGAAACAAGCTTCCTAGGACCGGTTTCTGGCATTTCAGCTGGCTTCAGCCAGGCTTGCTTGAATCCAGTGGCAAAGTGAGCAAGGGACTCACGTCTGAGCATACCCTGCCAACTTATGGCGAACAAAGCGGTACAAAAGGGGGTGGTGATGGACGGAGCATCAGAACCAATCAAACACTCACACCCAGTAAACAGATCTGGGTTTGATCCATCACCGTTCTTTAGCCCACTCTGCCACCCCAGTTCAGACATGGCCATATGCAAATCAGTCTGACCCTGTGCCACATGGGAACAGTCCAGCCCGAACTGCCAAGCCATGCCTTCCCTGGACCGGAAACAATCTTCCTAGGACCGGTTTCTGGCATTTCAGCCGTCTTCAGCCAGGCTCGCTTGAATCCAGTGGCAAAGTGAGCAAGGGACTCACGTCTGAGCATACCCTGCTAACTTATGGCGAACAAAGCAGTACAAAAGGGGGTGGTGATGGACGGAGCATCAGAACCAATCAAACACTCACACCCAGTAAACAGATCTGGGTTTGATCCATCACCGTTCTTTAGCCCACTCTGCCACCCCAGTTCAGACATGGCCATATGCAAATCAGTCTGACCCTGTGCCACATGGGAACAGTCCAGCCCGAACTGCCAAGCCATGCCTTCCCTGGACCGGAAACAATCTTCCTAGGACCGGTTTCTGGCATTTCAGCCGTCTTCAGCCAGGCTCGCTTGAATCCAGTGGCAAAGTGAGCAAGGGACTCACGTCTGAGCATACCCTGCTAACTTATGGCGAACAAAGCAGTACAAAAGGGGGTGGTGATGGACGGAGCATCAGAACCAATCAAACACTCACACCCAGTCAACAGATCTGGGTTTGATCCATCACCGTTCTTTAGCCCACTCTGCTACCCCAGTTCAGACTTGGCCATATGCAAATCAGTCTGACCCTGTGCCTCATGGGAACAGTCCAGCCCGAACTGCCGAGCCATGCCTTCCCTGGACCGGAAACAAGCTTCCTAGGACCGGTTTCTGGCATTTCAGCCGTCTTCAGCCAGGCTTGCTTGAATCCAATGGCAAAGTGAGCAAGGGACTCACGTCTGAGCATACCCAGCCAACTTATGGCGAACAAAGCGGTACAAAAGAGGGTGGCGATGGACAGAGCATCAGAACCAATCAAACACTCACACCCAGTCAACAGACCTGGGTTTGATCTATCACCGTTCTTTAGCCCACTCTGCCACCCCAGTTCAGACATGGCCATATGCAAATCAGTCTGACCCTGTGCCTCATGGGAACAGTCCAGCCCGAACTGCCAAGCCATGCCTTCCCTGGACCGGAAACAAGCTTCCTAGGACCGGTTTCTGGCATTTCAGCCGTCTTCAGCCAGGCTTGCTTGAATCCAGTGGCAAAGTGAGCAAGGGACTCACGTCTGAGCATACCCTTCCAACTGATGGCGAACAAAGCGGTACAAAAGAGGGTGGCGATGGACAGAGCATCAGAACCAATCAAACACTCACACCCAGTCAACAGACCTGGGTTTGATCCATCACCGTTCTTTAGCCCACTCTGCCACCCCAGTTCAGACATTGCCATATGCAAATCAGTCTGACCCTGTGCCTCATGGGAACAGTCCAGCCCGAACTGCCAAGCCATGCCTTCCCTGGGCCGGAAACAAGCTTCCTAGGACCGGTTTCTGGCATTTCAGCCGTCTTCAGCCAGGCTTGCTTGAATCCAGTGGCAAAGTGAGCAAGGGACTCACGTCTGAGCATACCCTGCCAACTTATGGCGAACAAAGCGGTACAAAAGAGGGTGTGGATGGAAGGAGCATCAGAACCAATCAAACACTCACACCCAGTCAACAGACCTGGGTTTGATCCATCACCGTTCTCTAGCCCACTCTGCCACCCCAGTTCAGACATGGCCATATGCAAATCAGTCTGACCCTGTGCCTCATGGGAACAGTCCAGCCCGAACTGCCAAGCCATGCCTTCCCTGGACCGGAAACAAGCTTCCTAGGACCAGTTTCTGGCATTTCAGCCGTCTTCAGCCAGGCTTGCTTGAATCCAGTGGCTTAGTGAGCAAGGGACTCACGTCTGAGCATACCCTGCCAACTTATGGCGAACAAAGCGGTACAAAAGGGGGTGGCGATGGACAGAGCATCAGAACCAATGAAACACTCACACCCAGTCAACAGACCTGGGTTTGATCCATCACCGTTCTTTAGCCCACTCTGCCACCCCAGTTCAGACATGGCCATATGCAAATCAGTCTGACCCTGTGCCTCATGGGAACAGTCCAGCCCGAACTGCCAAGCCATGCCTTCCCTGGACCAGAAATAAGCTTCCTAGGACCGGTTTCTGGCATTTCAGCCGTCTTCAGCCAGGCTTGCTTGAATCCAGTGGCAAAGTGAGCAAGGGACTCACGTCTGAGCATACCCTGCCAACTGATGGCGAACAAAGCGGTACAAAAGAGGGTGGCGATGGACGGAGCATCAGAACCAATCAAACACTCACACCCAGTCAACAGACCTGGGTTTGATCCATCACCGTTCTTTAGCCCACTCTGCCACCCCAGTTCAGACATGGCCATATGCAAATCAGTCTGACCCTGTGCCTCATGGGAACAGTCCAGCCCGAACTGCCAAGCCATGCCTTCCCTGGACCGGAAACAAGCTTCCTAGGACCGCTTTCTGGCATTTCAGCTGTCTTCAGCCAGGCTTGCTTGAATCCAGTGGCAAAGTGAGCAAGGGACTCACGTCTGAGCATACCCTGCCAACTTATGGCGAACAAAGCGGTACAAAAGGGGGTGGCGATGGACGGAGCATCAGAACCAATCAAACACTCACACCCAGTCAACAGACCTGGGTTTGATCCATCACCGTTCTTTAGCCCACTCTGCCACCCCAGTTCAGACATGGCCATATGCAAATCAGTCTGACCCTGTGCCTCATGGGAACAGTCCAGCCCGAACTGCCAAGTCATGCCTTCCCTGGACCGGAAACAAGCTTCCTAGGACCGGTTTCTGGCATTTCAGCCGTCTTCAGCCAGGCTTGCTTGAATCCAGTGGCAAAGTGAGCAAGGGACTCACGTCTGAGCATACCCTGCCAACTTATGGTGAGCAAAGCGGTACAAAAGGGGGTGGCGATGGACGGAGCATCAGAACCAATCAAACACTCACACCCAGTCAACAGACCTGGGTTTGATCCATCACCGTTCTTTAGCCCACTCTGCCACCCCAGTTCAGACATGGCCATATGCAAATCAGTCTGACCCTGTGCCTCATGGGAACAGTCCAGCCGGAACTGCCAAGCCATGCCTTCCCTGGACCGGAAACAAGCTTCCTAGGACCGGTTTCTGGCATTTCAGCCGTCTTTAGCCAGGCTTACTTGAATCCAGTGGCAAAGTGAGCAAGGGACTCACGTCTGAGCATACCCTGCCAACTTATGGCGAACAAAGCGGTACAAAAGGGGGTTGTGATGGACAGAGCATCAGAACCAATCAAACACTCACACCCAGTCAACAGATCTGGATTTGATCCATCACCGTTCTTTATCCCACTCTGCCACCCCAGTTCAGACATGGCCATATGCAAATCAGTCTGACCCTGTGCCTCATGGGAACAATCCAGCCCGAACTGCCAAGCCATGCCTTCCCTGGACCGGAAACAAGCTTCCTAGGACCGGTTTCTGGCATTTCAGCCGGCTTCAGCCAGGCTTGCTTGAATCCAGTGGCAAAGTGAGCAAGGGACTCACGTCTGAGCATACCCTGCCAACTTATGGCGAACAAAGCGGTAGAAAAGGGGGTGGTGATGGACGGAGCATCAGAACCAATCAAACACTCACACCCAGTCAACAGATCTGGGTTTGATCCATCACCGTTCTTTAGCCCACTCTGCCACCCCAGTTCAGACATGGCCATATGCAAATCAGTCTGACCCTGTGCCACATGGGAACAGTCCAGCCCGAACTGCCAAGCCATGCCTTCCCTGGACCGGAAACAAGCTTCCTAGGACCAGTTTCTGGCATTTCAGCCGTCTTCAGCCAGGCTTGCTTGAATCCAGTGGCAAAGTGAGCAAGGGACTCACGTCTGAGCATACCCTGCCAACTTATGGCGAACAAAGCAGTACAAAAGGGGGTGGTGATGGACGGAGCATCAGAACCAATCAAACACTCACACCCAGTCAACAGATCTGGGTTTGATCCATCACCGTTCTTTAGCCCACTCTGCTACCCCAGTTCAGACTTGGCCATATGCAAATCAGTCTGACCCTGTGCCTCATGGGAACAGTCCAGCCCGAACTGCCGAGCGATGCCTTCCCTGGACCGGAAACAAGCTTCCTAGGACCGGTTTCTGGCATTTCAGCCGTCTTCAGCCAGGCTTGCTTGAATCCAATGGCAAAGTGAGCAAGGGACTCACGTCTGAGCATACCCTGCCAACTTATGGCGAACAAAGCGGTACAAAAGAGGGTGTCGATGGACAGAGCATCAGAACCAATCAAACACTCACACCCAGTCAACAGACCTGGGTTTGATCCATCACCGTTCTTTAGCCCACTCTGCCACCCCAGTTCAGACATGGCCATATGCAAATCAGTCTGACCCTGTGCCTCATGGGAACAGTCCAGCCCGAACTGCCAAGCCATGCCTTCCCTGGACCGGAAACAAGCTTCCTAGGACCAGTTTCTGGCATTTCAGCCGTCTTCAGCCAGGCTTGCTTGAATCCAGTGGCTTAGTGAGCAAGGGACTCACGTCTGAGCATACCCTGCCAACTTATGGCGAACAAAGCGGTACAAAAGGGGGTGGTGATGGACGGAGCATCAGAACCAATCAAACACTCACACCCAGTCAACAGATCTGGGTTTGATCCATCACCGTTCTTTAGCCCACTCTGCCACCCCAGTTCAGACATGGCCATATGCAAATCAGTCTGACCCTGTGCCTCATGGGAACAGTCCAGCCCGAACTGCCAAGCCATGCCTTCCCTGGACCGGAAACAAGCTTCCTAGGACCGGTTTCTGGCATTTCAGCCGTCTTCAGCCGGGCTTGCTTGAATCCAGTGGCAAAGTGAGCAAGGAACTCACGTCTGAGCATACCCTGCCAACTTATGGCCAACAAAGCGGTTCAAAAGGGGGTGGTGATGGACGGAGCATCAGAACCAATCAAACACTCACACCCAGTCAACAGATCTGGGTTTGATCCATCACCGTTCTTTAGCCCACTCTGCCACCCCAGTTCAGACATGGCCATATGCAAATCAGTCTGACCCTGTGCCTCATGGGAACAGTCCAGCCCGAACTGCCAAGCCATGCCTTCCTTGGACCGGAAACAAGCTTCCTAGGACCGGTTTCTGGCATTTCAGCCGTCTTCAGCCGGGCTTGCTTGAATCCAGTGGCAAAGTGAGCAAGGGACTCACGCCTGAGCATACCCTGCCAACTTATGGCGAACAAAGCGGTACATAAGGGGGTGGTGATGGACGGAGCATCAGAAACAATCAAACACTCACACCCAGTCAACAGATCTGGGTTTGATCCATCACCGTTCTTTAGCCCACTCTGCCACCCCAGTTCAGACATGGCCATATGCAAATCAGTCTGACCCTGTGCCTCATGGGAACAGTCCAGCCCGAACTGCCAAGCCATGCCTTCCCTGGACCGGAAAAAAGCTTCCTAGGACCGGTTTCTGGCATTTCAGCCGTCTTCAGCCAGGCTTGCTTGAATCCAGTGGCAAAGTGAGCAAGGGACTCACGTCTGAGCATACCCTGCCAACTTATGGCGAACAAAGCGGTACAAAAGAGGGTGGCGATGGACGGAGCATCAGAACCAATCAAACACTCACACCCAGTCAACAGACCTGGGTTTGATCCATCACCGTTCTTTAGCCCACTCTGCCACCCCAGTTCAGACATGGCCATATGCAAATCAGTCTGACCCTGTGCCTCATGGGAACAGTCCAGCCCGAACTGCCAAGCCATGCCTTCCCTGGACCGGAAACAAGCTTCCTAGGACCGGTTTCTGGCATTTCAGCCGTCTTCAGCCAGGCTTGCTTGAATCCAGTGGCAAAGTGAGCAAGGGACTCACGTCTGAGCATACCCTGCCAACTTATGGCGAACAAAGCGGTACAAAAGGGGGTGGCGATGGACGGAGCATCAGAACCAATCAAACACTCACACCCAGTCAACAGACCTGGGTTTGATCCATCACCGTTCTTTAGCCCACTCTGCCACCCCAGTTCAGACATGGCCATATGCAAATCAGTCTGACCCTGTGCCTCATGGGAACAGTCCAGCCCGAACTGCCAAGCCATGCCTTCCCTGGACCGGAAACAAGCTTCCTAGGACCGGTTTCTGGCATTTCAGCCGTCTTCAGCCAGGCTTGCTTGAATCCAGTGGCAAAGTGAGCAAGGGACTCACGTCTGAGCATACCCTGCCAACTTATGGCGAACAAAGCGGTACAAAAGGGGGTGGCGATGGACGGAGCATCAGAACCAATCAAACACTCACACCCAGTCAACAGACCTGGGTTTGATCCATCACCGTTCTTTAGCCCACTCTGCCACCCCAGTTCAGACATGGCCATATGCAAATCAGTCTGACCCTGTGCCACATGGGAACAGTCCAGCCCGAACTGCCAAGCCATGCCTTCCCTGGACCGGAAACAAGCTTCCTAGGACCGGTTTCTGGCATTTCAGCCGTCTTCAGCCAGGCTCGCTTGAATCCAGTGGCAAAGTGAGCAAGGGACTCACGTCTGAGCATACCCTGCCAACTTATGGCGAACAAAGCGGTACAAAAAGGGGTGGTGATGGACGGAGCATCAGAACCAATCAAACACTCACACCCAGTCAACAGATCTGGGTTTGATCCATCACCGTTCTTTAGCCCACTCTGCCACCCTAGTTCAGACATGGCCATATGCAAATCAGTCTGACCCTGTGCCACATGGGAACAGTCCAGCCCGAACTGCCAAGCCATGCCTTCCCTGGACCGGAAACAAGCTTCCTAGGACCGGTTTCTGGCATTTCAGCCGTCTTCAGCCAGGCTTGCTTGAATCCAGTGGCAAAGTGAGCAAGGGACTCACGTCTGAGCATACCCTGCCAACTTATGGCGAACAAAGCAGTACAAAAGGGGGTGGTGATGGACGGAGCATCAGAACCAATCAAACACTCACACCCAGTCAACAGATCTGGGTTTGATCCATCACCGTTCTTTAGCCCACTCTGCTACCGCAGGCCAGACTTGGCCATATGCAGATCAGTCTGACCCTGTGCCTCATGGGAACAGTCCAGCCCGAACTGCCGAGCCATGCCTTCCCTGGACCGGAAACAAGCTTCCTAGGACCGGTTTCTGGCATTTCAGCCGTCTTCAGCCAGGCTTGCTTGAATCCAATGGCAAAGTGAGCAAGGGACTCACGTCTGAGCATACCCAGCCAACTTATGGCGAACAAAGCGGTACAAAAGAGGGTGGTGATGGACAGAGCATCAGAACCAATCAAACACTCACACCCAGTCAACAGACCTGGGTTTGATCTATCACCGTTCTTTAGCCCACTCTGCCACCCCAGTTCAGACATGGCCATATGCAAATCAGTCTGACCCTGTGCCTCATGGGAACAGTCCAGCCCGAACTGCCAAGCCATGCCTTCCCTGGACCGGAAACAAGCTTCCTAGGACCGGTTTCTGGCATTTCAGCCGTCTTCAGCCAGGCTTGCTTGAATCCAGTGGCAAAGTGAGCAAGGGACTCACGTATGAGCATACCCTTCCAACTAATGGCGAACAAAGCGGTACAAAAGAGGGTGGCGATGGACAGAGCATCAGAACCAATCAAACACTCACACCCAGTCAACAGACCTGGGTTTGATCCATCACCGTTCTTTAGCCCACTCTGCCACCCCAGTTCAGACATGGCCATATGCAAATCAGTCTGACCCTGTGCCTCATGGGAACAGTCCAGCCCGAACTGCCAAGCCATGCCTTCCCTGGGCCGGAAACAAGCTTCCTAGGACCGGTTTCTGGCATTTCAGCCGTCTTCAGCCAGGCTTGTTTGAATCCAGTGGCAAAGTGAGCAAGGGACTCACGTCTGAGCATACCCTGCCAACTTATTGCGAACAAAGTGGTACAAAAGAGGGTGTCGATGGACGGAGCATCAGAACCAATCAAACACTCACACCCAGTCAACAGACCTGGGTTTGATCCATCACCGTTGTTTAGCCCACTCTGCCACCCCAGTTCAGACATGGCCATATGCAAATCAGTCTGACCCTGTGCCTCATGGGAACAGTCCAGCCGGAACTGCCAAGCCATGCCTTCCCTGGACCGGAAACAAGCTTCCTAGGACCGGTTTCTGGCATTTCAGCCGTCTTTAGCCAGGCTTACTTGAATCCAGTGGCAAAGTGAGCAAGGGACTCACGTCTGAGCATACCCTGCCAACTTATGTCGAACAAAGCGGTACAAAAGGGGGTGGTGATGGACAGAGCATCAGAACCAATCAAACACTCACACCCAGTCAACAGATCTGGGTTTGATCCATCACCGTTCTTTAGCCCACTCTGCCACCCCAGTTCAGACATGGCCATATGCAAATCAGTCTGACCCTGTGCCTCATGGGAACAGTCCAGCCCGAACTGCCAAGCCATGCCTTCCCTGGACCGGAAACAAGCTTCCTAGGACCAGTTTCTGGCATTTCAGCCGTCTTCAGCCAGGCTTGCTTGAATCCAGTGGCTTAGTGAGCAAGGGACTCACGTCTGAGCATACCCTGCCAACTTATGGCGAACAAAGCGGTACAAAAGGGGGTGGCAATGGACGGAGCATCAGAACCAATCAAACACTCACACCCAGTCAACAGACCTGGGTTTGATCCATCACCGTTCTTTAGCCCACTCTGCCACCCCAGTTCAGACATGGCCATATGCAAATCAGTCTGACCCTGTGCCTCATGGGAACAGTCCAACCCGAACTGCCAAGCCATGCCTTCCCTGGACAGGGAACAAGCTTCCTAGGACCGGTTTCTGGCATTTCAGCCGTCTTCAGCCAGGCTTGCTTGAATCCAGTGGCAAAGTGAGCAAGGGACTCACGTCTGAGCATACCCTGCCAACTTATGGCGAACAAAGCGGTACAAAAGGGGGTGGTGATGGACGGAGCATCAGAACCAATCAAACACTCACACCCAGTCAACAGATCTGGGTTTGATCCATCACCGTTCTTTAGCCCACTCTGCCACCCCAGTTCAGACATGGCCATTTGCAAATCAGTCTGACCCTGTGCCTCATGGGAACAGTCGAGCCCGAACTGCCAAGCCATGCCTTCCCTGGACCGGAAACAAGCTTCCTAGGACCGGTTTCTGGCATTTCAGCCGTCTTCAGCCGGGCTTGCTTGAATCCAGTGGCAAAGTGAGCAAGGGACTCACGTCTGAGCATACCCTACCAACTTATGGCCAACAAAGCGGTTCAAAAGGGGGTGGTGATGGACGGAGCATCAGAACCAATCAAACACTCACACCCAGTCAACAGATCTGGGTTTGATCCATCACCGTTCTTTAGCCCACTCTGCCACCCCAGTTCAGACATGGCCATATGCAAATCAGTCTGACCCTGTGCCTCATGGGAACAGTCCAGCCCGAACTGCCAAGCCATGCCTTCCTTGGACCGGAAACAAGCTTCCTAGGACCGGTTTCTGGCATTTCAGCCGTCTTCAGCCGGGCTTGCTTGAATCCAGTGGCAAAGTGAGCAAGGGACTCACGCCTGAGCATACCCTGCCAACTTATGGCGAACAAAGCGGTACAAAAGGGGGTGGTGATGGACGGAGCATCAGCAACAATCAAACACTCACACTCAGTCAACAGATCTGGGTTTGATCCATCACCGTTCTTTAGCCCACTCTGCCACCCCAGTTCAGACATGGCCATATGCAAATCAGTCTGACCCTGTGCCTCATGGGAACAGTCCAGCCCGAACTGCCAAGCCATGCCTTCCCTGGACCGGAAACAAGCTTCCTAGGACCGGTTTCTGGCATTTCAGCCGTCTTCAGCCAGGCTTGCTTGAATCCAGTGGCAAAGTGAGCAAGGGACTCACGTCTGAGCATACCCTGCCAACTTATGGCGAACAAAGCGGTACAAAAGGGGGTGGCGATGGACGGAGCATCAGAACCAATCAAACACTCACACCCAGTCAACAGACCTGGGTTTGATCCATCACCGTTCTTTAGCCCACTCTGCCACCCCAGTTCAGACATGGCCATATGCAAATCAGTCTGACCCTGTGCCACATGGGAACAGTCCAGCCCGAACTGCCAAGCCATGCCTTCCCTGGACCGGAAACAAGCTTCCTAGGACCGGTTTCTGGCATTTCAGCCGTCTTCAGCCAGGCTCGCTTGAATCCAGTGGCAAAGTGAGCAAGGGACTCACGTCTGAGCATACCCTGCTAACTTATGGCGAACAAAGCAGTACAAAAGGGGGTGGTGATGGACGGAGCATCAGAACCAATCAAACACTCACACCCAGTCAACAGATCTGGGTTTGATCCATCACCGTTCTTTAGCCCACTCTGCTACCCCAGTTCAGACTTGGCCATATGCAAATCAGTCTGACCCTGTGCCTCATGGGAACAGTCCAGCCCGAACTGCCGAGCCATGCCTTCCCTGGACCGGAAACAAGCTTCCTAGGACCGGTTTCTGGCATTTCAGCCGTCTTCAGCCAGGCTTGCTTGAATCCAATGGCAAAGTGAGCAAGGGACTCACGTCTGAGCATACCCAGCCAACTTATGGCGAACAAAGCGGTACAAAAGAGGGTGGCGATGGACAGAGCATCAGAACCAATCAAACACTCACACCCAGTCAACAGACCTGGGTTTGATCTATCACCGTTCTTTAGCCCACTCTGCCACCCCAGTTCAGACATGGCCATATGCAAATCAGTCTGACCCTGTGCCTCATGGGAACAGTCCAGCCCGAACTGCCAAGCCATGCCTTCCCTGGACCGGAAACAAGCTTCCTAGGACCGGTTTCTGGCATTTCAGCCGTCTTCAGCCAGGCTTGCTTGAATCCAGTGGCAAAGTGAGCAAGGGACTCACGTCTGAGCATACCCTTCCAACTGATGGCGAACAAAGCGGTACAAAAGAGGGTGGCGATGGACAGAGCATCAGAACCAATCAAACACTCACACCCAGTCAACAGACCTGGGTTTGATCCATCACCGTTCTTTAGCCTACTCTGCCACCCCAGTTCAGACATGGCCATATGCAAATCAGTCTGACCCTGTGCCTCATGGGAACAGTCCAGCCCGAACTGCCAAGCCATGCCTTCCCTGGGCCGGAAACAAGCTTCCTAGGACCGGTTTCTGGCATTTCAGCCGTCTTCAGCCAGGCTTGCTTGAATCCAGTGGCAAAGTGAGCAAGGGACTCACGTCTGAGCATACCCTGCCAACTTATGGCGAACAAAGCGGTACAAAAGAGGGTGTGGATGGACGGAGCATCAGAACCAATCAAACACTCACACCCAGTCAACAGACCTGGGTTTGATCCATCACCGTTCTCTAGCCCACTCTGCCACCCCAGTTCAGACATGGCCATATGCAAATCAGTCTGACCCTGTGCCTCATGGGAACAGTCCAGCCCGAACTGCCAAGCCATGCCTTCCCTGGACCGGAAACAAGCTTCCTAGGACCAGTTTCTGGCATTTCAGCCGTCTTCAGCCAGGCTTGCTTGAATCCAGTGGCTTAGTGAGCAAGGGACTCAGGTCTGAGCATACCCTGCCAACTTATGGCGAACAAAGCGGTACAAAAGGGGGTGGCGATGGACGGAGCATCAGAACCAATGAAACACTCACACCCAGTCAACAGACCTGGGTTTGATCCATCACCGTTCTTTAGCCCACTCTGCCACCCCAGTTCAGACATGGCCATATGCAAATCAGTCTGACCCTGTGCCTCATGGGAACAGTCGAGCCCGAACTGCCAAGCCATGCCTTCCCTGGACCGGAAACAAGCTTCCTAGGACCGGTTTCTGGCATTTCAGCCGTCTTCAGCCGGGCTTGCTTGAATCCAGTGGCAAAGTGAGCAAGGGACTCACGTCTGAGCATACCCTACCAACTTATGGCCAACAAAGCGGTTCAAAAGGGGGTGGTGATGGACGGAGCATCAGAACCAATCAAACACTCACACCCAGTCAACAGATCTGGGTTTGATCCATCACCGTTCTTTAGCCCACTCTGCCACCCCAGTTCAGACATGGCCATATGCAAATCAGTCTGACCCTGTGCCTCATGGGAACAGTCCAGCCCGAACTGCCAAGCCATGCCTTCCTTGGACCGGAAACAAGCTTCCTAGGACCGGTTTCTGGCATTTCAGCCGTCTTCAGCCGGGCTTGCTTGAATCCAGTGGCAAAGTGAGCAAGGGACTCACGCCTGAGCATACCCTGCCAACTTATGGCGAACAAAGCGGTACAAAAGGGGGTGGTGATGGACGGAGCATCAGCAACAATCAAACACTCACACTCAGTCAACAGATCTGGGTTTGATCCATCACCGTTCTTTAGCCCACTCTGCCACCCCAGTTCAGACATGGCCATATGCAAATCAGTCTGACCCTGTGCCTCATGGGAACAGTCCAGCCCGAACTGCCAAGCCATGCCTTCCCTGGACCGGAAACAAGCTTCCTAGGACCGGTTTCTGGCATTTCAGCCGTCTTCAGCCAGGCTTGCTTGAATCCAGTGGCAAAGTGAGCAAGGGACTCACGTCTGAGCATACCCTGCCAACTTATGGCGAACAAAGCGGTACAAAAGGGGGTGGCGATGGACGGAGCATCAGAACCAATCAAACACTCACACCCAGTCAACAGACCTGGGTTTGATCCATCACCGTTCTTTAGCCCACTCTGCCACCCCAGTTCAGACATGGCCATATGCAAATCAGTCTGACCCTGTGCCACATGGGAACAGTCCAGCCCGAACTGCCAAGCCATGCCTTCCCTGGACCGGAAACAAGCTTCCTAGGACCGGTTTCTGGCATTTCAGCCGTCTTCAGCCAGGCTCGCTTGAATCCAGTGGCAAAGTGAGCAAGGGACTCACGTCTGAGCATACCCTGCTAACTTATGGCGAACAAAGCAGTACAAAAGGGGGTGGTGATGGACGGAGCATCAGAACCAATCAAACACTCACACCCAGTCAACAGATCTGGGTTTGATCCATCACCGTTCTTTAGCCCACTCTGCTACCCCAGTTCAGACTTGGCCATATGCAAATCAGTCTGACCCTGTGCCTCATGGGAACAGTCCAGCCCGAACTGCCGAGCCATGCCTTCCCTGGACCGGAAACAAGCTTCCTAGGACCGGTTTCTGGCATTTCAGCCGTCTTCAGCCAGGCTTGCTTGAATCCAATGGCAAAGTGAGCAAGGGACTCACGTCTGAGCATACCCAGCCAACTTATGGCGAACAAAGCGGTACAAAAGAGGGTGGCGATGGACAGAGCATCAGAACCAATCAAACACTCACACCCAGTCAACAGACCTGGGTTTGATCTATCACCGTTCTTTAGCCCACTCTGCCACCCCAGTTCAGACATGGCCATATGCAAATCAGTCTGACCCTGTGCCTCATGGGAACAGTCCAGCCCGAACTGCCAAGCCATGCCTTCCCTGGACCGGAAACAAGCTTCCTAGGACCGGTTTCTGGCATTTCAGCCGTCTTCAGCCAGGCTTGCTTGAATCCAGTGGCAAAGTGAGCAAGGGACTCACGTCTGAGCATACCCTTCCAACTGATGGCGAACAAAGCGGTACAAAAGAGGGTGGCGATGGACAGAGCATCAGAACCAATCAAACACTCACACCCAGTCAACAGACCTGGGTTTGATCCATCACCGTTCTTTAGCCTACTCTGCCACCCCAGTTCAGACATGGCCATATGCAAATCAGTCTGACCCTGTGCCTCATGGGAACAGTCCAGCCCGAACTGCCAAGCCATGCCTTCCCTGGGCCGGAAACAAGCTTCCTAGGACCGGTTTCTGGCATTTCAGCCGTCTTCAGCCAGGCTTGCTTGAATCCAGTGGCAAAGTGAGCAAGGGACTCACGTCTGAGCATACCCTGCCAACTTATGGCGAACAAAGCGGTACAAAAGAGGGTGTGGATGGACGGAGCATCAGAACCAATCAAACACTCACACCCAGTCAACAGACCTGGGTTTGATCCATCACCGTTCTCTAGCCCACTCTGCCACCCCAGTTCAGACATGGCCATATGCAAATCAGTCTGACCCTGTGCCTCATGGGAACAGTCCAGCCCGAACTGCCAAGCCATGCCTTCCCTGGACCGGAAACAAGCTTCCTAGGACCAGTTTCTGGCATTTCAGCCGTCTTCAGCCAGGCTTGCTTGAATCCAGTGGCTTAGTGAGCAAGGGACTCAGGTCTGAGCATACCCTGCCAACTTATGGCGAACAAAGCGGTACAAAAGGGGGTGGCGATGGACGGAGCATCAGAACCAATGAAACACTCACACCCAGTCAACAGACCTGGGTTTGATCCATCACCGTTCTTTAGCCCACTCTGCCACCCCAGTTCAGACATGGCCATATGCAAATCAGTCTGACCCTGTGCCTCATGGGAACAGTCCAGCCCGAACTGCCAAGCCATGCCTTCCCTGGACCGGAAATAAGCTTCCTAGGACCGGTTTCTGGCATTTCAGCCGTCTTCAGCCAGGCTTGCTTGAATCCAGTGGCAAAGTGAGCAAGGGACTCACGTCTGAGCATACCCTGCCAACTGATGGCGAACAAAGCGGTACAAAAGAGGGTGGCGATGAACGGAGCATCAGAACCAATCAAACACTCACACCCAGTCAACAGACCTGGGTTTGATCCATCACCGTTCTTTAGCCCACTCTGCCACCCCAGTTCAGACATGGCCATATGCAAATCAGTCTGACCCTGTGCCTCATGGGAACAGTCCAGCCCGAACTGCCAAGCCATGCCTTCCCTGGACCGGAAACAAGCTTCCTAGGACCGGTTTCTGGCATTTCAGCCGTCTTCAGCCAGGCTTGCTTGAATCCAGTGGCAAAGTGAGCATGGGACTCACGTCTGAGCATACCCTGCCAACTTATGGCGAACAAAGCGGTACAAAAGGGGGTGGCGATGGACAGAGCATCAGAACCAATCAAACACTCACACCCAGTCAACAGACCTGGGTTTGATCCATCACCGTTCTTTAGCCCACTCTGCCACCCCAGTTCAGACATGGCCATATGCAAATCAGTCTGACCCTGTGCCTCATGGGAACAGTCCAGCCCGAACTGCCAAGTCATGCCTTCTCTGGACCGGAAACAAGCTTCCTAGGACCGGTTTCTGGCATTTCAGCCGTCTTCAGCCAGGCTTGCTTGAATCCAGTGGCAAAGTGAGCAAGGGACTCACGTCTGAGCATACCCTGCCAACTTATGGCGAACAAAGCGGTACAAAAGGGGGTGGCGATGGACGGAGCATCAGACCCAATCAAACACTCACACCCAGTCAACAGACCTGGGTTTGATCCATCACCGTTCTTTAGCCCACTCTGCCACCCCAGTTCAGACATGGCCATATGCAAATCAGTCTGACCCTGTGCCTCATGGGAACAGTCCAGCCGGAACTGCCAAGCCATGCCTTCCCTGGACCGGAAACAAGCTTCCTAGGGCCGGTTTCTGGCATTTCAGCCGTCTTTAGCCAGGCTTACTTGAATCCAGTGGCAAAGTGAGCAAGGGACTCACGTCTGAGCATACCCTGCCAACTTATGGCGAACAAAGCGGTACAAAAGGGGGTGGTGATGGACAGAGCATCAGAACCAATCAAACACTCACACCCAGTAAACAGATCTGGGTTTGATCCATCACCGTTCTTTAGCCCACTCTGCCACCCCAGTTCAGACATGGCCATATGCAAATCAGTCTGACCCTGTGCCACATGGGAACAGTCCAGCCCGAACTGCCAAGCCATGCCTTCCCTGGACCGGAAACAATCTTCCTAGGACCGGTTTCTGGCATTTCAGCCGTCTTCAGCCAGGCTCGCTTGAATCCAGTGGCAAAGTGAGCAAGGGACTCACGTCTGAGCATACCCTGCTAACTTATGGCGAACAAAGCAGTACAAAAGGGGGTGGTGATGGACGGAGCATCAGAACCAATCAAACACTCACACCCAGTCAACAGATCTGGGTTTGATCCATCACCGTTCTTTAGCCCACTCTGCTACCCCAGTTCAGACTTGGCCATATGCAAATCAGTCTGACCCTGTGCCTCATGGGAACAGTCCAGCCCGAACTGCCGAGCCATGCCTTCCCTGGACCGGAAACAAGCTTCCTAGGACCGGTTTCTGGCATTTCAGCCGTCTTCAGCCAGGCTTGCTTGAATCCAATGGCAAAGTGAGCAAGGGACTCACGTCTGAGCATACCCAGCCAACTTATGGCGAACAAAGCGGTACAAAAGAGGGTGGCGATGGACAGAGCATCAGAACCAATCAAACACTCACACCCAGTCAACAGACCTGGGTTTGATCTATCACCGTTCTTTAGCCCACTCTGCCACCCCAGTTCAGACATGGCCATATGCAAATCAGTCTGACCCTGTGCCTCATGGGAACAGTCCAGCCCGAACTGCCAAGCCATGCCTTCCCTGGACCGGAAACAAGCTTCCTAGGACCGGTTTCTGGCATTTCAGCCGTCTTCAGCCAGGCTTGCTTGAATCCAGTGGCAAAGTGAGCAAGGGACTCACGTCTGAGCATACCCTTCCAACTGATGGCGAACAAAGCGGTACAAAAGAGGGTGGCGATGGACAGAGCATCAGAACCAATCAAACACTCACACCCAGTCAACAGACCTGGGTTTGATCCATCACCGTTCTTTAGCCCACTCTGCCACCCCAGTTCAGACATGGCCATATGCAAATCAGTCTGACCCTGTGCCTCATGGGAACAGTCCAGCCCGAACTGCCAAGCCATGCCTTCCCTGGGCCGGAAACAAGCTTCCTAGGACCGGTTTCTGGCATTTCAGCCGTCTTCAGCCAGGCTTGCTTGAATCCAGTGGCAAAGTGAGCAAGGGACTCACGTCTGAGCATACCCTGCCAACTTATGGCGAACAAAGCGGTACAAAAGAGGGTGTGGATGGAAGGAGCATCAGAACCAATCAAACACTCACACCCAGTCAACAGACCTGGGTTTGATCCATCACCGTTCTCTAGCCCACTCTGCCACCCCAGTTCAGACATGGCCATATGCAAATCAGTCTGACCCTGTGCCTCATGGGAACAGTCCAGCCCGAACTGCCAAGCCATGCCTTCCCTGGACCGGAAACAAGCTTCCTAGGACCAGTTTCTGGCATTTCAGCCGTCTTCAGCCAGGCTTGCTTCTTGCTTGAATCCAGTGGCTTAGTGAGCAAGGGACTCACGTCTGAGCATACCCTGCCAACTTATGGCGAACAAAGCGGTACAAAAGGGGGTGGCGATGGACGGAGCATCAGAACCAATGAAACACTCACACCCAGTCAACAGACCTGGGTTTGATCCATCACCGTTCTTTAGCCCACTCTGCCACCCCAGTTCAGACATGGCCATATGCAAATCAGTCTGACCCTGTGCCTCATGGGAACAGTCCAGCCCGAACTGCCAAGCCATGCCTTCCCTGGACCAGAAATAAGCTTCCTAGGACCGGTTTCTGGCATTTCAGCCGTCTTCAGCCAGGCTTGCTTGAATCCAGTGGCAAAGTGAGCAAGGGACTCACGTCTGAGCATACCCTGCCAACTGATGGCGAACAAAGCGGTACAAAAGAGGGTGGCGATGGACGGAGCATCAGAACCAATCAAACACTCACACCCAGTCAACAGACCTGGGTTTGATCCATCACCGTTCTTTAGCCCACTCTGCCACCCCAGTTCAGACATGGCCATATGCAAATCAGTCTGACCCTGTGCCTCATGGGAACAGTCCAGCCCGAACTGCCAAGCCATGCCTTCCCTGGACCGGAAACAAGCTTCCTAGGACCGCTTTCTGGCATTTCAGCTGTCTTCAGCCAGGCTTGCTTGAATCCAGTGGCAAAGTGAGCAAGGGACTCACGTCTGAGCATACCCTGCCAACTTATGGCGAACAAAGCGGTACAAAAGGGGGTGGCGATGGACGGAGCATCAGAACCAATCAAACACTCACACCCAGTCAACAGACCTGGGTTTGATCCATCACCGTTCTTTAGCCCACTCTGCCACCCCAGTTCAGACATGGCCATATGCAAATCAGTCTGACCCTGTGCCTCATGGGAACAGTCCAGCCCGAACTGCCAAGTCATGCCTTCCCTGGACCGGAAACAAGCTTCCTAGGACCGGTTTTTGGCATTTCAGCCGTCTTCAGCCAGGCTTGCTTGAATCCAGTGGCAAAGTGAGCAAGGGACTCACGTCTGAGCATACCCTGCCAACTTATGGTGAACAAAGCGGTACAAAAGGGGGTGGCGATGGACGGAGCATCAGAACCAATCAAACACTCACACCCAGTCAACAGACCTGGGTTTGATCCATCACCGTTCTTTAGCCCACTCTGCCACCCCAGTTCAGACATGGCCATATGCAAATCAGTCTGACCCTGTGCCTCATGGGAACAGTCCAGCCGGAACTGCCAAGCCATGCCTTCCCTGGACCGGAAACAAGCTTCCTAGGACCGGTTTCTGGCATTTCAGCCGTCTTTAGCCAGGCTTACTTGAATCCAGTGGCAAAGTGAGCAAGGGACTCACGTCTGAGCATACCCTGCCAACTTATGGCGAACAAAGCGGTACAAAAGGGGGTTGTGATGGACAGAGCATCAGAACCAATCAAACACTCACACCCAGTCAACAGATCTGGATTTGATCCATCACCGTTCTTTATCCCACTCTGCCACCCCAGTTCAGACATGGCCATATGCAAATCAGTCTGACCCTGTGCCTCATGGGAACAATCCAGCCCGAACTGCCAAGCCATGCCTTCCCTGGACCGGAAACAAGCTTCCTAGGACCGGTTTCTGGCATTTCAGCCGGCTTCAGCCAGGCTTGCTTGAATCCAGTGGCAAAGTGAGCAAGGGACTCACGTCTGAGCATACCCTGCCAACTTATGGCGAACAAAGCGGTAGAAAAGGGGGTGGTGATGGACGGAGCATCAGAACCAATCAAACACTCACACCCAGTCAACAGATCTGGGTTTGATCCATCACCGTTCTTTAGCCCACTCTGCCACCCCAGTTCAGACATGGCCATATGCAAATCAGTCTGACCCTGTGCCACATGGGAACAGTCCAGCCCGAACTGCCAAGCCATGCCTTCCCTGGACCGGAAACAAGCTTCCTAGGACCAGTTTCTGGCATTTCAGCCGTCTTCAGCCAGGCTTGCTTGAATCCAGTGGCAAAGTGAGCAAGGGACTCACGTCTGAGCATACCCTGCCAACTTATGGCGAACAAAGCAGTACAAAAGGGGGTGGTGATGGACGGAGCATCAGAACCAATCAAACACTCACACCCAGTCAACAGATCTGGGTTTGATCCATCACCGTTCTTTAGCCCACTCTGCTACCCCAGTTCAGACTTGGCCATATGCAAATCAGTCTGACCCTGTGCCTCATGGGAACAGTCCAGCCCGAACTGCCGAGCCATGCCTTCCCTGGACCGGAAACAAGCTTCCTAGGACCGGTTTCTGGCATTTCAGCCGTCTTCAGCCAGGCTTGCTTGAATCCAATGGCAAAGTGAGCAAGGGACTCACGTCTGAGCATACCCTGCCAACTTATGGCGAACAAAGCGGTACAAAAGAGGGTGTCGATGGACAGAGCATCAGAACCAATCAAACACTCACACCCAGTCAACAGACCTGGGTTTGATCCATCACCGTTCTTTAGCCCACTCTGCCACCCCAGTTCAGACATGGCCATATGCAAATCAGTCTGACCCTGTGCCTCATGGGAACAGTCCAGCCCGAACTGCCAAGCCATGCCTTCCCTGGACCGGAAACAAGCTTCCTAGGACCAGTTTCTGGCATTTCAGCCGTCTTCAGCCAGGCTTGCTTGAATCCAGTGGCTTAGTGAGCAAGGGACTTACGTCTGAGCATACCCTGCCAACTTATGGCGAACAAAGCGGTACAAAAGGGGGTGGTGATGGACGGAGCATCAGAACCAATCAAACACTCACACCCAGTCAACAGATCTGGGTTTGATCCATCACCGTTCTTTAGCCCACTCTGCCACCCCAGTTCAGACATGGCCATATGCAAATCAGTCTGACCCTGTGCCTCATGGGAACAGTCCAGCCCGAACTGCCAAGCCATGCCTTCCCTGGACCGGAAACAAGCTTCCTAGGACCGGTTTCTGGCATTTCAGCCGTCTTGAGCCGGGCTTGCTTGAATCCAGTGGCAAAGTGAGCAAGGAACTCACGTCTGAGCATACCCTGCCAACTTATGGCCAACAAAGCGGTTCAAAAGGGGGTGGTGATGGACGGAGCATCAGAACCAATCAAACACTCACACCCAGTCAACAGATCTGGGTTTGATCCATCACCGTTCTTTAGCCCACTCTGCCACCCCAGTTCAGACATGGCCATATGCAAATCAGTCTGACCCTGTGCCTCATGGGAACAGTCCAGCCCGAACTGCCAAGCCATGCCTTCCTTGGACCGGAAACAAGCTTCCTAGGACCGGTTTCTGGCATTTCAGCCGTCTTCAGCCGGGCTTGCTTGAATCCAGTGGCAAAGTGAGCAAGGGACTCACGCCTGAGCATACCCTGCCAACTTATGGCGAACAAAGCGGTACATAAGGGGGTGGTGATGGACGGAGCATCAGAAACAATCAAACACTCACACCCAGTCAACAGATCTGGGTTTGATCCATCACCGTTCTTTAGCCCACTCTGCCACCCCAGTTCAGACATGGCCATATGCAAATCAGTCTGACCCTGTGCCTCATGGGAACAGTCCAGCCCGAACTGCCAAGCCATGCCTTCCCTGGACCGGAAAAAAGCTTCCTAGGACCGGTTTCTGGCATTTCAGCCGTCTTCAGCCAGGCTTGCTTGAATCCAGTGGCAAAGTGAGCAAGGGACTTACGTCTGAGCATACCCTGCCAACTTATGGCGAACAAAGCGGTACAAAAGAGGGTGGCGATGGACGGAGCATCAGAACCAATCAAACACTCACACCCAGTCAACAGACCTGGGTTTGATCCATCACCGTTCTTTAGCCCACTCTGCCACCCCAGTTCAGACATGGCCATATGCAAATCAGTCTGACCCTGTGCCTCATGGGAACAGTCCAGCCCGAACTGCCAAGCCATGCCTTCCCTGGACCGGAAACAAGCTTCCTAGGACCGGTTTCTGGCATTTCAGCCGTCTTCAGCCAGGCTTGCTTGAATCCAGTGGCAAAGTGAGCAAGGGACTCACGTCTGAGCATACCCTGCCAACTTATGGCGAACAAAGCGGTACAAAAGGGGGTGGCGATGGACGGAGCATCAGAACCAATCAAACACTCACACCCAGTCAACAGACCTGAGTTTGATCCATCACCGTTCTTTAGCCCACTCTGCCACCCCAGTTCAGACATGGCCATATGCAAATCAGTCTGACCCTGTGCCTCATGGGAACAGTCCAGCCCGAACTGCCAAGTCATGCCTTCCCTGGACCGGAAACAAGCTTCCTAGGACCGGTTTCTGGCATTTCAGCCGTGTTCAGCCAGGCTTGCTTGAATCCAGTGGCAAAGTGAGCAAGGGACTCACGTCTGAGCATACCCTGCCAACTTATGGCGAACAAAGCGGTACAAAAGGGGGTGGCGATGGACGGAGCATCAGAACCAATCAAACACTCACACCCAGTCAACAGACCTGGGTTTGATCCATCACCGTTCTTTAGCCCACTCTGCCACCCCAGTTCAGACATGGCCATATGCAAATCAGTCTGACCCTGTGCCTCATGGGAACAGTCCAGCCGGAACTGCCAAGCCATGCCTTCCCTGGACCGGAAACAAGCTTCCTAGGACCGGTTTCTGGCATTTCAGCCGTCTTTAGCCAGGCTTACTTGAATCCAGTGGCAAAGTGAGCAAGGGACTCACGTCTGAGCATACCCTGCCAACTTATGGCGAACAAAGCGGTACAAAAGGGGGTGGTGATGGACAGAGCATCAGAACCAAACAAACACTCACACACAGTCAACAGATCTGGGTTTGATCCATCACCGTTCTTTAGCCCACTCTGCCACCCCAGTTCAGACATGGCCATATGCAAATCAGTCTGACCCTGTGCCTCATGGGAACAATCCAGCCCGAACTGCCAAGCCATGCCTTCCCTGGACCGGAAACAAGCTTCCTAGGACCGGTTTCTGGCATTTCAGCCGGCTTCAGCCAGGATTGCTTGAATCCAGTGGCAAAGTGAGCAAGGGACTCACGTCTGAGCATACCCTGCCAACTTATGGCGAACAAAGCGGTACAAAAAGGGGTGGTGATGGACAGAGCATCAGAACCAATCAAACACTCACACCCAGTCAACAGATCTGGGTTTGATCCATCACCGTTCTTTAGCCCACTCTGCCACCCCAGTTCAGACATGGCCATATGCAAATCAGTCTGACCCTGTGCCACATGGGAACAGTCCAGCCCGAACTGCCAAGCCATGCCTTCCCTGGACCGGAAACAAGCTTCCTAGGACCGGTTTCTGGCATTTCAGCCGTCTTCAGCCAGGCTTGCTTTAATCCAGTGGCAAAGTGAGCAAGGGACTCACGTCTGAGCATACCCTGCCAACTTATGGCGAACAAAGCAGTACAAAAGGGGGTGGTGATGGACGGAGCATCAGAACCAATCAAACACTCACACCCAGTCAACAGATCTGGGTTTGATCCATCACCGTTCTTTAGCCCACTCTGCTTCCGCAGTTCAGACTTGGCCATATGCAAATCAGTCTGATCCTGTGCCTCATGGGAACAGTCCAGCCCGAACTGCCAAGCCATGCCTTCCCTGGACCGGAAACAAGCTTCCTAGGACCGGTTTCTGGCATTTCATCCGTCTTCAGCCAGGCTTGCTTGAATCCAGTGGCAAAGTGAGCAAGGGACTCACGTCTGAGCATACCCTTCCAACTGATGGCGAACAAAGCGGTACAAAAGAGGGTAGCGATGGACAGAGCATCAGAACCAATCAAACACTCACACCCAGTCAACAGACCTGGGTTTGATCCATCACCGTTCTTTAGCCCACTCTGCCACCCCAGTTCAGACATGGCCATATGCAAATCAGTCTGACCCTGTGCCTCATGGGAACAGTCCAGCCCGAACTGCCAAGCCATGCCTTCCCTGGGCCGGAAACAAGCTTCCTAGGACCGGTTTCTGGCATTTCAGCCGTCTTCAGCCAGGCTTGCTTGAATCCAGTGGCAAAGTGAGCAAGGGACTCACGTCTGAGCATACCCTGCCAACTTATGGCGAACAAAGCGGTACAAAAGAGGGTGTGGATGGACGGAGCATCAGAACCAATGAAACACTCACACCCAGTCAACAGACCTGGGTTTGATCCATCACCGTTCTTTAGCCCACTCTGCCACCCCAGTTCAGACATGGCCATATGCAAATCAGTCTGACCCTGTGCCTCATGGGAACAGTCCAGCCCGAACTGCCAAGCCATGCCTTCCCTGGACCAGAAATAAGCTTCCTAGGACCGGTTTCTGGCATTTCAGCCGTCTTCAGCCAGGCTTGCTTGAATCCAGTGGCAAAGTGAGCAAGGGACTCACGTCTGAGCATACCCTGCCAACTGATGGCGAACAAAGCGGTACAAAAGAGGGTGGCGATGGACGGAGCATCAGAACCAATCAAACACTCACACCCAGTCAACAGACCTGGGTTTGATCCATCACCGTTCTTTAGCCCACTCTGCCACCCCAGTTCAGACATGGCCATATGCAAATCAGTCTGACCCTGTGCCTCATGGGAACAGTCCAGCCCGAACTGCCAAGCCATGCCTTCCCTGGACCGGAAACAAGCTTCCTAGGACCGCTTTCTGGCATTTCAGCTGTCTTCAGCCAGGCTTGCTTGAATCCAGTGGCAAAGTGAGCAAGGGACTCACGTCTGAGCATACCCTGCCAACTTATGGCGAACAAAGCGGTACAAAAGGGGGTGGCGATGGACGGAGCATCAGAACCAATCAAACACTCACACCCAGTCAACAGACCTGAGTTTGATCCATCACCGTTCTTTAGCCCACTCTGCCACCCCAGTTCAGACATGGCCATATGCAAATCAGTCTGACCCTGTGCCTCATGGGAACAGTCCAGCCCGAACTGCCAAGTCATGCCTTCCCTGGACCGGAAACAAGCTTCCTAGGACCGGTTTCTGGCATTTCAGCCGTCTTCAGCCAGGCTTGCTTGAATCCAGTGGCAAAGTGAGCAAGGGACTCACGTCTGAGCATACCCTGCCAACTTATGGTGAACAAAGCGGTACAAAAGGGGGTGGCGATGGACGGAGCATCAGAACCAATCAAACACTCACACCCAGTCAACAGACCTGGGTTTGATCCATCACCGTTCTTTAGCCCACTCTGCCACCCCAGTTCAGACATGGCCATATGCAAATCAGTCTGACCCTGTGCCTCATGGGAACAGTCCAGCCGGAACTGCCAAGCCATGCCTTCCCTGGACCGGAAACAAGCTTCCTAGGACCGGTTTCTGGCATTTCAGCCGTCTTTAGCCAAGCTTACTTGAATCCAGTGGCAAAGTGAGCAAGGGACTCACGTCTGAGCATACCCTGCCAACTTATGGCGAACAAAGCGGTACAAAAGGGGGTTGTGATGGACAGAGCATCAGAACCAATCAAACACTCACACCCAGTCAACAGATCTGGATTTGATCCATCACCGTTCTTTATCCCACTCTGCCACCCCAGTTCAGACATGGCCATATGCAAATCAGTCTGACCCTGTGCCTCATGGGCACAATCCAGCCCGAACTGCCAAGCCATGCCTTCCCTGGACCGGAAACAAGCTTCCTAGGACCGGTTTCTGGCATTTCAGCCGGCTTCAGCCAGGCTTGCTTGAATCCAGTGGCAAAGTGAGCAAGGGACTCACGTCTGAGCATACCCTGCCAACTTATGGCGAACAAAGCGGTAGAAAAGGGGGTGGTGATGGACGGAGCATCAGAACCAATCAAACACTCACACCCAGTCAACAGATCTGGGTTTGATCCATCACCGTTCTTTAGCCCACTCTGCCACCCCAGTTCAGACATGGCCATATGCAAATCAGTCTGACCCTGTGCCACATGGGAACAGTCCAGCCCGAACTGCCAAGCCATGCCTTCCCTGGACCGGAAACAAGCTTCCTAGGACCAGTTTCTGGCATTTCAGCCGTCTTCAGCCAGGCTTGCTTGAATCCAGTGGCAAAGTGAGCAAGGGACTCACGTCTGAGCATACCCTGCCAACTTATGGCGAACAAAGCAGTACAAAAGGGGGTGGTGATGGACGGAGCATCAGAACCAATCAAACACTCACACCCAGTCAACAGATCTGGGTTTGATCCATCACCGTTCTTTAGCCCACTCTGCTACCCCAGTTCAGACTTGGCCATATGCAAATCAGTCTGACCCTGTGCCTCATGGGAACAGTCCAGCCCGAACTGCCGAGCCATGCCTTCCCTGGACCGGAAACAAGCTTCCTAGGACCGGTTTCTGGCATTTCAGCCGTCTTCAGCCAGGCTTGCTTGAATCCAATGGCAAAGTGAGCAAGGGACTCACGTCTGAGCATACCCTGCCAACTTATGGCGAACAAAGCGGTACAAAAGAGGGTGTCGATGGACAGAGCATCAGAACCAATCAAACACTCACACCCAGTCAACAGACCTGGGTTTGATCCATCACCGTTCTTTAGCCCACTCTGCCACCCCAGTTCAGACATGGCCATATGCAAATCAGTCTGACCCTGTGCCTCATGGGAACAGTCCAGCCCGAACTGCCAAGCCATGCCTTCCCTGGACCGGAAACAAGCTTCCTAGGACCAGTTTCTGGCATTTCAGCCGTCTTCAGCCAGGCTTGCTTGAATCCAGTGGCTTAGTGAGCAAGGGACTCACGTCTGAGCATACCCTGCCAACTTATGGCGAACAAAGCGGTACAAAAGGGGGTGGTGATGGACGGAGCATCAGAACCAATCAAACACTCACACCCAGTCAACAGATCTGGGTTTGATCCATCACCGTTCTTTAGCCCACTCTGCCACCCCAGTTCAGACATGGCCATATGCAAATCAGTCTGACCCTGTGCCTCATGGGAACAGTCCAGCCCGAACTGCCAAGCCATGCCTTCCTTGGACCGGAAACAAGCTTCCTAGGACCGGTTTCTGGCATTTCAGCCGTCTTCAGCCGGGCTTGCTTGAATCCAGTGGCAAAGTGAGCAAGGGACTCACGCCTGAGCATACCCTGCCAACTTATGGCGAACAAAGCGGTACATAAGGGGGTGGTGATGGACGGAGCATCAGAAACAATCAAACACTCACACCCAGTCAACAGATCTGGGTTTGATCCATCACCGTTCTTTAGCCCACTCTGCCACCCCAGTTCAGACATGGCCATATGCAAATCAGTCTGACCCTGTGCCTCATGGGAACAGTCCAGCCCGAACTGCCAAGCCATGCCTTCCCTGGACCGGAAAAAAGCTTCCTAGGACCGGTTTCTGGCATTTCAGCCGTCTTCAGCCAGGCTTGCTTGAATCCAGTGGCAAAGTGAGCAAGGGACTCACGTCTGAGCATACCCTGCCAACTTATGGCGAACAAAGCGGTACAAAAGAGGGTGGCGATGGACGGAGCATCAGAACCAATCAAACACTCACACCCAGTCAACAGACCTGGGTTTGATCCATCACCGTTCTTTAGCCCACTCTGCCACCCCAGTTCAGACATGGCCATATGCAAATCAGTCTGACCCTGTGCCTCATGGGAACAGTCCAGCCCGAACTGCCAAGCCATGCCTTCCCTGGACCGGAAACAAGCTTCCTAGGACCGGTTTCTGGCATTTCAGCCGTCTTCAGCCAGGCTTGCTTGAATCCAGTGGCAAAGTGAGCAAGGGACTCACGTCTGAGCATACCCTGCCAACTTATGGCGAACAAAGCGGTACAAAAGGGGGTGGCGATGGACGGAGCATCAGAACCAATCAAACACTCACACCCAGTCAACAGACCTGAGTTTGATCCATCACCGTTCTTTAGCCCACTCTGCCACCCCAGTTCAGACATGGCCATATGCAAATCAGTCTGACCCTGTGCCTCATGGGAACAGTCCAGCCCGAACTGCCAAGTCATGCCTTCCCTGGACCGGAAACAAGCTTCCTAGGACCGGTTTCTGGCATTTCAGCCGTCTTCAGCCAGGCTTGCTTGAATCCAGTGGCAAAGTGAGCAAGGGACTCACGTCTGAGCATACCCTGCCAACTTATGGCGAACAAAGCGGTACAAAAGGGGGTGGCGATGGACGGAGCATCAGAACCAATCAAACACTCACACCCAGTCAACAGACCTGGGTTTGATCCATCACCGTTCTTTAGCCCACTCTGCCACCCCAGTTCAGACATGGCCATATGCAAATCAGTCTGACCCTGTGCCTCATGGGAACAGTCCAGCCGGAACTGCCAAGCCATGCCTTCCCTGGACCGGAAACAAGCTTCCTAGGACCGGTTTCTGGCATTTCAGCCGTCTTTAGCCAGGCTTACTTGAATCCAGTGGCAAAGTGAGCAAGGGACTCACGTCTGAGCATACCCTGCCAACTTATGGCGAACAAAGCGGTACAAAAGGGGGTGGTGATTGGACAGAGCATCAGAACCAAACAAACACTCACACACAGTCAACAGATCTGGGTTTGATCCATCACCGTTCTTTAGCCCACTCTGCCACCCCAGTTCAGACATGGCCATATGCAAATCAGTCTGACCCTGTGCCTCATGGGAACAATCCAGCCCGAACTGCCAAGCCATGCCTTCCCTGGACCGGAAACAAGCTTCCTAGGACCGGTTTCTGGCATTTCAGCCGGCTTCAGCCAGGATTGCTTGAATCCAGTGGCAAAGTGAGCAAGGGACTCACGTCTGAGCATACCCTGCCAACTTATGGCGAACAAAGCGGTACAAAAAGGGGTGGTGATGGACAGAGCATCAGAACCAATCAAACACTCACACCCAGTCAACAGATCTGGGTTTGATCCATCACCGTTCTTTAGCCCACTCTGCCACCCCAGTTCAGACATGGCCATATGCAAATCAGTCTGACCCTGTGCCACATGGGAACAGTCCAGCCCGAACTGCCAAGCCATGCCTTCCCTGGACCGGAAACAAGCTTCCTAGGACCGGTTTCTGGCATTTCAGCCGTCTTCAGCCAGGCTTGCTTGAATCCAGTGGCAAAGTGAGCAAGGGACTCACGTCTGAGCATACCCTGCCAACTTATGGCGAACAAAGCAGTACAAAAGGGGGTGGTGATGGACGGAGCATCAGAACCAATCAAACACTCACACCCAGTCAACAGATCTGGGTTTGATCCATCACCGTTCTTTAGCCCACTCTGCTTCCGCAGTTCAGACTTGGCCATATGCAAATCAGTCTGATCCTGTGCCTCATGGGAACAGTCCAGCCCGAACTGCCGAGCCATGCTTTCCCTGGACCGGAAACAAGCTTCCTAGGACCGGTTTCAGGCATTTCAGCCGTCTTCAGCCAGGCTTGCTTGAATCCAATGGCAAAGTGAGCAAGGGACTCACGTCTGAGCATACCCAGCCAACTTATGGCGAACAAAGCGGTACAAAAGAGGGTGGCGATGGACAGAGCATCAGAACCAATCAAACACTCACACGCAGTCAACAGACCTGGGTTTGATCTATCACCGTTCTTTAGCCCACTCTGCCACCCCAGTTCAGACATGGCCATATGCAAATCAGTCTGACCCTGTGCCTCATGGGAACAGTCCAGCCCGAACTGCCGAGCCATGCCTTCCCTGGACCGGAAACAAGCTTCCTAGGACCGGTTTCTGGCATTTCAGCCGTCTTCAGCCAAGCTTGCTTGAATCCAGTGGCAAAGTGAGCAAGGGACTCACGTCTGAGCATACCCTTCCAACAAATGGCGAACAAAGCGGTACAAAAGAGGGTGGCGATGGACAGAGCATCAGAACCAATGAAACACTCACACCCAGTCAACAGACCTGGGTTTGATCCATCACTGTTCTTTAGCCCACTCTGCCACCCCAGTTCAGACATGGCCATATGCAAATCAGTCTGACCCTGTGCCTCATGGGAACAGTCCAGCCCGAACTGCCAAGCCATGCCTTCCCTGGGCCGGAAACAAGCTTCCTAGGACCGGTTTCTGGCATTTCAGCCGTCTTCAGCCAGGCTTGTTTGAATCCAGTGGCAAAGTGAGCAAGGGACTCACGTCTGAGCATACCCTGCCAACTTATTGCGAACAAAGCGGTACAAAAGAGGGTGTCGATGGACGGAGCATCAGAACCAATCAAACACTCACACCCAGTCAACAGACCTGGGTTTGATCCATCACCGTTCTCTAGCCCACTCTGCCACCCCAGTTCAGACATGGCCATATGCAAATCAGTCTGACCCTGTGCCTCATGGGAACAATCCAGCCCGAACTGCCAAGCCATGCCTTCCCTGGACCGGAAACAAGCTTCCTAGGACCGGTTTCTGGCATTTCAGCTGGCTTCAGCCAGGCTTGCTTGAATCCAGTGGCAAAGTGAGCAAGGGACTCACGTCTGAGCATACCCTGCCAACTTATGGCGAACAAAGCGGTACAAAAAGGGGTGGTGATGGACGGAGCATCAGAACCAATCAAACACTCACACCCAGTCAACAGATCTGGGTTTGATCCATCACCGTTCTTTAGCCCACTCTGCCACCCCAGTTCAGACATGGCCATATGCAAATCAGTCTGACCCTGTGCCACATGGGAACAGTCCAGCCCGAACTGCCAAGCTATGCCTTCCCTGGACCGGAAACAAGCTTCCTAGGACCGGTTTCTGGCATTTCAGCCGTCTTCAGCCAGGCTTGCTTGAATCCAGTGGCAAAGTGAGCAAGGGACTCACGTCTGAGCATACCCTGCCAACTTATGGCGAACAAAGCAGTACAAAAGGGGGTGGTGATGGACGGAGCATCAGAACCAATCAAACACTCACACCCAGTCAACAGATCTGGGTTTGATCCATCACCGTTCTTTAGCCCACTCTGCTACCGCAGTTCAGACTTGGCCATATGCAAATCAGTCTGACCCTGTGCCTCATGGGAACAGTCCAGCCCGAACTGCCGAGCCATGCCTTCCTTGGACCGGAAACAAGCTTCCTAGGACCGGTTTCTGGCATTTCAGCCGTCTTCAGCCAGGCTTGCTTGAATCCAATGGCAAAGTGAGCAAGGGACTCACGTCTGAGCATACCCAGCCAACTTATGGCGAACAAAGCGATACAAAAGAGGGTGGCGATGGACAGAGCATCAGAACCAATCAAACACTCACACCCAGTCAACAGACCTGGGTTTGATCTATCACCGTTCTTTAGCCCACTCTGCCACCCCAGTTCAGACATGGCCAAATGCAAATCAGTCTGACCCTGTGCCTCATGGGAACAGTCCAGCCCGAACTGCCAAGCCATGCCTTCCCTGGACCGGAAACAAGCTTCCTAGGACCGGTTTCTGGCATTTCAGCCGTCTTCAGCCAGGCTTGCTTGAATCCAGTGGCAAAGTGAGCAAGGGACTCACGTATGAGCATACCCTTCCAACTAATGGCGAACAAAGCGGTACAAAAGAGGGTGGCGATGGACAGAGCATCAGAACCAATCAAACACTCACACCCAGTCAACAGACCTGGGTTTGATCCATCACCGTTCTTTAGCCCACTCTGCCACCCCAGTTCAGACATGGCCATATGCAAATCAGTCTGACCCTGTGCCTCATGGGAACAGTCCAGCCGGAACTGCCAAGCCATGCCTTCCCTGGACCGGAAACAAGCTTCCTAGGACCGGTTTCTGGCATTTCAGCCGTCTTTAGCCAGGCTTGCTTGAATCCAGTGGCAAAGTGAGCAAGGGACTCACGTCTGAGCATACCCTGCCAACTTATGGCGAACAAAGCGGTACAAAAGGGGGTGGCGATGGACGGAGCATCAGAACCAATCAAACACTCACACCCAGTCAACAGACCTGGGTTTGATCCATCACCGTTCTTTAGCCCACTCTGCCACCCCAGTTCAGACATGGCCATATGCAAATCAGTCTGACCCTGTGCCTCATGGGAACAGTCCAGCCGGAACTGCCAAGCCATGCCTTCCCTGGACCGGAAACAAGCTTCCTAGGACCGGTTTCTGGCATTTCAGCCGTCTTTAGCCAGGCTTACTTGAATCCAGTGGCAAAGTGAGCAAGGGACTCACGTCTGAGCATACCCTGCCAACTTATGGCGAACAAAGCGGTACAAAAGGGGGTGGTGATGGACAGAGCATCAGAACCAATCAAACACTCACACCCAGTCAACAGATCTGGGTTTGATCCATCACCTTTCTTTAGCCCACTCTGCCACCCCAGTTCAGACATGGCCATATGCAAATCAGTCTGACCCTGTGCCTCATGGGAACAATCCAGCCCGAACTGCCAAGCCATGCCTTCCCTGGACCGGAAACAAGCTTCCTAGGACCGGTTTCTGGCATTTCAGCCGGCTTCAGCCAGGCTTGCTTGAATCCAGTGGCAAAGTGAGCAAGGGACTCACGTCTGAGCATACCCTGCCAACTTATGGCGAACAAAGCGGTACAAAAAGGGGTGCTGATGGACAGAGCATCAGAACCAATCAAACACTCACACCCAGTCAACAGATCTGGGTTTGATCCATCACCGTTCTTTAGCCCACTCTGCCACCCCAGTTCAGACATGGCCATATGCAAATCAGTCTGACCCTGTGCCACATGGGAACAGTCCAGCCCGAACTGCCAAGCCATGCCTTCCCTGGACCGGAAACAAGCTTCCTAGGACCGGTTTCTGGCATTTCAGCCGTCTTCAGCCAGGCTTGCTTGAATCCAGTGGCAAAGTGAGCAAGGGACTCACGTCTGAGCATACCCTGCCAACTTATGGCGAACAAAGCAGTACAAAAGGGGGTGGTGATGGACGGAGCATCAGAACCAATCAAACACTCACACCCAGTCAACAGATCTGGGTTTGATCCATCACCGTTCTTTAGCCCACTCTGCTACCGCAGTTCAGACTTGGCCATATGCAAATCAGTCTGACCCTGTGCCTCATGGGAACAGTCCAGCCCGAACTGCCAAGCCATGCCTTCCCTGGACCGGAAACAAGCTTCCTAGGACCGGTTTCTGGCATTTCAGCCGTCTTCAGCCAGGCTTGCTTGAATCCAGTGGCAAAGTGAGCAAGGGACTCACGTATGAGCATACCCTTCCAACTAATGGCGAACAAAGCGGTACAAAAGAGTGTGGTGATGGACAGAGCATCAGAACCAATCAAACACTCACACCCAGTCAACAGACCTGGGTTTGATCCATCACCGTTCTTTAGCCCACTCTGCCACCCCAGTTCAGACATGGCCATATGCAAATCAGTCTGACCCTGTGCCTCAAGGGAACAGTCCAGCCCGAACTGCCAAGCCATGCCTTCCCTGGGCCGGAAACAAGCTTCCTAGGACCGGTTTCTGGCATTTCAGCCGTCTTCAGCCAGGCTTGTTTGAATCCAGTGGCAAAGTGAGCAAGGGACTCACGTCTGAGCATACCCTGCCAACTTATTGCGAACAAAGCGGTACAAAAGAGGGTGTCGATGGACGGAGCATCAGAACCAATCAAACACTCACACCCAGTCAACAGACCTGGGTTTGATCCATCACCGTTCTCTAGCCCACTCTGCCACCCCAGTTCAGACATGGCCATATGCAAATCAGTCTGACCCTGTGCCTCATGGGAACAATCCAGCCCGAACTGCCAAGCCATGCCTTCCTTGGACCGGAAACAAGCTTCCTAGGACCGGTTTCTGGCATTTCAGCCGTCTTCAGCCGGGCTTGCTTGAATCCAGTGGCAAAGTGAGCAAGGGACTCACGCCTGAGCATACCCTGCCAACTTATGGCGAACAAAGCGGTACAAAAGGGGGTGGTGATGGACGGAGCATCAGAAACAATCAAACATTCACACCCAGTCAACAGATCTGGGTTTGATCCATCACCGTTCTTTAGCCCACTTTGCCACCCCAGTTCAGACATGGCCATATGCAAATCAGTCTGACCCTGTGCCTCATGGGAACAGTCCAGCCCGAACTGCCAAGCCATGCCTTCCCTGGACCGGAAATAAGCTTCCTAGGACCGGTTTCTGGCATTTCAGCCATCTTCAGCCAGGCTTGCTTGAATCCAGTGGCAAAGTGAGCAAGAGACTCATGTCTGAGCATACCCTGCCAACTTATGGCGAACAAAGCGGTACAAAAGGGGGTGGCGATGGACGGAGCATCAGAACCAATCAAACACTCACACCCAGTCAACAGACCTGGGTTTGATCCATCACCGTTCTTTAGCCCACTCTGCCACCCCAGTTCAGACATGGCCATATGCAAATCAGTCTGACCCTGTGCCTCATGGGAACAGTCCAGCCCGAACTGCCAAGTCATGCCTTCCCTGGACCGGAAACAAGCTTCCTAGGACTGGTTTCTGGCATTTCAGCCGTCTTCAGCCAGGCTTGCTTGAATCCAGTGGCAAAGTGAGCAAGGGACTCACGTCTGAGCATACCCTGCCAACTTATGGCGAACAAAGCGGTACAAAAGGGGGTGGCGATGGACGGAGCATCAGAACCAATCAAACACTCACACCCAGTCAACAGACCTGGGTTTGATCCATCACCGTTCTTTAGCCCACTCTGCCACCCCAGTTCAGACATGGCCATATGCAAATCAGTCTGACCCTGTGCCTCATGGGAACAGTCCAGCCGGAACTGCCAAGCCATGCCTTCCCTGGACCGGAAACAAGCTTCCTAGGACCGGTTTCTGGCATTTCAGCCGTCTTTAGCCAGGCTTACTTGAATCCAGTGGCAAAGTGAGCAAGGGACTCACGTCTGAGCATACCCTGCCAACTTATGGCGAACAAAGCGGTACAAAAGGGGGTGGTGATGGACAGAGCATCAGAACCAATCAAACACTCACACCCAGTCAACAGATCTGGGTTTGATCCATCACCGTTCTTTAGCCCACTCTGCCACCCCAGTTCAGACATGGCCATATGCAAATCAGTCTGACCCTGTGCCTCATGGGAACAATCCAGCCCGAACTGCCAAGCCATGCCTTCCCTGGACCGGAAACAAGCTTCCTAGGACCGGTTTCTGGCATTTCAGCCGGCTTCAGCAAGGCTTGCTTGAATCCAGTGGCAAAGTGAGCAAGGGACTCACGTCTGAGCATACCCTGCCAACTTATGGCGAACAAAGCGGTACAAAAAGGGGTGCTGATGGACAGAGCATCAGAACCAATCAAACACTCACACCCAGTCAACAGATCTGGGTTTGATCCATCACCGTTCTTTAGCCCACTCTGCCACCCCAGTTCAGACATGGCCATATGCAAATCAGTCTGACCCTGTGCAACATGGGAACAGTCCAGCCCGAACAGCCAAGCCATGCCTTCCCTGGACCGGAAACAAGCTTCCTAGGACCGGTTTCTGGCATTTCAGCCGTCTTCAGCCAGGCTTGCTTGAATCCAGTGGCAAAGTGAGCAAGGGACTCACGTCTGAGCATACCCTGCCAACTTATGGCGAACAAAGCAGTACAAAAGGGGGTGGTGATGGACGGAGCATCAGAACCAATCAAACACTCACACCCAGTCAACAGATCTGGGTTTGATCCATCACCGTTCTTTAGCCCACTCTGCTACCGCAGTTCAGACTTGGCCATATGCAAATCAGTCTGACCCTGTGCCTCATGGGAACAGTCCAGCCCGAACTGCCGAGCCATGCCTTCCCTGGACCGGAAACAAGCTTCCTAGGACTGGTCTCTGGCATTTCAGCCGTCTTCAGCCAGGCTTGCTTGAATCCAATGGCAAAGTGAGCAAGGGACTCACGTCTGAGCATACCCAGCCAACTTATGGCAAACAAAGCGGTACAAAAGAGGGTGGCGATGGACAGAGCATCAGAACCAATCAAACACTCACACCCAGTCAACAGACCTGGGTTTGATCTATCACCGTTCTTTAGCCCACTCTGCCACCCCAGTTCAGACATGGCCATATGCAAATCAGTCTGACCCTGTGCCTCATGGGAACAGTCCAGCCCGAACTGCCAAGCCATGCCTTCCCTGGACCGGAAACAAGCTTCCTAGGACCGGTTTCTGGCATTTCAGCCGTCTTCAGCCAGGCTTGCTTGAATCCAGTGGCAAAGTGAGCAAGGGACTCACGTATGAGCATACCCTTCCAACTAATGGCGAGCAAAGCGGTACAAAAGAGTGTGGCGATGGACAGAGCATCAGAACCAATCAAACACTCACACCCAGTCAACAGACCTGGGTTTGATCCATCACCGTTCTTTAGCCCACTCTGCCACCCCAGTTCAGACATGGCCATATGCAAATCAGTCTGACCCTGTGCCTCATGGGAACAGTCCAGCCCGAACTGCCAAGCCATGCCTTCCCTGGGCCGGAAACAAGCTTCCTAGGACCGGTTTCTGGCATTTCAGCCGTCTTCAGCCAGGCTTGTTTGAATCCAGTGGCAAAGTGAGCAAGGGACTCACGTCTGAGCATACCCTGCCAACTTATTGCGAACAAAGCGGTACAAAAGAGGGTGTCGATGGACGGAGCATCAGAACCAATCAAACACTCACACCCAGTCAACAGACCTGGGTTTGATCCATCACCGTTCTCTAGCCCACTCTGCCACCCCAGTTCAGACATGGCCATATGCAAATCAGTCTGACCCTGTGCCTCATGGGAACAATCCAGCCCGAACTGCCAAGCCATGCCTTCCCTGGACCGGAAACAAGCTTCCTAGGACCGGTTTCTGGCATTTCAGCCGGCTTCAGCCAGGCTTGCTTGAATCCAGTGGCAAAGTGAGCAAGGGACTCACGTCTGAGCATACCCTGCCAACTTATGGCGAACAAAGCGGTAAAAAAAGGGGTGGTGATGGACGGAGCATCAGAACCAATCAAACACTCACACCCAGTCAACAGATCTGGGTTTGATCCATCACCGTTCTTTAGCCCACTCTGCCACCCCAGTTCAGACATGGCCATATGCAAATCAGTCTGACCCTGTGCCTCATGGGAACAGTCCAGCCGGAACTGCCAAGCCATGCCTTCCCTGGACCGGAAACAAGCTTCCTAGGACTGGTTTCTGGCATTTCAGCCGTCTTTAGCCAGGCTTACTTGAATCCAGTGGCAAAGTGAGCAAGGGACTCACGTCTGAGCATACCCTGCCAACTTATGGCGAACAAAGCGGTACAAAAGGGGGTGGTGATGGACAGAGCATCAGAACCAATCAAACACTCACACCCAGTCAACAGATCTGGGTTTGATCCATCACCGTTCTTTAGCCCACTCTGCCACCCCAGTTCAGACATGGCCATATGCAAATCAGTCTGACCCTGTGCCTCATGGGAACAATCCAGCCCGAACTGCCAAGCCATGCCTTCCCTGGGCCGGAAACAAGCTTCCTAGGACCGGTTTCTGGCATTTCAGCCGTCTTCAGCCAGGCTTGTTTGAATCCAGTGGCAAAGTGAGCAAGGGACTCACGTCTGAGCATACCCTGCCAACTTATTGCGAACAAAGCGGTACAAAAGAGGGTGTCGATGGACGGAGCATCAGAACCAATCAAACACTCACACCCAGTCAACAGACCTGGGTTTGATCCATCACCGTTCTCTAGCCCACTCTGCCACCCCAGTTCAGACATGGCCATATGCAAATCAGTCTGACCCTGTGCCTCATGGGAACAATCCAGCCCGAACTGCCAAGCCATGCCTTCCCTGGACCGGAAACAAGCTTCCTAGTACCGGTTTCTGGCATTTCAGCCGGCTTCAGCCAGGCTTGCTTGAATCCAGTGGCAAAGTGAGCAAGGGACTCACGTCTGAGCATACCCTGCCAACTTATGGCGAACAAAGCGGTACAAAAAGGGGTGGTGATGGACGGAGCATCAGAACCAATCAAACACTCACACCCAGTCAACAGATCTGGGTTTGATCCATCACCGTTCTTTAGCCCACTCTGCCACCCCAGTTCAGACATGGCCATATGCAAATCAGTCTGACCCTGTACCTCATGGGAACAGTCCAGCCCGAACTGCCAAGCCATGCCTTCCTTGGACCGGAAACAAGCTTCCTAGGACCGGTTTCTGGCATTTCAGCCGTCTTCAGCCGGGCTTGCTTGAATCCAGTGGCAAAGTGAGCAAGGGACTCACGCCTGAGCATACCCTGCCAACTTATGGCGAACAAAGCGGTACAAAAGGGGGTGGTGATGGACGGAGCATCAGAAACAATCAAACATTCACACCCAGTCAACAGATCTGGGTTTGATCCATCACCGTTCTTTAGCCCACTTTGCCACCCCAGTTCAGACATGGCCATATGCAAATCAGTCTGACCCTGTGCCTCATGGGAACAGTCCAGCCCGAACTGCCAAGCCATGCCTTCCCTGGACCGGAAATAAGCTTCCTAGGACCGGTTTCTGGCATTTCAGCCATCTTCAGCCAGGCTTGCTTGAATCCAGTGGCAAAGTGAGCAAGAGACTCATGTCTGAGCATACCCTGCCAACTTATGGCGAACAAAGCGGTACAAAAGGGGGTGGCGATGGACGGAGCATCAGAACCAATCAAACACTCACACCCAGTCAACAGACCTGGGTTTGATCCATCACCGTTCTTTAGCCCACTCTGCCACCCCAGTTCAGACATGGCCATATGCAAATCAGTCTGACCCTGTGCCTCATGGGAACAGTCCAGCCCGAACTGCCAAGTCATGCCTTCCCTGGACCGGAAACAAGCTTCCTAGGACTGGTTTCTGGCATTTCAGCCGTCTTCAGCCAGGCTTGCTTGAATCCAGTGGCAAAGTGAGCAAGGGACTCACGTCTGAGCATACCCTGCCAACTTATGGCGAACAAAGCGGTACAAAAGGGGGTGGCGATGGACGGAGCATCAGAACCAATCAAACACTCACACCCAGTCAACAGACCTGGGTTTGATCCATCACCGTTCTTTAGCCCACTCTGCCACCCCAGTTCAGACATGGCCATATGCAAATCAGTCTGACCCTGTGCCTCATGGGAACAGTCCAGCCGGAACTGCCAAGCCATGCCTTCCCTGGACCGGAAACAAGCTTCCTAGGACCGGTTTCTGGCATTTCAGCCGTCTTTAGCCAGGCTTACTTGAATCCAGTGGCAAAGTGAGCAAGGGACTCACGTCTGAGCATACCCTGCCAACTTATGGCGAACAAAGCGGTACAAAAGGGGGTGGTGATGGACAGAGCATCAGAACCAATCAAACACTCACACCCAGTCAACAGATCTGGGTTTGATCCATCACCGTTCTTTAGCCCACTCTGCCACCCCAGTTCAGACATGGCCATATGCAAATCAGTCTGACCCTGTGCCTCATGGGAACAATCCAGCCCGAACTGCCAAGCCATGCCTTCCCTGGACCGGAAACAAGCTTCCTAGGACCGGTTTCTGGCATTTCAGCCGGCTTCAGCAAGGCTTGCTTGAATCCAGTGGCAAAGTGAGCAAGGGACTCACGTCTGAGCATACCCTGCCAACTTATGGCGAACAAAGCGGTACAAAAAGGGGTGCTGATGGACAGAGCATCAGAACCAATCAAACACTCACACCCAGTCAACAGATCTGGGTTTGATCCATCACCGTTCTTTAGCCCACTCTGCCACCCCAGTTCAGACATGGCCATATGCAAATCAGTCTGACCCTGTGCAACATGGGAACAGTCCAGCCCGAACAGCCAAGCCATGCCTTCCCTGGACCGGAAACAAGCTTCCTAGGACCGGTTTCTGGCATTTCAGCCGTCTTCAGCCAGGCTTGCTTGAATCCAGTGGCAAAGTGAGCAAGGGACTCACGTCTGAGCATACCCTGCCAACTTATGGCGAACAAAGCAGTACAAAAGGGGGTGGTGATGGACGGAGCATCAGAACCAATCAAACACTCACACCCAGTCAACAGATCTGGGTTTGATCCATCACCGTTCTTTAGCCCACTCTGCTACCGCAGTTCAGACTTGGCCATATGCAAATCAGTCTGACCCTGTGCCTCATGGGAACAGTCCAGCCCGAACTGCCGAGCCATGCCTTCCCTGGACCGGAAACAAGCTTCCTAGGACCGGTTTCTGGCATTTCAGCCGTCTTCAGCCAGGCTTGCTTGAATCCAATGGCAAAGTGAGCAAGGGACTCACGTCTGAGCATACCCAGCCAACTTATGGCAAACAAAGCGGTACAAAAGAGGGTGGCGATGGACAGAGCATCAGAACCAATCAAACACTCACACCCAGTCAACAGACCTGGGTTTGATCTATCACCGTTCTTTAGCCCACTCTGCCACCCCAGTTCAGACATGGCCATATGCAAATCAGTCTGACCCTGTGCCTCATGGGAACAGTCCAGCCCGAACTGCCAAGCCATGCCTTCCCTGGACCGGAAACAAGCTTCCTAGGACCGGTTTCTGGCATTTCAGCCGTCTTCAGCCAGGCTTGCTTGAATCCAGTGGCAAAGTGAGCAAGGGACTCACGTATGAGCATACCCTTCCAACTAATGGCGAGCAAAGCGGTATAAAAGAGTGTGGCGATGGACAGAGCATCAGAACCAATCAAACACTCACACCCAGTCAACAGACCTGGGTTTGATCCATCACCGTTCTTTAGCCCACTCTGCCACCCCAGTTCAGACATGGCCATATGCAAATCAGTCTGACCCTGTGCCTCATGGGAACAGTCCAGCCCGAACTGCCAAGCCATGCCTTCCCTGGGCCGGAAACAAGCTTCCTAGGACCGGTTTCTGGCATTTCAGCCGTCTTCAGCCAGGCTTGTTTGAATCCAGTGGCAAAGTGAGCAAGGGACTCACGTCTGAGCATACCCTGCCAACTTATTGCGAACAAAGCGGTACAAAAGAGGGTGTCGATGGACGGAGCATCAGAACCAATCAAACACTCACACCCAGTCAACAGACCTGGGTTTGATCCATCACCGTTCTCTAGCCCACTCTGCCACCCCAGTTCAGACATGGCCATATGCAAATCAGTCTGACCCTGTGCCTCATGGGAACAATCCAGCCCGAACTGCCAAGCCATGCCTTCCCTGGACCGGAAACAAGCTTCCTAGGACCGGTTTCTGGCATTTCAGCCGGCTTCAGCCAGGCTTGCTTGAATCCAGTGGCAAAGTGAGCAAGGGACTCACGTCTGAGCATACCCTGCCAACTTATGGCGAACAAAGCGGTACAAAAAGGGGTGGTGATGGACGGAGCATCAGAACCAATCAAACACTCACACCCAGTCAACAGATCTGGGTTTGATCCATCACCGTTCTTTAGCCCACTCTGCCACCCCAGTTCAGACATGGCCATATGCAAATCAGTCTGACCCTGTGCCTCATGGGAACAGTCCAGCCGGAACTGCCAAGCCATGCCTTCCCTGGACCGGAAACAAGCTTCCTAGGACCGGTTTCTGGCATTTCAGCCGTCTTTAGCCAGGCTTACTTGAATCCAGTGGCAAAGTGAGCAAGGGACTCACGTCTGAGCATACCCTGCCAACTTATGGCGAACAAAGCGGTACAAAAGGGGGTGGTGATGGACAGAGCATCAGAACCAATCAAACACTCACACCCAGTCAACAGATCTGGGTTTGATCCATCACCGTTCTTTAGCCCACTCTGCCACCCCAGTTCAGACATGGCCATATGCAAATCAGTCTGACCCTGTGCCTCATGGGAACAATCCAGCCCGAACTGCCAAGCCATGCCTTCCCTGGACCGGAAACAAGCTTCCTAGGACCGGTTTCTGGCATTTCAGCCGGCTTCAGCCAGGCTTGCTTGAATCCAGTGGCAAAGTGAGCAAGGGACTCACGTCTGAGCATACCCTGCCAACTTATGGCGAACAAAGCGGTACAAAAAGGGGTGCTGATGGACAGAGCATCAGAACCAATCAAACACTCACACCCAGTCAACAGATCTGGGTTTGATCCATCACCGTTCTTTAGCGCACTCTGCCACCCCAGTTCAGACATGGCCATATGCAAATCAGTCTGGCCCTGTGCCACATGGGAACAGTCCAGCCCGAACTGCCAAGCCATGCCTTCCCTGGACCGGAAACAAGCTTCCTAGGACCGGTTTCTGGCATTTCAGCCGTCTTCAGCCAGGCTTGCTTGAATCCAGTGGCAAAGTGAGCAAGGGACTCACGTCTGAGCATACCCTGCCAACTTATGGCGAACAAAGCAGTACAAAAGGGGGTGGTGATGGACGGAGCATCAGAACCAATCAAACACTCACACCCAGTCAACAGATCTGGGTTTGATCCATCACCGTTCTTTAGCCCACTCTGCTACCGCAGTTCAGACTTGGCCATATGCAAATCAGTCTGACCCTGTGCCTCATGGGAACAGTCCAGCCCGAACTGCCGAGCCATGCCTTCCCTGGACCGGAAACAAGCTTCCTAGGACCGGTTTCTGGCATTTCAGCCGTCTTCAGCCAGGCTTGCTTGAATCCAATGGCAAAGTGAGCAAGGGACTCACGTCTGAGCATACCCAGCCAACTTATGGCGAACAAAGCGGTACAAAAGAGGGTGGCGATGGACAGAGCATCAGAACCAATCAAACACTCACACCCAGTCAACAGACCTGGGTTTGATCCATCACCGTTCTTTAGCCCACTCTGCCACCCCAGTTCAGACATGGCCATATGCAAATCAGTCTGACCCTGTGCCTCATGGGAACAGTCCAGCCCGAATTGCCAAGCCATGCCTTCCCTGGGCCGGAAACAATCTTCCTAGGACCGGTTTCTGGCATTTCAGCCGTCTTCAGCCAGGCTTGTTTGAATCCAGTGGCAAAGTGAGCAAGGGACTCACGTCTGAGCATACCCTGCCAACTTATTGCGAACAAAGCGGTACAAAAGAGGGTGTCGATGGACGGAGCATTAGAACCAATCAAACACTCACACCCAGTCAACAGACCTGGGTTTGATCCATCACCGTTCTCTAGCCCACTCTGCCACCCCAGTTCAGACATGGCCATATGCAAATCAGTCTGGCCCTGTGCCACATGGGAACAGTCCAGCCCGAACTGCCAAGCCATGCCTTCCCTGGACCGGAAACAAGCTTCCTAGGACCGGTTTCTGGCATTTCAGCCGGCTTCAGCCAGGCTTGCTTGAATCCAGTGGCAAAGTGAGCAAGGGACTCACGTCTGAGCATACCCTGCCAACTTATGATGAACAAAGCGGTACAAAAAGGGGTGGTGATGGACGGAGCATCAGAACCAATCAAACACTCACACCCAGTCAACAGATCTGGGTTTGATCCATCACCGTTCTTTAGCCCACTCTGCCACCCCAGTTCAGACATGGCCATATGCAAATCAGTCTGACCCTGTGCCTCATGGGAACAGTCCAGCCGGAACTGCCAAGCCATGCCTTCCCTGGACCGGAAACAAGCTTCCTAGGACCGGTTTCTGGCATTTCAGCCGTCTTTAGCCAGGCTTACTTGAATCCAGTGGCAAAGTGAGCAAGGGACTCACGTCTGAGCATACCCTGCCAACTTATGGCGAACAAAGCGGTACAAAAGGGGGTGGTGATGGACAGAGCATCAGAACCAATCAAACACTCACACCCAGTCAACAGATCTGGGTTTGATCCATCACCGTTCTTTAGCCCACTCTGCCACCCCAGTTCAGACATGGCCATATGCAAATCAGTCTGACCCTGTGCCTCATGGGAACAATCCAGCCCGAACTGCCAAGCCATGCCTTCCCTGGACCGGAAACAAGCTTCCTAGGACCGGTTTCTGGCATTTCAGCCGGCTTCAGCCAGGCTTGCTTGAATCCAGTGGCAAAGTGAGCAAGGGACTCACGTCTGAGCATACCCTGCCAACTTATGGCGAACAAAGCGGTACAAAAAGGGGTGCTGATGGACAGAGCATCAGAACCAATCAAACACTCACACCCAGTCAACAGATCTGGGTTTGATCCATCACCGTTCTTTAGCGCACTCTGCCACCCCAGTTCAGACATGGCCATATGCAAATCAGTCTGGCCCTGTGCCACATGGGAACAGTCCAGCCCGAACTGCCAAGCCATGCCTTCCCTGGACCGGAAACAAGCTTCCTAGGACCGGTTTCTGGCATTTCAGCCGTCTTCAGCCAGGCTTGCTTGAATCCAGTGGCAAAGTGAGCAAGGGACTCACGTCTGAGCATACCCTGCCAACTTATGGCGAACAAAGCAGTACAAAAGGGGGTGGTGATGGACGGAGCATCAGAACCAATCAAACACTCACACCCAGTCAACAGATCTGGGTTTGATCCATCACTGTTCTTTAGCCCACTCTGCTACCGCAGTTCAGACTTGGCCATATGCAAATCAGTCTGACCCTGTGCCTCATGGGAACAGTCCAGCCCGAACTGCCGAGCCATGCCTTCCCTGGACCGGAAACAAGCTTCCTAGGACCGGTTTCTGGCATTTCAGCCGTCTTCAGCCAGGCTTGCTTGAATCCAATGGCAAAGTGAGCAAGGGACTCACGTCTGAGCATACCCAGCCAACTTATGGCGAACAAAGCGGTACAAAAGAGGGTGGCGATGGACAGAGCATCAGAACCAATCAAACACTCACACCCAGTCAACAGACCTGGGTTTGATCTATCACCGTTCTTTAGCCCACTCTGCCACCCCAGTTCAGACATGGCCATATGCAAATCAGTCTGACCCTGTGCCTCATGAGAACAGTCCAGCCCAAACTGCCAAGCCATGCCTTCCCTGGACCGGAAACAAGCTTCCTAGGACCGGTTTCTGGCATTTCAGCCGTCTTCAGCCAGGCTTGCTTGAATACAGTGGCAAAGTGAGCAAGGGACTCACGTATGAGCATACCCTACCAACTAATGGCGAACAAAGCGGTACAAAAGAGTGTGGCGATGAACAGAGCATCAGAACCAATCAAACACTCACACCCAGTCAACAGACCTGGGTTTGATCCATCAACGTTCTTTAGCCCACTCTGCCACCCCAGTTCAGACATGGCCATATGCAAATCAGTCTGACCCTGTGCCTCATGGGAACAGTCCAGCCCGAACTGCCAAGCCATGCCTTCCCTGGGCCGGAAACAAGCTTCCTAGGACCGGTTTCTGGCGTTTCAGCCGTCTTCAGCCAGGCTTGTTTGAATCCAGTGGCAAAGTGAGCAAGGGACTCACGTCTGAGCATACCCTGCCAACTTATTGCGAACAAAGCGGTACAAAAGAGGGTGTCGATGGACGGAGCATCAGAACCAATCAAACACTCACACCCAGTCAACAGACCTGGGTTTGATCCATCACCGTTCTCTAGCCCACTCTGCCACCCCAGTTCAGACATGGCCATATGCAAATCAGTCTGACCCTGTGCCTCATGGGAACAATCCAGCCCGAACTGCCAAGCCATGCCTTCCCTGGACCGGAAACAAGCTTCCTAGGACCGGTTTCTGGCATTTCAGCCGTCTTCAGCCAGGCTTGCTTGAATCCAGTGGCAAAGTGAGCAAGGGACTCACGTCTGAGCATACCCTGCCAACTTATGGCGAACAAAGCAGTACAAAAGGGGGTGGTGATGGACGGAGCATCAGAACCAATCAAACACTCACACCCAGTCAACAGATCTGGGTTTGATCCATCACCGTTCTTTAGCCCACTCTGCTACCGCAGTTCAGACTTGGCCATATGCAAATCAGTCTGACCCTGTGCCTCATGGGAACAGTCCAGCCCGAACTGCCGAGCCATGCCTTTCCTGGACCGGAAACAAGCTTCATAGGACCGGTTTCTAGCATTTCAGCCGTCTTCAGCCAGGCTTGCTTGAATCCAATGGCAAAGTGAGCAAGGGACTCACGTCTGAGCATACACAGCCAACTTATGGCGAACAAAGCAGTACAAAAGAGGGTGGCGATGGACAGATCATCAGTACCAATCAAACACTCACACCCAGTCAACAGACCTGGGTTTGATCTATCACCGTTCTTTAGCCCACTCTGCCACCCCAGTTCAGACATGGCCATATGCAAATCAGTCTGACCCTGTGCCTCATGGAAACAGTCCAGCCCGAACTGCCAAGCCATGCCTTCCCTGGACCGGAAACAAGCTTCCTAGGACCGGTTTCTGGCATTTCAGCCGTCTTCAGCCAGGCTTGCTTGAATCCAGTGGCAAAGTGAGCGAGGGACTCACGTATGAGCATACCCTTCCAACTAATGGCGAACAAAGCGGTACAAAAGAGGGTGGCGATGGACAGAGCATCAGAACCAATCAAACACTCACACCCAGTCAACAGACCTGGGTTTGATCCATCACCGTTCTTTAGCCCACTCTGCCACCCCAGTTCAGACATGGCCATATGCAAATCAGTCTGACCCTGTGCCTCATGGGAACAGTCCAGCCCGAATTGCCAAGCCATGCCTTCCCTGGGCCGGAAACAATCTTCCTAGGACCGGTTTCTGGCATTTCAGCCGTCTTCAGCCAGGCTTGTTTGAATCCAGTGGCAAAGTGAGCAAGGGACTCACGTCTGAGCATACCCTGCCAACTTATTGCGAACAAAGCGGTACAAAAGAGGGTGTCGATGGACGGAGCATTAGAACCAATCAAACACTCACACCCAGTCAACAGACCTGGGTTTGATCCATCACCGTTCTCTAGCCCACTCTGCCACCCCAGTTCAGACATGGCCATATGCAAATCAGTCTGGCCCTGTGCCACATGGGAACAGTCCAGCCCGAACTGCCAAGCCATGCCTTCCCTGGACCGGAAACAAGCTTCCTAGGACCGGTTTCTGGCATTTCAGCCGTCTTCAGCCAGGCTTGCTTGAATCCAGTGGCAAAGTGAGCAAGGGACTCACGTCTGAGCATACCCTGCCAACTTATGGCGAACAAAGCAGTACAAAAGGGGGTGGTGATGGACGGAGCATCAGAACCAATCAAACACTCACACCCAGTCAACAGATCTGGGTTTGATCCATCACCGTTCTTTAGCCCACTCTGCTACCGCAGTTCAGACTTGGCCATATGCAAATCAGTCTGACCCTGTGCCTCATGGGAACAGTCCAGCCCGAACTGCCGAGCCATGCCTTAACTGGACCGGAAACAAGCTTCCTAGGACCGGTTTCTGGCATTTCAGCCGTCTTCAGCCAGGCTTGCTTGAATCCAATGGCAAAGTGAGCAAGGGACTCACGTCTGAGCATACCCAGCCAACTTATGGCGAACAAAGCGGTACAAAAGAGGGTGGCGATGGACAGAGCATCAGAACCAATCAAACACTCACACCCAGTCAACAGACCTGGGTTTGATCTATCACCGTTCTTTAGCCCACTCTGCCACCCCAGTTCAGACATGGCCATATGCAAATCAGTCTGACCCTGTGCCTCATGGGAACAGTCCAGCCCGAACTGCCAAGCCATGCCTTCCCTGGACCGGAAACAAGCTTCCTAGGACCGGTTTCTGGCATTTCAGCCGTCTTCAGCCAGGCTTGCTTGAATCCAGTGGCAAAGTGAGCAAGGGACTCACGTATGAGCATACCCTACCAACTAATGGCGAACAAAGCGGTACAAAAGAGTGTGGCGATGGACAGAGCATCAGAACCAATCAAACACTCACACCCAGTCAACAGACCTGGGTTTGATCCATCACCGTTCTTTAGCCCACTCTGCCACCCCAGTTCAGACTTGGCCATATGCAAATCAGTCTGACCCTGTGCCTCATGGGAACAGTCCAGCCCAAACTGCCGAGCCATGCCTTCCCTGGACCGGAAACAAGCTTCCTAGGACCGGTTTCTGGCATTTCAGCCGTCTTCAGCCAGGCTTGCTTGAATCCAATGGCAAAGTGAGCAAGGGACTCACGTCTGAGCATACCCTGCCAACTTATGGTGAACAAAGCGGTACAAAAGAGGGTGTCGATGGACGGAGCATCAGAACCAATCAAACACTCACACCCAGTCAACAGACCTGGGTTTGATCCATCACCGTTCTCTAGCCCACTCTGCCACCCCAGTTCAGACATGGCCATATGCAAATCAGTCTGACCCTGTGCCTCATGGGAACAGTCCAGCCCGAACTGCCAAGCCATGCCTTCCCTGGACCGGAAACAAGCTTCCTAGGACCAGTTTCTGGCATTTCAGCCGTCTTCAGCCAGGCTTGCTTGAATCCAGTGGCTTAGTGAGCAAGGGACTCACGTCTGAGCATACCCTGCCAACTTATGGCGAACAAAGCGGTACAAAAGGGGGTGGCGATGGACGGAGCATCAGAACCAATCAAACACTCACACCCAGTCAACAGACCTGGGTTTTATCCATCACCGTTCTTTAGCCCACTCTGCCACCCCAGTTCAGACATGGCCATATGCAAATCAGTCTGACCCTGTGCCTCATGGGAACAGTCCAGCCCGAACTGCCAAGCCATGCCTTCCCTGGACCGGAAATAAGCTTCCTAGGACCGGTTTCTGGCATTTCAGCCGTCTTTAGCCAGGCTTGCTTGAATCCAGTGGCAAAGTGAGCAAGGGACTCACGTCTGAGCATACCCTGCCAACTTATGGCGAACAAAGCGGTACAAAAGAGGGTGGCGATGGACGGAGCATCAGAACCAATCAAACACTCACACCCAGTCAACAGACCTGGGTTTGATCCATCACCGTTCTTTAGCCCACTCTGCCACCCCAGTTCAGACATGGCCATATGCAAATCAGTCTGACCCTGTGCCTCATGGGAACAGTCCAGCCCGAACTGCCAAGCCATGCCTTCCCTGGACCGGAAACAAGCTTCCTAGGACCGGTTTCTGGCATTTCAGCCGTCTTCAGCCAGGCTTGCTTGAATCCAGTGGCAAAGTGAGCAAGGGACTCACGTCTGAGCATACCCTGCCAACTTATGGTGAACAAAGCGGTACAAAAGGGGGTGGCGATGGACGGAGCATCAGAACCAATCAAACACTCACACCCAGTCAACAGACCTGGGTTTGATCCATCACCGTTCTTTAGCCCACTCTGCCACCCCAGTTCAGACATGGCCATATGCAAATCAGTCTGTCCCTGTGCCTCATGGGAACAGTCCAGCCGGAACTGCCAAGCCATGCCTTCCCTGGACCGGAAACAAGCTTCCTAGGACCGGTTTCTGGCATTTCAGCCGTCTTCAGCCAGGCTTGCTTGAATCCAGTGGCAAAGTGAGCAAGAGACTCACGTCTGAGCATACCCTGCCAACTTATGGCGAACAAAGCGGTACAAAAGGGGGTGGCGATGGACGGAGCATCAGAACCAATCAAACACTCACACCCAGTCAACAGACCTGGGTTTGATCCATCACCGTTCTTTAGCCCACTCTGCCACCCCAGTTCAGACATGGCCATATGCAAATCAGTCTGACCCTGTGCCTCATGGGAACAGTCCAGCCCGAACTGCCAAGCCATGCCTTCCCTGGACCGGAAACAAGCTTCCTAGGACCGGTTTCTGGCATTTCAGCCGTCTTCAGCCAGGCTTGCTTGAATCCAGTGGCAAAGTGAGCAAGGGACTCACGTCTGAGCATACCCTGCCAACTTATGGCGAACAAAGCAGTACAAAAGGGGGTGGTGATGGACGGAGCATCAGAACCAATCAAACACTCACACCCAGTCAACAGATCTGGGTTTGATCCATCACCGTTCTTTAGCCCACTCTGCTACCGCAGTTCAGACTTGGCCATATGCAAATCAGTCTGACCCTGTGCCTCATGGGAACAGTCCAGCCCGAACTGCCGAGCCATGCCTTCCCTGGACCGGAAACAAGCTTCCTAGGACCGGTTTCTGGCATTTCAGCCGTCTTCAGCCAGGCTTGCTTGAAGCCAATGGCAAAGTGAGCAAGGGACTCACGTCTGAGCATACCCAGCCAACTTATGGCGAACAAAGCGGTACAAAAGAGGGTGGCGATGGACAGAGCATCAGAACCAATCAAACACTCACACCCAGTCAACAGACCTGGGTTTGATCTATCACCGTTCTTTAGCCCACTCTGCCACCCCAGTTCAGACATGGCCATATGCAAATCAGTCGGACCCTGTGCCTCATGGGAACAGTCCAGCCCGAACTGCCAAGCCATGCCTTCCCTGGACCGGAAACAAGCTTCCTAGGACCGGTTTCTGGCATTTCAGCCGTCTTCAGCCAGGCTTGCTTGAATCCAGTGGCAAAGTGAGCAAGGGACTCACGTATGAGCATACCCTTCCAACTAATGGCGAACAAAGCGGTACAAAAGAGTGTGGCGATGGACAGAGCATCAGAACCAATCAAACACTCACACCCAGTCAACAGACCTGGGTTTGATCCATCACCGTTCTTTAGCCCACTCTGCCACCCCAGTTCAGACATGGCCATATGCAAATCAGTCTGACCCTGTGCCTCATGGGAGCAGTCCAGCCCGAACTGCCAAGCCATGCCTTCCCTGGGCCGGAAACAAGCTTCCCAGGACCAATTTCTGGCATTTCAGCCGTCTTCAGCCAGGCTTGTTTGAATCCAGTGGCAAAGTGAGCAAGGGACTCACGTCTGAGCATACCCTGTCAACTTATTGCGAACAAAGCGGTACAAAAGAGGGTGTCGATGGACGGAGCATCAGAACCAATCAAACACTCACACCCAGTCAACAGACCTGGGTTTGATCCATCACCGTTCTCTAGCCCACTCTGCCACCCCAGTTCAGACATGGCCATATGCAAATCAGTCTGACCCTGTGCCTCATGGGAACAATCCAGCCCAAACTGCCAAGCCATGCCTTCCCTGGACCGGAAACAAGCTTCCTAGGACCGGTTTCTGGCATTTCAGCCGGCTTCAGCCAGGCTTGCTTGAATCCAGTGGCAAAGTGAGCAAGGGACTCACGTCTGAGCATACCCTGCCAACTTATGGCAAACAAAGCGGTACAAAAAGGGGTGGTGATGGACGGAGCATCAGAACCAATCAAACACTCACACCCAGTCAACAGATCTGGGTTTGATCCATCACCGTTCTTTAGCCCACTCTGCCACCCCAGTTCAGACATGGCCATATGCAAATCAGTCTGACCCTGTGCCACATGGGAACAGTCCAGCCCGAACTGCCAAGCCATGCCTTCCCTGGACCGGAAACAAGCTTCCTAGGACCGGTTTCTGGCATTTCAGCCGTCTTCAGCCAGGCTTGCTTGAATCCAGTGGCAAAGTGAGCAAGGGACTCACGTCTGAGCATACCCTGCCAACTTATGGCGAACAAAGCAGTACAAAAGGGGGTGGTGATGGACGGAGCATCAGAACCAATCAAACACTCACACCCAGTCAACAGATCTGGGTTTGATCCATCACCGTTCTTTAGCCCACTCTGCTACCGCAGTTCAGACTTGGCCATATGCAAATCAGACTGACCCTGTGCCTCATGGGAACAGTCCAGCCCGAACTGCCGAGCCATGCCTTTCCTGGACCGGAAACAAGCTTCATAGGACCGGTTTCTGGCATTTCAGCCGTCTTCAGCCAGGCTTGCTTGAATCCAATGGCAAAGTGAGCAAGGGACTCACGTCTGAGCATACCCAGCCAACTTATGGCGAACAAAGCGGTACAAAAGAGGGTGGCGATGGACAGATCATCAGTACCAATCAAACACTCACACCCAGTCAACAGACCTGGGTTTGATCTATCACCGTTCTTTAGCCCACTCTGCCACCCCAGTTCAGACATGGCCATATGCAAATCAGTCTGACCCTGTGCCTCATGGGAACAGTCCAGCCCGAACTGCCAAGCCATGCCTTCCCTGGACCGGAAACAAGCTTCCTAGGACCGGTTTCTGGCATTTCAGCCGTCTTCAGCCAGGCTTGCTTGAATCCAGTGGCAAAGTGAGCGAGGGACTCACGTATGAGCATACCCTTCCAACTAATGGCGAACAAAGCGGTACAAAAGAGGGTGGCGATGGACAGAGCATCAGAACCAATCAAACACTCACACCCAGTCAACAGACCTGGGTTTGATCCATTACCGTTCTTTAGCCCACTCTGCCACCCCAGTTCAGACATGGCCATATGCAAATCAGTCTGACCCTGTGCCTCATGGGAACAGTCCATCCCGAACTGCCAAGCCATGCCTTCCCTGGGCCGGAAACAATCTTCCTAGGACCGGTTTCTGGCATTTCAGCCGTCTTCAGCCAGGCTTGTTTGAATCCAGTGGCAAAGTGAGCAAGGGACTCACGTCTGAGCATACCCTGCCAACTTATTGCGAACAAAGCGGTACAAAAGAGGGTGTCGATGGACGGAGCATTAGAACCAATCAAACACTCACACCCAGTCAACAGACCTGGGTTTGATCCATCACCGTTCTCTAGCCCACTCTGCCACCCCAGTTCAGACATGGCCATATGCAAATCAGTCTGACCCTGTGCCTCATGGGAACAGTCCAGCCCGAACTGCCAAGCCATGCCTTCCCTGGGCTGGAAACAAGCTTCCTAGGACCGGTTTCTGGCATTTCAGCCGTCTTCAGCCAGGCTTGCTTGAATCCAGTGGCAAAGTGAGCAAGGGACTCACGTCTGAGCATACCCTGCCAACTTATGGCGAACAAAGCGGTACAAAAGAGGGTGTCGATGGACGGAGCATCAGAACCAATCAAACACTCACACCCAGTCAACAGGCCTGGGTTTGATCCATCACCGTTCTCTAGCCCACTCTGCCACCCCAGTTCAGACATGGCCATATGCAAATCAGTCTGACCCTGTGCCTCATGGGAACAGTCCAGCCCGAACTGCCAAGCCATGCCTTCCCTGGACCGGAAACAAGCTTCCTAGGACCAGTTTCTGGCATTTCAGCCGTCTTCAGCCAGGCTTGCTTGAATCCAGTGGCTTAGTGAGCAAGGGACTCACGTCTGAGCATACCCTGCCAACTTATGGCGAACAAAGCGGTACAAAAGGGGGTGGCGATGGACGGAGCATCAGAACCAATCAAACACTCACACCCAGTCAACAGACCTGGGTTTGATCCATCACCGTTCTTTAGCCCACTCTGCCACCCCAGTTCAGACATGGCCATATGCAAATCAGTCTGACCCTGTGCCTCATGGGAACAGTCCAGCCCGAACTGCCAAGCCATGCCTTCCCTGGACCGGAAATAAGCTTCCTAGGACCGGTTTCTGGCATTTCAGCCGTCTTCAGCCAGGCTTGCTTGAATCCAGTGGCAAAGTGAGCAAGGGACTCACGTCTGAGCATACCCTGCCAACTTATGGCGAACAAAGCGGTACAAAAGAGGGTGGCGATGGACGGAGCATCAGAACCAATCAAACACTCACACCCAGTCAACAGACCTGGGTTTGATCCATCACCGTTCTTTAGCCCACTCTGCCACCCCAGTTCAGACATGGCCATATGCAAATCAGTCTGACCCTGTGCCTCATGGGAACAGTCCAGCCCGAACTGCCAAGCCATGCCTTCCCTGGACCGGAAACAAGCTTCCTAGGACCGGTTTCTGGCATTTCAGCCGTCTTCAGCCAGGCTTGCTTGAATCCAGTGGCAAAGTGAGCAAGGGACTCACGTCTGAGCATACCCTGCCAACTTATGGTGAACAAAACGGTACAAAAGGGGGTGGCGATGGACGGAGCATCAGAACCAATCAAACACTCACACCCAGTCAACAGACCTGGGTTTGATCCATCACCGTTCTTTAGCCCACTCTGCCACCCCAGTTCAGACATGGCCATATGCAAATCAGTCTGACCCTGTGCCTCATGGGAACAATCCAGCCCGAACTGCCAAGCCATGCCTTCCCTGGACCGGAAACAAGCTTCCTAGGACCGGTTTCTGGCATTTCAGCCAGCTTCAGCCAGGCTTGCTTGAATCCAGTGGCAAAGTGAGCAAGGGACTCACGTCTGAGCATACCCTGCCAACTTATGGCGAACAAAGCGGTACAAAAAGGGGTGGTGATGGACGGAGCATCAGAACCAATCAAACACTCACACCCAGTCAACAGATCTGGGTTTGATCCATCACCGTTCTTTAGCCCACTCTGCCACCCCAGTTCAGACATGGCCATATGCAAATCAGTCTGACCCTGTGCCACATGGGAACAGTCCAGCCCGAACTGCCAAGCCATGCCTTCCCTGGACCGGAAACAAGCTTCCTAGGACCGGTTTCTGGCATTTCAGCCGTCTTCAGCCAGGCTTGCTTGAATCCAGTGGCAAAGTGAGCAAGGGACTCACGTCTGAGCATACCCTGCCAACTTATGGCGAACAAAGCAGTACAAAAGGGGGTGGTGATGGACGGAGCATCAGAACCAATCAAACACTCACACCCAGTCAACAGATCTGGGTTTGATCCATCACCGTTCTTTAGCCCACTCTGCTACCGCAGTTCAGACTTGGCCATATGCAAATCAGTCTGACCCTAAGCCTCATGGGAACAGTCCAGCCCGAACTGCCGAGCCATGCCTTTCCTGGACCGGAAACAAGCTTCATAGGACCGGTTTCTGGCATTTCAGCCGTCTTCAGCCAGGCTTGCTTGAATCCAATGGCAAAGTGAGCAAGGGACTCACGTCTGAGCATACCCAGCCAACTTATGGCGAACAAAGCGGTACAAAAGAGGGTGGCGATGGACAGATCATCAGTACCAATCAAACACTCACACCCAGTCAACAGACCTGGGTTTGATCTATCACCGTTCTTTAGCCCACTCTGCCACCCCAGTTCAGACATGGCCATATGCAAATCAGTCTGACCCTGTGCCTCATGGGAACAGTCCAGCCCGAACTGCCAAGCCATGCCTTCCCTGGACCGGAAACAAGCTTCCTAGGACCGGTTTCTGGCATTTCAGCCGTCTTCAGCCAGGCTTGCTTGAATCCAGTGGCAAAGTGAGCGAGGGACTCACGTATGAGCATACCCTTCCAACTAATGGCGAACAAAGCGGTAAAAAAGAGGGTGGCGATGGACAGAGCATCAGAACCAATCAAACACTCACACCGAGTCAACAGACCTGGGTTTGATCCATCACCGTTCTTTAGCCCACTCTGCCACCCCAGTTCAGACATGGCCATATGCAAATCAGTCTGACCCTGTGCCTCATGGGAACAGTCCAGCCCGAACTGCCAAGCCATGCCTTCCCTGGGCCGGAAACAATCTTCCTAGGACCGGTTTCTGGCATTTCAGCCGTCTTCAGCCAGGCTTGTTTGAATCCAGTGGCAAAGTGAGCAAGGGACTCACGTCTGAGCATACCCTGCCAACTTATTGCGAACAAAGCGGTACAAAAGAGGGTGTCGATGGACGGAGCATTAGAACCAATCAAACACTCACACCCAGTCAACAGACCTGGGTTTGATCCATCACCGTTCTCTAGCCCACTCTGCCACCCCAGTTCAGACATGGCCATATGCAAATCAGTCTGACCCTGTGCCTCATGGGAACAGTCCAGCCCGAACTGCCAAGCCATGCCTTCCCTGGGCTGGAAACAAGCTTCCTAGGACCGGTTTCTGGCATTTCAGCCGTCTTCAGCCAGGCTTGCTTGAATCCAGTGGCAAAGTGACCAAGGGACTCACGTCTGAGCATACCCTGCCAACTTATGGCGAACAAAGCGGTACAAAAGAGGGTGTCGATGGACGGAGCATCAGAACCAATCAAACACTCACACCCAGTCAACAGACCTGGGTTTGATCCATCACCGTTCTCTAGCCCACTCTGCCACCCCAGTTCAGACATGGCCATATGCAAATCAGTCTGACCCTGTGCCTCATGGGAACAGTCCAGCCCGAACTGCCAAGCCATGCCTTCCCTGGACCGGAAACAAGCTTCCTAGGACCAGTTTCTGGCATTTCAGCCGTCTTCAGCCAGGCTTGCTTGAATCCAGTGGCTTAGTGAGCAAGGGACTCACGTCTGAGCATACCCTGCCAACTTATGGCGAACAAAGCGGTACAAAAGGGGGTGGCGATGGACGGAGCATCAGAACCAATCAAACACTCACACCCAGTCAACAGACCTGGGTTTGATCCATCACCGTTCTTTAGCCCACTCTGCCACCCCAGTTCAGACATGGCCATATGCAAATCAGTCTGACCCTGTGCCTCATGGGAACAGTCCAGCCCGAACTGCCAAGCCATGCCTTCCCTGGACCGGAAATAAGCTTCCTAGGACCGGTTTCTGGCATTTCAGCCGTCTTCAGCCAGGCTTGCTTGAATCCAGTGGCAAAGTGAGCAAGGGACTCACGTCTGAGCATACCCTGCCAACTTATGGCGAACAAAGCGGTACAAAAGAGGGTGGCGATGGACGGAGCATCAGAACCAATCAAACACTCACACCCAGTCAACAGACCTGGGTTTGATCCATCACCGTTCTTTAGCCCACTCTGCCACCCCAGTTCAGACATGGCCATATGCAAATCAGTCTGACCCTGTGCCTCATGGGAACAGTCCAGCCCGAACTGCCAAGCCATGCCTTCCCTGGACCGGAAACAAGCTTCCTAGGACCGGTTTCTGGCATTTCAGCCGTCTTCAGCCAGGCTTGCTTGAATCCAGTGGCAAAGTGAGCAAGGGACTCACGTCTGAGCATACCCTGCCAACTTATGGTGAACAAAGCGGTACAAAAGGGGGTGGCGATGGACGGAGCATCAGAACCAATCAAACACTCACACCCAGTCAACAGACCTGGGTTTGATCCATCACCGTTCTTTAGCCCACTCTGCCACCCCAGTTCAGACATGGCCATATGCAAATCAGTCTGACCCTGTGCCACATGGGAACAGTCCAGCCCGAACTGCCAAGCCATGCCTTCCCTGGACCGGAAACAAGCTTCCTAGGACCGGTTTCTGGCATTTCAGCCGTCTTCAGCCAGGCTTGCTTGAATCCAGTGGCAAAGTGAGCAAGGGACTCACGTCTGAGCATACCCTGCCAACTTATGGCGAACAAAGCAGTACAAAAGGGGGTGGTGATGGACGGAGCATCAGAACCAATCAAACACTCACACCCAGTCAACAGATCTGGGTTTGATCCATCACCGTTCTTTAGCCCACTCTGCTACCGCAGTTCAGACTTGGCCATATGCAAATCAGTCTGACCCTGTGCCTCATGGGAACAGTCCAGCCCGAACTGCCGAGCCATGCCTTTCCTGGACCGGAAACAAGCTTCATAGGACCGGTTTCTGGCATTTCAGCCGTCTTCAGCCAGGCTTGCTTGAATCCAATGGCAAAGTTAGCAAGGGACTCACGTCTGAGCATACCCAGCCAACTTATGGCGAACAAAGCGGTACAAAAGAGGGTGGCAATGGACAGATCATCAGTACCAATCAAACACTCACACCCAGTCAACAGACCTGGGTTTGATCTATCACCGTTCTTTAGCCCACTCTGCCACCCCAGTTCAGACATGGCCATATGCAAATCAGTCTGACCCTGTGCCTCATGGGAACAGTCCAGCCCGAACTGCCAAGCCATGCCTTCCCTGGACCGGAAACAAGCTTCCTAGGACCGGTTTCTGGCATTTCAGCCGTCTTCAGCCAGGCTTGCTTGAATCCAGTGGCAAAGTGAGCGAGGGACTCACGTATGAGCATACCCTTCCAACTAATGGCGAACAAAGCGGTACAAAAGAGGGTGGCGATGGACAGAGCATCAGAACCAATCAAACACTCACACCCAGTCAACAGACCTGGGTTTGATCCATTACCGTTCTTTAGCCCACTCTGCCACCCCAGTTCAGACATGGCCATATGCAAATCAGTCTGACCCTGTGCCTCATGGGAACAGTCCATCCCGAACTGCCAAGCCATGCCTTCCCTGGGCCGGAAACAATCTTCCTAGGACCGGTTTCTGGCATTTCAGCCGTCTTCAGCCAGGCTTGTTTGAATCCAGTGGCAAAGTGAGCAAGGGACTCACGTCTGAGCATACCCTGCCAACTTATTGCGAACAAAGCGGTACAAAAGAGGGTGTCGATGGACGGAGCATTAGAACCAATCAAACACTCACACCCAGTCAACAGACCTGGGTTTGATCCATCACCGTTCTCTAGCCCACTCTGCCACCCCAGTTCAGACATGGCCATATGCAAATCAGTCTGACCCTGTGCCTCATGGGAACAGTCCAGCCCGAACTGCCAAGCCATGCCTTCCCTGGGCTGGAAACAAGCTTCCTAGGACCGGTTTCTGGCATTTCAGCCGTCTTCAGCCAGGCTTGCTTGAATCCAGTGGCAAAGTGAGCAAGGGACTCACGTCTGAGCATACCCTGCCAACTTATGGCGAACAAAGCGGTACAAAAGAGGGTGTCGATGGACGGAGCATCAGAACCAATCAAACACTCACACTCAGTCAACAGACCTGGGTTTGATCCATCACCGTTCTCTAGCCCACTCTGCCACCCCAGTTCAGACATGGCCATATGCAAATCAGTCTGACCCTGTGCCTCATGGGAACAGTCCAGCCCGAACTGCCAAGCCATGCCTTCCCTGGACCGGAAACAAGCTTCCTAGGACCAGTTTCTGGCATTTCAGCCGTCTTCAGCCAGGCTTGCTTGAATCCAGTGGCTTAGTGAGCAAGGGACTCACGTCTGAGCATACCCTGCCAACTTATGGCGAACAAAGCGGTACAAAAGGGGGTGGCGATGGACGGAGCATCAGAACCAATCAAACACTCACACCCAGTCAACAGACCTGGGTTTGATCCATCACCGTTCTTTAGCCCACTCTGCCACCCCAGTTCAGACATGGCCATATGCAAATCAGTCTGACCCTGTGCCTCATGGGAACAGTCCAGCCCGAACTGCCAAGCCATGCCTTCCCTGGACCGGAAATAAGCTTCCTAGGACCGGTTTCTGGCATTTCAGCCGTCTTCAGCCAGGCTTGCTTGAATCCAGTGGCAAAGTGAGCAAGGGACTCACGTCTGAGCATACCCTGCCAACTTATGGCGAACAAAGCGGTACAAAAGAGGGTGGCGATGGACGGAGCATCAGAACCAATCAAACACTCACACCCAGTCAAAAGACCTGGGTTTGATCCATCACCGTTCTTTAGCCCACTCTGCCACCCCAGTTCAGACATGGCCATATGCAAATCAGTCTGACCCTGTGCCTCATGGGAACAGTCCAGCCCGAACTGCCAAGCCATGCCTTCCCTGGACCGGAAACAAGCTTCCTAGGACCGGTTTCTGGCATTTCAGCCGTCTTCAGCCAGGCTTGCTTGAATCCAGTGGCAAAGTGAGCGAGGGACTCACGTATGAGCATACCCTTCCAACTAATGGCGAACAAAGCGGTACAAAAGAGGGTGGCGATGGACAGAGCATCAGAACCAATCAAACACTCACACCCAGTCAACAGACCTGGGTTTGATCCATTACCGTTCTTTAGCCCACTCTGCCACCCCAGTTCAGACATGGCCATATGCAAATCAGTCTGACCCTGTGCCTCATGGGAACAGTCCATCCCGAACTGCCAAGCCATGCCTTCCCTGGGCCGGAAACAATCTTCCTAGGACCGGTTTCTGGCATTTCAGCCGTCTTCAGCCAGGCTTGTTTGAATCCAGTGGCAAAGTGAGCAAGGGACTCACGTCTGAGCATACCCTGCCAACTTATTGCGAACAAAGCGGTACAAAAGAGGGTGTCGATGGACGGAGCATTAGAACCAATCAAACACTCACACCCAGTCAACAGACCTGGGTTTGATCCATCACCGTTCTCTAGCCCACTCTGCCACCCCAGTTCAGACATGGCCATATGCAAATCAGTCTGACCCTGTGCCTCATGGGAACAGTCCAGCCCGAACTGCCAAGCCATGCCTTCCCTGGGCTGGAAACAAGCTTCCTAGGACCGGTTTCTGGCATTTCAGCCGTCTTCAGCCAGGCTTGCTTGAATCCAGTGGCAAAGTGAGCAAGGGACTCACGTCTGAGCATACCCTGCCAACTTATGGCGAACAAAGCGGTACAAAAGAGGGTGTCGATGGACGGAGCATCAGAACCAATCAAACACTCACACTCAGTCAACAGACCTGGGTTTGATCCATCACCGTTCTCTAGCCCACTCTGCCACCCCAGTTCAGACATGGCCATATGCAAATCAGTCTGACCCTGTGCCTCATGGGAACAGTCCAGCCCGAACTGCCAAGCCATGCCTTCCCTGGACCGGAAACAAGCTTCCTAGGACCAGTTTCTGGCATTTCAGCCGTCTTCAGCCAGGCTTGCTTGAATCCAGTGGCTTAGTGAGCAAGGGACTCACGTCTGAGCATACCCTGCCAACTTATGGCGAACAAAGCGGTACAAAAGGGGGTGGCGATGGACGGAGCATCAGAACCAATCAAACACTCACACCCAGTCAACAGACCTGGGTTTGATCCATCACCGTTCTTTAGCCCACTCTGCCACCCCAGTTCAGACATGGCCATATGCAAATCAGTCTGACCCTGTGCCTCATGGGAACAGTCCAGCCCGAACTGCCAAGCCATGCCTTCCCTGGACCGGAAATAAGCTTCCTAGGACCGGTTTCTGGCATTTCAGCCGTCTTCAGCCAGGCTTGCTTGAATCCAGTGGCAAAGTGAGCAAGGGACTCACGTCTGAGCATACCCTGCCAACTTATGGCGAACAAAGCGGTACAAAAGAGGGTGGCGATGGACGGAGCATCAGAACCAATCAAACACTCACACCCAGTCAAAAGACCTGGGTTTGATCCATCACCGTTCTTTAGCCCACTCTGCCACCCCAGTTCAGACATGGCCATATGCAAATCAGTCTGACCCTGTGCCTCATGGGAACAGTCCAGCCCGAACTGCCAAGCCATGCCTTCCCTGGACCGGAAACAAGCTTCCTAGGACCGGTTTCTGGCATTTCAGCCGTCTTCAGCCAGGCTTGCTTGAATCCAGTGGCAAAGTGAGCAAGGGACTCACGTCTGAGCATACCCTGCCAACTTATGGTGAACAAAACGGTACAAAAGGGGGTGGCGATGGACGGAGCATCAGAACCAATCAAACACTCACACCCAGTCAACAGACCTGGGTTTGATCCATCACCGTTCTTTAGCCCACTCTGCCACCCCAGTTCAGACATGGCCATATGCAAATCAGTCTGACCCTGTGCCTCATGGGAACAATCCAGCCCGAACTGCCAAGCCATGCCTTCCCTGGACCGGAAACAAGCTTCCTAGGACCGGTTTCTGGCATTTCAGCCGGCTTCAGCCAGGCTTGCTTGAATCCAGTGGCAAAGTGAGCAAGGGACTCACGTCTGAGCATACCCTGCCAACTTATGGCGAACAAAGCGGTACAAAAAGGGGTGGTGATGGACGGAGCATCAGAACCAATCAAACACTCACACCCAGTCAACAGATCTGGGTTTGATCCATCACCGTTCTTTAGCCCACTCTGCCACCCCAGTTCAGACATGGCCATATGCAAATCAGTCTGACCCTGTGCCACATGGGAACAGTCCAGCCCGAACTGCCAAGCCATGCCTTCCCTGGACCGGAAACAAGCTTCCTAGGACCGGTTTCTGGCATTTCAGCCGTCTTCAGCCAGGCTTGCTTGAATCCAGTGGCAAAGTGAGCAAGGGACTCACGTCTGAGCATACCCTGCCAACTTATGGCGAACAAAGCAGTACAAAAGGGGGTGGTGATGGACGGAGCATCAGAACCAATCAAACACTCACACCCAGTCAACAGATCTGGGTTTGATCCATCACCGTTCTTTAGCCCACTCTGCTACCGCAGTTCAGACTTGGCCATATGCAAATCAGTCTGACCCTGTGCCTCATGGGAACAGTCCAGCCCGAACTGCCGAGCCATGCCTTTCCTGGACCGGAAACAAGCTTCATAGGACCGGTTTCTGGCATTTCAGCCGTCTTCAGCCAGGCTTGCTTGAATCCAATGGCAAAGTGAGCAAGGGACTCACGTCTGAGCATACCCAGCCAACTTATGGCGAACAAAGCGGTACAAAAGAGGGTGGCGATGGCTAGATCATCAGTACCAATCAAACACTCACACCCAGTCAACAGACCTGGGTTTGATCTATCACCGTTCTTTAGCCCACTCTGCCACCCCAGTTCAGACATGGCCATATGCAAATCAGTCTGACCCTGTGCCTCATGGGAACAGTCCAGCCCGAACTGCCAAGCCATGCCTTCCCTGGACCGGAAACAAGCTTCCTAGGACCGGTTTCTGGCATTTCAGCCGTCTTCAGCCAGGCTTGCTTGAATCCAGTGGCAAAGTGAGCGAGGGACTCACGTATGAGCATACCCTTCCAACTAATGGCGAACAAAGCGGTACAAAAGAGGGTGGCGATGGACAGAGCATCAGAACCAATCAAACACTCACACCCAGTCAACAGACCTGGGTTTGATCCATCACCGTTCTTTAGCCCACTCTGCCACCCCAGTTCAGACATGGCCATATGCAAATCAGTCTGACCCTGTGCCTCATGGGAACAGTCCAGCCCGAACTGCCAAGCCATGCCTTCCCTGGGCCGGAAACAATCTTCCTAGGACCGGTTTCTGGCATTTCAGCCGTCTTCAGCCAGGCTTCTTTGAATCCAGTGGCAAAGTGAGCAAGGGACTCACGTCTGAGCATACCCTGCCAACTTATTGCGAACAAAGCGGTACAAAAGAGGGTGTCGATGGACGGAGCATTAGAACCAATCAAACACTCACACCCAGTCAACAGACCTGGGTTTGATCCATCACCGTTCTCTAGCCCACTCTGCCACCCCAGTTCAGACATGGCCATATGCAAATCAGTCTGACCCTGTGCCTCATGGGAACAGTCCAGCCCGAACTGCCAAGCCATGCCTTCCCTGGGCTGGAAACAAGCTTCCTAGGACCGGTTTCTGGCATTTCAGCCGTCTGCAGCCAGGCTTGCTTGAATCCAGTGGCAAAGTGAGCAAGGGACTCACGTCTGAGCATACCCTGCCAACTTATGGCGAACAAAGCGGTACAAAAGAGGGTGTCGATGGACGGAGCATCAGAACCAATCAAACACTCACACCCAGTCAACAGACCTGGGTTTGATCCATCACCGTTCTCTAGCCCACTCTGCCACCCCAGTTCAGACATGGCCATATGCAAATCAGTCTGACCCTGTGCCTCATGGGAACAGTCCAGCCCGAACTGCCAAGCCATGCCTTCCCTGGACCGGAAACAAGCTTCCTAGGACCAGTTTCTGGCATTTCAGCCGTCTTCAGCCAGGCTTGCTTGAATCCAGTGGCTTAGTGAGCAAGGGACTCACGTCTGAGCATACCCTGCCAACTTATGGCGAACAAAGCGGTACAAAAGGGGGTGGCGATGGACGGAGCATCAGAACCAATCAAACACTCACACCCAGTCAACAGACCTGGGTTTGATCCATCACCGTTCTTTAGCCCACTCTGCCACCCCAGTTCAGACATGGCCATATGCAAATCAGTCTGACCCTGTGCCTCATGGGAACAGTCCAGCCCGAACTGCCAAGCCATGCCTTCCCTGGACCGGAAATAAGCTTCCTAGGACCGGTTTCTGGCATTTCAGCCGTCTTCAGCCAGGCTTGCTTGAATCCAGTGGCAAAGTGAGCAAGGGACTCACGTCTGAGCATACCCTGCCAACTTATGGCGAACAAAGCGGTACAAAAGAGGGTGGCGATGGACGGAGCATCAGAACCAATCAAACACTCACACCCAGTCAACAGACCTGGGTTTGATCCATCACCGTTCTTTAGCCCACTCCGCCACCCCAGTTCAGACATGGCCATATGCAAATCAGTCTGACCCTGTGCCTCATGGGAACAGTCCAGCCCGAACTGCCAAGCCATGCCTTCCCTGGACCGGAAACAAGCTTCCTAGGACCGGTTTCTGGCATTTCAGCCGTCTTCAGCCAGGCTTGCTTGAATCCAGTGGCAAAGTGAGCAAGGGACTCACGTCTGAGCATACCCTGCCAACTTATGGTGAACAAAGCGGTACAAAAGGGGGTGGCGATGGACGGAGCATCAGAACCAATCAAACACTCACACCCAGTCAACAGACCTGGGTTTGATCCATCACCGTTCTTTAGCCCACTCTGCCACCCCAGTTCAGACATGGCCATATGCAAATCAGTCTGACCCTGTGCCTCATGGGAACAGTCCAGCCCGAACTGCCAAGCCATGCCTTCCCTGGACCGGAAACAAGCTTCCTAGGACCAGTTTCTGGCATTTCAGCCGTCTTCAGCCAGGCTTGCTTGAATCCAGTGGCTTAGTGAGCAAGGGACTCACGTCTGAGCATACCCTGCCAACTTATGGCGAACAAAGCGGTACAAAAGGGGGTGGCGATGGACGGAGCATCAGAACCAATCAAACACTCACACCCAGTCAACAGACCTGGGTTTGATCCATCACCGTTCTTTAGCCCACTCTGCCACCCCAGTTCAGACATGGCCATATGCAAATCAGTCTGACCCTGTGCCTCATGGGAACAGTCCAGCCCGAACTGCCAAGCCATGCCTTCCCTGGACCGGAAATAAGCTTCCTAGGACCGGTTTCTGGCATTTCAGCCGTCTTCAGCCAGGCTTGCTTGAATCCAGTGGCAAAGTGAGCAAGGGACTCACGTCTGAGCATACCCTGCCAACTTATGGCGAACAAAGCGGTACAAAAGAGGGTGGCGATGGACGGAGCATCAGAACCAATCAAACACTCACACCCAGTCAACAGACCTGGGTTTGATCCATCACCGTTCTTTAGCCCACTCTGCCACCCCAGTTCAGACATGGCCATATGCAAATCAGTCTGACCCTGTGCCTCATGGGAACAGTCCAGCCCGAACTGCCAAGCCATGCCTTGCCTGGACCGGAAACAAGCTTCCTAGGACCGGTTTCTGGCATTTCAGCCGTCTTCAGCCAGGCTTGCTTGAATCCAGTGGCAAAGTGAGCAAGGGACTCACGTCTGAGCATACCCTGCCAACTTATGGTGAACAAAACGGTACAAAAGGGGGTGGCGATGGACGGAGCATCAGAACCAATCAAACACTCACACCCAGTCAACAGACCTGGGTTTGATCCATCACCGTTCTTTAGCCCACTCTGCCACCCCAGTTCAGACATGGCCATATGCAAATCAGTCTGACCCTGTGCCTCATGGGAACAATCCAGCCCGAACTGCCAAGCCATGCCTTCCCTGGACCGGAAACAAGCTTCCTAGGACCGGTTTCTGGCATTTCAGCCGGCTTCAGCCAGGCTTGCTTGAATCCAGTGGCAAAGTGAGCAAGGGACTCACGTCTGAGCATACCCTGCCAACTTATGGCGAACAAAGCGGTACAAAAAGGGGTGGTGATGGACGGAGCATCAGAACCAATCAAACACTCACACCCAGTCAACAGATCTGGGTTTGATCCATCACCGTTTTTTAGCCCACTCTGCCACCCCAGTTCAGACATGGCCATATGCAAATCAGTCTGACCCTGTGCCACATGGGAACAGTCCAGCCCGAACTGCCAAGCCATGCCTTCCCTGGACCGGAAACAAGCTTCCTAGGACCGGTTTCTGGCATTTCAGCCGTCTTCAGCCAGGCTTGCTTGAATCCAGTGGCAAAGTGAGCAAGGGACTCACGTCTGAGCATACCCTGCCAACTTATGGCGAACAAAGCAGTACAAAAGGGGGTGGTGATGGACGGAGCATCAGAACCAATCAAACACTCACACCCAGTCAACAGATCTGGGTTTGATCCATCACCGTTCTTTAGCCCACTCTGCTACCGCAGTTCAGACTTGGCCATATGCAAATCAGTCTGACCCTGTGCCTCATGGGAACAGTCCAGCCCGAACTGCCGAGCCATGCCTTTCCTGGACCGGAAACAAGCTTCATAGGACCGGTTTCTGGCATTTCAGCCGTCTTCAGCCAGGCTTGCTTGAATCCAATGGCAAAGTGAGCAAGGGACTCACGTCTGAGCATACCCAGCCAACTTATGGCGAACAAAGCGGTACAAAAGAGGGTGGCGATGGACAGATCATCAGTACCAATCAAACACTCACACCCAGTCAACAGACCTGGGTTTGATCTATCACCGTTCTTTAGCCCACTCTGCCACCCCAGTTCAGACATGGCCATATGCAAATCAGTCTGACCCTGTGCCTCATGGGAACAGTCCAGCCCGAACTGCCAAGCCATGCCTTCCCTGGACCGGAAACAAGCTTCCTAGGACCGGTTTCTGGCATTTCAGCCGTCTTCAGCCAGGCTTGCTTGAATCCAGTGGCAAAGTGAGCGAGGGACTCACGGATGAGCATACCCTTCCAACTAATGGCGAACAAAGCGGTACAAAAGAGGGTGGCGATGGACAGAGCATCAGAACCAATCAAACACTCACACCCAGTCAACAGACCTGGGTTTGATCCATCACCGTTCTTTAGCCCACTCTGCCACCCCAGTTCAGACATGGCCATATGCAAATCAGTCTGACCCTGTGCCTCATGGGAACAGTCCAGCCCGAACTGCCAAGCCATGCCTTCCCTGGGCCGGAAACAATCTTCCTAGGACCGGTTTCTGGCATTTCAGCCGTCTTCAGCCAGGCTTGTTTGAATCCAGTGGCAAAGTGAGCAAGGGACTCACGTCTGAGCATACCCTGCCAACTTATTGCGAACAAAGCGGTACAAAAGAGGGTGTCGATGGACGGAGCATTAGAACCAATCAAACACTCACACCCAGTCAACAGACCTGGGTTTGATCCATCACCGTTCTCTAGCCCACTCTGCCACCCCAGTTCAGACATGGCCATATGCAAATCAGTCTGACCCTGTGCCTCATGGGAACAGTCCAGCCCGAACTGCCAAGCCATGCCTTCCCTGGGCTGGAAACAAGCTTCCTAGGACCGGTTTCTGGCATTTCAGCCGTCTTCAGCCAGGCTTGCTTGAATCCAGTGGCAAAGTGAGCAAGGGACTCACGTCTGAGCATACCCTGCCAACTTATGGCGAACAAAGCGGTACAAAAGAGGGTGTCGATGGACGGAGCATCAGAACCAATCAAACACTCACACCCAGTCAACAGACCTGGGTTTGATCCATCACCGTTCTCTAGCCCACTCTGCCACCCCAGTTCAGACATGGCCATATGCAAATCAGTCTGACCCTGTGCCTCATGGGAACAGTCCAGCCCGAACTGCCAAGCCATGCCTTCCCTGGACCGGAAACAAGCTTCCTAGGACCAGTTTCTGGCATTTCAGCCGTCTTCAGCCAGGCTTGCTTGAATCCAGTGGCTTAGTGAGCAAGGGACTCACGTCTGAGCATACCCTGCCAACTTATGGCGAACAAAGCGGTACAAAAGGGGGTGGCGATGGACGGAGCATCAGAACCAATCAAACACTCACACCCAGTCAACAGACCTGGGTTTGATCCATCACCGTTCTTTAGCCCACTCTGCCACCCCAGTTCAGACATGGCCATATGCAAATCAGTCTGACCCTGTGCCTCATGGGAACAGTCCAGCCCGAACTGCCAAGCCATGCCTTCCCTGGACCGGAAATAAGCTTCCTAGGACCGGTTTCTGGCATTTCAGCCGTCTTCAGCCAGGCTTGCTTGAATCCAGTGGCAAAGTGAGCAAGGGACTCACGTCCGAGCATACCCTGCCAACTTATGGCGAACAAAGCGGTACAAAAGAGGGTGGCGATGGACGGAGCATCAGAACCAATCAAACACTCACACCCAGTCAACAGACCTGGGTTTGATCCATCACCGTTCTTTAGCCCACTCTGCCACCCCAGTTCAGACATGGCCATATGCAAATCAGTCTGACCCTGTGCCTCATGGGAACAGTCCAGCCCGAACTGCCAAGCCATGCCTTCCCTGGACCGGAAACAAGCTTCCTAGGACCGGTTTCTGGCATTTCAGCCGTCTTCAGCCAGGCTTGCTTGAATCCAGTGGCAAAGTGAGCAAGGGACTCACGTCTGAGCATACCCTGCCAACTTATGGTGAACAAAGCGGTACAAAAGGGGGTGGCGATGGACGGAGCATTAGAACCAATCAAACACTCACACCCAGTCAACAGACCTGGGTTTGATCCATCACCGTTCTTTAGCCCACTCTGCCACCCCAGTTCAGACATGGCCATATGCAAATCAGTCTGACCCTGTGCCTCATGGGAACAGTCCAGCCGGAACTGCCAAGCCATGCCTTCCCTGGACCGGAAACAAGCTTCCTAGGACCGGTTTCTGGCATTTCAGCCGTCTTTAGCCAGGCTTGCTTGAATCCAGTGGCAAAGTGAGCAAGGGACTCACGCCTGAGCATACCCTGCCAACTTATGGCGAACAAAGCGGTACAAAAGGGGGTGGTGATGGACGGAGCATCAGAACCAATCAAACGCTCACACCCAGTCAAGAGATCTGGGTTTGATCCATCACCGTTCTTTAGCCCACTCTGCTACCCCAGTTCAGACTTGGCCATATGCAAATCAGTCTGACCCTGTGCCTCATGGGAACAGTCCAGCCCGAACTGCCGAGCCATGCCTTCCCTGGACCGGAAACAAGCTTCCTAGGACTGGTTTCTGGCATTTCAGCCGTCTTCAGCCAGGCTTGCTTGAATCCAATGGCAAAGTGAGCAAGGGACTCACGTCTGAGCATACCCTGCCAACTTATGGTGAACAAAGCGGTACAAAAGAGGGTGTCGATGGACGGAGCATCAGAACCAATCAAACACTCACACCCAGTCAACAGACCTGGGTTTGATCCATCACCGTTCTTTAGCCCACTCTGCCACCCCAGTTCAGACATGGCCATATGCAAATCAGTCTGACCCTGTGCCTCATGGGAACAGTCCAGCCCGAACTGCCAAGCCATGCCTTCCCTGGACCGGAAACAAGCTTCCTAGGACCAGTTTCTGGCATTTCAGCCGTCTTCAGCCAGGCTTGCTTGAATCCAGTGGCTTAGTGAGCAAGGGACTCACGTCTGAGCATACCCTGCCAACTTATGGCGAACAATGCGGTACAAAAGGGGGTGGCGATGAACGGAGCATCAGAACCAATCAAACACTCACACCCAGTCAACAGACCTGGGTTTGATCCATCACCGTTCTTTAGCCCACTCTGCCACCCCAGTTCAGACATGGCCATATGCAAATCAGTCTGACCCTGTGCCTCATGGGAACAGTCCAGCCCGAACTGCCAAGCCATGCCTTCCCTGGACCGGAAACAAGCTTCCTAGGACCGGTTTCTGGCATTTCAGCCGTCTTCAGCCAGGCTTGCTTGAATCCAGTGGCAAAGTGAGCGAGGGACTCACGTATGAGCATACCCTTCCAACTAATGGCGAACAAAGCGGTACAAAAGAGGGTGGCGATGGACAGAGCATCAGAACCAATCAAACACTCACACCCAGTCAACAGACCTGGGTTTGATCCATTACCGTTCTTTAGCCCACTCTGCCACCCCAGTTCAGACATGGCCATATGCAAATCAGTCTGACCCTGTGCCTCATGGGAACAGTCCATCCCGAACTGCCAAGCCATGCCTTCCCTGGGCCGGAAACAATCTTCCTAGGACCGGTTTCTGGCATTTCAGCCGTCTTCAGCCAGGCTTGTTTGAATCCAGTGGCAAAGTGAGCAAGGGACTCACGTCTGAGCATACCCTGCCAACTTATTGCGAACAAAGCGGTACAAAAGAGGGTGTCGATGGACGGAGCATTAGAACCAATCAAACACTCACACCCAGTCAACAGACCTGGGTTTGATCCATCACCGTTCTCTAGCCCACTCTGCCACCCCAGTTCAGACATGGCCATATGCAAATCAGTCTGACCCTGTGCCTCATGGGAACAGTCCAGCCCGAACTGCCAAGCCATGCCTTCCCTGGGCTGGAAACAAGCTTCCTAGGACCGGTTTCTGGCATTTCAGCCGTCTTCAGCCAGGCTTGCTTGAATCCAGTGGCAAAGTGAGCAAGGGACTCACGTCTGAGCATACCCTGCCAACTTATGGCGAACAAAGCGGTACAAAAGAGGGTGTCGATGGACGGAGCATCAGAACCAATCAAACACTCACACTCAGTCAACAGACCTGGGTTTGATCCATCACCGTTCTCTAGCCCACTCTGCCACCCCAGTTCAGACATGGCCATATGCAAATCAGTCTGACCCTGTGCCTCATGGGAACAGTCCAGCCCGAACTGCCAAGCCATGCCTTCCCTGGACCGGAAACAAGCTTCCTAGGACCAGTTTCTGGCATTTCAGCCGTCTTCAGCCAGGCTTGCTTGAATCCAGTGGCTTAGTGAGCAAGGGACTCACGTCTGAGCATACCCTGCCAACTTATGGCGAACAAAGCGGTACAAAAGGGGGTGGCGATGGACGGAGCATCAGAACCAATCAAACACTCACACCCAGTCAACAGACCTGGGTTTGATCCATCACCGTTCTTTAGCCCACTCTGCCACCCCAGTTCAGACATGGCCATATGCAAATCAGTCTGACCCTGTGCCTCATGGGAACAGTCCAGCCCGAACTGCCAAGCCATGCCTTCCCTGGACCGGAAATAAGCTTCCTAGGACCGGTTTCTGGCATTTCAGCCGTCTTCAGCCAGGCTTGCTTGAATCCAGTGGCAAAGTGAGCAAGGGACTCACGTCTGAGCATACCCTGCCAACTTATGGCGAACAAAGCGGTACAAAAGAGGGTGGCGATGGACGGAGCATCAGAACCAATCAAACACTCACACCCAGTCAAAAGACCTGGGTTTGATCCATCACCGTTCTTTAGCCCACTCTGCCACCCCAGTTCAGACATGGCCATATGCAAATCAGTCTGACCCTGTGCCTCATGGGAACAGTCCAGCCCGAACTGCCAAGCCATGCCTTCCCTGGACCGGAAACAAGCTTCCTAGGACCGGTTTCTGGCATTTCAGCCGTCTTCAGCCAGGCTTGCTTGAATCCAGTGGCAAAGTGAGCGAGGGACTCACGTATGAGCATACCCTTCCAACTAATGGCGAACAAAGCGGTACAAAAGAGGGTGGCGATGGACAGAGCATCAGAACCAATCAAACACTCACACCCAGTCAACAGACCTGGGTTTGATCCATTACCGTTCTTTAGCCCACTCTGCCACCCCAGTTCAGACATGGCCATATGCAAATCAGTCTGACCCTGTGCCTCATGGGAACAGTCCATCCCGAACTGCCAAGCCATGCCTTCCCTGGGCCGGAAACAATCTTCCTAGGACCGGTTTCTGGCATTTCAGCCGTCTTCAGCCAGGCTTGTTTGAATCCAGTGGCAAAGTGAGCAAGGGACTCACGTCTGAGCATACCCTGCCAACTTATTGCGAACAAAGCGGTACAAAAGAGGGTGTCGATGGACGGAGCATTAGAACCAATCAAACACTCACACCCAGTCAACAGACCTGGGTTTGATCCATCACCGTTCTCTAGCCCACTCTGCCACCCCAGTTCAGACATGGCCATATGCAAATCAGTCTGACCCTGTGCCTCATGGGAACAGTCCAGCCCGAACTGCCAAGCCATGCCTTCCCTGGGCTGGAAACAAGCTTCCTAGGACCGGTTTCTGGCATTTCAGCCGTCTTCAGCCAGGCTTGCTTGAATCCAGTGGCAAAGTGAGCAAGGGACTCACGTCTGAGCATACCCTGCCAACTTATGGCGAACAAAGCGGTACAAAAGAGGGTGTCGATGGACGGAGCATCAGAACCAATCAAACACTCACACTCAGTCAACAGACCTGGGTTTGATCCATCACCGTTCTCTAGCCCACTCTGCCACCCCAGTTCAGACATGGCCATATGCAAATCAGTCTGACCCTGTGCCTCATGGGAACAGTCCAGCCCGAACTGCCAAGCCATGCCTTCCCTGGACCGGAAACAAGCTTCCTAGGACCAGTTTCTGGCATTTCAGCCGTCTTCAGCCAGGCTTGCTTGAATCCAGTGGCTTAGTGAGCAAGGGACTCACGTCTGAGCATACCCTGCCAACTTATGGCGAACAAAGCGGTACAAAAGGGGGTGGCGATGGACGGAGCATCAGAACCAATCAAACACTCACACCCAGTCAACAGACCTGGGTTTGATCCATCACCGTTCTTTAGCCCACTCAGCCACCCCAGTTCAGACATGGCCATATGCAAATCAGTCTGACCCTGTGCCTCATGGGAACAGTCCAGCCCGAACTGCCAAGCCATGCCTTCCCTGGACCGGAAATAAGCTTCCTAGGACCGGTTTCTGGCATTTCAGCCGTCTTCAGCCAGGCTTGCTTGAATCCAGTGGCAAAGTGAGCAAGGGACTCATGTCTGAGCATACCCTGCCAACTTATGGCGAACAAAGCGGTACAAAAGAGGGTGGCGATGGACGGAGCATCAGAACCAATCAAACACTCACACCCAGTCAAAAGACCTGGGTTTGATCCATCACCGTTCTTTAGCCCACTCTGCCACCCCAGTTCAGACATGGCCATATGCAAATCAGTCTGACCCTGTGCCTCATGGGAACAGTCCAGCCCGAACTGCCAAGCCATGCCTTCCCTGGACCGGAAACAAGCTTCCTAGGACCGGTTTCTGGCATTTCAGCCGTCTTCAGCCAGGCTTGCTTGAATCCAGTGGCAAAGTGAGCAAGGGACTCACGTCTGAGCATACCCTGCCAACTTATGGTGAACAAAACGGTACAAAAGGGGGTGGCGATGGACGGAGCATCAGAACCAATCAAACACTCACACCCAGTCAACAGACCTGGGTTTGATCCATCACCGTTCTTTAGCCCACTCTGCCACCCCAGTTCAGACATGGCCATATGCAAATCAGTCTGACCCTGTGCCTCATGGGAACAATCCAGCCCGAACTGCCAAGCCATGCCTTCCCTGGACCGGAAACAAGCTTCCTAGGACCGGTTTCTGGCATTTCAGCCGGCTTCAGCCAGGCTTGCTTGAATCCAGTGGCAAAGTGAGCAAGGGACTCACGTCTGAGCATACCCTGCCAACTTATGGCGAACAAAGCGGTACAAAAAGGGGTGGTGATGGACGGAGCATCAGAACCAATCAAACACTCACACCCAGTCAACAGATCTGGGTTTGATCCATCACCGTTCTTTAGCCCACTCTGCCACCCCAGTTCAGACATGGCCATATGCAAATCAGTCTGACCCTGTGCCACATGGGAACAGTCCAGCCCGAACTGCCAAGCCATGCCTTCCCTGGACCGGAAACAAGCTTCCTAGGACCGGTTTCTGGCATTTCAGCCGTCTTCAGCCAGGCTTGCTTGAATCCAGTGGCAAAGTGAGCAAGGGACTCACGTCTGAGCATACCCTGCCAACTTATGGCGAACAAAGCAGTACAAAAGGGGGTGGTGATGGACGGAGCATCAGAACCAATCAAACACTCACACCCAGTCAACAGATCTGGGTTTGATCCATCACCGTTCTTTAGCCCACTCTGCTACCGCAGTTCAGACTTGGCCATATGCAAATCAGTCTGACCCTGTGCCTCATGGGAACAGTCCAGCCCGAACTGCCGAGCCATGCCTTTCCTGGACCGGAAACAAGCTTCATAGGACCGGTTTCTGGCATTTCAGCCGTCTTCAGCCAGGCTTGCTTGAATCCAATGGCAAAGTGAGCAAGGGACTCACGTCTGAGCATACCCAGCCAACTTATGGCGAACAAAGCGGTACAAAAGAGGGTGGCGATGGCTAGATCATCAGTACCAATCAAACACTCACACCCAGTCAACAGACCTGGGTTTGATCTATCACCGTTCTTTAGCCCACTCTGCCACCCCAGTTCAGACATGGCCATATGCAAATCAGTCTGACCCTGTGCCTCATGGGAACAGTCCAGCCCGAACTGCCAAGCCATGCCTTCCCTGGACCGGAAACAAGCTTCCTAGGACCGGTTTCTGGCATTTCAGCCGTCTTCAGCCAGGCTTGCTTGAATCCAGTGGCAAAGTGAGCGAGGGACTCACGTATGAGCATACCCTTCCAACTAATGGCGAACAAAGCGGTACAAAAGAGGGTGGCGATGGACAGAGCATCAGAACCAATCAAACACTCACACCCAGTCAACAGACCTGGGTTTGATCCATCACCGTTCTTTAGCCCACTCTGCCACCCCAGTTCAGACATGGCCATATGCAAATCAGTCTGACCCTGTGCCTCATGGGAACAGTCCAGCCCGAACTGCCAAGCCATGCCTTCCCTGGGCCGGAAACAATCTTCCTAGGACCGGTTTCTGGCATTTCAGCCGTCTTCAGCCAGGCTTCTTTGAATCCAGTGGCAAAGTGAGCAAGGGACTCACGTCTGAGCATACCCTGCCAACTTATTGCGAACAAAGCGGTACAAAAGAGGGTGTCGATGGACGGAGCATTAGAACCAATCAAACACTCACACCCAGTCAACAGACCTGGGTTTGATCCATCACCGTTCTCTAGCCCACTCTGCCACCCCAGTTCAGACATGGCCATATGCAAATCAGTCTGACCCTGTGCCTCATGGGAACAGTCCAGCCCGAACTGCCAAGCCATGCCTTCCCTGGGCTGGAAACAAGCTTCCTAGGACCGGTTTCTGGCATTTCAGCCGTCTGCAGCCAGGCTTGCTTGAATCCAGTGGCAAAGTGAGCAAGGGACTCACGTCTGAGCATACCCTGCCAACTTATGGCGAACAAAGCGGTACAAAAGAGGGTGTCGATGGACGGAGCATCAGAACCAATCAAACACTCACACCCAGTCAACAGACCTGGGTTTGATCCATCACCGTTCTCTAGCCCACTCTGCCACCCCAGTTCAGACATGGCCATATGCAAATCAGTCTGACCCTGTGCCTCATGGGAACAGTCCAGCCCGAACTGCCAAGCCATGCCTTCCCTGGACCGGAAACAAGCTTCCTAGGACCAGTTTCTGGCATTTCAGCCGTCTTCAGCCAGGCTTGCTTGAATCCAGTGGCTTAGTGAGCAAGGGACTCACGTCTGAGCATACCCTGCCAACTTATGGCGAACAAAGCGGTACAAAAGGGGGTGGCGATGGACGGAGCATCAGAACCAATCAAACACTCACACCCAGTCAACAGACCTGGGTTTGATCCATCACCGTTCTTTAGCCCACTCTGCCACCCCAGTTCAGACATGGCCATATGCAAATCAGTCTGACCCTGTGCCTCATGGGAACAGTCCAGCCCGAACTGCCAAGCCATGCCTTCCCTGGACCGGAAATAAGCTTCCTAGGACCGGTTTCTGGCATTTCAGCCGTCTTCAGCCAGGCTTGCTTGAATCCAGTGGCAAAGTGAGCAAGGGACTCACGTCTGAGCATACCCTGCCAACTTATGGCGAACAAAGCGGTACAAAAGAGGGTGGCGATGGACGGAGCATCAGAACCAATCAAACACTCACACCCAGTCAACAGACCTGGGTTTGATCCATCACCGTTCTTTAGCCCACTCCGCCACCCCAGTTCAGACATGGCCATATGCAAATCAGTCTGACCCTGTGCCTCATGGGAACAGTCCAGCCCGAACTGCCAAGCCATGCCTTCCCTGGACCGGAAACAAGCTTCCTAGGACCGGTTTCTGGCATTTCAGCCGTCTTCAGCCAGGCTTGCTTGAATCCAGTGGCAAAGTGAGCAAGGGACTCACGTCTGAGCATACCCTGCCAACTTATGGTGAACAAAGCGGTACAAAAGGGGGTGGCGATGGACGGAGCATCAGAACCAATCAAACACTCACACCCAGTCAACAGACCTGGGTTTGATCCATCACCGTTCTTTAGCCCACTCTGCCACCCCAGTTCAGACATGGCCATATGCAAATCAGTCTGACCCTGTGCCTCATGGGAACAGTCCAGCCCGAACTGCCAAGCCATGCCTTCCCTGGACCGGAAACAAGCTTCCTAGGACCAGTTTCTGGCATTTCAGCCGTCTTCAGCCAGGCTTGCTTGAATCCAGTGGCTTAGTGAGCAAGGGACTCACGTCTGAGCATACCCTGCCAACTTATGGCGAACAAAGCGGTACAAAAGGGGGTGGCGATGGACGGAGCATCAGAACCAATCAAACACTCACACCCAGTCAACAGACCTGGGTTTGATCCATCACCGTTCTTTAGCCCACTCTGCCACCCCAGTTCAGACATGGCCATATGCAAATCAGTCTGACCCTGTGCCTCATGGGAACAGTCCAGCCCGAACTGCCAAGCCATGCCTTCCCTGGACCGGAAATAAGCTTCCTAGGACCGGTTTCTGGCATTTCAGCCGTCTTCAGCCAGGCTTGCTTGAATCCAGTGGCAAAGTGAGCAAGGGACTCACGTCTGAGCATACCCTGCCAACTTATGGCGAACAAAGCGGTACAAAAGAGGGTGGCGATGGACGGAGCATCAGAACCAATCAAACACTCACACCCAGTCAACAGACCTGGGTTTGATCCATCACCGTTCTTTAGCCCACTCTGCCACCCCAGTTCAGACATGGCCATATGCAAATCAGTCTGACCCTGTGCCTCATGGGAACAGTCCAGCCCGAACTGCCAAGCCATGCCTTGCCTGGACCGGAAACAAGCTTCCTAGGACCGGTTTCTGGCATTTCAGCCGTCTTCAGCCAGGCTTGCTTGAATCCAGTGGCAAAGTGAGCAAGGGACTCACGTCTGAGCATACCCTGCCAACTTATGGTGAACAAAACGGTACAAAAGGGGGTGGCGATGGACGGAGCATCAGAACCAATCAAACACTCACACCCAGTCAACAGACCTGGGTTTGATCCATCACCGTTCTTTAGCCCACTCTGCCACCCCAGTTCAGACATGGCCATATGCAAATCAGTCTGACCCTGTGCCTCATGGGAACAATCCAGCCCGAACTGCCAAGCCATGCCTTCCCTGGACCGGAAACAAGCTTCCTAGGACCGGTTTCTGGCATTTCAGCCGGCTTCAGCCAGGCTTGCTTGAATCCAGTGGCAAAGTGAGCAAGGGACTCACGTCTGAGCATACCCTGCCAACTTATGGCGAACAAAGCGGTACAAAAAGGGGTGGTGATGGACGGAGCATCAGAACCAATCAAACACTCACACCCAGTCAACAGATCTGGGTTTGATCCATCACCGTTTTTTAGCCCACTCTGCCACCCCAGTTCAGACATGGCCATATGCAAATCAGTCTGACCCTGTGCCACATGGGAACAGTCCAGCCCGAACTGCCAAGCCATGCCTTCCCTGGACCGGAAACAAGCTTCCTAGGACCGGTTTCTGGCATTTCAGCCGTCTTCAGCCAGGCTTGCTTGAATCCAGTGGCAAAGTGAGCAAGGGACTCACGTCTGAGCATACCCTGCCAACTTATGGCGAACAAAGCAGTACAAAAGGGGGTGGTGATGGACGGAGCATCAGAACCAATCAAACACTCACACCCAGTCAACAGATCTGGGTTTGATCCATCACCGTTCTTTAGCCCACTCTGCTACCGCAGTTCAGACTTGGCCATATGCAAATCAGTCTGACCCTGTGCCTCATGGGAACAGTCCAGCCCGAACTGCCGAGCCATGCCTTTCCTGGACCGGAAACAAGCTTCATAGGACCGGTTTCTGGCATTTCAGCCGTCTTCAGCCAGGCTTGCTTGAATCCAATGGCAAAGTGAGCAAGGGACTCACGTCTGAGCATACCCAGCCAACTTATGGCGAACAAAGCGGTACAAAAGAGGGTGGCGATGGACAGATCATCAGTACCAATCAAACACTCACACCCAGTCAACAGACCTGGGTTTGATCTATCACCGTTCTTTAGCCCACTCTGCCACCCCAGTTCAGACATGGCCATATGCAAATCAGTCTGACCCTGTGCCTCATGGGAACAGTCCAGCCCGAACTGCCAAGCCATGCCTTCCCTGGACCGGAAACAAGCTTCCTAGGACCGGTTTCTGGCATTTCAGCCGTCTTCAGCCAGGCTTGCTTGAATCCAGTGGCAAAGTGAGCGAGGGACTCACGGATGAGCATACCCTTCCAACTAATGGCGAACAAAGCGGTACAAAAGAGGGTGGCGATGGACAGAGCATCAGAACCAATCAAACACTCACACCCAGTCAACAGACCTGGGTTTGATCCATCACCGTTCTTTAGCCCACTCTGCCACCCCAGTTCAGACATGACCATATGCAAATCAGTCTGACCCTGTGCCTCATGGGAACAGTCCAGCCCGAACTGCCAAGCCATGCCTTCCCTGGGCCGGAAACAATCTTCCTAGGACCGGTTTCTGGCATTTCAGCCGTCTTCAGCCAGGCTTGTTTGAATCCAGTGGCAAAGTGAGCAAGGGACTCACGTCTGAGCATACCCTGCCAACTTATTGCGAACAAAGCGGTACAAAAGAGGGTGTCGATGGACGGAGCATTAGAACCAATCAAACACTCACACCCAGTCAACAGACCTGGGTTTGATCCATCACCGTTCTCTAGCCCACTCTGCCACCCCAGTTCAGACATGGCCATATGCAAATCAGTCTGACCCTGTGCCTCATGGGAACAGTCCAGCCCGAACTGCCAAGCCATGCCTTCCCTGGGCTGGAAACAAGCTTCCTAGGACCGGTTTCTGGCATTTCAGCCGTCTTCAGACAGGCTTGCTTGAATCCAGTGGCAAAGTGAGCAAGGGACTCACGTCTGAGCATACCCTGCCAACTTATGGTGAACAAAGCGGTACAAAAGAGGGTGTCGATGGACGGAGCATCAGAACCAATCAAACACTCACACCCAGTCAACAGACCTGGGTTTGATCCATCACCGTTCTCTAGCCCACTCTGCCACCCCAGTTCAGACATGGCCATATGCAAATCAGTCTGACCCTGTGCCTCATGGGAACAGTCCAGCCCGAACTGCCAAGCCATGCCTTCCCTGGACCGGAAACAAGCTTCCTAGGACCAGTTTCTGGCATTTCAGCCGTCTTCAGCCAGGCTTGCTTGAATCCAGTGGCTTAGTGAGCAAGGGACTCACGTCTGAGCATACCCTGCCAACTTATGGCGAACAAAGCGGTACAAAAGGGGGTGGCGATGGACGGAGCATCAGAACCAATCAAACACTCACACCCAGTCAACAGACCTGGGTTTGATCCATCACCGTTCTTTAGCCCACTCTGCCACCCCAGTTCAGACATGGCCATATGCAAATCAGTCTGACCCTGTGCCTCATGGGAACAGTCCAGCCCGAACTGCCAAGCCATGCCTTCCCTGGACCGGAAATAAGCTTCCTAGGACCGGTTTCTGGCATTTCAGCCGTCTTCAGCCAGGCTTGCTTGAATCCAGTGGCAAAGTGAGCAAGGGACTCACGTCCGAGCATACCCTGCCAACTTATGGCGAACAAAGCGGTACAAAAGAGGGTGGCGATGGACGGAGCATCAGAACCAATCAAACACTCACACCCAGTCAACAGACCTGGGTTTGATCCATCACCGTTCTTTAGCCCACTCTGCCACCCCAGTTCAGACATGGCCATATGCAAATCAGTCTGACCCTGTGCCTCATGGGAACAGTCCAGCCCGAACTGCCAAGCCATGCCTTCCCTGGACCGGAAACAAGCTTCCTAGGACCGGTTTCTGGCATTTCAGCCGTCTTCAGCCAGGCTTGCTTGAATCCAGTGGCAAAGTGAGCAAGGGACTCACGTCTGAGCATACCCTGCCAACTTATGGTGAACAAAGCGGTACAAAAGGGGGTGGCGATGGACGGAGCATTAGAACCAATCAAACACTCACACCCAGTCAACAGACCTGGGTTTGATCCATCACCGTTCTTTAGCCCACTCTGCCACCCCAGTTCAGACATGGCCATATGCAAATCAGTCTGACCCTGTGCCTCATGGGAACAGTCCAGCCGGAACTGCCAAGCCATGCCTTCCCTGGACCGGAAACAAGCTTCCTAGGACCGGTTTCTGGCATTTCAGCCGTCTTTAGCCAGGCTTGCTTGAATCCAGTGGCAAAGTGAGCAAGGGACTCACGCCTGAGCATACCCTGCCAACTTATGGCGAACAAAGCGGTACAAAAGGGGGTGGTGATGGACGGAGCATCAGAACCAATCAAACGCTCACACCCAGTCAAGAGATCTGGGTTTGATCCATCACCGTTCTTTAGCCCACTCTGCTACCCCAGTTCAGACTTGGCCATATGCAAATCAGTCTGACCCTGTGCCTCATGGGAACAGTCCAGCCCGAACTGCCGAGCCATGCCTTCCCTGGACCGGAAACAAGCTTCCTAGGACTGGTTTCTGGCATTTCAGCCGTCTTCAGCCAGGCTTGCTTGAATCCAATGGCAAAGTGAGCAAGGGACTCACGTCTGAGCATACCCTGCCAACTTATGGTGAACAAAGCGGTACAAAAGAGGGTGTCGATGGACGGAGCATCAGAACCAATCAAACACTCACACCCAGTCAACAGACCTGGGTTTGATCCATCACCGTTCTTTAGCCCACTCTGCCACCCCAGTTCAGACATGGCCATATGCAAATCAGTCTGACCCTGTGCCTCATGGGAACAGTCCAGCCCGAACTGCCAAGCCATGCCTTCCCTGGACCGGAAACAAGCTTCCTAGGACCAGTTTCTGGCATTTCAGCCGTCTTCAGCCAGGCTTGCTTGAATCCAGTGGCTTAGTGAGCAAGGGACTCACGTCTGAGCATACCCTGCCAACTTATGGCGAACAATGCGGTACAAAAGGGGGTGGCGATGAACGGAGCATCAGAACCAATCAAACACTCACACCCAGTCAACAGACCTGGGTTTGATCCATCACCGTTCTTTAGCCCACTCTGCCACCCCAGTTCAGACATGGCCATATGCAAATCAGTCTGACCCTGTGCCTCATGGGAACAGTCCAGCCCGAACTGCCAAGCCATGCCTTCCCTGGACCGGGAACAAGCTTCCTAGGACCGGTTTCTGGCATTTCAGCCGTCTTCAGCCAGGCTTGCTTGAATCCAGTGGCAAAGTGAGCAAGGGACTCACGTCTGAGCATACCCTGCCAACTTATGGCGAACAAAGCGGTACAAAAGGGGGTGGTGATGGACGGAGCATCAGAACCAATCAAACACTCACACCCAGTCAACAGATCTGGGTTTGATCCATCACCGTTCTTTAGCCCACTCTGCCACCCCAGTTCAGACATGGCCATATGCAAATCAGTCTGATCCTGTGCCTCATGGGAACAGTCCAGCCCGAACTGCCAAGCCATGCCTTCCCTGGACCAGAAACAAGCTTCCTAGGACCGGTTTCTGGCATTTCAGCCGTCTTCAGCCGGGCTTGCTTGAATCCAGTGGCAAAGTGAGCAAGGGACTCACGTCTGAGCATACCCTGCCAACTTATGGCCAACAAAGCGGTTCAAAAGGGGGTGGTGATGGACGGAGCATCAGAACCAATCAAACACTCACACCCAGTCAACAGATCTGGGTTTGATCCATCACCGTTCTTTAGCCCACTCTGCCACCCCAGTTCAGACATGGCCATATGCAAATCAGTCTGACCCTGTGCCTCATGGGAACAGTCCAGCCCGAACTGCCAAGCCATGCCTTCCTTGGACCGGAAACAAGCTTCCTAGGACCGGTTTCTGGCATTTCAGCGGTCTTCAGCCGGGCTTGCTTGAATCCAGTGGTAAAGTGAGCAAGGGACTCACGCCTGAGCATACCCTGCCAACTTATGGCGAACAAAGCGGTACAAAAGGGGGTGGTGATGGACGGAGCATCAGAAACAATCAAACACTCACACCCAGTCAACAGATCTGGGTTTGATCCATCACCGTTCTTTAGCCCACTCTGCCACCCCAGTTCAGACATGGCCATATGCAAATCAGTCTGACCCTGTGCCTCATGGGAACAGTCCAGCCCGAACTGCCAAGCCATGCCTTCCCTGGACCGGAAATAAGCTTCCTAGGACCGGTTTCTGGCATTTCAGCCGTCTTCAGCAAGGCTTGCTTGAATCCAGTGGCAAAGTGAGCAAGGGACTCACGTCTGAGCATACCCTGCCAACTTATGGCGAACAAAGCGGTACAAAAGAGGGTGGCGATGGACGGAGCATCAGAACCAATCAAACACTCACACCCAGTGAACAGACCTGGGTTTGATCCATCACCGTTCTTTAGCCCACTCTGCCACCCCAGTTCAGACATGGCCATATGCAAATCAGTCTGACCCTGTGCCTCATGGGAACAGTCCAGCCCGAACTGCCAAGCCATGCCTTCCCTGGACCGGAAATAAGCTTCCTAGGACCGGTTTCTGGCATTTCAGCCGTCTTCAGCCAGGCTTGCTTGAATCCAGTGGCAAAGTGAGCAAGGGACTCACGTCTGAGCATACCCTGCCAACTTATGGCGAACAAAGCGGTACAAAAGGGGGTGGTGATGGACGGAGCATCAGAAACAATCAAACACTCACACCCAGTCAACAGATCTGGGTTTGATCCATCACCGTTCTTTAGCCCACTCTGCCACCCCAGTTCAGACATGGCCATATGCAAATCAGTCTGACCCTGTGCCTCATGGGAACAGTCCAGCCCGAACTGCCAAGCCATGCCTTCCCTGGACCGGAAATAAGCTTCCTAGGACCGGTTTCTGGCATTTCAGCCGTCTTCAGCCAGGCTTGCTTGAATCCAGTGGCAAAGTGAGCAAGGGACTCACGTCTGAGCATACCCTGCCAACTTATGGCGAACAAAGCGGTACAAAAGAGGGTGGCGATGGACGGAGCATCAGAACCAATCAAACACTCACACCCAGTCAACAGACCTGGGTTTGATCCATCACCGTTCTTTAGCCCACTCTGCCACCCCAGTTCAGACATGGCCATATGCAAGCAAGTCTGACCCTGTGCCTCATGGGAACAGTCCAGCCCGAACTGCCAAGCCATGCCTTCCCTGGACCGGAAACAAGCTTCCTAGGACCGGTTTCTGGCATTTCAGCCGTCTTCAGCCAGGCTTGCTTGAATCCAGTGGCAAAGTGAGCAAGGGACTCACGTCTGAGCATACCCTGCCAACTTATGGCGAACAAAGCGGTACAAAAGAGGGTGGCGATGGACGGAGCATCAGAACCAATCAAACACTCACACCCAGTCAACAGACCTGGGTTTGATCCATCACCGTTCTTTAGCCCACTCTGCCACCCCAGTTCAGACATGGCCATATGCAAATCAGTCTGACCCTGTGCCTCATGGGAACAGTCCAGCCCGAACTGCCAAGTCATGCCTTCCCTGGACCGGAAACAAGCTTCCTAGGACCGGTTTCCGGCATTTCAGCCGTCTTCAGCCAGGCTTGCTTGAATCCAGTGGCAAAGTGAGCAAGGGACTCACGTCTGAGCATACCCTGCCAACTTATGGCGAACAAAGCGGTACAAAAGGGGGTGGCGATGGACGGAGCATCAGAACCAATCAAACACTCACACCCAGTCAACAGACCTGGGTTTGATCCATCACCGTTCTTTAGCCCACTCTGCCACCCCAGTTCAGACATGGCCATATGCAAATCAGTCTGACCCTGTGCCTCATGGGAACAGTCCAGCCGGAACTGCCAAGCCATGCCTTCCCTGGACCGGAAACAAGCTTCCTAGGACCGGTTTCTGGCATTTCAGCCGTCTTTAGCCAGGCTTACTTGAATCCAGTGGCAAAGTGAGCAAGGGACTCACGTCTGAGCATACCCTGCCAACTTATGGCGAACAAAGCGGTACAAAAGGGGGTGGTGATGGACAGAGCATCAGAACCAATCAAACACTCACACCCAGTCAACAGATCTGGGTTTGATCCATCACCGTTCTTTAGCCCACTCTGCCACCCCAGTTCAGACATGGCCATATGCAAATCAGTCTGACCCTGTGCCTCATGGGAACAATCCAGCCCGAACTGCCAAGCCATGCCTTCCCTGGACCGGAAACAAGCTTCCTAGGACCGGTTTCTGGCATTTCAGCCGGCTTCAGCCAGGCTTGCTTGAATCCAGTGGCAAAGTGAGCAAGGGACTCACGTCTGAGCATACCCTGCCAACTTATGGCGAACAAAGCGGTAAAAAAAAGGGGTGGTGATGGACAGAGCATCAGAACCAATCAAACACTCACACCCAGTCAACAGATCTGGGTTTGATCCATCACCGTTCTTTAGCCCACTCTGCCACCCCAGTTCAGACATGGCCATATGCAAATCAGTCTGACCCTGTGCCACATGGGCACAGTCCAGCCCGAACTGCCAAGCCATGCCTTCCCTGGACCGGAAACAAGCTTCCTAGGACCGGTTTCTGGCATTTCAGCCGTCTTCAGCCAGGCTTGCTTGAATCCAGTGGCAAAGTGAGCAAGGGACTCACGTCTGAGCATACCCTGCCAACTTATGGCGAACAAAGCAGTACAAAAGGGGGTGGGATGGACGGAGCATCAGAACCAATCAAACACTCACACCCAGTCAACAGATCTGGGTTTGATCCATCACCGTTCTTTAGCCCACTCTGCTACCGCAGTTCAGACTTGGCCATATGCAAATCAGTCTGACCCTGTGCCTCATGGGAACAGTCCAGCCCGAACTGCCGAGCCATGCCTTCCCTGGACCGGAAACAAGCTTCCTAGGACCGGTTTCTGGCATTTCAGCCGTCTTCAGCCAGGCTTGCTTGAATCCAATGGCAAAGTGAGCAAGGGACTCACGTCTGAGCATACCCAGCCAACTTATGGCGAACAAAGCGGTACAAAAGAGGGTGGTGATGGACAGAGCATCAGAACCAATCAAACACTCACACCCAGTCAACAGACCTGGGTTTTATCTATCACCGTTCTTTAGCCCACTCTGCCACCCCAGTTCAGACATGGCCATATGCAAATCAGTCTGACCCTGTGCCTCATGGGAACAGTCCAGCCCGAACTGCCAAGCCATGCCTTCCCTGGACCGGAAACAAGCTTCCTAGGACCGGTTTCTGGCATTTCAGCCGTCTTCAGCCAGGCTTGCTTGAATCCAGTGGCAAAGTGAGCAAGTGACTCACGTATGAGCATACCCTTCCAACTAATGGCGAACAAAGCGGTACAAAAGAGGGTGGCGATGGACAGAGCATCAGAACCAATCAAACACTCACACCCAGTCAACAGACCTGGGTTTGATCCATCACCGTTCTTTAGCCCACTCTGCCACCCCAGTTCAGACATGGCCATATGCAAATCAGTCTGACCCTGTGCCTCATGGGAACAGTCCAGCCCGAACTGCCAAGCCATGCCTTCCCTGGGCCGGAAACAAGCTTCCTAGGACCGGTTTCTGGCATTTCAGCCGTCTTCAGCCAGGCTTGTTTGAATCCAGTGGCAAAGTGAGCAAGGGACTCACGTCTGAGCATACCCTGCCAACTTATTGCGAACAAAGCGGTACAAAAGAGGGTGTCGATGGACGGAGCATCAGAACCAATCAAACACTCACACCCAGCCAACAGACCTGGGTTTGATCCATCACCGTTCTCTAGCCCACTCTGCCACCCCAGTTCAGACATGGCCATATGCAAATCAGTCTGACCCTGTGCCTCATGGGAACAGTCCAGCCCGAACCGCCAAGCCATGCCTTCCCTGGACCGGAAACAAGCTTCCTAGGACCAGTTTCTGGCATTTCAGCCGTCTTCAGCCAGGCTTGCTTGAATCCAGTGGCTTAGTGAGCAAGGGACTCACGTCTGAGCATACCCTGCCAACTTATGGCGAACAAAGCGGTACAAAAGGGGGTGGCGATGGACGGAGCATCAGAACCAATCAAACACTCACACCCAGTCAACAGACCTGGGTTTGATCCATCACCGTTCTTTAGCCCACTCTGCCACCCCAGTTCAGATATGGCCATATGCAAATCAGTCTGACCCTGTGCCTCATGGGAACAGTCCAGCCCGAACTGCCAAGCCATGCCTTCCCTGGACAGGGAACAAGCTTCCTAGGACCGGTTTCTGGCATTTCAGCCGTCTTCAGCCAGGCTTGCTTGAATCCAGTGGCAAAGTGAGCAAGGGACTCACGTCTGAGCATACCCTGCCAACTTATGGCGAACAAAGCGGTACAAAAGGGGGTGGTGATGGACGGAGCATCAGAACCAATCAAACACTCACACCCAGTCAACAGATCTGGGTTTGATCCATCACCGTTCTTTAGCCCACTCTGCCACCCCAGTTCAGACATGGCCATATGCAAATCAGTCTGACCCTGTGCCTCATGGGAACAGTCCAGCCCGAACTGCCAAGCCATGCCTTCCCTGGACCGGAAACAAGCTTCCTGGGACCGGTTTCTGGCATGTCAGCCGTCTTCAGCCGGGCTTGCTTGAATCCAGTGGCAAAGTGAGCAAGGGACTCACGTCTGAGCATACCCTGCCAACTTATGGCCAACAAAGCGGTTCAAAAGGGAGTGGTGATGGACGGAGCATCAGAACCAATCAAACACTCACACCCAGTCAACAGATCTGGGTTTGATCCATCACCGTTCTTTAGCCCACTCTGCCACCCCAGTTTAGGAATGGCCATATGCAAATCAGTCTGACCCTGTGCCTCATGGGAACAGTCCAGCCCGAACTGCCAAGCCATGCCTTCCTTGGACCGGAAACAAGCTTCCTAGGACCGGTTTCTGGCATTTCAGCCGTCTTCAGCCGGGCTTGCTTGAATCCAGTGGCAAAGTGAGCAAGGGACTCACGCCTGAGCATACCCTGCCAACTTATGGCGAACAAAGCGGTACAAAAGGGGGTGGTGATGGACGGAGCATCAGAAACAATCAAACACTCACACCCAGTCAACAGATCTGGGTTTGATCCATCACCGTTCTTTAGCCCACTCTGCCACCCCAGTTCAGACATGGCCATATGCAAATCAGTCTGACCCTGTGCCTCATGGGAACAGTCCAGCCCGAACTGCCAAGCCATGCCTTCCCTGGACCGGAAATAAGCTTCCTAGGACCGGTTTCTGGCATTTCAGCCGTCTTCAGCCAGGCTTGCTTGAATCCAGTGGCAAAGTGAGCAAGGGACTCACGTCTGAGCATACCCTGCCAACTTATGGCGAACAAAGCGGTACAAAAGAGGGTGGCGATGGACGGAGCATCAGAACCAATCAAACACTCACACCCAGTCAACAGACCTGGGTTTGATCCATCACCGTTCTTTAGCCCACTCTGCCACCCCAGTCCAGACATGGCCATATGCAAATCAGTCTGACCCTGTGTCTCATGGGAACAGTCCAGCCCGAACTGCCAATCCATGCCTTCCCTGGACCGGAAACAAGCTTCCTAGGACCGGTTTCTGGCATTTCAGCCGTCTTCAGCCATGCTTGCTTGAATCCAGTGGCAAAGTGAGCAAGGGACTCACGTCTGAGCATACCCTGCCAACTTATGGTGAACAAAGCGGTACAAAAGGGGGTGGCGATGGACGGAGCATCAGAATCAATCAAACACTCACACCCAGTCAACAGACCTGGGTTTGATCCATCACCGTTCTTTAGCCCACTCTGCCACCCCAGTTCAGACATGGCCATATGCAAATCAGTCTGACCCTGTGCCTCATGGGAACAGTCCAGCCCGAACTGCCAAGTCATGCCTTCCCTGGACCGGAAACAAGCTTCCTAGGACCGGTTTCTGGCATTTCAGCCGTCTTTAGCCAGGCTTACTTGAATCCAGTGGCAAAGTGAGCAAGGGACTCACGTCTGAGCATACCCTGCCAACTTATGGCGAACAAAGCGGTACAAAAGGGGGTGGTGATGGACGGAGCATCAGAACCAATCAAACACTCACACCCAGTCAACAGATCTGGGTTTGATCCATCACCGTTCTTTAGCCCACTCTGCCACCCCAGTTCAGACATGGCCATATGCAAATCAGTCTGACCCTGTGCCTCATGGGAACAGTCCAGCCCGAACTGCCAAGTCATGCCTTCCCTGGACCGGAAACAAGCTTCCTAGGACCGGTTTCCGGCATTTCAGCCGTCTTCAGCCAGGCTTGCTTGAATCCAGTGGCAAAGTGAGCAAGGGACTCACGTCTGAGCATACCCTGCCAACTTATGGCGAACAAAGCGGTACAAAAGGGGGTGGCGATGGACGGAGCATCAGAACCAATCAAACACTCACACCCAGTCAACAGACCTGGGTTTGATCCATCACCGTTCTTTAGCCCACTCTGCCACCCCAGTTCAGACATGGCCATATGCAAATCAGTCTGACCCTGTGCCTCATGGGAACAGTCCAGCCGGAACTGCCAAGCCATGCCTTCCCTGGACCGGAAACAAGCTTCCTAGGACCGGTTTCTGGCATTTCAGCCGTCTTTAGCCAGGCTTACTTGAATCCAGTGGCAAAGTGAGCAAGGGACTCACGTCTGAGCATACCCTGCCAACTTATGGCGAACAAAGCGGTACAAAAGGGGGTGGTGATGGACAGAGCATCAGAACCAATCAAACACTCACACCCAGTCAACAGATCTGGGTTTGATCCATCACCGTTCTTTAGCCCACTCTGCCACCCCAGTTCAGACATGGCCATATGCAAATCAGTCTGACCCTGTGCCTCATGGGAACAATCCAGCCCGAACTGCCAAGCCATGCCTTCCCTGGACCGGAAACAAGCTTCCTAGGACCGGTTTCTGGCATTTCAGCCGGCTTCAGCCAGGCTTGCTTGAATCCAGTGGCAAAGTGAGCAAGGGACTCACGTCTGAGCATACCCTGCCAACTTATGGCGAACAAAGCGGTAAAAAAAGGGGTGGTGATGGACAGAGCATCAGAACCAATCAAACACTCACACCCAGTCAACAGATCTGGGTTTGATCCATCACCGTTCTTTAGCCCACTCTGCCACCCCAGTTCAGACATGGCCATATGCAAATCAGTCTGACCCTGTGCCACATGGGCACAGTCCAGCCCGAACTGCCAAGCCATGCCTTCCCTGGACCGGAAACAAGCTTCCTAGGACCGGTTTCTGGCATTTCAGCCGTCTTCAGCCAGGCTTGCTTGAATCCAGTGGCAAAGTGAGCAAGGGACTCACGTCTGAGCATACCCTGCCAACTTATGGCGAACAAAGCAGTACAAAAGGGGGTGGTGATGGACGGAGCATCAGAACCAATCAAACACTCACACCCAGTCAACAGATCTGGGTTTGATCCATCACCGTTCTTTAGCCCACTCTGCTACCGCAGTTCAGACTTGGCCATATGCAAATCAGTCTGACCCTGTGCCTCATGGGAACAGTCCAGCCCGAACTGCCGAGCCATGCCTTCCCTGGACCGGAAACAAGCTTCCTAGGACCGGTTTCTGGCATTTCAGCCGTCTTCAGCCAGGCTTGCTTGAATCCAATGGCAAAGTGAGCAAGGGACTCACGTCTGAGCATACCCAGCCAACTTATGGCGAACAAAGCGGTACAAAAGAGGGTGGTGATGGACAGAGCATCAGAACCAATCAAACACTCACACCCAGTCAACAGACCTGGGTTTGATCTATCACCGTTCTTTAGCCCACTCTGCCACCCCAGTTCAGACATGGCCATATGCAAATCAGTCTGACCCTGTGCCTCATGGGAACAGTCCAGCCCGAACTGCCAAGCCATGCCTTCCCTGGACCGGAAACAAGCTTCCTAGGACCGGTTTCTGGCATTTCAGCCGTCTTCAGCCAGGCTTGCTTGAATCCAGTGGCAAAGTGAGCAAGGGACTCACGTATGAGCATACCCTTCCAACTAATGGCGAACAAAGCGGTACAAAAGAGGGTGGCGATGGACAGAGCATCAGAACCAATCAAACACTCACACCCAGTCAACAGACCTGGGTTTGATCCATCACCGTTCTTTAGCCCACTCTGCCACCCCAGTTCAGACATGGCCATATGCAAATCAGTCTGACCCTGTGCCTCATGGGAACAGTCCAGCCCGAACTGCCAAGCCATGCCTTCCCTGGGCCGGAAACAAGCTTCCTAGGACCGGTTTCTGGCATTTCAGCCGTCTTCAGCCAGGCTTGTTTGAATCCAGTGGCAAAGTGAGCAAGGGACTCACGTCTGAGCATACCCTGCCAACTTATTGCGAACAAAGCGGTACAAAAGAGGGTGTCGATGGACGGAGCATCAGAACCAATCAAACACTCACACCCAGCCAACAGACCTGGGTTTGATCCATCACCGTTTTCTAGCCCACTCTGCCACCCCAGTTCAGACATGGCCATATGCAAATCAGTCTGACCCTGTGCCTCATGGGAACAGTCCAGCCCGAACTGCCAAGCCATGCCTTCCCTGGACCGGAAACAAGCTTCCTAGGACCAGTTTCTGGCATTTCAGCCGTCTTCAGCCAGGCTTGCTTGAATCCAGTGGCTTAGTGAGCAAGGGACTCCCATCTGAGCATACCCTGCCAACTTATGGCGAACAAAGCGGTACAAAAGGGGGTGGCGATGGACGGAGCATCAGAACCAATCAAACACTCACACCCAGTCAACAGACCTGGGTTTGATCCATCACCGTTCTTTAGCCCACTCTGCCACCCCAGTTCAGATATGGCCATATGCAAATCAGTCTGACCCTGTGCCTCATGGGAACAGTCCAGCCCGAACTGCCAAGCCATGCCTTCCCTGGACAGGGAACAAGCTTCCTAGGACCGGTTTCTGGCATTTCAGCCGTCTTCAGCCAGGCTTGCTTGAATCCAGTGGCAAAGTGAGCAAGGGACTCACGTCTGAGCATACCCTGCCAACTTATGGCGAACAAAGCGGTACAAAAGGGGGTGGTGATGGACGGAGCATCAGAACCAATCAAACACTCACACCCAGTCAACAGATCTGGGTTTGATCCATCACCGTTCTTTAGCCCACTCTGCCACCCCAGTTCAGACATGGCCATATGCAAATCAGTCTGACCCTGTGCCTCATGGGAACAGTCCAGCCCGAACTGCCAAGCCATGCCTTCCCTGGACCGGAAACAAGCTTCCTGGGACCGGTTTCTGGCATGTCAGCCGTCTTCAGCCGGGCTTGCTTGAATCCAGTGGCAAAGTGAGCAAGGGACTCACGTCTGAGCATACCCTGCCAACTTATGGCCAACAAAGCGGTTCAAAAGGGAGTGGTGATGGACGGAGCATCAGAACCAATCAAACACTCACACCCAGTCAACAGATCTGGGTTTGATCCATCACCGTTCTTTAGCCCACTCTGCCACCCCAGTTTAGGAATGGCCATATGCAAATCAGTCTGACCCTGTGCCTCATGGGAACAGTCCAGCCCGAACTGCCAAGCCATGCCTTCCTTGGACCGGAAACAAGCTTCCTAGGACCGGTTTCTGGCATTTCAGCCGTCTTCAGCCGGGCTTGCTTGAATCCAGTGGCAAAGTGAGCAAGGGAATCACGCCTGAGCATACCCTGCCAACTTATGGCGAACAAAGCGGTACAAAAGGGGGTGGTGATGGACGGAGCATCAGAAACAATCAAACACTCACACCCAGTCAACAGATCTGGGTTTGATCCATCACCGTTCTTTAGCCCACTCTGCCACCCCAGTTCAGACATGGCCATATGCAAATCAGTCTGACCCTGTGCCTCATGGGAACAGTCCAGCCCGAACTGCCAAGCCATGCCTTCCCTGGACCGGAAATAAGCTTCCTAGGACCGGTTTCTGGCATTTCAGCCGTCTTCAGCCAGGCTTGCTTGAATCCAGTGGCAAAGTGAGCAAGGGACTCACGTCTGAGCATACCCTGCCAACTTATGGCGAACAAAGCGGTACAAAAGAGGGTGGCGATGGACGGAGCATCAGAACCAATCAAACACTCACACCCAGTCAACAGACCTGGGTTTGATCCATCACCGTTCTTTAGCCCACTCTGCCACCCCAGTCCAGACATGGCCATATGCAAATCAGTCTGACCCTGTGTCTCATGGGAACAGTCCAGCCCGAACTGCCAATCCATGCCTTCCCTGGACCGGAAACAAGCTTCCTAGGACCGGTTTCTGGCATTTCAGCCGTCTTCAGCCATGCTTGCTTGAATCCAGTGGCAAAGTGAGCAAGGGACTCACGTCTGAGCATACCCTGCCAACTTATGGTGAACAAAGCGGTACAAAAGGGGGTGGCGATGGACGGAGCATCAGAATCAATCAAACACTCACACCCAGTCAACAGACCTGGGTTTGATCCATCACCGTTCTTTAGCCCACTCTGCCACCCCAGTTCAGACATGGCCATATGCAAATCAGTCTGACCCTGTGCCTCATGGGAACAGTCCAGCCCGAACTGCCAAGTCATGCCTTCCCTGGACCGGAAACAAGCTTCCTAGGACCGGTTTCTGGCATTTCAGCCGTCTTTAGCCAGGCTTACTTGAATCCAGTGGCAAAGTGAGCAAGGGACTCACGTCTGAGCATACCCTGCCAACTTATGGCGAACAAAGCGGTACAAAAGGGGGTGGTGATGGACGGAGCATCAGAACCAATCAAACACTCACACCCAGTCAACAGATCTGGGTTTGATCCATCACCGTTCTTTAGCCCACTCTGCCACCCCAGTTCAGACATGGCCATGTGCAAATCAGTCTGACCCTGTGCCTCCTGGGAACAGTCCAGCCCGAACTGCCAAGCCATGCCTTCCCTGGACCGGAAACAAGCTTCCTAGGACCGGTTTCTGGCATTTCAGCCGTCTTCAGCCAGGCTTGCTTGAATCCAGTGGCAAAGTGAGCAAGGGACTCACGTCTGAGCATACCCTGCCAACTTATGGCGAACAAAGCGGTACAAAAGGGGGTGGTGATGGACGGAGCATCAGAACCAATCAAACACTCACACCCAGTCAACAGATCTGGGTTTGATCCATCACCGTTCTTTAGCCCACTCTGCCACCCCAGTTCAGACATGGCCATGTGCAAATCAGTCTGACTCTGTGCCTCATGGGTACAGTCCAGCCCGAACTGCCAAGCCATGCCTTCCCTGGACCGGAAACAAGCTTCCTAGGACCGGTTTCTGGCATTTCAGCCGTCTTCAGCCAGGCTTGCTTGAATCCAGTGGCAAAGTGAGCAAGGGACTCACGTCTGAGCATACCCTGCCAACTTATGGCGAACAAAGCGGTACAAAAGGGGGTGGTGATGGACGGAGCATCAGAACCAATCAAACACTCACACCCAGTCAACAGATCTGGGTTTGATCCATCACCGTTCTTTAGCCCACTCTGCCACCCCAGTTCAGACATGGCCATATGCAAATCAGTCTGACCCTGTGCCTCATGGGAACAGTCCAGCCCGAACTGCCAAGCCATGCCTTCCTTGGACCGGAAACAAGCTTCCTAGGACCGGTTTCTGGCATTTAAGCGGTCTTCAGCCGGGCTTGCTTGAATCCAGTGGCAAAGTGAGCAAGGGACTCACGCCTGAGCATACCCTGCCAACTTATGGCGAACAAAGCGGTACAAAAGGGGGTGGTGATGGACGGAGCATCAGAAACAATCAAACACTCACACCCAGTCAACAGATCTGGGTTTGATCCATCACCGTTCTTTAGCCCACTCTGCCACCCCAGTTCAGACATGGCCATATGCAAATCAGTCTGACCCTGTGCCTCATGGGAACAGTCCAGCCCGAACTGCCAAGCCATGCCTTCCCTGGACCGGAAATAAGCTTCCTAGGACCGGTTTCTGGCATTTGAGCCGTCTTCAGCAAGGCTTGCTTGAATCCAGTGGCAAAGTGAGCAAGGGACTCACGTCTGAGCATACCCTGCCAACTTATGGCGAACAAAGCGGTACAAAAGAGGGTGGCGATGGACGGAGCATCAGAACCAATCAAACACTCACACCCAGTCAACAGACCTGGGTTTGATCCATCACCGTTCTTTAGCCCACTCTGCCACCCCAGTTCAGACATGGCCATATGCAAATCAGTCTGACCCTGTGCCTCATGGGAACAGTCCAGCCCGAACTGCCAAGCCATGCCTTCCCTGGACCGGAAATAAGCTTCCTAGGACCGGTTTCTGGCATTTCAGCCGTCTTCAGCCAGGCTTGCTTGAATCCAGTGGCAAAGTGAGCAAGGGACTCACGTCTGAGCATACCCTGCCAACTTATGGCGAACAAAGCGGTACAAAAGGGGGTGGTGATGGACGGAGCATCAGAACCAATCAAACACTCACACCCAGTCAACAGATCTGGGTTTGATCCATCACCGTTCTTTAGCCCACTCTGCCACCCCAGTTCAGACATGGCCATATGCAAATCAGTCTGATCCTGTGCCTCATGGGAACAGTCCAGCCCGAACTGCCAAGCCATGCCTTCCCTGGACCGGAAACAAGCTTCCTAGGACCGGTTTCTGGCATTTCAGCCGTCTTCAGCCGGGCTTGCTTGAATCCAGTGGCAAAGTGAGCAAGGGACTCACGTCTGAGCATACCCTGCCAACTTATGGCCAACAAAGCGGTTCAAAAGGGGGTGGTGATGGACGGAGCATCAGAACCAATCAAACACTCACACCCAGTCAACAGATCTGGGTTTGATCCATCACCGTTCTTTAGCCCACTCTGCCACCCCAGTTCAGACATGGCCATATGCAAATCAGTCTGACCCTGTGCCTCATGGGAACAGTCCAGCCCGAACTGCCAAGCCATGCCTTCCTTGGACCGGAAACAAGCTTCCTAGGACCGGTTTCTGGCATTTCAGCGGTCTTCAGACGGGCTTGCTTGAATCCAGTGGCAAAGTGAGCAAGGGACTCACGCCTGAGCATACCCTGCCAACTTATGGCGAACAAAGCGGTACAAAAGGGGGTGGTGATGGACGGAGCATCAGAAACAATCAAACACTCACACCCAGTCAACAGATCTGGGTTTGATCCATCACCGTTCTTTAGCCCACTCTGCCACCCCAGTTCAGACATGGCCATATGCAAATCAGTCTGACCCTGTGCCTCATGGGAACAGTCCAGCCCGAACTGCCAAGCCATGCCTTCCCTGGACCGGAAATAAGCTTCCTAGGACCGGTTTCTGGCATTTCAGCCGTCTTCAGCAAGGCTTGCTTGAATCCAGTGGCAAAGTGAGCAAGGGACTCACGTCTGAGCATACCCTGCCAACTTATGGCGAACAAAGCGGTACAAAAGAGGGTGGCGATGGACGGAGCATCAGAACCAATCAAACACTCACACCCAGTCAACAGACCTGGGTTTGATCCATCACCGTTCTTTAGCCCACTCTGCCACCCCAGTTCAGACATGGCCATATGCAAATCAGTCTGACCCTGTGCCTCATGGGAACAGTCCAGCCCGAACTGCCAAGCCATGCCTTCCCTGGACCGGAAATAAGCTTCCTAGGACCGGTTTCTGGCATTTCAGCCGTCTTCAGCCAGGCTTGCTTGAATCCAGTGGCAAAGTGAGCAAGGGACTCACGTCTGAGCATACCCTGCCAACTTATGGCGAACAAAGCGGTACAAAAGGGGGTGGTGATGGACGGAGCATCAGAAACAATCAAACACTCACACCCAGTCAACAGATCTGGGTTTGATCCATCACCATTCTTTAGCCCACTCTGCCACCCCAGTTCAGACATGGCCATATGCAAATCAGTCTGACCCTGTGCCTCATGGGAACAGTCCAGCCCGAACTGCCAAGCCATGCCTTCCCTGGACCGGAAATAAGCTTCCTAGGACCGGTTTCTGGCATTTCAGCCGTCTTCAGCCAGGCTTGCTTGAATCCAGTGGCAAAGTGAGCAAGGGACTCACGTCTGAGCATACCCTGCCAACTTATGGCGAACAAAGCGGTACAAAAGAGGGTGGCGATGGACGGAGCATCAGAACCAATCAAACACTCACACCCAGTCAACAGACCTGGGTTTGATCCATCACCGTTCTTTAGCCCACTCTGCCACCCCAGTTCAGACATGGCCATATGCAAGCAAGTCTGACCCTGTGCCTCATGGGAACAGCCCAGCCCGAACTGCCAAGCCATGCCTTCCCTGGACCGGAAACAAGCTTCCTAGGACCGGTTTCTGGCATTTCAGCCGTCTTCAGCCAGGCTTGCTTGAATCCAGTGGCAAAGTGAGCAAGGGACTCACGTCTGAGCATACCCTGCCAACTTATGGCGAACAAAGCGGTACAAAAGGGGGTGGCGATGGACGGAGCATCAGAACCAATCAAACACTCACACCCAGTCAACAGACCTGGGTTCGATCCATCACCGTTCTTTAGCCCACTCTGCCACCCCAGTTCAGACATGGCCATATGCAAATCAGTCTGACCCTGTGCCTCATGGGAACAGTCCAGCCCGAACTGCCAAGTCATGCCTTCCCTTGACCGGAAACAAGCTTCCTAGGACCGGTTTCCGGCATTTCAGCCGTCTTCAGCCAGGCTTGCTTGAATCCAGTGGCAAAGTGAGCAAGGGACTCACGTCTGAGCATACCCTGCCAACTTATGGCGAACAAAGCGGTACAAAAGGGGGTGGCGATGGACGGAGCATCAGAACCAATCAAACACTCACACCCAGTCAACAGACCTGGGTTTGATCCATCACCGTTCTTTAGCCCACTCTGCCACCCCAGTTCAGACATGGCCATATGCAAATCAGTCTGACCCTGTGCCTCATGGGAACAGTCCAGCCGGAACTGCCAAGCCATGCCTTCCCTGGACCGGAAACAAGCTTCCTAGGACCGGTTTCTGGCATTTCAGCCGTCTTTAGCCAGGCTTACTTGAATCCAGTGGCAAAGTGAGCAAGGGACTCACGTCTGAGCATACCCTGCCAACTTATGGCGAACAAAGCGGTACAAAAGGGGGTGGTGATGGACAGAGCATCAGAACCAATCAAACACTCACACCCAGTCAACAGATCTGGGTTTGATCCATCACCGTTCTTTAGCCCACTCTGCCACCCCAGTTCAGACATGGCCATATGCAAATCAGTCTGACCCTGTGCCTCATGGGAACAATCCAGCCCGAACTGCCAAGCCATGCCTTCCCTGGACCGGAAACAAGCTTCCTAGGACCGGTTTCTGGCATTTCAGCCGGCTTCAGCCAGGCTTGCTTGAATCCAGTGGCAAAGTGAGCAAGGGACTCACGTCTGAGCATACCCTGCCAACTTATGGCGAACAAAGCGGTACAAAAGGGGGTGGTGATGGACGGAGCATCAGAAACAATCAAACACTCACACCCAGTCAACAGATCTGGGTTTGATCCATCACCGTTCTTTAGCCCACTCTGCCACCCCAGTTCAGACATGGCCATATGCAAATCAGTCTGACCCTGTGCCTCATGGGAACAGTCCAGCCCGAACTGCCAAGCCATGCCTTCCCTGGACCGGAAATAAGCTTCCTAGGACCGGTTTCTGGCATTTCAGCCGTCTTCAGCCAGGCTTGCTTGAATCCAGTGGCAAAGTGAGCAAGGGACTCACGTCTGAGCATACCCTGCCAACTTATGGCGAACAAAGCGGTACAAAAGAGGGTGGCGATGGACGGAGCATCAGAACCAATCAAACACTCACACCCAGTCAACAGACCTGGGTTTGATCCATCACCGTTCTTTAGCCCACTCTGCCACCCCAGTTCAGACATGGCCATATGCAAATCAGTCTGACCCTGTGCCTCATGGGAACAGTCCAGCCCGAACTGCCAAGCCATGCCTTCCCTGGACCGGAAATAAGCTTCCTAGGACCGGTTTCTGGCATTTCAGCCGTCTTCAGCCAGGCTTGCTTGAATCCAGTGGCAAAGTGAGCAAGGGACTCACGTCTGAGCATACCCTGCCAACTTATGGCGAACAAAGCGGTACAAAAGGGGGTGGTGATGGACGGAGCATCAGAAACAATCAAACACTCACACCCAGTCAACAGATCTGGGTTTGATCCATCACCGTTCTTTAGCCCACTCTGCCACCCCAGTTCAGACATGGCCATATGCAAATCAGTCTGACCCTGTGCCTCATGGGAACAGTCCAGCCCGAACTGCCAAGCCATGCCTTCCCTGGACCGGAAATAAGCTTCCTAGGACCGGTTTCTGGCATTTCAGCCGTCTTCAGCAAGGCTTGCTTGAATCCAGTGGCAAAGTGAGCAAGGGACTCACGTCTGAGCATACCCTGCCAACTTATGGCGAACAAAGCGGTACAAAAGAGGGTGGCGATGGACGGAGCATCAGAACCAATCAAACACTCACACCCAGTCAACAGACCTGGGTTTGATCCATCACCGTTCTTTAGCCCACTCTGCCACCCCAGTTCAGACATGGCCATATGCAAATCAGTCTGACCCTGTGCCTCATGGGAACAGTCCAGCCCGAACTGCCAAGCCATGCCTTCCCTGGACCGGAAATAAGCTTCCTAGGACCGGTTTCTGGCATTTCAGCCGTCTTCAGCCAGGCTTGCTTGAATCCAGTGGCAAAGTGAGCAAGGGACTCACGTCTGAGCATACCCTGCCAACTTATGGCGAACAAAGCGGTACAAAAGGGGGTGGTGATGGACGGAGCATCAGAAACAATCAAACACTCACACCCAGTCAACAGATCTGGGTTTGATCCATCACCGTTCTTTAGCCCACTCTGCCACCCCAGTTCAGACATGGCCATATGCAAATCAGTCTGACCCTGTGCCTCATGGGAACAGTCCAGCCCGAACTGCCAAGCCATGCCTTCCCTGGACCGGAAATAAGCTTCCTAGGACCGGTTTCTGGCATTTCAGCCGTCTTCAGCCAGGCTTGCTTGAATCCAGTGGCAAAGTGAGCAAGGGACTCACGTCTGAGCATACCCTGCCAACTTATGGCGAACAAAGCGGTACAAAAGAGGGTGGCGATGGACGGAGCATCAGAACCAATCAAACACTCACACCCAGTCAACAGACCTGGGTTTGATCCATCACCGTTCTTTAGCCCACTCTGCCACCCCAGTTCAGACATGGCCATATGCAAGCAAGTCTGACCCTGTGCCTCATGGGAACAGCCCAGCCCGAACTGCCAAGCCATGCCTTCCCTGGACCGGAAACAAGCTTCCTAGGACCGGTTTCTGGCATTTCAGCCGTCTTCAGCCAGGCTTGCTTGAATCCAGTGGCAAAGTGAGCAAGGGACTCACGTCTGAGCATACCCTGCCAACTTATGGCGAACAAAGCGGTACAAAAGGGGGTGGCGATGGACGGAGCATCAGAACCAATCAAACACTCACACCCAGTCAACAGACCTGGGTTCGATCCATCACCGTTCTTTAGCCCACTCTGCCACCCCAGTTCAGACATGGCCATATGCAAATCAGTCTGACCCTGTGCCTCATGGGAACAGTCCAGCCCGAACTGCCAAGTCATGCCTTCCCTTGACCGGAAACAAGCTTCCTAGGACCGGTTTCCGGCATTTCAGCCGTCTTCAGCCAGGCTTGCTTGAATCCAGTGGCAAAGTGAGCAAGGGACTCACGTCTGAGCATACCCTGCCAACTTATGGCGAACAAAGCGGTACAAAAGGGGGTGGCGATGGACGGAGCATCAGAACCAATCAAACACTCACACCCAGTCAACAGACCTGGGTTTGATCCATCACCGTTCTTTAGCCCACTCTGCCACCCCAGTTCAGACATGGCCATATGCAAATCAGTCTGACCCTGTGCCTCATGGGAACAGTCCAGCCGGAACTGCCAAGCCATGCCTTCCCTGGACCGGAAACAAGCTTCCTAGGACCGGTTTCTGGCATTTCAGCCATCTTTAGCCAGGCTTACTTGAATCCAGTGGCAAAGTGAGCAAGGGACTCACGTCTGAGCATACCCTGCCAACTTATGGCGAACAAAGCGGTACAAAAGGGGGTGGTGATGGACAGAGCATCAGAACCAATCAAACACTCACACCCAGTCAACAGATCTGGGTTTGATCCATCACCGTTCTTTAGCCCACTCTGCCACCCCAGTTCAGACATGGCCATATGCAAATCAGTCTGACCCTGTGCCTCATGGGAACAATCCAGCCCGAACTGCCAAGCCATGCCTTCCCTGGACCGGAAACAAGCTTCCTAGGACCGGTTTCTGGCATTTCAGCCGGCTTCAGCCAGGCTTGCTTGAATCCAGTGGCAAAGTGAGCAAGGGACTCACGTCTGAGCATACCCTGCCAACTTATGGCGAACAAAGCGGTACAAAAGGGGGTGGTGATGGACGGAGCATCAGAAACAATCAAACACTCACACCCAGTCAACAGATCTGGGTTTGATCCATCACCGTTCTTTAGCCCACTCTGCCACCCCAGTTCAGACATGGCCATATGCAAATCAGTCTGACCCTGTGCCTCATGGGAACAGTCCAGCCCGAACTGCCAAGCCATGCCTTCCCTGGACCGGAAATAAGCTTCCTAGGACCGGTTTCTGGCATTTCAGCCGTCTTCAGCAAGGCTTGCTTGAATCCAGTGGCAAAGTGAGCAAGGGACTCACGTCTGAGCATACCCTGCCAACTTATGGCGAACAAAGCGGTACAAAAGAGGGTGGCGATGGACGGAGCATCAGAACCAATCAAACACTCACACCCAGTCAACAGACCTGGGTTTGATCCATCACCGTTCTTTAGCCCACTCTGCCACCCCAGTTCAGACATGGCCATATGCAAATCAGTCTGACCCTGTGCCTCATGGGAACAGTCCAGCCCGAACTGCCAAGCCATGCCTTCCCTGGACCGGAAATAAGCTTCCTAGGACCGGTTTCTGGCATTTCAGCCGTCTTCAGCCAGGCTTGCTTGAATCCAGTGGCAAAGTGAGCAAGGGACTCACGTCTGAGCATACCCTGCCAACTTATGGCGAACAAAGCGGTACAAAAGGGGGTGGTGATGGACGGAGCATCAGAAACAATCAAACACTCACACCCAGTCAACAGATCTGGGTTTGATCCATCACCGTTCTTTAGCCCACTCTGCCACCCCAGTTCAGACATGGCCATATGCAAATCAGTCTGACCCTGTGCCTCATGGGAACAGTCCAGCCCGAACTGCCAAGCCATGCCTTCCCTGGACCGGAAATAAGCTTCCTAGGACCGGTTTCTGGCATTTCAGCCGTCTTCAGCCAGGCTTGCTTGAATCCAGTGGCAAAGTGAGCAAGGGACTCACGTCTGAGCATACCCTGCCAACTTATGGCGAACAAAGCGGTACAAAAGAGGGTGGCGATGGACGGAGCATCAGAACCAATCAAACACTCACACCCAGTCAACAGACCTGGGTTTGATCCATCACCGTTCTTTAGCCCACTCTGCCACCCCAGTTCAGACATGGCCATATGCAAGCAAGTCTGACCTTGTGCCTCATGGGAACAGCCCAGCCCGAACTGCCAAGCCATGCCTTCCCTGGACCGGAAACAAGCTTCCTAGGACCGGTTTCTGGCATTTCAGCCGTCTTCAGCCAGGCTTGCTTGAATCCAGTGGCAAAGTGAGCAAGGGACTCACGTCTGAGCATACCCTGCCAACTTATGGCGAACAAAGCGGTACAAAAGGGGGTGGCGATGGACGGAGCATCAGAACCAATCAAACACTCACACCCAGTCAACAGACCTGGGTTCGATCCATCACCGTTCTTTAGCCCACTCTGCCACCCCAGTTCAGACATGGCCATATGCAAATCAGTCTGACCCTGTGCCTCATGGGAACAGTCCAGCCCGAACTGCCAAGTCATGCCTTCCCTTGACCGGAAACAAGCTTCCTAGGACCGGTTTCCGGCATTTCAGCCGTCTTCAGCCAGGCTTGCTTGAATCCAGTGGCAAAGTGAGCAAGGGACTCACGTCTGAGCATACCCTGCCAACTTATGGCGAACAAAGCGGTACAAAAGGGGGTGGCGATGGACGGAGCATCAGAACCAATCAAACACTCACACCCAGTCAACAGACCTGGGTTTGATCCATCACCGTTCTTTAGCCCACTCTGCCACCCCAGTTCAGACATGGCCATATGCAAATCAGTCTGACCCTGTGCCTCATGGGAACAGTCCAGCCGGAACTGCCAAGCCATGCCTTCCCTGGACCGGAAACAAGCTTCCTAGGACCGGTTTCTGGCATTTCAGCCGTCTTTAGCCAGGCTTACTTGAATCCAGTGGCAAAGTGAGCAAGGGACTCACGTCTGAGCATACCCTGCCAACTTATGGCGAACAAAGCGGTACAAAAGGGGGTGGTGATGGACAGAGCATCAGAACCAATCAAACACTCACACCCAGTCAACAGATCTGGGTTTGATCCATCACCGTTCTTTAGCCCACTCTGCCACCCCAGTTCAGACATGGCCATATGCAAATCAGTCTGACCCTGTGCCACATGGGCACAGTCCGGCCCGAACTGCCAAGCCATGCCTTCCCTGGACCGGAAACAAGCTTCCTAGGACCGGTTTCTGGCATTTCAGCCGTCTTCAGCCAGGCTTGCTTGAATCCAGTGGCAAAGTGAGCAAGGGACTCACGTCTGAGCATACCCTGCCAACTTATGGCGAACAAAGCAGTACAAAAGGGGGTGGTGATGGACGGAGCATCAGAACCAATCAAACACTCACACCCAGTCAACAGATCTGGGTTTGATCCATCACCGTTCTTTAGCCCACTCTGCTACCGCAGTTCAGACTTGGCCATATGCAAATCAGTCTGACCCTGTGCCTCATGGGAACAGTCCAGCCCGAACTGCCAAGCCATGCCTTCCCTGGACCGGAAACAAGCTTCCTAGGACCGGTTTCTGGCATTTCAGCCGTCTTCAGCCAGGCTTGCTTGAATCCAATGGCAAAGTGAGCAAGGGACTCACGTCTGAGCATACCCAGCCAACTTATGGCGAACAAAGCGGTACAAAAGAGGGTGGTGATGGACAGAGCATCAGAACCAATCAAACACTCACACCCAGTCAACAGACCTGGGTTTGATCTATCACCGTTCTTTAGCCCACTCTGCCACCCCAGTTCAGATATGGCCATATGCAAATCAGTCTGACCCTGTGCCTCATGGGAACAGTCCAGCCCGAACTGCCAAGCCATGCCTTCCCTGGACCGGAAACAAGCTTCCTAGGACCGGTTTCTGGCATTTCAGCCGTCTTCAGCCAGGCTTGCTTGAATCCAGTGGCAAAGTGAGCAAGGGACTCACGTATGAGCATACCCTTCCAACTAATGGCGAACAAAGCGGTACAAAAGAGGGTGGCGATGGACAGAGCATCAGAACCAATCAAACACTCACACCCAGTCAACAGACCTGGGTTTGATCCATCACCGTTCTTTAGCCCACTCTGCCACCCCAGTTCAGACATGGCCATATGCAAATCAGTCTGACCCTGTGCCTCATGGGAACAGTCCAGCCCGAACTGCCAAGCCATGCCTTCCCTGGGCCGGAAACAAGCTTCCTAGGACCGGTTTCTGGCATTTCAGCCGTCTTCAGCCAGGCTTGTTTGAATCCAGTGGCAAAGTGAGCAAGGGACTCACGTCTGAGCATACCCTGCCAACTTATTGCGAACAAAGCGGTACAAAAGAGGGTGTCGATGGACGGAGCATCAGAACCAATCAAACACTCACACCCAGTCAACAGACCTGGGTTTGATCCATCACCGTTCTCTAGCCCACTCTGCCACCCCAGTTCAGACATGGCCATATGCAAATCAGTCTGACCCTGTGCCTCATGGGAACAGTCCAGCCCGAACTGCCAAGCCATGCCTTCCCTGGACCGGAAACAAGCTTCCTAGGACCAGTTTCTGGCATTTCAGCCGTCTTCAGCCAGGCTTGCTTGAATCCAGTGGCTTAGTGAGCAAGGGACTCACGTCTGAGCATACCCTGCCAACTTATGGCGAACAAAGCGGTACAAAAGGGGGTGGCGATGGACGGAGCATCAGAACCAATCAAACACTCACACCCAGTCAACAGACCTGGGTTTGATCCATCACCGTTCTTTAGCCCACTCTGCCACCCCAGTTCAGATATGGCCATATGCAAATCAGTCTGACCCTGTGCCTCATGGGAACAGTCCAGCCCGAACTGCCAAGCCATGCCTTCCCTGGACAGGGAACAAGCTTCCTAGGACCGGTTTCTGGCATTTCAGCCGTCTTCAGCCAGGCTTGCTTGAATCCAGTGGCAAAGTGAGCAAGGGACTCACGTCTGAGCATAACCTGCCAACTTATGGCGAACAAAGCGGTACAAAAGGGGGTGGTGATGGAGTGAGCATCAGAACCAATCAAACACTCACACCCAGTCAACAGATCTGGGTTTGATCCATCACCGTTCTTTAGCCCACTCTGCCACCCCAGTTCAGACATGGCCATATGCAAATCAGTCTGACCCTGTGCCTCATGGGAACAGTCCAGCCCGAACTGCCAAGCCATGCCTTCCCTGGACCGGAAACAAGCTTCCTGGGACCGGTTTCTGGCATGTCAGCCGTCTTCAGCCGGGCTTGCTTGAATCCAGTGGCAAAGTGAGCAAGGGACTCACGTCTGAGCATACCCTGCCAACTTATGGCCAACAAAGCGGTTCAAAAGGGAGTGGTGATGGACGGAGCATCAGAACCAATCAAACACTCACACCCAGTCAACAGATCTGGGTTTGATCCATCACCGTTCTTTAGCCCACTCTGCCACCCCAGTTCAGACATGGCCATATGCAAATCAGTCTGACCCTGTGCCTCATGGGAACAGTCCAGCCCGAACTGCCAAGCCATGCCTTCCCTGGACCGGAAATAAGCTTCCTAGGACCGGTTTCTGGCATTTCAGCCGTCTTCAGCCAGGCTTGCTTGAATCCAGTGGCAAAGTGAGCAAGGGACTCACGTCTGAGCATACCCTGCCAACTTATGGCAAACAAAGCGGTACAAAAGAGGGTGGCGATGGACGGAGCATCAGAACCAATCAAACACTCACACCCAGTCAACAGACCTGGGTTTGATCCATCACCGTTCTTTAGCCCACTCTGCCACCCCAGTCCAGACATGGCCATATGCAAATCAGTCTGACCCTGTGTCTCATGGGAACAGTCCAGCCCGAACTGCCAATCCATGCCTTCCCTGGACCGGAAACAAGCTTCCTAGGACCGGTTTCTGGCATTTCAGCCGTCTTCAGCCATGCTTGCTTGAATCCAGTGGCAAAGTGAGCAAGGGACTCACGTCTGAGCATACCCTGCCAACTTATGGCGAACAAAGCGGTACAAAAGGGGGTGGCGATGGACGGAGCATCAGAACCAATCAAACACTCACACCCAGTCAACAGACCTGGGTTTGATCCATCACCGTTCTTTAGCCCACTCTGCCACCCCAGTTCAGACATGGCCATGTGCAAATCAGTCTGACCCTGTGCCTCATGGAAACAATCCAGCCCGAACTGCCAAGCCATGCCTTCCCTGCACCGGAAACAAGCTTCCTAGGACCGGTTTCTGGCATTTCAGCCGGCTTCAGCCAGGCTTGCTTGAATCCAGTGGCAAAGTGAGCAAGGGACTCACGTCTGAGCATACCCTGCCAACTTATGGCGAACAAAGCGGTACAAAAGGGGGTGGTGATGGACGGAGCATCAGAACCAATCAAACACTCACACCCAGTCAACAGATCTGGGTTTGATCCATCACCGTTCTTTAGCCCACTCTGCCACCCCAGTTCAGACATGGCCATATGCAAATCAGTCTGACCCTGTGTCACATGGGAACAGTCCAGCCCGAACTGCCAAGCCATGCCTTCCCTGGACCGGAAACAAGCTTCCTAGGACCGGTTTCTGGCATTTCAGCCGTCTTCAGCCAGGCTTGCTTGAATCCAGTGGCAAAGTGAGCAAGGGACTCACGTCTGAGCATACCCTGCCAACTTATGGCGAACAAAGCAGTACAAAAGGGGGTGGTGATGGACGGAGCATCAGAACCAATCAAACACTCACACCCAGTCAACAGATCTGGGTTTGATCCATCACCGTTCTTTAGTCCACTCTGCTACCCCAGTTCAGACTTGGCCATATGCAAATCAGTCTGACCCTGTGCCTCATGGGAACAGTCCAGCCCAAACTGCCGAGCCATGCCTTCCCTGGACCGGAAACAAGCTTCCTAGGACCGGTTTCTGGCATTTCAGCCGTCTTCAGCCAGGCTTGCTTGAATCCAATGGCAAAGTGAGCAAGGGACTCACGTCTGAGCATACCCTGCCAACTTATGGCGAACAAAGCGGTACAAAAGAGGGTGTCGATGGACGGAGCATCAGAACCAATCAAACACTCACACCCAGTCAACAGACCTGGGTTTGATCCATCACCGTTCTTTATCCCACTCTGCCACCCCAGTTCAGACATGGCCATATGCAAATCAGTCTGACCCTGTGCCTCATGGGAACAGTCCAGCCCGAACTGCCAAGCCATGCCTTCCCTGTACCGGAAACAAGCTTCCTAGGACCAGTTTCTGGCATTTCAGCTGTCTTCAGCCAGGCTTGCTTGAATCCAGTGGCTTAGTGAGCAAGGGACTCACGTCTGAGCATACCCTGCCAACTTATGGCGAACAAAGCGGTACAAAAGGGGGTGGTGATGGACAGAGCATCAGAACCAATCAAACACTCACACCCAGTCAACAGATCTGGGTTTGATCCATCACCGTTCTTTAGCCCACTCTGCCACCCCAGTTCAGACATGGCCATATGCAAATCAGTCTGACCCTGTGCCTCATGGGAACAATCCAGCCCGAACTGCCAAGCCATGCCTTCCCTGGACCGGAAACAAGCTTCCTAGGACCGGTTTCTGGCATTTCAGCCGTCTTTAGCCAGGCTTACTTGAATCCAGTGGCAAAGTGAGCAAGGGACTCACGTCTGAGCATACCCTGCCAACTTATGGGGAACAAAGCGGTACAAAAGGGGGTGGTGATGGACAGAGCATCAGAACCAATCAAACACTCACACCCAGTCAACAGATCTGGGTTTGATCCATCACCGTTCTTTAGCCCACTCTGCCACCCCAGTTCAGACATGGCCATATGCAAATCAGTCTGACCCTGTGCCTCATGGAAACAATCCAGCCCGAACTGCCAAGCCATGCCTTCCCTGCACCGGAAACAAGCTTCCTAGGACCGGTTTCTGGCATTTCATCCGGCTTCAGCCAGGCTTGCTTGAATCCAGTGGCAAAGTGAGCAAGGGACTCACGTCTGAGCATACCCTGCCAACTTATGGCGAACAAAGCGGTACAAAAGGGGGTGGTGATGGACGGAGCATCAGAACCAATCAAACACTCACACCCAGTCAACAGATCTGGGTTTGATCCATCACCGTTCTTTAGCCCACTCTGCCACCCCAGTTCAGACATGGCCATATGCAAATCAGTCTGACCCTGTGTCACATGGGAACAGTCCAGCCCGAACTGCCAAGCCATGCCTTCCCTGGACCGGAAACAAGCTTCCTAGGACCGGTTTCTGGCATTTCAGCCGTCTTCAGCCAGGCTTGCTTGAATCCAGTGGCAAAGTGAGCAAGGGACTCACGTCTGAGCATACCCTGCCAACTTATGGCGAACAAAGCAGTACAAAAGGGGGTGGTGATGGACGGAGCATCAGAACCAATCAAACACTCACACCCAGTCAACAGATCTGGGTTTGATCCATCACCGTTCTTTAGTCCACTCTGCTACCCCAGTTCAGACTTGGCCATATGCAAATCAGTCTGACCCTGTGCCTCATGGGAACAGTCCAGCCCAAACTGCCGAGCCATGCCTTCCCTGGACCGGAAACAAGCTTCCTAGGACCGGTTTCTGGCATTTCAGCCGTCTTCAGCCAGGCTTGCTTGAATCCAATGGCAAAGTGAGCAAGGGACTCACGTCTGAGCATACCCTGCCAACTTATGGCGAACAAAGCGGTACAAAAGAGGGTGTCGAAGGACGGAGCATCAGAACCAATCAAACACTCACACCCAGTCAACAGACCTGGGTTTGATCCATCACCGTTCTTTATCCCACTCTGCCACCCCAGTTCAGACATGGCCATATGCAAATCAGTCTGACCCTGTGCCTCATGGGAACAGTCCAGCCCGAACTGCCAAGCCATGCCTTCCCTGGACCGGAAACAAGCTTCCTAGGACCAGTTTCTGGCATTTCAGCTGTCTTCAGCCAGGCTTGCTTGAATCCAGTGGCTTAGTGAGCAAGGGACTCACGTCTGAGCATACCCTGCCAACTTATGGCGAACAAAGCGGTACAAAAGGGGGTGGTGATGGACAGAGCATCAGAACCAATCAAACACTCACACCCAGTCAACAGATCTGGGTTTGATCCATCACCGTTCTTTAGCCCACTCTGCCACCCCAGTTCAGACATGGCCATATGCAAATCAGTCTGACCCTGTGCCTCATGGGAACAATCCAGCCCGAACTGCCAATCCATGCCTTCCCTGGACTGGAAACAAGCTTCCTAGGACCGGTTTCTGGCATTTCAGCCGGCTTCAGCCAGGCTTGCTTGAATCCAGTGGCAAAGTGAGCAAGGGACTCACGTCTGAGCATACCCTGCCATCTTATGGCGAACAAAGCGGTACAAAAGGGGGTGGTGATGGACGGAGCATCAGAACCAATCAAACACTCACACCCAGTCAACAGATCTGGGTTTGATCCATCACCGTTCTTTAGCCCACTCTGCCACCCCAGTTCAGACATGGCCATATGTAAATCAGACTGTCCCTGTGCCACATGGGAACAGTCCAGCCCGAACTGCCAAGCCATGCCTTCCCTGGACCGGAAACAAGCTTCCTAGGACCGGTTTCTGGCATTTCAGCCGTCTTCAGCCAGGCTTGCTTGAATCCAGTGGCAAAGTGAGCAAGGGACTCACGTCTGAGCATACCCTGCCAACTTATGGCGAACAAAGCAGTACAAAAGGGGGTTGTGATGGACGGAGCATCAGAACCAATCAAACACTCACACCCAGTCAACAGATTTGGGTTTGATCCATCACCGTTCTTTAGTCCACTCTGCTACCCCAGTTCAGACTTGGCCATATGCAAATCAGTCTGACCCTGTGCCTCATGGGAACAGTCCAGCCCGAACTGCCGAGCCATGCCTTCCCTGGACCGGAAACAAGCTTCCTAGGACCGGTTTCTGGCATTTCAGCCGTCTTCAGCCAGGCTTGCTTGAATCCAATGGCAAAGTGAGCAAGGGACTCACGTCTGAGCATACCCTGCCAACTTATGGCGAACAAAGCGGTACAAAAGGGGGTGGTGATGGACGGAGCATCAGAAACAATCAAACACTCACACCCAGTCAACAGATCTGGGTTTGATCCATCACCGTTCTTTAGCCTACTCTGCCACCCCAGTTCAGACATGGCCATATGCAAATCAGTCTGACCCTGTGCCTCATGGGAACAGTCCAGCCCGAACTGCCAAGCCATGCCTTCCCTGGACCGGAAATAAGCTTCCTAGGACCGGTTTCTGGCATTTCAGCCGTCTTCAGCCAGGCTTGCTTGAATCCAGTGGCAAAGTGAGCAAGGGACTCACGTCTGAGCATACCCTGCCAACTTATGGCGAACAAAGCGGTACAAAAGAGGGTGTCGATGGACGGAGCATCAGAACCAATCAAACACTCACACCCAGTCAACAGACCTGGGTTTGATCCATCATCGTTCTTTAGCCCACTCTGCCACCCCAGTTCAGACATGGCCATATGCAAATCAGTCTGACCCTGTGCCTCATGGGAACAGTCCAGCCCGAACTGCCAAGCCATGCCTTCCCTGGACCGGAAACAAGCTTCCTAGGACCAGTTTCTGGCATTTCAGCCGTCTTCAGCCAGGCTTGCTTGAATCCAGTGGCTTAGTGAGCAAGGGACTCACGTCTGAGCATACCCTGCCAACTTATGGCGAACAAAGCGGTACAAAAGGGGGTGGCGATGAACGGAGCATCAGAACCAATCAAACACTCACACCCAGTCAACAGACCTGGGTTTGATCCATCACCGTTCTTTAGCCCACTCTGCCACCCCAGATCAGACATGGCCATATGCAAATCAGTCTGACCCTGTGCCTCATGGGAACAGTCCAGCCCGAACTGCCAAGCCATGCCTTGCCTGGACAGGGAACAAGCTTCCTAGGACCGGTTTCTGGCATTTCAGCCGTCCTCAGCCAGGCTTGCTTGAATCCAGTGGCAAAGTGAGCTAGGGACTCACGTCTGAGCATACCCTGCCAACTTATGGCGAACAAAGCGGTACAAAAGGGGGTGGTGATGGACGGAGCATCAGAACCAATCAAACACTCACACCCAGTCAACAGACCTGGGTTTGATCCATCACCGTTCTTTAGCCCACTCTGCCACCCCAGTTCAGACATGGCCATATGCAAATCAGTCTGACCCTGTGCCTCATGGGAACAGTCCAGCCCGAACTGCCAAGCCATGCCTTCCCTGGACCGGAAACAAGCTTCCTAGGACCGGTTTCTGGCATTTCAGCCGTCTACAGCTGGGCTTGCTTGAATCCAGTGGCAAAGTGAGCAAGGGACTCACGCCTGAGCATACCCTGCCAACTTATGGCCAACAAAGCGGTTCAAAAGGGGGTGGTGATGGACGGAGCATCAGAACCAATCAAACACTCACACCCAGTCAACAGATCTGGGTTTGATCCATCACCGTTCTTTAGCCCACTCTGCCACCCCAGTTCAGACATGGCCATATGCAAATCAGTCTGACCCTGTGCCTCATGGGAACAGTCCAGCCCGAACTGCCAAGCCATGCCTTCCTTGGACCGGAAACAAGCTTCCTAGGACCGGTTTCTGGCATTTCAGCCGTCTTCAGCCGGGCTTGCTTGAATCCAGTGGCAAAGTGAGCAAGGGACTCACGCCTGAGCATACCCTGCCAACTTATGGCGAACAAAGCGGTACAAAAGGGGGTGGTGATGGACGGAGCATCAGAAACAATCAAACACTCACACCCAGTCAACAGATCTGGGTTTGATCCATCACCGTTCTTTAGCCCACTCTGCCACCCCAGTTCAGACATGGCCATATGCAAATCAGTCTGACCCTGTGCCTCATGGGAACAGTCCAGCCCGAACTGCCAAGCCATGCCTTCCCTGGACCGGAAATAAGCTTCCTAGGACCGGTTTCTGGCATTTCAGCCGTCTTCAGCCAGGCTTGCTTGAATCCAGTGGCAAAGTGAGCAAGGGACTCACGTCTGAGCATACCCTGCCAACTTATGGCGAACAAAGCGGTACAAAAGAGGGTGGCGATGGACGGAGCATCAGAACCAATCAAACACTCACACCCAGTCAACAGACCTGGGTTTGATCCATCACCATTCTTTAGCCCACTCTGCCACCCCAGTTCAGACATGGCCATATGCAAATCAGTCTGACCCTGTGCCTCATGGGAACAGTCCAGCCCGAACTGCCAAGCCATGCCTTCCCTGGACCGGAAACAAGCTTCCTAGGACCGGTTTCTGGCATTTCAGCCGTCTTCAGCCAGGCTTGCTTGAATCCAGTGGCAAAGTGAGCAAGGGACTCACGTCTGAGCATACCCTGCCAACTTATGGCGAACAAAGCGGTACAAAAGGGGGTGGCGATGGACGGAGCATCAGAACCAATCAAACACTCACACCCAGTCAACAGACCTGGGTTTGATCCATCACGTTCTTTAGCCCACGCTGCCACCCCAGTTCAGACATGGGCATATGCAAATCAGTCTGACCCTGTGCCTCATGGTAACAGTCCAGCCCGAACTGCCAAGTCATGCCTTCCCTGGACCGGAAACAAGCTTCCTAGGACCGGTTTCTGGCATTTCAGCCGTCTTCAGCCAGGCTTGCTTGAATCCAGTTGCAAAGTGAGCAAGGGACTCACGTCTGAGCATACCCTGCCAACTTATGGCGAACAAAGCGGTACAAAAGGGGGTGGCGATGGACGGAGCATCAGAACCAATCAAACACTCACACCCAGTCAACAGACCTGGGTTTGATCCATCACCGTTCTTTAGCCCACTCTGCCACCCCAGTTCAGACATGGCCATATGCAAATCAGTCTGATCTTGTGCCTCATGGGAACAGTCCAGCCGGAACTGCCAAGCCATGCCTTCCCTGGACCGGAAACAAGCTTCCTAGGACCGGTTTCTGGCATTTCAGCCGTCTTTAGCCAGGCTTACTTGAATCCAGTGGCAAAGTGAGCAAGGGACTCACGTCTGAGCATACCCTGCCAACTTATGGCGAACAAAGCGGTACAAAAGGGGGTGGTGATGGACAGAGCATCAGAACCAATCAAACACTCACACCCAGTCAACAGATCTGGGTTTGATCCATCACCGTTCTTTAGCCCACTCTGCCACCCCAGTTCAGACATGGCCATATGCAAATCAGTCTGACCCTGTGCCTCATGGGAACAATCCAGCCCGAACTGCCAAGCCATGCCTTCCCTGGACCGGAAACAAGCTTCCTAGGACCGGTTTCTGGCATTTCAGCCGGCTTCAGCCAGGCTTGCTTGAATCCAGTGGCAAAGTGAGCAAGGGACTCACGTCTGAGCATACCCTGCCAACTTATGGCGAACAAAGCGGTACAAAAAGGGGTGGTGATGGATGGAGCATCAGAACCAATCAAACACTCACACCCAGTCAACAGATCTGGGTTTGATCCATCACCGTTCTTTAGCCCACTCTGCCACCCCAGTTCAGACATGGCCATATGCAAATCAGTCTGACCCTGTGCCACATGGGAACAGTCCAGCCCGAACTGCCAAGCCATGCCTTCCCTGGAACGGAAACAAGCTTCCTAGGACCGGTTTCTGGCATTTCAGCCGTCTTCAGCCAGGCTTGCTTGAATCCAGTGGCAAAGTGAGCAAGGGACTCACGTCTGAGCATACCCTGCCAACTTATGGCGAACAAAGCAGTACAAAAGGGGGTGGTGATGGACGGAGCATCAGAACCAATCAAACACTCACACCCAGTCAACAGGTCTGGGTTTGATCCATCACCGTTCTTTAGCCCACTCTGCTACCGCAGTTCAGACTTGGCCATATGCAAATCAGTCTGACCCTGTGCCTCATGGGAACAGTCCAGCCCGAACTGCCGAGCCATGCCTTCCCTGGACCGGAAACAAGCTTCCTAGGACCGGTTTCTGGCATTTCAGCCGTCTTCAGCCAGGCTTGCTTGAATCCAATGGCAAAGTGAGCAAGGGACTCACGTCTGAGCATACCCAGCCAACTTATGGCGAACAAAGCGGTACAAAAGAGGGTGGCGATGGACAGAGCATCAGAACCAATCAAACACTCACACCCAGTCAACAGACCTGGGTTTGATCTATCACCGTTCTTTAGCCCACTCTGCCACCCCAGTTCAGACATGGCCATATGCAAATCAGTCTGACCCTGTGCCTCATGGGAACAGTCCAGCCCGAACTGCCAAGCCATGCCTTCCCTGGACCGGAAACAAGCTTCCTAGGACCGGTTTCTGGCATTTCAGCCGTCTTCAGCCAGGCTTGCTTGAATCCAGTGGCAAAGTGAGCAAGGGACTCACGTATGAGCATACCCTTCCAACTAATGGCGAACAAAGCGGTACAAAAGAGGGTGGCGATGGACAGAGCATCAGAACCAATCAAACACTCACACCCAGTCAACAGACCTGGGTTTGATCCATCACCGTTCTTTAGCCCACTCTGCCACCCCAGTTCAGACATGGCCATATGCAAATCAGTCTGACCCTGTGCCTCATGGGAACAGTCCAGCCCGAACTGCCAAGCCATGCCTTCCCTGGGCCGGAAACAAGCTTCCTAGGACCGGTTTCTGGCATTTCAGCCGTCTTCAGCCAGGCTTGTTTGAATCCAGTGGCAAAGTGAGCAAGGGACTCACGTCTGAGCATACCCTGCCAACTTATTGCGAACAAAGCGGTACAATAGAGGGTGTCGATGGACGGAGCATTAGAACCAATCAAACACTCACACCCAGTCAACAGACCTGGGTTTGATCCATCACCGTTCTCTAGCCCACTCTGCCACCCCAGTTCAGACATGGCCATATGCAAATCAGTCTGACCCTGTGCCTCATGGGAACAATCCAGCCCGAACTGCCAAGCCATGCCTTCCCTGGACCGGAAACAAGCTTCCTAGGACCGGTTTCTGGCATTTCAGCCGGCTTCAGCCAGGCTTGCTTGAATCCAGTGGCAAAGTGAGCAAGGGACTCACGTCTGAGCATACCCTGCCAACTTATGGCGAACAAAGCGGTACAAAAAGGGGTGGTGATGGACGGAGCATCAGAACCAATCAAACACTCACACCCAGTCAACAGATGTGGGTTTGATCCATCACCGTTCTTTAGCCCACTCTGCCATCCCAGTTCAGACATGGCCATATGCAAATCAGTCTGACCCTGTGCCACATGGGAACAGTCCAGCCCGAACTGCCAAGCCATGCCTTCCCTGGACCGGAAACAAGCTTCCTAGGACCGGTTTCTGGCATTTCAGCCGTCTTCAGCCAGGCTTGCTTGAATCCTGTGGCAAAGTGAGCAAGGGACTCACGTCTGAGCATACCCTGCCAACTTATGGCGAACAAAGCAGTACAAAAGGGGGTGGTGATGGACGGAGCATCAGAACCAATCAAACACTCACACCCAGTCAACAGATCTGGGTTTGATCCATCACCGTTCTTTAGCCCACTCTGCTACCGCAGTTCAGACTTGGCCATATGCAAATCAGTCTGACCCTGTGCCTCATGGGAACAGTCCAGCCCGAACTGACGAGCCATGCCTTCCCTGGACCGGAAACAAGCTTCCTAGGACCGGTTTCTGGCATTTCAGCCGTCTTCAGCCAGGCTTGCTTGAATCCAATGGCAAAGTGAGCAAGGGACTCACGTCTGAGCATACCCAGCCAACTTATGGCGAACAAAGCGGTACAAAAGAGGGTGGCGATGGACAGAGCATCAGAGCCAATCAAACACTCACACCCAGTCAACAGACCTGGGTTTGATCTATCACCGTTCTTTAGCCCACTCTGCCACCCCAGTTCAGACATGGCCATATGCAAATCAGTCTGACCCTGTGCCTCATGGGAACAGTCCAGCCCGAACTGCCAAGCCATGCCTTCCCTGGACCGGAAACAAGCTTCCTAGGACCGGTTTCTGGCATTTCAGCCGTCTTCAGCCAGGCTTGCTTGAATCCAGTGGCAAAGTGAGCAAGGGACTCACGTATGAGCATACCCTTCCAACTAATGGCGAACAAAGCGGTACAAAAGAGGGTTGCGATGGACAGAGCATCAGAACCAATCAAACACTCACACCCAGTCAACAGACCTGGGTTTGATCCATCACCGTTCTTTAGCCCACTCTGCCACCCCAGTTCAGACATGGCCATATGCAAATCAGTCTGACCCTGTGCCTCATGGGAACAGTCCAGCCCGAACTGCCAAGCCATGCCTTCCTTGGACCGGAAACAAGCTTCCTAGGACCGGTTTCTGGCATTTCAGCTGTCTTCAGCCGGGCTTGCTTGAATCCAGTGGCAAAGTGAGCAAGGGACTCACGTCTGAGCATACCCTGCCAACTTATGGCGAACAAAGCGGTACAAAAGGGGGTGGCGATGGAGGAGCATCAGAACCAATCAAACACTCACACCCAGTCAACAGACCTGAGTTTGATCCATCACCGTTCTTTAGCCCACGCTGCCACCCCAGTTCAGACATGGCCATATGCAAATCAGTCTGTCCCTGTGCCTCATGGGAACAGTCCAGCCCGAACTGCCAAGTCATGCCTTCCCTGGACCGGAAACAAGCTTCCTAGGAACGGTTTCTGGCATTTCAGCCGTCTTCAGCCAGGCTTGCTTGAATCCAGTGGCAAAGTGAGCAAGGGACTCACGTCTGAGCATACCCTGCCAACTTATGGCGAACAAAGCGGTACAAAAGGGGGTGGCGATGGACGGAGCATCAGAACCAATCAAACACTCACACCCAGTCAACAGACCTGGGTTTGATCCATCACCATTCTTTAGCCCACTCTGCCACCCCAGTTCAGACATGGCCATATGCAAATCAGTCTGATCCTGTGCCTCATGGGAACAGTCCAGCCGGAACTGCCAAGCCATATCTTCCCTGGACCGGAAACAAGCTTCCTAGGACCGCTTTCTGGCATTTCAGCCGTCTTTAGCCAGGCTTACTTGAATCCAGTGGCAAAGTGAGCAAGGGACTCACGTCTGAGCATACCCTGCCAACTTATGGCGAACAAAGCTGTACAAAAGGGGGTGGTGATGGACAGAGCATCAGAACCAATCAAACACTCACACCCAGTCAACAGATCTGGGTTTGATCTATCACCGTTCTTTAGCCCACTCTGCCACCCCAGTTCAGACATGGCCATATGCAAATCAGTCTGACCCTGTGCCTCATGGGAACAATCCAGCCCGAACTGCCAAGCCATGCCTTCCCTGGACCGGAAACAAGCTTCCTAGGACCGGTTTCTGGCATTTCAGCCGGCTTCAGCCAGGCTTGCTTGAATCCAGTGGCAAAGTGAGCAAGGGACTCACGTCTGAGCATACCCTGCCAACTTATGGCGAACAAAGCGGTACAAAAAGGGGTGGTGATGGACGGAGCATCAGAACCAATCAAACACTCACACCCAGTCAACAGATCTGGGTTTGATCCATCACCGTTCTTTAGCCCACTCTGCCACCCCAGTTCAGACATGGCCATATGCAAATCAGTCTGACCCTGTGCCTCATGGGAACAGTCCAGCCCGAACTGCCAAGCCATGCCTTCCCTGGACCGGAAACAAGCTTCCTAGGACCGGTTTCTGGCATTTCAGCCGTCTTCAGCCAGGCTTGCTTGAATCCAGTGGCAAAGTGAGCAAGGGACTCACGTATGAGCATACCCTTCCAACTAATGGCGAACAAAGCGGTACAAAAGAGGGTTGCGAAGGACAGAGCATCAGAACCAATCAAACACTCACACCCAGTCAACAGACCTGGGTTTGATCCATCACCGTTCTTTAGCCCACTCTGCCACCCCAGTTCAGACATGGCCATATGCAAATCAGTCTGACCCTGTGCCTCATGGGAACAGTCCAGCCCGAACTGCCAAGCCATGCCTTCCTTGGACCGGAAACAAGCTTCCTAGGACCGGTTTCTGGCATTTCAGCCGTCTTCAGCCAGGCTTGTTTGAATCCAGTGGCAAAGTGAGCAAGGGACTCACGTCTGAGCATACCCTGCCAACTTATTGCGAACAAAGCGGTACAAAAGAGGGTGTCGATGGACGGAGCATTAGAACCAATCAAACACTCACACCCAGTCAACAGACCTGGGTTTGATCCATCACCGTTCTCTAGCCCACTCTGCCACCCCAGTTCAGACATGGCCATATGCAAATCAGTCTGACCCTGTGCCTCATGGGAACAATCCAGCCCGAACTGCCAAGCCATGCCTTCCCTGGACCGGAAACAAGCTTCCTAGGACCGGTTTCTGGCATTTCAGCCGGCTTCAGCCAGGCTTGCTTGAATCCAGTGGCAAAGTGAGCAAGGGACTCACGTCTGAGCATACCCTGCCAACTTATGGCGAACAAAGCGGTACAAAAAGGGGTGGTGATGGACGGAGCATCAGAACCAATCAAACACTCACACCCAGTCAACAGATGTGGGTTTGATCCATCACCGTTCTTTAGCCCACTCTGCCATCCCAGTTCAGACATGGCCATATGCAAATCAGTCTGACCCTGTGCCACATGGGAACAGTCCAGCCCGAACTGCCAAGCCATGCCTTCCCTGGACCGGAAACAAGCTTCCTAGGACCGGTTTCTGGCATTTCAGCCGTCTTCAGCCAGGCTTGCTTGAATCCAGTGGCAAAGTGAGCAAGGGACTCACGTATGAGCATACCCTTCCAACTAATGGCGAACAAAGCGGTACAAAAGAGGGTTGCGATGGACAGAGCATCAGAACCAATCAAACACTCACACCCAGTCAACAGATCTGGGTTTGATCCATCACCGTTCTTTAGCCCACTCTGCTACCGCAGTTCAGACTTGGCCATATGCAAATCAGTCTGACCCTGTGCCTCATGGGAACAGTCCAGCCCGAACTGACGATCCATGCCTTCCCTGGACCGGAAACAAGCTTCCTAGGACCGGTTTCTGGCATTTCAGCCGTCTTCAGCCAGGCTTGCTTGAATCCAATGGCAAAGTGAGCAAGGGACTCACGTCTGAGCATACCCAGCCAACTTATGGCGAACAAAGCGGTACAAAAGAGGGTGGCGATGGACAGAGCATCAGAGCCAATCAAACACTCACACCCAGTCAACAGACCTGGGTTTGATCTATCACCGTTCTTTAGCCCACTCTGCCACCCCAGTTCAGACATGGCCATATGCAAATCAGTCTGACCCTGTGCCTCATGGGAACAGTCCAGCCCGAACTGCCAAGCCATGCCTTCCCTGGACCGGAAACAAGCTTCCTAGGACCGGTTTCTGGCATTTCAGCCGTCTTCAGCCAGGCTTGCTTGAATCCAGTGGCAAAGTGAGCAAGGGACTCACGTATGAGCATACCCTTCCAACTAATGGCGAACAAAGCGGTACAAAAGAGGGTTGCGATGGACAGAGCATCAGAACCAATCAAACACTCACACCCAGTCAACAGACCTGGGTTTGATCCATCACCGTTCTTTAGCCCACTCTGCCACCCCAGTTCAGACATGGCCATATGCAAATCAGTCTGACCCTGTGCCTCATGGGAACAGTCCAGCCCGAACTGCCAAGCCATGCCTTCCTTGGACCGGAAACAAGCTTCCTAGGACCGGTTTCTGGCATTTCAGCTGTCTTCAGCCGGGCTTGCTTGAATCCAGTGGCAAAGTGAGCAAGGGACTCACGTCTGAGCATACCCTGCCAACTTATGGCGAACAAAGCGGTACAAAAGGGGGTGGCGATGGAGGAGCATCAGAACCAATCAAACACTCACACCCAGTCAACAGACCTGAGTTTGATCCATCACCGTTCTTTAGCCCACGCTGCCACCCCAGTTCAGACATGGCCATATGCAAATCAGTCTGACCCTGTGCCTCATGGGAACAGTCCAGCCCGAACTGCCAAGTCATGCCTTCCCTGGACCGGAAACAAGCTTCCTAGGAACGGTTTCTGGCATTTCAGCCGTCTTCAGCCAGGCTTGCTTGAATCCAGTGGCAAAGTGAGCAAGGGACTCACGTCTGAGCATACCCTGCCAACTTATGGCGAACAAAGCGGTACAAAAGGGGGTGGCGATGGACGGAGCATCAGAACCAATCAAACACTCACACCCAGTCAACAGACCTGGGTTTGATCCATCACCATTCTTTAGCCCACTCTGCCACCCCAGTTCAGACATGGCCATATGCAAATCAGTCTGATCCTGTGCCTCATGGGAACAGTCCAGCCGGAACTGCCAAGCCATATCTTCCCTGGACCGGAAACAAGCTTCCTAGGACCGCTTTCTGGCATTTCAGCCGTCTTTAGCCAGGCTTACTTGAATCCAGTGGCAAAGTGAGCAAGGGACTCACGTCTGAGCATACCCTGCCAACTTATGGCGAACAAAGCGGTACAAAAGGGGGTGGTGATGGACAGAGCATCAGAACCAATCAAACACTCACACCCAGTCAACAGATCTGGGTTTGATCCATCACCGTTCTTTAGCCCACTCTGCCACCCCAGTTCAGACATGGCCATATGCAAATCAGTCTGACCCTGTGCCTCATGGGAACAATCCAGCCCGAACTGCCAAGCCATGCCTTCCCTGGACCGGAAACAAGCTTCCTAGGACCGGTTTCTGGCATTTCAGCCGGCTTCAGCCAGGCTTGCTTGAATCCAGTGGCAAAGTGAGCAAGGGACTCACGTCTGAGCATACCCTGCCAACTTATGGCGAACAAAGCGGTACAAAAAGGGGTGGTGATGGACGGAGCATCAGAACCAATCAAACACTCACACCCAGTCAACAGACCTGGGTTTGATCCATCACCGTTCTTTAGCCCACTCTGCCACCCCAGTTCAGACATGGCCATATGCAAATCAGTCTGACCCTGTGCCTCATGGGAACAGTCCAGCCCGAACTGCCAAGCCATGCCTTCCCTGGGCCGGAAACAAGCTTCCTAGGACCGGTTTCTGGCATTTCAGCCGTCTTCAGCCAGGCTTGTTTGAATCCAGTGGCAAAGTGAGCAAGGGACTCACGTCTGAGCATACCCTGCCAACTTATTGCGAACAAAGCGGTACAAAAGAGGGTGTCGATGGACGGAGCATTAGAACCAATCAAACACTCACACCCAGTCAACAGACCTGGGTTTGATCCATCACCGTTCTCTAGCCCACTCTGCCACCCCAGTTCAGACATGGCCATATGCAAATCAGTCTGACCCTGTGCCTCATGGGAACAATCCAGCCCGAACTGCCAAGCCATGCCTTCCCTGGACCGGAAACAAGCTTCCTAGGACCGGTTTCTCGCATTTCGCCGGCTTCAGCCAGGCTTGCTTGAATCCAGTGGCAAAGTGAGCAAGGGACTCACGTCTGAGCATACCCTGCCAACTTATGGCGAACAAAGCAGTACAAAAGGGGGTGGTGATGGACGGAGCATCAGAACCAATCAAACACTCACACCCAGTCAACAGATCTGGGTTTGATCCATCACCGTTCTTTAGCCCACTCTGCTACCGCAGTTCAAACTTGGCCATATGCAAATCAGTCTGACCCTGTGCCTCATGGGAACAGTCCAGCCCGAACTGCCGAGCCATGCCTTCCCTGGACCGGAAATAAGCTTCCTAGGACTGGTTTCTGGCATTTCAGCCGTCTTCAGCCAGGCTTGCTTGAATCCAGTGGCAAAGTGAGCAAGGGACTCACGTCTGAGCATACCCTGCCAACTTATGGCGAACAAAGCAGTACAAAAGGGGGTGGTGATGGACGGAGCATCAGAACCAATCAAACACTCACACCCAGTCAACAGACCTGGATTTGATCCATCACCGTTCTTTAGCCCACTCTGCCACCCCAGTTCAGACATGGCCATATGCAAATCAGTCTGACCCTGTGCCTCATGGGAACAGTCCAGCCGGAACTGCCAAGCCATGCCTTCCCTGGACCGGAAACAAGCTTCCTAGGACCGGTTTCTGGCATTTCAGCCGTCTTTAGCCAGGCTTACTTGAATCCAGTGGCAAAGTGAGCAAGGGACTCACGTCTGAGCATACCCTGCCAACTTATGGCGAACAAAGCGGTACAAAAGGGGGTGGTGATGGACAGAGCATCAGAACCAATCAAACACTCACACCCAGTCAACAGATCTGGGTTTGATCCATCACCGTTCTTTAGCCCACTCTGCCACCCCAGTTCAGACATGGCCATATGCAAATCAGTCTGACCCTGTGCCTCATGGGAACAATCCAGCCCGAACTGCCAAGCCATGCCTTCCCTGGACCGGAAACAAGCTTCCTAGGACCGGTTTCTGGCATTTCAGCCGGCTTCAGCCAGGCTTGCTTGAATCCAGTGGCAAAGTGAGCAAGGGACTCACGTCTGAGCATACCCTGCCAAATTATGGCGAACAAAGCGGTACAAAAGGGGGTGGTGATGGACGGAGCATCAGAACCAATCAAACACTCACACCCAGTCAACAGATCTGGGTTTGATCCATCACCGTTCTTTAGCCCACTCTGCCACCCCAGTTCAGACATGGCCATATGCAAATCAGTCTGACCCTGTGCCACATGGGAACAGTCCAGCCCGAACTGCTAAGCCATGCCTTCCCTGGACTGGAAACAAGCTTCCTAGGACCGGTTTCTGGCATTTCAGCCGTCTTCAGCCAGGCTTGCTTGAATCCAGTGGCAAAGTGAGCAAGGGACTCACGTCTGAGCATACCCTGCCAACTTATGGCGAACAAAGCAGTACAAAAGGGGGTGGTGATGGACGGAGCATCAGAACCAATCAAACACTCACACCCAGTCAACAGATCTGGGTTTGATCCATCACCGTTCTTTAGTCCACTCTGCTACCCCAGTTCAGACTTGGCCATATGCAAATCAGTCTGACCCTGTGCCTCATGGGAACAGTCCAGCCCGAACTGCCGAGCCATGCCTTCCCTGGACCGGAAACAAGCTTCCTAGGACCGGTTTCTGGCATTTCAGCCGTCTTCAGCCAGGCTTGCTTGAATCCAATGGCAAAGTGAGCAAGGGACTCACGTCTGAGCATACCCTGCCAACTTATGGCGAACAAAGCGGTACAAAAGAGGGTGTCGATGGACGGAGCATCAGAACCAATCAAACACTCACACCCAGTCAACAGACCTGGGTTTGATCCATCACCGTTCTTTAGCCCACTCTGCCACCCCAGCTCAGACATGGCCATATGCAAATCAGTCTGACCCTGTGCCTCATGGGAACAATCCAGCCCGAACTGCCAATCCATGCCTTCCCTGGACCGGAAACAAGCTTCCTAGGACCGGTTTCTGGCATTTCAGCCGGCTTCAGCCAGGCTTGCTTGAATCCAGTTGCAAAGTGAGCAAGGGACTCACGTCTGAGCATACCCTGCCAACTTATGGCGAACAAAGCGGTACAAAAGGGGGTGGTGATGGACGGAGCATCAGAACCAATCAAACACTCACACCCAGTCAACAGATCTGGGTTTGATCCATCACCGTTCTTTAGCCCACTCTGCCACCCCAGTTCAGATATGGCCATATGTAAATCAGTCTGACCCTGTGCCACATGGGAACAGTCCAGCCCGAACTGCCAAGCCATGCCTTCCCTGGACCGGAAACAAGCTTCCTAGGACCGGTTTCTGGCATTTCAGCCGTCTTCAGCCAGGCTTGCTTGAATCCAGTGGCAAAGTGAGCAAGGGACTCACGTCTGAGCATACCCTGCCAACTTATGGCGAACAAATCAATCAATCAATCAATCAATCACTTATAAAGCGCGCTACATACCCGTAGGGTCTCAAGGCGCTGGGGGGGGGGGGGGGTGCCGCTACTGCTCGAACAGCCAGGTCTTCAGCTTCTTCCTGAAGGAGAGGTGGTCTTGGGTCAGGCGCAGGTCGGGAGGGAGGGAGTTCCAGGTCTTGGCGGCCAGGTAGGAGAAGGACCTTCCCCCTGTAGTCGCTCTTCGGATGCGGGGGACGGCGGCGAGGGCGTGGTTGGCTGATCGGAGGTGGCGTTTGGGAGCGTAGAAGTTGACTCGGCTGTTGAGGTAGCTCGGTCCTTGGTCGTGTAGGGCTTTGTGTGCGTGGGTGAGGAGGCGGAAGGTGATTCTCTTGTTGACGGGGAGCCAGTGAAGGTCTCTCAGATGTCCGGAGATGTGGCTGGATCGTGGGATGTCGAGGATGAGTCTGGCTGAGGCGTTCTGGATCCTCTGGAGTCTCTTCTGGAGCTTGGCGGTGGTACCGGCGTAGAGGGCGTTGCCGAAGTCCAGTCGGCTGGTGACGAGGGCCTGGGTGACGGTCTTCCTGGTCTCTGTGGGGATCCACCAGAAGATCTTCCGTAGCATGCGTAGGATGTTGAAGCACGCCGAGGAGACGTTGTTGACCTGCCTGGTCATGGAGAGGGAGGAGTCCAGGGTGAAGCCCAGGTTTCGTGCATGGTCCGTCGGTTTGGGTGCGGTGCCCAGGGCGGGAGGCCACCAGGAGTCGTCCCAGGCGGAGGGTGAGGAGCCCAGGATGAGGACCTCCGTCTTGTCCGAGTTCAGTTTCAGGCGGCTGGACGTCATCCACTCGGCTACCTCTTTCATCCCTTCGTGCAGGTTGGCTCTGGCGGCGGCGGGGTCGTTGGTCAGGGAGAGGATCAGCTGGGTGTCGTCGGCGTAGGAGATTATGCTGAGGTTGTGTTTGCGTACGATGGCCACGAGGGGGCTCATGTAGACGTTGAAGAGGGTGGGGCTCAGAGATGATCCTTGGGGGACGCCGCAGATGACTTCGGAGGCCTCTGACTTGTACGGTGGTAGGCGGACTCTCTGTGTTCTTCCGTCGAGGAAGGAGATGATCCATTCCAGCGCCTTGTCCTGGATTCCGATGTTGCTGAGGCGCCGTACTAGGGTGCGGTGGCAGACCGTGTCGAATGCCGCGGAGAGGTCTAGGAGGATGAGGGCCGCTGTTTCTCCATTGTCCATCAGGGCTCGGATGTCATCGGTGGCGGCGATGAGGGCGGTCTCGGTGCTGTGTTTGGCTCGGAAGCCGGACTGTGAGGGGTCGAGGGATCCGTTCGTCTCGAGGAAGGCGGCCATCTGCTTGTTGACGGTCTTCTCGATGACTTTGGCTGGAAACGGGAGAAGTGAGATGGGGCGGTAATTCTTGAGGTCGGTGGGGTCCGCTGTTGGTTTCTTGAGTAGAGCGCTGAGTTCGGCGTGTTTCCAGCTCTCAGGGAAGATGGTGGTGTCGAAGGATGTGTTGATGATGTCTCGCAGGTGGGGTGCGATGACAGCGTCGGCCTTGTTGAAGACGTGGTGAGGGCAGGGGTCGGTCGGTGATCCGGAGTGGATGGAGTTCATCGTGCGGATGGTGTCTTCGGTGCTGATCGGGGTCCAGGCGTGGAGGGTGGTGGTGGGGGGGGGTGGTTGGTCGGTCATGGTGTGCGTTGGTTGGTTGTTGAAGCTACTGTGTATGTCCGTGATCTTGTTGTGGAAGTATGAGGCGAGGGAGTTGCAGAGGTCTTGCGATGGGGTGATGTCGTTGTTTCCTGCGCTGGGGTTGGAAAGCTCTTTCACGATGTTGAAGAGTTCCTTGCAGTTGTGTGCGTTGTTGTCCAACCGGTCCTTGAATGCTGTTTTCTTGGCGGCGCGGATCAGCTGGTGGTGTTTCCGGGTGGCAAGTTTGTAGGAGGTCCTGTTGTCCGGTGTCGGTTCCCTTCTCCAGACTTTCTCGAGGGCTCGGCAGTTCTTCTTGGAGCTCTTGAGTTCGTCGGTGAACCATGGGGCCTTCTTGCTGCCGGGTCTGCTAGGCGGGGTCCTCAGCGGGGCGAGTTCGTCCGCGCAGTTGCTGATCCACTTCGTGAGGTTGTCGGCGGCCTGGCTGGGGTTCGCTGAGCTGGCAGGAGGGTGCTGGCTCAGGGAGGTGGCGAGCTGGTCTGCTGTGATCTTGTTCCAGCTTCTGCGGGCGGCCTGTTGCTGGTGATGGTGGGTCGTCGTTCTCTTGAAGGTGAAGTGGACGCAGCTGTGGTCCGTCCATTGAAGCTCTGTGGCGTGGCTGAAGTCGATGTCTGTGCTGGATGAGAAGATGGCGTCGAGTGTGTGTCCGGCGAGGTGGGTGGGGGTGGACACCAGTTGCTTAAGTCCCAGGTTGGCCAGGTTGTCGAGCAGGGTGCTGGTGTTGTGGTCGTTGTTGTTCTCCAGATGGAAGTTGAGGTCTCCCAGGAGGATGTAGTCAGCGGAGGGGAGGGCATGCGGGCTGACGAAGTAGGCGATGTCCTCGCTGAATTGTGTGCGTGGTCCAGGGGGTCGGTAGATCAGGGTGCCTCTGAGGGTGGTGTTCGGGTTGGTGTGGATCTGGAAATGCAGGTGTTCGGCGCTGGTCAGGGTGTTGTCGGTGCTGGTCGTGAGACGGATGGTGTTCCTGTGGATGATGGCGATGCCTCCTCCCATCTGGTTGGCGTTTCGGTCCCTCCGGACGATCTTGTAGCCCTCTGGGATAGCGATGGCGATGTCGGGAGCTGAAGAGGCGTTCATCCAGGTCTCCGTGAGGAAGGCAACGTCAGGGGCTGTGGCGTCTAGGAGGTTCCAGAGTTCGATGGCGTGTCTGTGGACGGAGCGGGTGTTGAGCAGGATGCACTTGAGGTGGGTGCTGCTGGTGTTCGACATGGCGGGTGCTGGTGCGGGGCTGGTCTGGATGCAGGAGAACTTGCAGGCGTGGCAGCTGAAAGGTCCGTGGGTGCGTCGTGGTGTGGCTTGGTGGCATTCTGGGAGTCGGCCGGTGTTGAGAGCGATGAGGGTGGCGGCGGAGTACGTCAGGCGGGTAGGTCGGGGTCTTCGAGGGCCAGGGGTCCTGGCGCTGGACGCGATCCGGTCGCGGACGGGCGCAGACGGGCTTGCCTTTGGCGCGCCTTCGGCACACAATCGGCGCACCCGCTGCGCGTGGCCGCTGCGCGTTCGCACGGTCGCCATTTAAGGCGAAGTGCGCGGGTGGGCGGAGCAGCTGGGAGGCGGGAGCGGGGAGGGTTACAGAAGACAAAAAGGGGCGGGGACAAGCGGCGGTGGCGGGAAGGGAGGGCGGAGGGCGGCGATGTAGGCGGACAGCAAGGAAGGATAGCAAACACGGGGAAAAAGATATTACAACAAAACAGGCACAAATAAGCGATAAAACAAGGGAAAAAAAGAGAGTTAAACCAAGCAGGCACAAAATAACGTCAAAACAAGGGCAAAAACAACCGCAGCGGCGGCAGCCGGCAGCCGGCAGACGAGGCAGCAGTGAGGCAGAGGGCAGGCAAGGGGCACACGCAGCAGCTGGTGGCCGTGCGGCGTGGGGGTGTCCCACAAGTAGGTCACACTCACCTGCGTCGCACGGTCGCCATTTAAGGCCAAGTGCGCGGGTGGGCGGAGCAGCTGGGAGGCGGGAGCGGGGAGGGTTACAGAAGACAAAAAGGGGCGGGGACAAGCGGCGGTGGCGGGAAGGGAGGGCGGAGGGCGGCGAGGTAGGCGGACAGCAAGGAAGGATAGCAAACACGGGGAAAAAGATATTACAACAAAACAGGCACAAATAAGCGATAAAACAAGGGAAAAAAGAGAGTTAAACCAAGCAGGCACAAAATAACGTCAAAACAAGGGCACGGGAAAATGAAATTACAACAAAACAGGCACAAATAAACGATAAAACAAGGGAAAAAAAGAGAGTTAAACCAAGCAGGCACAAAATAACGTCAAAACAAGGGCAAAAACAACCGCAGCGGCGGCAGCCGGCAGCCGGCAGACGAGGCAGCAGCGAGGCAGAGGGCAGGCAAGGGGCACACGCAGCAGCTGGTGGCCGTGCGGCACGGGGGTGTCCCACAAAGCAGTACAAAAGGGGGTGGTGATGGACGGAGCATCAGAACCAATCAAACACTCACACCCAGTCAACAGATCTGGGTTTGATCCATCACCGTTCTTTAGTCCACTCTGCTACCCCAGTTCAGACTTGGCCATATGCAAATCAGTCTGACCCTGTGCCTCATGGGAACAGTCCAGCCCGAACTGCCGAGCCATGCCTTTCCTGGACCGGAAACAAGCTTCCTAGGACAGGTTTCTGGCATTTCAGCCGTCTTCAGCCAGGCTTGCTTGAATCCAATGGCAAAGTGAGCAAGGGACTCACGTCTGAGCATACCCTGCCAACTTATGGCGAACAAAGCGGTACAAAAGAGGGTGTCGATGGACGGAGCATCAGAACCAATCAAACACTCACACCCAGTCAACAGACCTGGGTTTGATCCATCACCGTTCTTTAGCCCACTCTGCCACCCCAGTTCAGACATGGCCATATGCAAATCAGTCTGACCCTGTGCCTCATGGGAACAGTCCAGCCCGAACTGCCAAGCCATGCCTTCCCTGGACCGGAAACAAGCTTCCTAGGACCAGTTTCTGGCATTTCAGCCGTCTTCAGCCAGGCTTGCTTGAATCCAGTGGCTTAGTGAGCAAGGGACTCACGTCTGAGCATACCCTGCCAACTTATGGCCAACAAAGCGGTTCAAAAGGGGGTGGTGATGGACGGAGCATCAGAACCAATCAAACACTCACACCCAGTCAACAGATCTGGGTTTGATCCATCACCGTTCTTTAACCCACTCTGCTACCGCAGTTCAGACTTGGCCATATGCAAATCAGTCTGACCCTGTGCCTCATGGGAACAGTCCAGCCCGAACTGCCGAGCCATGCCTTCCCTGGACCGGAAACAAGCTTCCTAGGACCGGTTTCTGGCATTTCAGCCGTCTTCAGCCAGGCTTGCTTGAATCCAATGGCAAAGTGAGCAAGGGACTCACGTCTGAGCATACCCAGCCAACTTATGGCGAACAAAGCGGTACAAAAGAGGGTGGCGATGGACAGAGCATCAGAACCAATCAAACACTCACACCCAGTCAACAGACCTGGGTTTGATCTATCACCGTTCTTTAGCCCACTCTGCCACCCCAGTTCAGACATGGCCATATGCAAATCAGTCTGACCTTGTGCCTCATGGGAACAGTCCAGCCCGAACTGCCAAGCCATGCCTTCCCTGGACCGGAAACAAGCTTCCTAGGACCGGTTTCTGGCATTTCAGCCGCCTTCAGCCAGGCTTGCTTGAATCCAGTGGCAAAGTGAGCAAGGGACTCACGTATGAGCATACCCTTCCAACTAATGGCGAACAAAGCGGTACAAAAGAGGGTGGCGATGGACAGAGCATCAGAACCAATCAAACACTCACACCCAGTCAACAGACCTGGGTTTGATCCATCACCGTTCTTTAGCCCACTCTGACACCCCAGTTCAGAAATGGCCATATGCAAATCAGTCTGACCCCGTGCCTCATGGGAACAGTCCAGCCCGAACTGCCAAGCCATGCCTTCCCTGGACAGGGAACAAGCTTCCTAGGACCGGTTTCTGGCATTTCAGCCGTCCTCAGCCAGGCTTGCTTGAATCCAGTGGCAAAGTGAGCTAGGGACTCACGTCTGAGCATACCCTGCCAACTTATGGCAAACAAAGCGGTACAAAAGGGGGTGGTGATGGACGGAGCATCAGAACCAATCAAACACTCACACCCAGTCAACAGATCTGGGTTTGATCCATCACCGTTCTTTAGCCCACTCTGCACCCCAGTTCAGACATGGCCATATGCAAATCAGTCTGACCCTGTGCCTCATGGGAACAGTCCAGCCCAAACTGCCAAGCCATGCCTTCCCTGGACCGGAAACAAGCTTCCTAGGACCGGTTTCTGGCATTTCAGCCGTCTTCAGCTGGGCTTGCTTGAATCCAGTGGCAAAGTGAGCAAGGGACTCACGTCTGAGCATACCCTGCCAACTTATGGCCAACAAAGCGGTTCAAAAGGGGGTGGTGATGGACGGAGCATCAGAAACAATCAAACACTCACACCCAGTCAACAGATCTGGGTTTGATCCATCACCGTTCTTTAGCCCACTCTGCCACCCCAGTTCAGACATGGCCATATGCAAATCAGTCTGACCCTGTGCCTCATGGTAACAGTCCAGCCCGAACTGCCAAGTCATGCCTTCCCTGGACCGCAAACAAGCTTCCTAGGACCGGTTTCTGGCATTTCAGCCGTCTTCAGCCAGGCTTGCTTGAATCCAGTGGCAAAGTGAGCAAGGGACTCACGTCTGAGCATACCCTGCCAACTTATGGCGAACAAAGCGGTACAAAAGGGGGTGGCTATGGACGGAGCATCAGAACCAATCAAACACTCACACCCAGTCAACAGACCTGGGTTTGATCCATCACCGTTCTTTAGCCCACTCTGCCACCCCAGTTCAGACATGGCCATATGCAAATCAGTCTGATCCTGTGCCTCATGGGAACAGTCCAGCCGGAACTGCCAAGCCATGCCTTCCCTGGACCGGAAACAAGCTTCCTAGGACCGGTTTCTGGCATTTCAGCCGTCTTTAGCCAGGCTTACTTGAATCCAGTGGCAAAGTGAGCAACGGACTCACGTCTGAGCATACCCTGCCAACTTATGGCGAACAAAGCGGTACAAAAGGGGGTGGTGATGGACAGAGCATCAGAACCAATCAAACACTCACACCCAGTCAACAGATCTGGGTTTGATCCATCACCGTTCTTTAGCCCACTCTGCCACCCCAGTTCAGACATGGCCATATGCAAATCAGTCTGACCCTGTGCCTCATGGGAACAATCCAGCCCGAACTGCCAAGCCATGCCTTCCCTGGACCGGAAACAAGCTTCCTAGGACCGGTTTCTGGCATTTCAGCCGGCTTCAGCCAGGCTTGCTTGAATCCAGTGGCAAAGTGAGCAAGGGACTCACGTCTGAGCATACCCTGCCAACTTATGGCGAACAAAGCGGTACAAAAAGGGGTGGTGATGGACGGAGCATCAGAACCAATCAAACACTCACACCCAGTCAACAGATCTGGGTTTGATCGATCACCGTTCTTTAGCCCACTCTGCCACCCCAGTTCAGACATGGCCATATGCAAATCAGTCTGACCCTGTGCCACATGGGAACAGTCCAGCCCGAACTGCCAAGCCATGCCTTCCCTGGACCGGAAACAAGCTTCCTAGGACCGGTTTCTGGCATTTCAGCCGTCTTCAGCCAGGCTTGCTTGAATCCAGTGGCAAAGTGAGCAAGGGACTCACGTCTGAGCATACCCTGCCAACTTATGGCGAACAAAGCAGTACAAAAGCGGGTGGTGATGGACGGAGCATCAGAACAGATCAAACACTCACACCCAGTCAACAGATCTGGGTTTGATCCATCACCGTTCTTTAACCCACTCTGCTACCGCAGTTCAGACTTGGCCATATGCAAATCAGTCTGACCCTGTGCCTCATGGGAACAGTCCAGCCCGAACTGCCGAGCCATGCCTTCCCTGGACCGGAAACAAGCTTCCTAGGACCGGTTTCTGGCATTTCAGCCGTCTTCAGCCAGGCTTGCTTGAATCCAATGGCAAAGTGAGCAAGGGACTCACGTCTGAGCATACCCAGCCAACTTATGGCGAACAAAGCGGTACAAAAGAGGGTGGCGATGGACAGAGCATCAGAACCAATCAAACACTCACACCCAGTCAACAGACCTGGGTTTGATCTATCACCGTTCTTTAGCCCACTCTGCCACCCCAGTTCAGACATGGCCATATGCAAATCAGTCTGACCTTGTGCCTCATGGGAACAGTCCAGCCCGAACTGCCAAGCCATGCCTTCCCTGGACCGGAAACAAGCTTCCTAGGACCGGTTTCTGGCATTTCAGCCGCCTTCAGCCAGGCTTGCTTGAATCCAGTGGCAAAGTGAGCAAGGGACTCACGTATGAGCATACCCTTCCAACTAATGGCGAACAAAGCGGTACAAAAGAGGGTGGCGATGGACAGAGCATCAGAACCAATCAAACACTCACACCCAGTCAACAGACCTGGGTTTGATCCATCACCGTTCTTTAGCCCACTCTGCCACCCCAGTTCAGACATGGCCATATGCAAATCAGTCTGACCCTGTGCCTCATGGGAACAGTCCAGCCCGAACTGCCAAGCCATGCCTTCCCTGGGCCGGAAACAAGCTTCCTAGGACCGGTTTCTGGCATTTCAGCCGTCTTCAGGCAGGCTTGTTTGAATCCAGTGGCAAAGTGAGCAAGGGACTCACGTCTGAGCATACCCTGCCAACTTATTGCGAACAAAGCGGTACAAAAGAGGGTGTCGATGGACGGAGCATTAGAACCAATCAAACACTCACACCCAGTCAACAGACCTGGGTTTGATCCATCACCGTTCTCTAGCCCACTCTGCCACCCCAGTTCAGACATGGCCATATGCAAATCAGTCTGACCCTGTGCCTCATGGGAACAATCCAGCCCGAACTGCCAAGCCATGCCTTCCCTGGACCGGAAACAAGGTTCCTAGGACCGGTTTATGGCATTTCAGCCAGCTTCAGCCAGGCTTGCTTGAATCCAGTGGCAAAGTGAGCAAGGGACTCACGTCTGAGCATACCCTGCCAACTTATGGCGAACAAAGCGGTACAAAAAGGGGTGGTGATGGACGGAGCATCAGAACCAATCAAACACTCACACCCAGTCAACAGATCTGGGTTTGATCCATCACCGTTCTTTAGCCCACTCTGCCACCCCAGTTCAGACATGGCCATATGCAAATCAGTCTGACCCTGTGCCACATGGGAACAGTCCAGCCCGAACTGCCAAGCCATGCCTTCCCTGGACCGGAAACAAGCTTCCTAGGACCGGTTTCTGGCATTTCAGCCGTCTTCAGCCAGGCTTGCTTGAATCCAGTGGCAAAGTGAGCAAGGGACTCACGTCTGAGCATACCCTGCCAACTTATGGCGAACAAAGCAGTACAAAAGGGGGTGGTGATGGACGGAGCATCAGAACCAATCAAACACTCACACCCAGTCAACAGATCTGGGTTTGATCCATCACCGTTCTTTAGCCCACTCTGCTACCGCAGTTCAGACTTGGCCATATGCAAATCAGTCTGACCCTGTGCCTCATGGGAACAGTCCAGCCCGAACTGCCGAGCCATGCCTTCCCTGGACCGGAAACAAGCTTCCTAGAACCGGTTTCTGGCATTTCAGCCGTCTTCAGCCAGGCTTGCTTGAATCCAATGGCAAAGTGAGCAAGGGACTCACGTCTGAGCATACCCTGCCAACTTATGGCGAACAAAGCGGTACAAAAGAGGGTGGCGATGGACAGAGCATCAGAGCCAATCAAACACTCACACCCAGTCAACAGACCTGGGTTTGATCTATCACCGTTCTTTAGCCCATTCTGCCACCCCAGTTCAGACATGGCCATATGCAAATCAGTCTGACCCTGTGCCTCATGGGAACAGTCCAGCCCGAACTGCCAAGCCATGCCTTCCCTGGACCGGAAACAAGTTTCCTAGGACCGGTTTCTGGCATTTCAGCCGTCTTCAGCCAGGCTTGCTTGAATCCAGTGGCAAAGTGAGCAAGGGACTCACGTATGAGCATACCCTTCCAACTAATGGCGAACAAAGCGGTACAAAAGAGGGTTGCGATGGACAGAGCATCAGAACCAATCAAACACTCACACCCAGTCAACAGACCTGGGTTTGATCCATCACCGTTCTTTAGCCCACTCTGCCACCCCAGTTCAGACATGGCCATATGCAAATCAGTCTGACCCTGTGCCTCATGGGAACAGTCCAGCCCGAACTGCCAAGCCATGCCTTCCCTGGACCGGAAACAAGCTTCCTAGGACCAGTTTCTGGCATTTCAGCCATCTTCTGCCAGGCTTGCTTGAATCCAGTGGCTTAGTGAGCAAGGGACTCACGTCTGAGCATACCCTGCCAACTTATGGCGAACAAAGCGGTACAAAAGGGGGTGGCGATGGACGGAGCATCAGAACCAATCAAACACTCACACCCAGTCAACAGACCTGGGTTTGATCCATCACCGTTCTTTAGCCCACTCTGCCACCCCAGTTCAGACATGGCCATATGCAAATCAGTCTGACCCTGTGCCTCATGGGAACAGTCCAGCCCGAACTGCCAAGCAATGCCTTCCCTGGACAGGGAACAAGCTTCCTAGGACCGGTTTCTGGCATTTCAGCCGTCTTCAACCAGGCTTGCTTGAATCCAGTGGCAAAGTGAGCAAGGGACTCACGTCTGAGCATACCCTGCCAACTTATGGCGAACAAAGCGGTACAAAAGGGGGTGGTGATGGACGGAGCATCAGAACCAATCAAACACTCACACCCAGTCAACAGATCTGGGTTTGATCCATCACCGTTCTTTAGCCCACTCTGCCACCCCAGTTCAGACATGGCCATATGCAAATCAGTCTGACCTTGTGCCTCATGGGAACAGTCCAGCCCGAACTGCCAAGCCATGCCTTCCCTGGACCGGAAACAAGCTTCCTAGGACCGGTTTCTGGCATGTCAGCCGTCTTCAGCCGGGCTTGCTTGAATCCAGTGGCAAAGTGAGCAAGGGACTCACGTCTGAGCATACCCTGCCAACTTATGGCCAACAAAGCGGTTCAAAAGGGGGTGGTGATGGACGGAGCATCAGAACCAATCAAACACTCACACCCAGTCAACAGATCTGGGTTTGATCCATCACCGTTCTTTAGCCCACTCTGCCACCCCAGTTCAGACATGGCCATATGCAAATCAGTCTGACCCTGTGCCTCATGGGAACAGTCCAGCCCGAACTGCCAAGCCATGCCTTCCTTGGACCGGAAACAAGCTTCCTAGGACCGGTTTCTGGCATTTCAGCCGTCTTCAGCCGGGCTTGCTTGAATCCAGTGGCAAAGTGAGCAAGGGACTCACGTCTGAGCATACCCTGCCAACTTATGGCGAACAAAGCGGTACAAAAGGGGGTGGCGATGGACGGAGCATCAGAACCAATCAAACACTCACACCCAGTCAACAGACCTGGGTTTGATCCATCACCGTTCTTTAGCCCACGCTGCCACCCCAGTTCAGACATGGCCATATGCAAATCAGTCTGACCCTGTGCCTCATGGGAACAGTCCAGCCCGAACTGCCAAGCCATGCCTTCCCTGGACAGGGAACAAGCTTCCTAGGACCGGTTTCTGGCATTTCAGCCGTCCTCAGCCAGGCTTGCTTGAATCCAGTGACAAAGTGAGCTAGGGACTCACGTCTGAGCATACCCTGCCAACTTATGGCGAACAAAGCGGTACAAAAGGCGGTGGTGATGGACGGAGCATCAGAACCAATCAAACACTCACACCCAATCAACAGATCTGGGTTTGATCCATCACCGTTCTTTAGCCCACTCTGCCACCCCAGTTCAGACATGGCCATATGCAAATCAGTCTGACCCTGTGCCTCATGGGAACAGTCCAGCCCGAACTGCCAAGCCATGCCTTCCCTGGACCGGAAACAAGCTTCCTAGGACCGGTTTCTGGCATTTCAGCCGTCTTCAGCTGGGCTTGCTTGAATCCAGTGGCAAAGTGAGCAAGGGACCCACGTCTGAGCATACCCTGCCAACTTATGGCCAACAAAGCGGTTCAAAAGGGGGTGGTGATGGACGGAGCATCAGAACCAATCAAACACTCACACCCAGTCAACAGATCTGGGTTTGATACATCACCGTTCTTTAGCCCACTCTGCCACCCCAGTTCAGACATGGCCATATGCAAATCAGTCTGACCCTGTGCCTCATGGGAACAGTCCAGCCCGAACTGCCAAGCCATGCCTTCCCTGGACCGGAAACAAGCTTCCTAGGACCGGTTTCTGGCATTTCAGCCGTCTTCAGCCAGGCTTGCTTGAATCCAGTGGCAAAGTGAGCAAGGGACTCACGTCTGAGCATACCCTGCCAACTTATGGCGAACAAAGCAGTACAAAAGGGGGTGGTGATGGACGGAGCATCAGAACCAATCAAACACTCACACCCAGTCAACAGATCTGGGTTTGATCCATCACCGTTCTTTAGCCCACTCTGCCACCCCAGTTCAGACATGGCCACATGCAAATCAGTCTGACCCTGTGCCTCATGGGAACAGTCCAGCCCGAACTGCCAAGCCATGCCTTCCCTGGGCCGGAAACAAGCTTCCTAGGACCGGTTTCTGGCATTTCAGCCGTCTTCAGCCAGGCTTGTTTGAATCCAGTGGCAAAGTGAGCAAGGGACTCACGTCTGAGCATACCCTGCCAACATATTGCGAACAAAGCGGTACAAAAGAGGGTGTCGATGGACGGAGCATTAGAACCAATCAAACACTCACACCCAGTCAACAGACCTGGGTTTGATCTATCACCGTTCTCTAGCCCACTCTGCCACCCCAGTTCAGACATGGCCATTTGCAAATCAGTCTGACCCTGTGCCTCATGGGAACAATCCAGCCCGAACTGCCAAGCCATGCCTTCCCTGGACCGGAAACAAGCTTCCTAGGACCGGTTTCTGGCATTTCAGCCGTCTTCAGCCAGGCTTGCTTGAATCCAGTGGCAAAGTGAGCAAGGGACTCACGTATGAGCATACCCTTCCAACTAATGGCGAACAAAGCGGTACAAAAGAGGGTGTCGATGGACGGAGCATTAGAACCAATCAAACACTCACACCCAGTCAACAGACCTGGGTTTGATCCATCACTGTTCTCTAGCCCACTCTGCCACCCCAGTTCAGACATGGCCATATGCAAATCAGTCTGACCCTGTGCCTCATGGGAACAATCCAGCCCGAACTGCCAAGCCATGCCTTCCCTGGACCGGAAACAAGCTTCCTAGGACCGGTTTCTGGCATTTCAGCCGGCTTCAGCCAGGCTTGCTTGAATCCAGTGGCAAAGTGAGCAAGGGACTCACGTCTGAGCATACCCTGCCAACTTATGGCGAACAAAGCGGTACAAAAAGGGGTGGTGATGGACGGAGCATCAGAACCAATCAAACACTCACACCCAGTCAACAGATCTGGGTTTGATCCATCACCGTTCTTTAGCCCACTCTGCCACCCCAGTTCAGACATGGCCATATGCAAATCAGTCTGACCCTGTGCCACATGGGAACAGTCCAGCCCGAACTGCCAAGCCATGCCTTCCCTGGACCGGAAACAATCTTCCTAGGACCGGTTTCTGGCATTTCAGCCGTCTTCAGCCAGGCTTGCTTGAATCCAGTGGCAAAGTGAGCAAGGGACTCACGTCTGAGCATACCCTGCCAACTTATGGCGAACAAAGCAGTACAAAAGGGGGTGGTGATGGACGGAGCATCAGAACCAATCAAACACTCACACCCAGTCAACAGATCTGGGTTTGATCCATCACCGTTCTTTAGCCCACTCTGCTACCGCAGTTCAGACTTGGCCATATGCAAATCAGTCTGACCCTGTGCCTCATGGGAACAGTCCAGCCCGAACTGCCGAGCCATGCCTTCCCTGGACCGGAAACAAGCTTCCTAGAACCGGTTTCTGGCATTTCAGCCGTCTTCAGCCAGGCTTGCTTGAATCCAATGGCAAAGTGAGCAAGGGACTCACGTCTGAGCATACCCAGCCAACTTATGGCGAACAAAGCGGTACAAAAGAGGGTGGCGATGGACAGAGCATCAGAGCCAATCAAACACTCACACCCAGTCAACAGACCTGGGTTTGATCTATCACCGTTCTTAAGCCCATTCTGCCACCCCAGTTCAGACATGGCCATATGCAAATCAGTCTGACCCTGTGCCTCATGGGAACAGTCCAGCCCGAACTGCCAAGCCATGCCTTCCCTGGACCGGAAACAAGTTTCCTAGGACCGGTTTCTGGCATTTCAGCCGTCTTCAGCCAGGCTTGCTTGAATCCAGTGGCAAAGTGAGCAAGGGAATCACGTATGAGCATACCCTTCCAACTAATGGCGAACAAAGCGGTACAAAAGAGGGTTGCGATGGACAGAGCATCAGAACCAATCAAACACTCACACCCAGTCAACAGACCTGGGTTTGATCCATCACCGTTCTTTAGCCCACTCTGCCACCCCAGTTCAGACATGGCCATATGCAAATCAGTCTGACCCTGTGCCTCATGGGAACAGTCCAGCCCGAACTGCCAAGCCATGCCTTCCCTGGACCGGAAACAAGCTTCCTAGGACCAGTTTCTGGCATTTCAGCCATCTTCAGCCAGGCTTGCTTGAATCCAGTGGCTTAGTGAGCAAGGGACTCATGTCTGAGCATACCCTGCCAACTTATGGCGAACAAAGCGGTACAAAAGGGGGTGGCGATGGACGGAGCATCAGAACCAATCAAACACTCACACCCAGTCAACAGACCTGGGTTTGATCCATCACCGTTCTTTAGCCCACTCTGCCACCCCAGTTCAGACATGGCCATATGCAAATCAGTCTGACCCTGTGCCTCATGGGAACAGTCCAGCCCGAACTGCCAAGCCATGCCTTCCTTGGACCGGAAACAAGCTTCCTAGGACCGGTTTCTGGCATTTCAGCCGTCTTCAGCCGGGCTTGCTTGAATCCAGTGGCAAAGTGAGCAAGGGACTCACGTCTGAGCATACCCTGCCAACTTATGGCGAACAAAGCGGTACAAAAGGGGGTGGCGATGGACGGAGCATCAGAACCAATCAAACACTCACACCCAGTCAACAGACCTGGGTTTGATCCATCACCGTTCTTTAGCCCACGCTGCCACCCCAGTTCAGACATGGCCATATGCAAATCAGTCTGACCCTGTGCCTCATGGGAACAGTCCAGCCCGAACTGCCAAGCCATGCCTTCCCTGGACAGGGAACAAGCTTCCTAGGACCGGTTTCTGGCATTTCAGCCGTCCTCAGCCAGGCTTGCTTGAATCCAGTGGTAAAGTGAGCTAGGGACTCACGTCTGAGCATACCCTGCCAACTTATGGCGAACAAAGCGGTACAAAAGGCGGTGGTGATGGACGGAGCATCAGAACCAATCAAACACTCACACCCAGTCAACAGATCTGGGTTTGATCCATCACCGTTCTTTAGCCCACTCTGCCACCCCAGTTCAGACATGGCCATATGCAAATCAGTCTGACCCTGTGCCTCATGGGAACAGTCCAGCCCGAACTGCCAAGCCATGCCTTCCCTGGACCGGAAACAAGCTTCCTAGGACCGGTTTCTGGCATTTCAGCCGTCTTCAGCTGGGCTTGCTTGAATCCAGTGGCAAAGTGAGCAAGGGACTCACGTCTGAGCATACCCTGCCAACTTATGGCCAACAAAGCGGTTCAAAAGGGGGTGGTGATGGACGGAGCATCAGAACCAATCAAACACTCACACCCAGTCAACAGATCTGGGTTTGATCCATCACCGTTCTTTAGCCCACTCTGCCACCCCAGTTCAGACATGGCCATATGCAAATCAGTCTGACCCTGTGCCTCATGGGAACAGTCCAGCCCGAACTGCCAAGCCATGCCTTCCTTGGACCGGAAACAAGCTTCCTAGGACCGGTTTCTGGCATTTCAGCCGTCTTCAGCCGGGCTTGCTTGAATCCAGTGGCAAAGTGAGCAAGGGACTCACGCCTGAGCATACCCTGCCAACTTATGGCGAACAAAGCGGTACAAAAGGGGGTGGTGATGGACGGAGCATCAGAACCAATCAAACACTCACACCCAGTCAACAGACCTGGGTTTGATCCATCACCGTTCTTTAGCCCACGCTGCCACCCCAGTTCAGACATGGCCATATGCAAATCAGTCTGACCCTGTGCCTCATGGGAACAGTCCAGCCCGAACTGCCAAGTCATGCCTTCCCTGGACCGGAAACAAGCTTCCTAGGACCGGTTTCTGGCATTTCAGCCGTCTTCAGCCAGGCTTGCTTGAATCCAGTGGCAAAGTGAGCAAGGGACTCACGTCTGAGCATACCCTGCCAACTTATGGCGAACAAAGCGGTACAAAAGGGGGTGGCGATGGACGGAGCATCAGAACCAATCAAACACTCACACCCAGTCAACAGACCTGGGTTTGATCCATCACCGTTCTTTAGCCCACTCTGCCACCCCAGTTCAGACATGGCCATATGCAAATCAGTCTGATCCTGTGCCTCATGGGAACAGTCCAGCCGGAACTGCCAAGCCATGCCTTCCCTGGACCGGAAACAAGCTTCCTAGGACCGGTTTCTGGCATTTCAGCCGTCTTCAGCCAGGCTTGCTTGAATCCAGTGGCAAAGTGAGCAAGGGACTCACGTCTGAGCATACCCTGCCAACTTATGGCGAACAAAGCAGTACAAAAGGGGGTGGTGATGGACGGAGCATCAGAACCAATCAAACACTCACACCCAGTCAACAGATCTGGGTTTGATCCATCACCGTTCTTTAGCCCACTCTGCTACCGCAGTTCAGACTTGGCCATATGCAAATCAGTCTGACCCTGTGCCTCATGGGAACAGTCCAGCCCGAACTGCCGAGCCATGCCTTCCCTGGACCGGAAACAAGCTTCCTAGGACCGGTTTCTGGCATTTCAGCCGTCTTCAGCCAGGCTTGCTTGAATCCAATGGCAAAGTGAGCAAGGGACTCACGTCTGAGCATACCCAGCCAACTTATGGCGAACAAAGCGGTACAAAAGAGGGTGGCGATGGACAGAGCATCAGAACCAATCAAACACTCACACCCAGTCAACAGACCTGGGTTTGATCTATCACCGTTCTTTAGCCCACTCTGCCACCCCAGTTCAGACATGGCCATATGCAAATCAGTCTGACCCTGTGCCTCATGGGAACAGTCCAGCCCGAACTGCCAAGCCATGCCTTCCCTGGACCGGAAACAAGCTTCCTAGGACCGGTTTCTGGCATTTCAGCCGTCTTCAGCCAGGCTTGCTTGAATCCAGTGGCAAAGTGAGCAAGGGACTCACGTATGAGCATACCCTTCCAACTAATGGCGAACAAAGCCGTACAAAAGAGGGTGGCGATGGACAGAGCATCAGAACCAATCAAACACTCACACCCAGTCAACAGACCTGGGTTTGATCCATCACCGTTCTTTAGCCCACTCTGCCACCCCAGTTCAGACATGGCCATATGCAAATCAGTCTGACCCTGTGCCTCATGGGAACAGTCCAGCCCGAACTGCCAAGCCATGCCTTCCCTGGGCCGGAAACAAGCTTCCTAGGACCGGTTTCTGGCATTTCAGCCGTCTTCAGCCAGGCTTGTTTGAATCCAGTGGCAAAGTGAGCAAGGGACTCACGTCTGAGCATACCCTGCCAACATATTGCGAACAAAGCGGTACAAAAGAGGGTGTCGATGGACGGAGCATTAGAACCAATCAAACACTCACACCCAGTCAACAGACCTGGGTTTGATCTATCACCGTTCTCTAGCCCACTCTGCCACCCCAGTTCAGACATGGCCATTTGCAAATCAGTCTGACCCTGTGCCTCATGGGAACAATCCAGCCCGAACTGCCAAGCCATGCCTTCCCTGGACCGGAAACAAGCTTCCTAGGACCGGTTTCTGGCATTTCAGCCGTCTTCAGCCAGGCTTGCTTGAATCCAGTGGCAAAGTGAGCAAGGGACTCACGTATGAGCATACCCTTCCAACTAATGGCGAACAAAGCGGTACAAAAGAGGGTGTCGATGGACGGAGCATTAGAACCAATCAAACACTCACACCCAGTCAACAGACCTGGGTTTGATCCATCACCGTTCTCTAGCCCACTCTGCCACCCCAGTTCAGACATGGCCATATGCAAATCAGTCTGACCCTGTGCCTCATGGGAACAATCCAGCCCGAACTGCCAAGCCATGCCTTCCCTGGACCGGAAACAAGCTTCCTAGGACCGGTTTCTGGCATTTCAGCCGGCTTCAGCCAGGCTTGCTTGAATCCAGTGGCAAAGTGAGCAAGGGACTCACGTCTGAGCATACCCTGCCAACTTATGGCGAACAAAGCGGTACAAAAAGGGGTGGTGATGGACGGAGCATCAGAACCAATCAAACACTCACACCCAGTCAACAGATCTGGGTTTGATCCATCACCGTTCTTTAGCCCACTCTGCCACCCCAGTTCAGACATGGCCATATGCAAATCAGTCTGACCCTGTGCCACATGGGAACAGTCCAGCCCGAACTGCCAAGCCATGCCTTCCCTTGACCGGAAACAAGCTTCCTAGGACCGGTTTCTGGCATTTCAGCCGTCTTCAGCCAGGCTTGCTTGAATCCAGTGGCAAAGTGAGCAAGGGACTCACGTCTGAGCATACCCTGCCAACTTATGGCGAACAAAGCAGTACAAAAGGGGGTGGTGATGGACGGAGCATCAGAACCAATCAAACACTCACACCCAGTCAACAGATCTGGGTTTGATCCATCACCGTTCTTTAGCCCACTCTGCTACCGCAGTTCAGACTTGGCCATATGCAAATCAGTCTGACCCTGTGCCTCATGGGAACAGTCCAGCCCGAACTGCCGAGCCATGCCTTCCCTGGACCGGAAACAAGCTTCCTAGAACCGGTTTCTGGAATTCAGCCGTCTTCAGCCAGGCTTGCTTGAATCCAATGGCAAAGTGAGCAAGGGACTCACGTCTGAGCATACCCAGCCAACTTATGGCGAACAAAGCGGTACAAAAGAGGGTGGCGATGGACAGAGCATCAGAGCCAATTAAACACTCACACCCAGTCAACAGACCTGGGTTTGATCTATCACCGTTCTTTAGCCCATTCTGCCACCCCAGTTCAGACATGGCCATATGCAAATCAGTCTGACCCTGTGCCTCATGGGAACAGTCCAGCCCGAACTGCCAAGCCATGCCTTCCCTGGACCGGAAACAAGTTTCCTAGGACCGGTTTCTGGCATTTCAGCCGTCTTCAGCCAGGCTTGCTTGAATCCAGTGGCAAAGTGAGCAAGGGAATCACGTATGAGCATACCCTTCCAACTAATGGCAAACAAAGCGGTACAAAAGAGGGTTGCGATGGACAGAGCATCAGAACCAATCAAACACTCACACCCAGTCAACAGACCTGGGTTTGATCCATCACCGTTCTTTAGCCCACTCTGCCACCCCAGTTCAGACATGGCCATATGCAAATCAGTCTGACCCTGTGCCTCATGGGAACAGTCCAGCCCGAACTGCCAAGCCATGCCTTCCCTGGACCGGAAACAAGCTTCCTAGGACCAGTTTCTGGCATTTCAGCCATCTTCAGCCAGGCTTGCTTGAATCCAGTGGCTTAGTGAGCAAGGGACTCATGTCTGAGCATACCCTGCCAACTTATGGCGAACAAAGCGGTACAAAAGGGGGTGGCGATGGACGGAGCATCAGAACCAATCAAACACTCACACCCAGTCAACAGACCTGGGTTTGATCCATCACCGTTCTTTAGCCCACTCTGCCACCCCAGTTCAGACATGGCCATATGCAAATCAGTCTGACCCTGTGCCTCATGGGAACAGTCCAGCCCGAACTGCCAAGCCATGCCTTCCCTGGGCCGGAAACAAGCTTCCTAGGACCGGTTTCTGGCATGTCAGCCGTCTTCAGCCGGGCTTGCTTGAATCCAGTGGCAAAGTGAGCAAGGGACTCACGTCTGAGCATACCCTGCCAACTTATGGCCAACAAAGCGGTTCAAAAGGGGGTGGTGATGGACGGAGCATCAGAACCAATCAAACACTCACACCCAGTCAACAGATCTGGGTTTGATCCATCACCGTTCTTTAGCCCACTCTGCCACCCCAGTTCAGACATGGCCATATGCAAATCAGTCTGACCCTGTGCCTCATGGGAACAGTCCAGCCCGAACTGCCAAGCCATGCCTTCCTTGGACCGGAAACAAGCTTCCTAGGACCGGTTTCTGGCATTTCAGCCGTCTTCAGCCGGGCTTGCTTGAATCCAGTGGCAAAGTGAGCAAGGGACTCACGTCTGAGCATACCCTGCCAACTTATGGCGAACAAAGCGGTACAAAAGGGGGTGGCGATGGACGGAGCATCAGAACCAATCAAACACTCACACCCAGTCAACAGACCTGGGTTTGATCCATCACCGTTCTTTAGCCCACGCTGCCACCCCAGTTCAGACATGGCCATATGCAAATCAGTCTGACCCTGTGCCTCATGGGAACAGTCCAGCCCGAACTGCCAAGCCATGCCTTCCCTGGACAGGGAACAAGCTTCCTAGGACCGGTTTCTGGCATTTCAGCCGTCCTCAGCCAGGCTTGCTTGAATCCAGTGGTAAAGTGAGCTAGGGACTCACGTCTGAGCATACCCTGCCAACTTATGGCGAACAAAGCGGTACAAAAGGCGGTGGTGATGGACGGAGCATCAGAACCAATCAAACACTCACACCCAGTCAACAGATCTGGGTTTGATCCATCACCGTTCTTTAGCCCACTCTGCCACCCCAGTTCAGACATGGCCATATGCAAATCAGTCTGACCCTGTGCCTCATGGGAACAGTCCAGCCCGAACTGCCAAGCCATGCCTTCCCTGGACCGGAAACAAGCTTCCTAGGACCGGTTTCTGGCATTTCAGCCGTCTTCAGCTGGGCTTGCTTGAATCCAGTGGCAAAGTGAGCAAGGGACTCACGTCTGAGCATACCCTGCCAACTTATGGCCAACAAAGCGGTTCAAAAGGGGGTGGTGATGGACGGAGCATCAGAAACAATCAAACACTCACACCCAGTCAACAGATCTGGGTTTGATCCATCACCGTTCTTTAGCCCACTCTGCCACCCCAGTTCAGACATGGCCATATGCAAATCAGTCTGACCCTGTGCCTCATGGGAACAGTCCAGCCCGAACTGCCAAGCCATGCCTTCCCTGGACCGGAAATAAGCTTCCTAGGACCGGTTTCTGGCATTTCAGCCGTCTTCAGCCAGGCTTGCTTGAATCCAGTGGCAAAGTGAGCAAGGGACTCACGTCTGAGCATACCCTGCCAACTTATGGCGAACAAAGCGGTACAAAAGAGGGTGGCGATGGACGGAGCATCAGAACCAATCAAACACTCACACCCAGTCAACAGACCTGGGTTTGATCCATCACCGTTCTTTAGCCCACTCTGCCACCCCAGTTCAGACATGGCCATATGCAAATCAGTCTGACCCTGTGCCTCATGGGAACAGTCCAGCCCGAACTGCCAAGCCATGCCTTCCCTGGACCGGAAACAAGCTTCCTAGGACCGGTTTCTGGCATTTCAGCCGTCTTCAGCCAGGCTTGCTTGAATCCAGTGGCAAAGTGAGCAAGGGACTCACGTCTGAGCATACCCTGCCAACTTATGGCAAACAAAGCGGTACAAAAGGGGGTGGCGATGGACGGAGCATCAGAACCAATCAAACACTCACACCCAGTCAACAGACCTGGGTTTGATCCATCACCGTTCTTTAGCCCACGCTGCCACCCCAGTTCAGACATGGCCATATGCAAATCAGTCTGACCCTGTGCCTCATGGGAACAGTCCAGCCCGAACTGCCAAGTCATGCCTTCCCTGGACCGGAAACAAGCTTCCTAGGACCGGTTTCTGGCATTTCAGCCGTCTTCAGCCAGGCTTGCTTGAATCCAGTGGCAAAGTGAGCAAGGGACTCACGTCTGAGCATACCCTGCCAACTTATGGCGAACAAAGCGGTACAAAAGGGGGTGGCGATGGACGGAGCATCAGAACCAATCAAACACTCACACCCAGTCAACAGACCTGGGTTTGATCCATCACCGTTCTTTAGCCCACTCTGCCACCCCAGTTCAGACATGGCCATATGCAAATCAGTCTGATCCTGTGCCTCATGGGAACAGTCCAGCCGGAACTGCCAAGCCATGCCTTCCCTGGACCGGAAACAAGCTTTCTAGGACCGGTTTCTGGCATTTCAGCCGTCTTCAGCCAGGCTTGCTTGAATCCAGTGGCAAAGTGAGCAAGGGACTCACGTCTGAGCATACCCTGCCAACTTATGGCGAACAAAGCAGTACAAAAGGGGGTGGTGATGGACGGAGCATCAGAACCAATCAAACACTCACACCCAGTCAACAGATCTGGGTTTGATCCATCACCGTTCTTTAGCCCACTCTGCTACCGCAGTTCAGACTTGGCCATATGCAAATCAGTCTGACCCTGTGCCTCATGGGAACAGTCCAGCCCGAACTGCCGAGCCATGCCTTCCCTGGACCGGAAACAAGCTTCCTAGGACCGGTTTCTGGCATTTCAGCCGTCTTCAGCCAGGCTTGCTTGAATCCAATGGCAAAGTGAGCAAGGGACTCACGTCTGAGCATACCCAGCCAACTTATGGCGAACAAAGCGGTACAAAAGAGGGTGGCGATGGACAGAGCATCAGAACCAATCAAACACTCACACCCAGTCAACAGACCTGGGTTTGATCTATCACCGTTCTTTAGCCCACTCTGCCACCCCAGTTCAGACATGGCCATATGCAAATCAGTCTGACCCTGTGCCTCATGGGAACAGTCCAGCCCGAACTGCCAAGCCATGCCTTCCCTGGACCGGAAACAAGCTTCCTAGGACCGGTTTCTGGCATTTCAGCCGTCTTCAGCCAGGCTTGCTTGAATCCAGTGGCAAAGTGAGCAAGGGACTCACGTATGAGCATACCCTTCCAACTAATGGCGAACAAAGCCGTACAAAAGAGGGTGGCGATGGACAGAGCATCAGAACCAATCAAACACTCACACCCAGTCAACAGACCTGGGTTTGATCCATCACCGTTCTTTAGCCCACTCTGCCACCCCAGTTCAGACATGGCCATATGCAAATCAGTCTGACCCTGTGCCTCATGGGAACAGTCCAGCCCGAACTGCCAAGCCATGCCTTCCCTGGACCGGAAACAAGCTTCCTAGGACCGGTTTCTGGCATTTCAGCCGTCTTCAGCCAGGCTTGCTTGAATCCAGTGGCAAAGTGAGCAAGGGACTCACGTATGAGCATACCCTTCCAACTAATGGCGAACAAAGCCGTACAAAAGAGGGTGGCGATGGACAGAGCATCAGAACCAATCAAACACTCACACCCAGTCAACAGACCTGGGTTTGATCCATCACCGTTCTTTAGCCCACTCTGCCACCCCAGTTCAGACATGGCCATATGCAAATCAGTCTGACCCTGTGCCTCATGGGAACAGTCCAGCCCGAACTGCCAAGCCATGCCTTCCCTGGGCCGGAAACAAGCTTCCTAGGACCGGTTTCTGGCATTTCAGCCGTCTTCAGCCAGGCTTGTTTGAATCCAGTGGCAAAGTGAGCAAGGGACTCACGTCTGAGCATACCCTGCCAACTTATTGCGAACAAAGCGGTACAAAAGAGGGTGTCGATGGACGGAGCATTAGAACCAATCAAACACTCACACCCAGTCAACAGACCTGGGTTTGATCTATCACCGTTCTCTAGCCCACTCTGCCACCCCAGTTCAGACATGGCCATTTGCAAATCAGTCTGACCCTGTGCCTCATGGGAACAATCCAGCCCGAACTGCCAAGCCATGCCTTCCCTGGACCGGAAACAAGCTTCCTAGGACCGGTTTCTGGCATTTCAGCCGTCTTCAGCCAGGCTTGCTTGAATCCAGTGGCAAAGTGAGCAAGGGACTCACGTCTGAGCATACCCTGCCAACTTATGGCGAACAAAGCAGTACAAAAGGGGGTGGTGATGGACGGAGCATCAGAACCAATCAAACACTCACACCCAGTCAACAGATCTGGGTTTGATCCATCACCGTTCTTTAGCCCACTCTGCTACCGCAGTTCGGACTTGGCCATATGCAAATCAGTCTGACCCTGTGACTCACGGGAACAGTCCAGCCCGAACTGCCGAGCCATGCCTTCCCTGGACCGGAAACAAGCTTCCTAGGACCGGTTTCTGGCATTTCAGCCGTCTTCAGCCAGGCTTGCTTGAATCCAATGGCAAAGTGAGCAAGGGACTCACGTCTGAGCATACCCAGCCAACTTATGGCGAACAAAGCGGTACAAAAGAGGGTGGCGATGGACAGAGCATCAGAGCCAATCAAACACTCACACCCAGTCAACAGACCTGGGTTTGATCTATCACCGTTCTTTAGCCCATTCTGCCACCTCAGTTCAGACATGGCCATATGCAAATCAGTCTGACCCTGTGCCTCATGGGAACAGTCCAGCCCGAACTGCCAAGCCATGCCTTCCCTGGACCGGAAACAAGTTTCCTAGGACCGGTTTCTGGCATTTCAGCCGTCTTCAGCCAGGCTTGCTTGAATCCAGTGGCAAAGTGAGCAAGGGAATCACGTATGAGCATACCCTTCCAACTAATGGCGAACAAAGCGGTACAAAAGAGGGTTGCGATGGACAGAGCATCAGAACCAATCAAACACTCACACCCAGTCAACAGACCTGGGTTTGATCCATCACCGTTATTTAGCCCACTCTGCCACCCCAGTTCAGACATGGCCATATGCAAATCAGTCTGACCCTGTGCCTCATGGGAACAGTCCAGCCCGAACTGCCAAGCCATGCCTTCCCTGGACCGGAAACAAGCTTCCTAGGACCAGTTTCTGGCATTTCAGCCATCTTCAGCCAGGCTTGCTTGAATACAGTGGCTTAGTGAGCAAGGGACTCATGTCTGAGCATACCCTGCCAACTTATGGCGAACAAAGCGGTACAAAAGGGGGTGGCGATGGACGGAGCATCAGAACCAATCAAACACTCACACCCAGTCAACAGACCTGGGTTTGATCCATCACCGTTCTTTAGCCCACTCTGCCACCCCAGTTCAGACATGGCCATATGCAAATCAGTCTGACCCTGTGCCTCATGGGAACAGTCCAGCCCGAACTGCCAAGCCATGCCTTCCCTGGACCGGAAACAAGCTTCCTAGGACCGGTTTCTGGCATTTCAGCCGTCTTCAGCCAGGCTTGCTTGAATCCAATGGCAAAGTGAGCAAGGGACTCACGTCTGAGCATACCCAGCCAACTTATGGCGAACAAAGCGGTACAAAAGAGGGTGGCGATGGACAGAGCATCAGAACCAATCAAACACTCACACCCAGTCAACAGACCTGGGTTTGATCTATCACCGTTCTTTAGCCCACTCTGCCACCCCAGTTCAGACATGGCCATATGCAAATCAGTCTGACCCTGTGCCTCATGGGAACAGTCCAGCCCGAACTGCCAAGCCATGCCTTCCCTGGACCGGAAACAAGCTTCCTAGGACCGGTTTCTGGCATTTCAGCCGTCTTCAGCCAGGCTTGCTTGAATCCAGTGGCAAAGTGAGCAAGGGACTCACGTATGAGCATACCCTTCCAACTAATGGCGAACAAAGCCGTACAAAAGAGGGTGGCGATGGACAGAGCATCAGAACCAATCAAACACTCACACCCAGTCAACAGACCTGGGTTTGATCCATCACCGTTCTTTAGCCCACTCTGCCACCCCAGTTCAGACATGGCCATATGCAAATCAGTCTGACCCTGTGCCTCATGGGAACAGTCCAGCCCGAACTGCCAAGCCATGCCTTCCCTGGACCGGAAACAAGCTTCCTAGGACCGGTTTCTGGCATTTCAGCCGTCTTCAGCCAGGCTTGCTTGAATCCAGTGGCAAAGTGAGCAAGGGACTCACGTATGAGCATACCCTTCCAACTAATGGCGAACAAAGCCGTACAAAAGAGGGTGGCGATGGACAGAGCATCAGAACCAATCAAACACTCACACCCAGTCAACAGACCTGGGTTTGATCCATCACCGTTCTTTAGCCCACTCTGCCACCCCAGTTCAGACATGGCCATATGCAAATCAGTCTGACCCTGTGCCTCATGGGAACAGTCCAGCCCGAACTGCCAAGCCATGCCTTCCCTGGGCCGGAAACAAGCTTCCTAGGACCGGTTTCTGGCATTTCAGCCGTCTTCAGCCAGGCTTGTTTGAATCCAGTGGCAAAGTGAGCAAGGGACTCACGTCTGAGCATACCCTGCCAACTTATTGCGAACAAAGCGGTACAAAAGAGGGTGTCGATGGACGGAGCATTAGAACCAATCAAACACTCACACCCAGTCAACAGACCTGGGTTTGATCTATCACCGTTCTCTAGCCCACTCTGCCACCCCAGTTCAGACATGGCCATTTGCAAATCAGTCTGACCCTGTGCCTCATGGGAACAGTCCAGCCCGAACTGCCAAGCCATGCCTTCCCTGGGCCGGAAACAAGCTTCCTAGGACCGGTTTCTGGCATTTCAGCCGTCTTCAGCCAGGCTTGCTTGAATCCAGTGGCAAAGTGAGCAAGGGACTCACGTCTGAGCATACCCTGCCAACTTATGGCGAACAAAGCAGTACAAAAGGGGGTGGTGATGGACGGAGCATCAGAACCAATCAAACACTCACACCCAGTCAACAGATCTGGGTTTGATCCATCACCGTTCTTTAGCCCACTCTGCTACCGCAGTTCGGACTTGGCCATATGCAAATCAGTCTGACCCTGTGACTCACGGGAACAGTCCAGCCCGAACTGCCGAGCCATGCCTTCCCTGGACCGGAAACAAGCTTCCTAGGACCGGTTTCTGGCATTTCAGCCGTCTTCAGCCAGGCTTGCTTGAATCCAATGGCAAAGTGAGCAAGGGACTCACGTCTGAGGATACCCAGCCAACTTATGGCGAACAAAGCGGTACAAAAGAGGGTGGCGATGGACAGAGCATCAGAGCCAATCAAACACTCACACCCAGTCAACAGACCTGGGTTTGATCTATCACCGTTCTTTAGCCCACTCTGCCACCCCAGTTCAGACATGGCCATATGCAAATCAGTCTGACCCTGTGCCTCATGGGAATAGTCCAGCCCGAACTGCCAAGCCATGCCTTCCCTGGACCGGAAACAAGCTTCCTAGGACCGGTTTCTGGCATTTCAGCCGTCTTCAGCCAGGCTTGCTTGAATCCAGTGGCAAAGTGAGCAAGGGACTCACGTATGAGCATACCCTGCCAACTTATGGCGAACAAAGCGGTACAAAAGGGGGTGGTGATGGACGGAGCATCAGAACCAATCAAACACTCACACCCAGTCAACAGATCTGGGTTTGATCCATCACCGTTCTTTAGCCCACTCTGCCACCCCAGTTCAGACATGGCCATATGCAAATCAGTCTGACCCTGTGCCTCATGGGAACAGTCCAGCCCGAACTGCCAAGCCATGCCTTCCCTGGACCGGAAACAAGCTTCCTAGGACCGGTTTCTGGCATGTCAGCCGTCTTCAGCCGGGCTTGCTTGAATCCAGTGGCAAAGTGAGCAAGGGACTCACGTCTGAGCATACCCTGCCAACTTATGGCCAACAAAGCGGTTCAAAAGGGGGTGGTGATGGACGGAGCATCAGAACCAATCAAACACTCACACCCAGTCAACAGATCTGGGTTTGATCCATCACCGTTCTTTAGCCCACTCTGCCACCCCAGTTCAGACATGGCCATATGCAAATCAGTCTGACCCTGTGCCTCATGGGAACAGTCCAGCCCGAACTGCCAAGCCATGCCTTCCTTGGACCGGAAACAAGCTTCCTAGGACCGGTTTCTGGCATTTCAGCCGTCTTCAGCCGGGCTTGCTTGAATCCAGTGGCAAAGTGAGCAAGGGACTCACGTCTGAGCATACCCTGCCAACTTATGGCGAACAAAGCGGTACAAAAGGGGGTGGCGATGGACGGAGCATCAGAACCAATCAAACACTCACACCCAGTCAACAGACCTGGGTTTGATCCATCACCGTTCTTTAGCCCACGCTGCCACCCCAGTTCAGACATGGCCATATGCAAATCAGTCTGACCCTGTGCCTCATGGGAACAATCCAGCCCGAACTGCCAAGTCATGCCTTCCCTGGACCGGAAACAAGCTTCCTAGGACCGGTTTCTGGCATTTCAGCCGTCTTTAGCCAGGCTTACTTGAATCCAGTGGCAAAGTGAGCAAGGGACTCACGTCTGAGCATACCCTGCCAACTTATGGCGAACAAAGCGGTACAAAAGGGGGTGGTGATGGACAGAGCATCAGAACCAATCAAACACTCACACCCAGTCAACAGATCTGGGTTTGATCCATCACCGTTCTTTAGCCCACTCTGCTACCGCAGTTCGGACTTGGCCATATGCAAATCAGTCTGACCCTGTGCCTCATGGGAACAGTCCAGCCCGAACTGCCGAGCCATGCCTTCCCTGGACCGGAAACAAGCTTCCTAGGACCGGTTTCTGGCATTTCAGCCGTCTTCAGCCAGGCTTGCTTGAATCCAATGGCAAATGAGCAAGGGACTCACGTCTGAGCATACCCAGCCAACTTATGGCGAACAAAGCGGTACAAAAGAGGGTGGCGATGGACAGAGCATCAGAGCCAATCAAACACTCACACCCAGTCAACAGACCTGGGTTTGATCTATCACCGTTCTGTAGCCCACTCTGCCACCCCAGTTCAGACATGGCCATATGCAAATCAGTCTGACCCTGTGCCTCATGGGAATAGTCCAGCCCGAACTGCCAAGCCATGCCTTCCCTGGACCAGAAACAAGCTTCCTAGGACCGGTTTCTGGCATTTCAGCCGTCTTCAGCCAGGCTTGCTTGAATCCAGTGGCAAAGTGAGCAAGGGACTCACGTATGAGCATACCCTTCCAACTAATGGCGAACAAAGCGGTACAAAAGAGGGTTGCGATGGACAGAGCATCAGAACCAATCAAACACTCACACCCAGTCAACAGACCTGGGTTTGATCCATCACCGTTCTTTAGCCCACTCTGCCACCCCAGTTCAGACATGGCCATATGCAAATCAGTCTGACCCTGTGCCTCATGGGAACAGTCCAGCCCGAACTGCCAAGCCATGCCTTCCCTGGGCTGGAAACAAGCTTCCTAGGACCGGTTTCTGGCATTTCAGCCGTCTTCAGCCAGGCTTGTTTGAATCCAGTGGCAAAGTGAGCAAGGGACTCACGTCTGAGCATACCCTGCCAACTTATTGCGAACAAAGCGGTACAAAAGAGGGTGTCGATGGACGGAGCATCAGAACCAATCAAACACTCACACCCAGTCAACAGACCTGGGTTTGATCCATCACCGTTCTCTAGCCCACTCTGCCACCCCAGTTCAGACATGGCCATATGCAAATCAGTCTGACCCTGTGCCTCATGGGAACAGTCCAGCCCGAACTGCCAAGCCATGCCTTCCCTGGACCGGAAACAAGCTTCCTAGGACCAGTTTCTGGCATTTCAGCCGTCTTCAGCCAGGCTTGCTTGAATCCAGTGGCTTAGTGAGCAAGGGACTCACGTCTGAGCATACCCTGCCAACTTATGGCGAACAAAGCGGTACAAAAGGGGGTGGCGATGGACGGAGCATCAGAACCAATCAAACACTCACACCCAGTCAACAGACCTGGGTTTGATCCATCACCGTTCTTTAGCCCACTCTGCCACCCCAGTTCAGACATGGCCATATGCAAATCAGTCTGACCCTGTGCCTCATGGGAACAGTCCAGCCCGAACTGCCAAGCCATGCCTTCCCTGGACAGGGAACAAGCTACCTAGGACCGGTTTCTGGCATTTCAGCCGTCTTCAGCCAGGCTTGCTTGAATCCAGTGGCAAAGTGAGCAAGGGACTCACGTCTGAGCATACCCTGCCAACTTATGGCGAACAAAGCGGTACAAAAGGGGGTGGTGATGGACGGAGCATCAGAACCAATCAAACACTCACACCCAGTCAACAGATCTGGGTTTGATCCATCACCGTTCTTTAGCCCACTCTGCCACCCCAGTTCAGACATGGCCATATGCAAATCAGTCTGACCCTGTGCCTCATGGGAACAGTCCAGCCCGAACTGCCAAGCCATGCCTTCCCTGGACCGGAAAAAAGCTTCCTAGGACCGGTTTCTGGCATGTCAGCCGTCTTCAGTCGGGCTTGCTTGAATCCAGTGGCAAAGTGAGCAAGGGACTCACGTCTGAGCATACCCTGCCAACTTATGGCCAACAAAGCGGTTCAAAAGGGGGTGGTGATGGACGGAGCATCAGAACCAATCAAACACTCACACCCAGTCAACAGATCTGGGTTTGATCCATCACCGTTCTTTAGCCCACTCTGCCACCCCAGTTCAGACATGGCCATATGCAAATCAGTCTGACCCTGTGCCTCATGGGAACAGTCCAGCCCGAACTGCCAAGCCATGCCTTCCTTGGACCGGAAACAAGCTTCCTAGGACCGGTTTCTGGCATTTCAGCCGTCTTCAGCCGGGCTTGCTTGAATCCAGTGGCAAAGTGAGCAAGGGACTCACGTCTGAGCATACCCTGCCAACTTATGGCGAACAAAGCGGTACAAAAGGGGGTGGCGATGGACGGAGCATCAGAACCAATCAAACACTCACACCCAGTCAACAGACCTGGGTTTGATCCATCACCGTTCTTTAGCCCACGCTGCCACCCCAGTTCAGACATGGACATATGCAAATCAGTCTGACCCTGTGCCTCATGGGAACAATCCAGCCCGAACTGCCAAGTCATGCCTTCCCTGGACCGGAAACAAGCTTCCTAGGACCGGTTTCTGGCATTTCAGCCGTCTTCAGCCAGGCTTGCTTGAATCCAGTGGCAAAGTGAGCAAGGGACTCACGTCTGAGCATACCCTGCCAACTTATGGCGAACAAAGCGGTACAAAAGGGGGTGGCGATGGACGGAGCATCAGAACCAATCAAACACTCACACCCAGTCAACAGACCTGGGTTTGATCCATCACCGTTCTTTAGCCCACTCTGCCACCCCAGTTCAGACATGGCCATATGCAAATCAGTCTGATCCTGTGCCTCATGGGAACAGTCCAGCCGGAACTGCCAAGCCATGCCTTCCCTGGACCGGAAACAAGCTTCCTAGGACCGGTTTCTGGCATTTCAGCCGTCTTTAGCCAGGCTTACTTGAATCCAGTGGCAAAGTGAGCAAGGGACTCACGTCTGAGCATACCCTGCCAACTTATGGCGAACAAAGCAGTACAAAAGGGGGTGGTGATGGACGGAGCATCAGAACCAATCAAACACTCACACCGAGTCAACAGATCTGGGTTTGATCCATCACCGTTCTTTAGCCCACTCTGCTACCGCAGTTCGGACTTGGCCATATGCAAATCAGTCTGACCCTGTGCCTCATGGGAACAGTCCAGCCCGAACTGCCGAGCCATGCCTTCCCTGGACCGGAAACAAGCTTCCTAGGACCGGTTTCTGGCATTTCAGCCGTCTTCAGCCAGGCTTGCTTGAATCCAGTGGCAAAGTGAGCAAGGGACTCACGTATGAGCATACCCTTCCAACTAATGGCGAACAAAGCGGTACAAAAGAGGGTTGCGATGGACAGAGCATCAGAACCAATCAAACACTCACACCCAGTCAACAGACCTGGGTTTGATCCATCACCGTTCTTTAGCCCACTCTGCCACCCCAGTTCAGACATGGCCATATGCAAATCAGTCTGACCCTGTGCCTCATGGGAACAGTCCAGCCCGAACTGCCAAGCCATGCCTTCCCTGGGCTGGAAACAAGCTTCCTAGGACCGGTTTCTGGCATTTCAGCCGTCTTCAGCCAGGCTTGTTTGAATCCAGTGGCAAAGTGAGCAAGGGACTCACGTCTCAGCATACCCTGCCAACTTATTGCGAACAAAGCGGTACAAAAGAGGGTGTCGATGGACGGAGCATCAGAACCAATCAAACACTCACACCCAGTCAACAGACCTGGGTTTGATCCATCACCGTTCTCTAGCCCACTCTGCCACCCCAGTTCAGACATGGCCATATGCAAATCAGTCTGACCCTGTGCCTCATGGGAACAGTCCAGCCCGAACTGCCAAGCCATGCCTTCCCTGGACCGGAAACAAGCTTCCTAGGACCAGTTTCTGGCATTTCAGCCGTCTTCAGCCAGGCTTGCTTGAATCCAGTGGCTTAGTGAGCAAGGGACTCACGTCTGAGCATACCCTGCCAACTTATGGCGAACAAAGCGGTACAAAAGGGGGTGGCGATGGACGGAGCATCAGAACCAATCAAACACTCACACCCAGTCAACAGACCTGGGTTTGATCCATCACCGTTCTTTAGCCCACTCTGCCACCCCAGTTCAGACATGGCCATATGCAAATCAGTCTGACCCTGTGCCTCATGGGAACAGTCCAGCCCGAACTGCCAAGCCATGCCTTCCCTGGACAGGGAACAAGCTTCCTAGGACCGGTTTCTGGCATTTCAGCCGTCTTCAGCCAGGCTTGCTTGAATCCAGTGGCAAAGTGAGCAAGGGACTCACGTCTGAGCATACCCTTCCAACTTATGGCGAACAAAGCGGTACAAAAGGGGGTGGTGATAGACGGAGCATCAGAACCAATCAAACACTCACACCCAGTCAACAGATCTGGGTTTGATCCATCACCGTTCTTTAGCCCACTCTGCCACCCCAGTTCAGACATGGCCATATGCAAATCAGACTGACCCTGTGCCTCATGGGAACAGTCCAGCCCGAACTGCCAAGCCATGCCTTCCTTGGACCGGAAACAAGCTTCCTAGGACCGGTTTCTGGCATTTCAGCCGTCTTCAGCCGGGCTTGCTTGAATCCAGTGGCAAAGTGAGCAAGGGACTCACGTCTGAGCATACCCTGCCAACTTATGGTGAACAAAGCGGTACAAAAGGGGGTGGCGATGGACGGAGCATCAGAACCAATCAAACACTCACACCCAGTCAACAGACCTGGGTTTGATCCATCACCGTTCTTTAGCCCACGCTGCCACCCCAGTTCAGATATGGCCATATGCAAATCAGTCTGACCCTGTGCCTCATGGGAACAATCCAGCCCGAACTGCCAAGTCATGCCTTCCCTGGACCGGAAACAAGCTTCCTAGGACCGGTTTCTGGCATTTCAGCCGTCTTCAGCCAGGCTTGCTTGAATCCAGTGGCAAAGTGAGCAAGGGACTCACGTCTGAGCATACCCTGCCAACTTATGGCGAACAAAGCGGTACAAAAGGGGGTGGCGATGGACGGAGCATCAGAACCAATCAAACACTCACACCCAGTCAACAGACCTGGGTTTGATCCATCACCGTTCTTTAGCCCACTCTGCCACCCCAGTTCAGACATGGCCATATGCAAATCAGTCTGATCCTGTGCCTCATGGGAACAGTCCAGCCGGAACTGCCAAGCCATGCCTTCCCTGGACTGGAAACAAGCTTCCTAGGACCGGTTTCTGGCATTTCAGCCGTCTTTAGCCAGGCTTACTTGAATCCAGTGGCAAAGTGAGCAAGGGACTCACGTCTGAGCATACCCTGCCAACTTATGGCGAACAAAGCGGTACAAAAGGGGGTGGTGATGGACAGAGCATCAGAACCAATCAAACACTCACACCCAGTCAACAGATCTGGGTTTGATCCATCACCGTTCTTTAGCCCACTCTGCCACCCCAGTTCAGACATGGCCATATGCAAATCAGTCTGACCCTGTGCCTCATGGGAACAATCCAGCCCGAACTGCCAAGCCATGCCTTCCCTGGACCGGAAACAAGCTTCCTAGGACCGGTTTCTGGCATTTCAGCCGGCTTCAGCCAGGCTTGCTTGAATCCAGTGGCAAAGTGAGCAAGGGACTCACGTCTGAGCATACCCTGCCAACTTATGGCGAACAAAGCGGTACAAAAAGGGGTGGTGATGGACGGAGCATCAGAACCAATCAAACACTCACACCCAGTCAACAGATCTGGGTTTGATCCATCACCGTTCTTTAGCCCACTCTGCCACCCCAGTTCAGACATGGCCATATGCAAATCAGTCTGACCCTGTGCCACATGGGAACAGTCCAGCCCGAACTGACAAGCCATGCCTTCCCTGGACCGGAAACAAGCTTCCTAGGACTGGTTTCTGGCATTTCAGCCGTCTTCAGCCAGGCTTGCTTGAATCCAGTGGCAAAGTGAGCAAGGGACTCACGTCTGAGCATACCCTGCCAACTTATGGCGAACAAAGCAGTACAAAAGGGGGTGGTGATGGACGGAGCATCAGAACCAATCAAACACTCACACCCAGTCAACAGATCTGGGTTTGATCCATCACCGTTCTTTAGCCCACTCTGCTACCGCAGTTCAGACTTGGCCATATGCAAATCAGTCTGACCCTGTGCCTCATGGGAACAGTCCAGCCCGAACTGCCGAGCCATGCCTTCCCTGGACCGGAAACAAGCTTCCTAGGACCGGTTTCTGGCATTTCAGCCGTCTTCAGCCAGGCTTGCTTGAATCCAATGGCAAAGTGAGCAAGGGACTCACGTCTGAGCATACCCAGCCAACTTATGGCGAACAAAGCGGTTCAAAAGAGGGTGGCGATGGACAGAGCATCAGAACCAATCAAACACTCACACCCAGTCAACAGATCTGGGTTTGATCCATCACCGTTCTTTAGCCCACTCTGCTACCGCAGTTCGGACTTGGCCATATGCAAATCAGTCTGACCCTGTGCCTCATGGGAACAGTCCAGCCCGAACTGCCGAGCCATGCCTTCCCTGGACCGGAAACAAGCTTCCTAGGACCGGTTTCTGGCATTTCAGCCGTCTTCAGCCAGGCTTGCTTTAATCCAATGGCAAAGTGAGCAAGGGACTCACGTCTGAGCATACCCAGCCAACTTATGGCGAACAAAGCGGTACAAAAGAGGGTGGCGATGGACAGAGCATCAGAGCCAATCAAACACTCACACCCAGTCAACAGACCTGGGTTTGATCTATCACCGTTCTGTAGCCCACTCTGCCACCCCAGTTCAGACATGGCCATATGCAAATCAGTCTGACCCTGTGCCTCATGGGAATAGTCCAGCCCGAACTGCCAAGCCATGCCTTCCCTGGACCGGAAACAAGCTTCCTAGGACCGGTTTCTGGCATTTCAGCCGTCTTCAGCCAGGCTTGCTTGAATCCAGTGGCAAAGTGAGCAAGGGACTCACGTATGAGCATACCCTTCCAACTAATGGCGAACAAAGCGGTACAAAAGAGGGTTGCGATGGACAGAGCATCAGAACCAATCAAACACTCACACCCAGTCAACAGACCTGGGTTTGATCCATCACCGTTCTTTAGCCCACTCTGCCACCCCAGTTCAGACATGGCCATATGCAAATCAGTCTGACCCTGTGCCTCATGGGAACAGTCCAGCCCGAACTGCCAAGCCATGCCTTCCCTGGGCTGGAAACAAGCTTCCTAGGACCGGTTTCTGGCATTTCAGCCGTCTTCAGCCAGGCTTGTTTGAATCCAGTGGCAAAGTGAGCAAGGGACTCACGTCTGAGCATACCCTGCCAACTTATTGCGAACAAAGCGGTACAAAAGAGGGTGTCGATGGACGGAGCATCAGAACCAATCAAACACTCACACCCAGTCAACAGACCTGGGTTTGATCCATCACCGTTCTCTAGCCCACTCTGCCACCCCAGTTCAGACATGGCCATATGCAAATCAGTCTGACCCTGTGCCTCATGGGAACAGTCCAGCCCGAACTGCCAAGCCATGCCTTCCCTGGACCGGAAACAAGCTTCCTAGGACCAGTTTCTGGCATTTCAGCCGTCTTCAGCCAGGCTTGCTTGAATCCAGTGGCTTAGTGAGCAAGGGACTCACGTCTGAGCATACCCTGCCAACTTATGGCGAACAAAGCGGTACAAAAGGGGGTGGCGATGGACGGAGCATCAGAACCAATCAAACACTCACACCCAGTCAACAGACCTGGGTTTGATCCATCACCATTCTTTAGCCCACGCTGCCACCCCAGTTCAGACATGGCCATATGCAAATCAGTCTGACCCTGTGCCTCATGGGAACAGTCCAGCCCGAACTGCCAAGCCATGCCTTCCCTGGACAGGGAACAAGCTTCCTAGGACCGGTTTCTGGCATTTCAGCCGTCCTCAGCCAGGCTTGCTTGAATACAGTGGCAAAGTGAGCTAGGGACTCACGTCTGAGCATACCCTGCCAACTTATGGCGAACAAAGCGGTACAAAAGGCGGTGGTGATGGACGGAGCATCAGAACCAATCAAACACTCACACCCAGTCAACAGATCTGGGTTTGATCCATCACCGTTCTTTAGCCCACTCTGCCACCCCAGTTCAGACATGGCCATATGCAAATCAGTATGACCCTGTGCCTCATGGGAACAGTCCAGCCCGAACTGCCAAGCCATGCCTTCCCTGGACCGGAAACAAGCTTCCTAGGACCGGTTTCTGGCATTTCAGCCATCTTCAGCTGGGCTTGCTTGAATCCAGTGGCAAAGTGAGCAAGGGACTCACGTCTGAGCATACCCTGCCAACTTATGGCCAACAAAGCGGTTCAAAAGGGGGTGGTGATGGACGGAGCATCAGAACCAATCAAACACTCACACCCAGTCAACAGATCTGGGTTTGATCCATCACCGTTCTTTAGCCCACTCTGCCACCGCAGTTCAGACATGGCCATATGCAAATCAGTCTGACCCTGTGCCTCATGGGAACAGTCCAGCCCGAACTGCCAAGCCATGCCTTCCTTGGACCGGAAACAAGCTTCCTAGGACCGGTTTCTGGCATTTCAGCCGTCTTCAGCCGGGCTTGCTTGAATCCAGTGGCAAAGTGAGCAAGGGACTCACGCCTGAGCATACCCTGCCAACTTATGGCGAACAAAGCGGTACAAAAGGGGGTGGTGATGGACGGAGCATCAGAAACAATCAAACACTCACACCCAGTCAACAGATCTGGGTTTGATCCATCACCGTTCTTTAGCCCACTCTGCCACCCCAGTTCAGACATGGCCATATGCAAATCAGTCTGACCCTGTGCCTCATGGGAACAGTCCAGCCCGAACTGCCAAGCCATGCCTTCCCTGGACCGGAAATGAGCTTCCTAGGACCGGTTTCTGGCATTTCAGCCGTCTTCAGCCAGGCTTGCTTGAATCCAGTGGCAAAGTGAGCAAGGGACTCACGTCTGAGCATACCCTGCCAACTTATGGCGAACAAAGCGGTACAAAAGAGGGTGGCGATGGACGGAGCATCAGAACCAATCAAACACTCACACCCAGTCAACAGACCTGGGTTTGATCCATCACCGTTCTTTAGCCCACTCTGCCACCCCAGTTCAGACATGGCCATATGCAAATCAGTCTGACCCTGTGCCTCATGGGAACAGTCCAGCCCGAACTGCCAAGCCATGCCTTCCCTGGACCGGAAACAAGCTTCCTAGGACCGGTTTCTGGCATTTCAGCCGTCTTCAGCCAGGCTTGCTTGAATCCAGTGGCAAAGTGAGCAAGGGACTCACGTCTGAGCATACCCTGCCAACTTATGGCGAACAAAGCGGTACAAAAGGGGGTGGCGATGGACGGAGCATCAGAACCAATCAAACACTCACACCCAGTCAACAGACCTGGGTTTGATCCATCACCGTTCTTTAGCCCACGCTGCCACCCCAGTTCAGACATGGCCATATGCAAATCAGTCTGACCCTGTGCCTCATGGGAACAGTCCAGCCCGAACTGCCAAGTCATGCCTTCCCTGGACCGGAAACAAGCTTCCTAGGACCGGTTTCTGGCATTTCAGCCGTCTTCAGCCAGGCTTGCTTGAATCCAGTGGCAAAGTGAGCAAGGGACTCACGTCTGAGCATACCCTGCCAACTTATGGTGAACAAAGCGGTACAAAAGGGGGTGGCGATGGACGGAGCATCAGAACCAATCAAACACTCACACCCAGTCAACAGACCTGGGTTTGATCCATCACCGTTCTTTAGCCCACTCTGCCACCCCAGTTCAGACATGGCCATATGCAAATCAGTCTGATCCTGTGCCTCATGGGAACAGTCCAGCCGGAACTGCCAAGCCATGCCTTCCCTGGACCGGAAACAAGCTTCCTAGGACCGGTTTCTGGCATTTCAGCCGTCTTTAGCCAGGCTTACTTGAATCCAGTGGCAAAGTGAGCAAGGGACTCACGTCTGAGCATACCCTGCCAACTTATGGCGAACAAAGCGGTACAAAAGGGGGTGGTGATGGACAGAGCATCAGAACCAATCAAACACTCACACCCAGTCAACAGATCTGGGTTTGATCCATCACCGTTCTTTAGCCCACTCTGCCACCGCAGTTCAGACATGGCCATATGCAAATCAGTCTGACCCTGTGCCACATGGGAACAGTCCAGCCCGAACTGCCAAGCCATGCCTTCCCTGGACCGGAAACAAGCTTCCTAGGACCGGTTTCTGGCATTTCAGCCGTCTTCAGCCAGGCTTGCTTGAATCCAGTGGCAAAGTGAGCAAGGGACTCACGTCTGAGCATACCCTGCCAACTTATGGCGAACAAAGCAGTACAAAAGGGGGTGGTGATGGACGGAGCATCAGAACCAATCAAACACTCACACCCAGTCAACAGATCTGGGTTTGATCCATCACCGTTCTTTAGCCCACTCTGCTACCGCAGTTCAGACTTGGCCATATGCAAATCAGTCTGACCCTGTGCCTCATGGGAACAGTCCAGCCCGAACTGCCGAGCCATGCCTTCCCTGGACCGGAAACAAGCTTCCTAGGACCGGTTTCTGGCATTTCAGCCGTCTTCAGCCAGGCTTGCTTGAATCCAATGGCAAAGTGAGCAAGGGACTCACGTCTGAGCATACCCAGCCAACTTATGGCGAACAAAGCGGTACAAAAGAGGGTGGCGATGGACAGAGCATCAGAACCAATCAAACACTCACACCCAGTCAACAGACCTGGGTTTGATCTATCACCGTTCTTTGGCCCACTCTGCCACCCCAGTTCAGACATGGCCATATGCAAATCAGTCTGACCCTGTGCCTCATGGGATCAGTCCAGCCCGAACTGCCAAGCCATGCCTTCCCTGGACCGGAAACAAGCTTCCTAGGACCGGTTTCTGGCATTTCAGCCGTCTTCAGCCAGGCTTGCTTGAATCCAGTGGCAAAGTGAGCAAGGGACTCACGTATGAGCATACCCTTCCAACTAATGGCGAACAAAGCGGTACAAAAGAGGGTGAGGATGGACAGAGCATCAGAACCAATCAAACACTCACACCCAGACAACAGACCTGGGTTTGATCCATCACCGTTCTTTAGCCCACTCTGCCACCCCAGTTCAGACATGGCCATATGCAAATCAGTCTGACCCTGTGCCTCATGGGAACAGTCCAGCCCGAACTGCCAAGCCATGCCTTCCCTGGGCCGGAAACAAGCTTCCTAGGACCGGTTTCTGGCATTTCAGCCGTCTTCAGCCAGGCTTGTTTGAATCCAGTGGCAAAGTGAGCAAGGGACTCACGTCTGAGCATAGCCTGCCAACTTATTGCGAACAAAGCGGTACAAAAGAGGGTGTCGATGGACGGAGCATTAGAACCAATCAAACACTCACACCCAGTCAACAGACCTGGGTTTGATCTATCACCGTTCTCTAGCCCACTCTGCCACCCCAGTTCAGACATGGCCATTTGCAAATCAGTCTGACCCTGTGCCTCATGGGAACAATCCAGCCCGAACTGCCAAGCCATGCCTTCCCTGGACCGGAAACAAGCTTCCTAGGACCGGTTTCTGGCATTTCAGCCGGCTTCAGCCAGGCTTGCTTGAATCCAGTGGCAAAGTGAGCAAGGGACTCACGTCTGAGCATACCCTGCCAACTTATGGCGAACAAAGCGGTACAAAAAGGGGTGGTGATGGACGGAGCATCAGAACCAATCAAACACTCACACCCAGTCAACAGATCTGGGTTTGATCCATCACCGTTCTTTAGCCCACTCTGCCACCCCAGTTCAGACATGGCCATATGCAAATCAGTCTGACCCTGTGCCACATGGGAACAGTCCAGCCCGAACTGCCAAGCCATGCCTTCCCTGGACCGGAAACAAGCTTCCTAGGACCGGTTTCTGGCATTTCAGCCGTCTTCAGCCAGGCTTGCTTGAATCCAGTGGCAAAGTGAGCAAGGGACTCACGTCTGAGCATACCCTGCCAACTTATGGCGAACAAAGCAGTACAAAAGGGGGTGGTGATGGACGGAGCATCAGAACCAATCAAACACTCACACCCAGTCAACAGATCTGGGTTTGATCCATCACTGTTCTTTAGCCCACTCTGCTACCGCAGTTCGGACTTTGCCATATGCAAATCAGTCTGACCCTGTGCCTCATGGGAACAGTCCAGCCCGAACTGCCGAGCCATGCCTTCCCTGGACCGGAAACAAGCTTCCTAGGACCGGTTTCTGGCATTTCAGCCGTCTTCAGCCAGGCTTGCTTCAATCCAATGGCAAAGTGAGCAAGGGACTCACGTCTGAGCATACCCAGCCAACTTATGGCGAACAAAGCGGTACAAAAGAGGGTGGCGATGGACAGAGCATCAGAGCCAATCAAACACTCACACCCAGTCAACAGACCTGGGTTTGATCTATCACCGTTCTGTAGCCCACTCTGCCACCCCAGTTCAGACATGGCCATATGCAAATCAGTCTGACCCTGTGCCTCATGGGAATAGTCCAGCCCGAACTGCCAAGCCATGCCTTCCCTGGACCGGAAACAAGCTTCCTAGGACCGGTTTCTGGCATTTCAGCCGTCTTCAGCCAGGCTTGCTTGAATCCAGTGGCAAAGTGAGCAAGGGACTCACGTATGAGCATACCCTTCCAACTAATGGCGAACAAAGCGGTACAAAAGAGGGTTGCGATGGACAGAGCATCAGAACCAATCAAACACTCACACCCAGTCAACAGACCTGGGTTTGATCCATCACCGTTCTTTAGCCCACTCTGCCACCCCAGTTCAGACATGGCCATATGCAAATCAGTCTGACCCTGTGCCTCATGGGAACAGTCCAGCCCGAACTGCCAAGCCATGCCTTCCCTGGGCTGGAAACAAGCTTCCTAGGACCGGTTTCTGGCATTTCAGCCGTCTTCAGCCAGGCTTGTTTGAATCCAGTGGCAAAGTGAGCAAGGGACTCACGTCTGAGCATACCCTGCCAACTTATTGCGAACAAAGCGGTACAAAAGAGGGTGTCGATGGACGGAGCATCAGAACCAATCAAACACTCACACCCAGTCAACAGACCTGGGTTTGATCCATCACCGTTCTCTAGCCCACTCTGCCACCCCAGTTCAGACATGGCCATATGCAAATCAGTCTGACCCTGTGCCTCATGGGAACAGTCCAGCCCGAACTGCCAAGCCATGCCTTCCCTGGACCGGAAACAAGCTTCCTAGGACCAGTTTCTGGCATTTCAGCCGTCTTCAGCCAGGCTTGCTTGAATCCAGTGGCTTAGTGAGCAAGGGACTCACGTCTGAGCATACCCTGCCAACTTATGGCGAACAAAGCGGTACAAAAGGGGGTGGCGATGGACGGAGCATCAGAACCAATCAAACACTCACACCCAGTCAACAGACCTGGGTTTGATCCATCACCGTTCTTTAGCCCACTCTGCCACCCCAGTTCAGACATGGCCATATGCAAATCAGTCTGACCCTGTGCCTCATGGGAACAGTCCAGCCCGAACTGCCAAGCCATGCCTTCCCTGGACAGGGAACAAGCTTCCTAGGACCGATTTCTGGCATTTCAGCCGTCTTCAGCCAGGCTTGCTTGAATCCAGTGGCAAAGTGAGCAAGGGACTCACGTCTGAGCATACCCTGCCAACTTATGGCGAACCAAGCGGTACAAAAGGGGGTGGTGATGGACGGAGCATCAGAACCAATCAAACACTCACACCCAGTCAACAGATCTGGGTTTGATCCATCACCGTTCTTTAGCCCACTCTGCCACCCCAGTTCAGACATGGCCATATGCAAATCAGTCTGACCCTGTGCCTCATGGGAACAGTCCAGCCCGAACTGCCAAGCCATGCCTTCCCTGGACCGGAAAAAAGCTTCCTAGGACCGGTTTCTGGCATGTCAGCCGTCTTCAGCCGGGCTTGCTTGAATCCAGTGGCAAAGTGAGCAAGGGACTCACGTCTGAGCATACCCTGCCAACTTATGGCCAACAAAGCGGTTCAAAAGGGGGTGGTGATGGACGGAGCATCAGAACCAATCAAACACTCACACCCAGTCAACAGATCTGGGTTTGATCCATCACCGTTCTTTAGCCCACTCTGCCACCCCAGTTCAGACATGGCCATATGCAAATCAGTCTGACCCTGTGCCTCATGGGAACAGTCCAGCCCGAACTGCCAAGCCATGCCTTCCTTGGACCGGAAACAAGCTTCCTAGGACCGGTTTCTGGCATTTCAGCCGTCTTCAGCCGGGCTTGCTTGAATCCAGTGGCAAAGTGAGCAAGGGACTCACGTCTGAGCATACCCTGCCAACTTATGGCGAACAAAGCGGTACAAAAGGGGGTGGCGATGGACGGAGCATCAGAACCAATCAAACACTCACACCCAGTCAACAGACCTGGGTTTGATCCATCACCGTTCTTTAGCCCACGCTGCCACCCCAGTTCAGACATGGCCATATGCAAATCAGTCTGACCCTGTGCCTCATGGGAACAATCCAGCCCGAACTGACAAGTCATGCCTTCCCTGGACCGGAAACAAGCTTCCTAGGACCGGTTTCTGGCATTTCAGCCGTCTTCAGCCAGGCTTGCTTGAATCCAGTGGCAAAGTGAGCAAGGGACTCACGTCTGAGCATACCCTGCCAACTTATGGCGAACAAAGCGGTACAAAAGGGGGTGGCGATGGACGGAGCATCAGAACCAATCAAACACTCACACCCAGTCAACAGACCTGGGTTTGATCCATCACCGTTCTTTAGCCCACTCTGCCACCCCAGTTCAGACATGGCCATATGCAAATCAGTCTGATCCTGTGCCTCATGGGAACAGTCCAGCCGGAACTGCAAAGCCATGCCTTCCCTGGACCGGAAACAAGCTTCCTAGGACCGGTTTCTGGCATTTCAGCCGTCTTTAGCCAGGCTTACTTGAATCCAGTGGCAAAGTGAGCAAGGGACTCACGTCTGAGCATACCCTGCCAACTTATGGCGAACAAAGCAGTACAAAAGGGGGTGGTGATGGACGGAGCATCAGAACCAATCAAACACTCACACCCAGTCAACAGATCTGGGTTTGATCCATCACCGTTCTTTAGCCCACTCTGCTACCGCAGTTCGGACTTGGCCATATGCAAATCAGTCTGACCCTGTGCCTCATGGGAACAGTCCAGCCCGAACTGCCGAGCCATGCCTTCCCTGGACCGGAAACAAGCTTCCTAGGACCGGTTTCTGGCATTTCAGCCATCTTCAGCCAGGCTTGCTTGAATCCAATGGCAAAGTGAGCAAGGGACTCACGTCTGAGCATACCCAGCCAACTTATGGCGAACAAAGCGGTACAAAAGAGGGTGGCGATGGACAGAGCATCAGAGCCAATCAAACACTCACACCCAGTCAACAGACCTGGGTTTGATCTATCACCGTTCTGTAGCCCACTCTGCCACCCCAGTTCAGACATAGCCATATGCAAATCAGTCTGACCCTGTGCCTCATGGGAATAGTCCAGCCCGAACTGCCAAGCCATGCCTTCCCTGGACCGGAAACAAGCTTCCTAGGACCGGTTTCTGGCATTTCAGCCGTATTCAGCCAGGCTTGCTTGAATCCAGTGGCAAAGTGAGCAAGGGACTCACGTATGAGCATACCCTTCCAACTAATGGCGAACAAAGCGGTACAAAAGAGGGTTGCAATGGACAGAGCATCAGAACCAATCAAACACTCAAACCCAGTCAACAGACCTGGGTTTGATCCATCACCGTTCTTTAGCCCACTCTGCCACCCCAGTTCAGACTTGGCCATATGCAAATCAGTCTGACCCTGTGCCTCATGGGAACAGTCCAGCCCGAACTGCCGAGCCATGCCTTCCCTGGACCGGAAACAAGCTTCCTAGGACCGGTTTCTGGCATTTCAGCCGTCTTCAGCCAGGCTTGCTTGAATCCAATGGCAAAGTGAGCAAGGGACTCACGTCTGAGCATACCCAGCCAACTTATGGCGAACAAAGCGGTACAAAAGAGGGTGGCGATGGACAGAGCATCAGAACCAATCAAACACTCACACCCAGTCAACAGACCTGGGTTTGATCTATCACCGTTCTTTGGCCCACTCTGCCACCCCAGTTCAGACATGGCCATATGCAAATCAGTCTGACCCTGTGCCTCATGGGAACAGTCCAGCCCGAACTGCCAAGCCATGCCTTCCCTGGACCGGAAACAAGCTTCCTAGGACCGGTTTCTGGCATTTCAGCCGTCTTCAGCCAGGCTTGCTTGAATCCAGTGGCAAAGTGAGCAAGGGACTCACGTATGAGCATACCCTTCCAACTAATGGCGAACAAAGCGGTACAAAAGAGGGTGAGGATGGACAGAGCATCAGAACCAATCAAACACTCACACCCAGACAACAGACCTGGGTTTGATCCATCACCGTTCTTTAGCCCACTCTGCCACCCCAGTTCAGACATGGCCATATGCAAATCAGTCTGACCCTGTGCCTCATGGGAACAGTCCAGCCCGAACTGCCAAGCCATGCCTTCCCTGGGCCGGAAACAAGCTTCCTAGGACCGGTTTCTGGCATTTCAGCCGTCTTCAGCCAGGCTTGTTTGAATCCAGTGGCAAAGTGAGCAAGGGACTCACGTCTGAGCATACCCTGCCAACTTATTGCGAACAAAGCGGTACAAAAGAGGGTGTCGATGGACGGAGCATTAGAACCAATCAAACACTCACACCCAGTCAACAGACCTGGGTTTGATCTATCACCGTTCTCTAGCCCACTCTGCCACCCCAGTTCAGACATGGCCATTTGCAAATCAGTCTGACCCTGTGCCTCATGGGAACAATCCAGCCCGAACTGCCAAGCCATGCCTTCCCTGGACCGGAAACAAGCTTCCTAGGACCGGTTTCTGGCATTTCAGCCGGCTTCAGCCAGGCTTGCTTGAATCCAGTGGCAAAGTGAGCAAGGGACTCACGTCTGAGCATACCCTGCCAACTTATGGCGAACAAAGCGGTACAAAAAGGGGTGGTGATGGACGGAGCATCAGAACCAATCAAACACTCACACCCAGTCAACAGATCTGGGTTTGATCCATCACCGTTCTTTAGCCCACTCTGCCACCCCAGTTCAGACATGGCCATATGCAAATCAGTCTGACCCTGTGCCACATGGGAACAGTCCAGCCCGAACTGCCAAGCCATGCCTTCCCTGGACCGGAAACAAGCTTCCTAGGACCGGTTTCTGGCATTTCAGCCGTCTTCAGCCAGGCTTGCTTGAATCCAGTGGCAAAGTGAGCAAGGGACTCACGTCTGAGCATACCCTGCCAACTTATGGCGAACAAAGCAGTACAAAAGGGGGTGGTGATGGACGGAGCATCAGAACCAATCAAACACTCACACCCAGTCAACAGATCTGGGTTTGATCCATCACTGTTCTTTAGCCCACTCTGCTACCGCAGTTCGGACTTGGCCATATGCAAATCAGTCTGACCCTGTGCCTCATGGGAACAGTCCAGCCCAAACTGCCGAGCCATGCCTTCCCTGGACCGGAAACAAGCTTCCTAGGACCGGTTTCTGGCATTTCAGCCGTCTTCAGCCAGGCTTGCTTGAATCCAGTGGCAAAGTGAGCAAGGGACTCACGTATGAGCATACCCTTCCAACTAATGGCGAACAAAGCGGTACAAAAGAGGGTTGCGATGGACAGAGCATCAGAACCAATCAAACACTCACACCCAGTCAACAGACCTGGGTTTGATCCATCACCGTTCTTTAGCCCACTCTGCCACTCCAGTTCAGACATGGCCATATGCAAATCAGTCTGACCCTGTGCCTCATGGGAACAGTCCAGCCCGAACTGCCAAGCCATGCCTTCCCTGGGCTGGAAACAAGCTTCCTAGGACCGGTTTCTGGCATTTCAGCCGTCTTCAGCCAGGCTTGTTTGAATCCAGTGGCAAAGTGAGCAAGGGACTCACGTCTGAGCATACCCTGCCAACTTATTGCGAACAAAGCGGTACAAAAGAGGGTGTCGATGGACGGAGCATCAGAACCAATCAAACACTCACACCCAGTCAACAGACCTGGGTTTGATCCATCACCGTTCTCTAGCCCACTCTGCCACCCCAGTTCAGACATGGCCATATGCAAATCAGTCTGACCCTGTGCCTCATGGGAACAGTCCAGCCCGAACTGCCAAGCCATGCCTTCCCTGGACCGGAAACAAGCTTCCTAGGACCAGTTTCTGGCATTTCAGCCGTCTTCAGCCAGGCTTGCTTGAATCCAGTGGCTTAGTGAGCAAGGGACTCACGTCTGAGCATACCCTGCCAACTTATGGCGAACAAAGCGGTACAAAAGGGGGTGGCGATGGACGGAGCATCAGAACCAATCAAACACTCACACCCAGTCAACAGACCTGGGTTTGATCCATCACCGTTCTTTAGCCCACTCTGCCACCCCAGTTCAGACATGGCCATATGCAAATCAGTCTGACCCTGTGCCTCATGGGAACAGTCCAGCCCGAACTGCCAAGCCATGCCTTCCCTGGACAGGGAACAAGCTTCCTAGGTCCGGTTTCTGGCATTTCAGCCGTCTTCAGCCAGGCTTGCTTGAATCCAGTGGCAAAGTGAGCAAGGGACTCACGTCTGAGCATACCCTGCCAACTTATGGCGAACAAAGCGGTACAAAAGGGGGTGGTGATGGACGGAGCATCAGAACCAATCAAACACTCACACCCAGTCAACAGATCTGGGTTTGATCCATCACCGTTCTTTAGCCCACTCTGCCACCCCAGTTCAGACATGGCCATATGCAAATCAGTCTGACCCTGTGCCTCATGGGAACAGTCCAGCCCGAACTGCCAAGCCATGCCTTCCCTGGACCGGAAAAAAGCTTCCTAGGACCGGTTTCTGGCATGTCAGCCGTCTTCAGCCGGGCTTGCTTGAATCCAGTGGCAAAGTGAGCAAGGGACTCACGTCTGAGCATACCCTGCCAACTTATGGCCAACAAAGCGGTTCAAAAGGGGGTGGTGATGGACGGAGCATCAGAACCAATCAAACACTCACACCCAGTCAACAGATCTGGGTTTGATCCATCACCGTTCTTTAGCCCACTCTGCCACCCCAGTTCAGACATGGCCATATGCAAATCAGTCTGACCCTGTGCCTCATGGGAACAGTCCAGCCCGAACTGCCAAGCCATGCCTTCCTTGGACCGGAAACAAGCTTCCTAGGACCGGTTTCTGGCATTTCAGCCGTCTTCAGCCGGGCTTGCTTGAATCCAGTGGCAAAGTGAGCAAGGGACTCACGTCTGAGCATACCCTGCCAACTTATGGCGAACAAAGCGGTACAAAAGGGGGTGGCGATGGACGGAGCATCAGAACCAATCAAACACTCACACCCAGTCAACAGACCTGGGTTTGATCCATCACCGTTCTTTAGCCCACGCTGCCACCCCAGTTCAGACATGGCCATATGCAAATCAGTCTGACCCTGTGCCTCATGGGAACAATCCAGCCCGAACTGACAAGTCATGCCTTCCCTGGACCGGAAACAAGCTTCCTAGGACCGGTTTCTGGCATTTCAGCCGTCTTCAGCCAGGCTTGCTTGAATCCAGTGGCAAAGTGAGCAAGGGACTCACGTCTGAGCATACCCTGCCAACTTATGGCGAACAAAGCGGTACAAAAGGGGGTGGCGATGGACGGAGCATCAGAACCAATCAAACACTCACACCCAGTCAACAGACCTGGGTTTGATCCATCACCGTTCTTTAGCCCACTCTGCCACCCCAGTTCAGACATGGCCATATGCAAATCAGTCTGATCCTGTGCCTCATGGGAACAGTCCAGCCGGAACTGCCAAGCCATGCCTTCCCTGGACCGGAAACAAGCTTCCTAGGACCGGTTTCTGGCATTTCAGCCGTCTTTAGCCAGGCTTACTTGAATCCAGTGGCAAAGTGAGCAAGGGACTCACGTCTGAGCATACCCTGCCAACTTATTGCGAACAAAGCGGTACAAAAGAGGGTGTCGATGGACGGAGCATCAGAACCATTCAAACACTCACACCCAGTCAACAGACCTGGGTTTGATCCATCACCGTTCTCTAGCCCACTCTGCCACCCCAGTTCAGACATGGCCATATGCAAATCAGTCTGACCCTGTGCCTCATGGGAACAGTCCAGCCCGAACTGCCAAGCCATGCCTTCCCTGGACCGGAAACAAGCTTCCTAGGACCAGTTTCTGGCATTTCAGCCGTCTTCAGCCAGGCTTGCTTGAATCCAGTGGCTTAGTGAGCAAGGGACTCACGTCTGAGCATACCCTGCCAACTTATGGCGAACAAAGCGGTACAAAAGGGGGTGGTGATGGACGGAGCATCAGAACCAATCAAACACTCACACCCAGTCAACAGACCTGGGTTTGATCCATCACCGTTCTTTAGCCCACTCTGCCACCCCAGTTCAGACATGGCCATATGCAAATCAGTCTGACCCTGTGCCTCATGGGAACAGTCCAGCCCGAACTGCCAAGCCATGCCTTCCCTAGACAGGGAACAAGCTTCCTAGGTCTGGTTTCTGGCATTTCAGCCGTCTTCAGCCAGGCTTGCTTGAATCCAGTGGCAAAGTGAGCAAGGGACTCACGTCTGAGCATACCCTGCCAACTTATGGCGAACAAAGCGGTACAAAAGGGGGTGGTGATGGACGGAGCATCAGAACCAATCAAACACTCACACCCAGTCAACAGATCTGGGTTTGATCCATCACCGTTCTTTAGCCCACTCTGCCACCCCAGTTCAGACATGGCCATATGCAAATCAGTCTGACCCTGTGCCTCATGGGAACAGTCCAGCCCGAACTGCCAAGCCATGCCTTCCCTGGACCGGAAAAAAGCTTCCTAGGACCGGTTTCTGGCATGTCAGCCGTCTTCAGCCGGGCTTGCTTGAATCCAGTGGCAAAGTGAGCAAGGGACTCACGTCTGAGCATACCCTGCCAACTTATGGCCAACAAAGCGGTTCAAAAGGGGGTGGTGATGGACGGAGCATCAGAACCAATCAAACACTCACACCCAGTCAACAGATCTGGGTTTGATCCATCACCGTTCTTTAGCCCACTCTGCCACCCCAGTTCAGACATGGCCATATGCAAATCAGTCTGACCCTGTGCCTCATGGGAACAGTCCAGCCCGAACTGCCAAGCCATGCCTTCCTTGGACCGGAAACAAGCTTCCTAGGACCGGTTTCTGGCATTTCAGCCGTCTTCAGCCGGGCTTGCTTGAATCCAGTGGCAAAGTGAGCAAGGGACTCACGTCTGAGCATACCCTGCCAACTTATGGCGAACAAAGCGGTACAAAAGGGGGTGGCGATGGACGGAGCATCAGAACCAATCAAACACTCACACCCAGTCAACAGACCTGGGTTTGATCCATCACCGTTCTTTAGCCCACGCTGCCACCCCAGTTCAGACATGGCCATATGCAAATCAGTCTGACCCTGTGCCTCATGGGAACAATCCAGCCCGAACTGACAAGTCATGCCTTCCCTGGACCGGAAACAAGCTTCCTAGGACCGGTTTCTGGCATTTCAGCCGTCTTCAGCCAGGCTTGCTTGAATCCAGTGGCAAAGTGAGCAAGGGACTCACGTCTGAGCATACCCTGCCAACTTATGGCGAACAAAGCGGTACAAAAGGGGGTGGCGATGGACGGAGCATCAGAACCAATCAAACACTCACACCCAGTCAACAGACCTGGGTTTGATCCATCACCGTTCTTTAGCCCACTCTGCCACCCCAGTTCAGACATGGCCATATGCAAATCAGTCTGATCCTGTGCCTCATGGGAACAGTCCAGCCGGAACTGCCAAGCCATGCCTTCCCTGGACCGGAAACAAGCTTCCTAGGACCGGTTTCTGGCATTTCAGCCGTCTTTAGCCAGGCTTACTTGAATCCAGTGGCAAAGTGAGCAAGGGACTCACGTCTGAGCATACCCTGCCAACTTATGGCGAACAAAGCAGTACAAAAGGGGGTGGTGATGGACGGAGCATCAGAACCAATCAAACACTCACACCCAGTCAACAGATCTGGGTTTGATCCATCACCGTTCTTTAGCCCACTCTGCTACCGCAGTTCGGACTTGGCCATATGCAAATCAGTCTGACCCTGTGCCTCATGGGAACAGTCCAGCCCGAACTGCCGAGCCATGCCTTCCCTGGACCGGAAACAAGCTTCCTAGGACCGGTTTCTGGCATTTCAGCCATCTTCAGCCAGGCTTGCTTGAATCCAATGGCAAAGTGAGCAAGGGACTCACGTCTGAGCATACCCAGCCAACTTATGGCGAACAAAGCGGTACAAAAGAGGGTGGCGATGGACAGAGCATCAGAGCCAATCAAACACTCACACCCAGTCAACAGACCTGGGTTTGATCTATCACCGTTCTGTAGCCCACTCTGCCACCCCAGTTCAGACATGGCCATATGCAAATCAGTCTGACCCTGTGCCTCATGGGAATAGTCCAGCCCGAACTGCCAAGCCATGCCTTCCCTGGACCGGAAACAAGCTTCCTAGGACCGGTTTCTGGCATTTCAGCTGTATTCAGCCAGGCTTGCTTGAATCCAGTGGCAAAGTGAGCGAGGGACTCACGTATGAGCATACCCTTCCAACTAATGGCGAACAAAGCGGTACAAAAGAGGGTTGCAATGGACAGAGCATCAGAACCAATCAAACACTCAAACCCAGTCAACAGACCTGGGTTTGATCCATCACCGTTCTTTAGCCCACTCTGCCACCCCAGTTCAGACATGGCCATATGCAAATCAGTCTGACCCTGTGCCTCATGGGAACAGTCCAGCCCGAACTGCCAAGCCATGCCTTCCCTGGGCTGGAAACAAGCTTCCTAGGACCGGTTTCTGGCATTTCAGCCGTCTTCAGCCAGGCTTGTTTGAATCCAGTGGCAAAGTGAGCAAGGGACTCACGTCTGAGCATACCCTGCCAACTTATTGCGAACAAAGCGGTACAAAAGAGGGTGTCGATGGACGGAGCATCAGAACCAATCAAACACTCACACCCAGTCAACAGACCTGGGTTTGATCCATCACCGTTCTCTAGCCCACTCTGCCACCCCAGTTCAGACATGGCCATATGCAAATCAGTCTGACCCTGTGCCTCATGGGAACAGTCCAGCCCGAACTGCCAAGCCATGCCTTCCCTGGACCGGAAACAAGCTTCCTAGGACCAGTTTCTGGCATTTCAGCCGTCTTCAGCCAGGCTTGCTTGAATCCAGTGGCTTAGAGAGCAAGGGACTCACGTCTGAGCATACCCTGCCAACTTATGGCGAACAAAGCGGTACAAAAGGGGGTGGTGATGGACGGAGCATCAGAACCAATCAAACACTCACACCCAGTCAACAGACCTGGGTTTGATCCATCACCGTTCTTTAGCCCACTCTGCCACCCCAGTTCAGACATGGCCATATGCAAATCAGTCTGACCCTGTGCCTCATGGGAACAGTCCAGCCCGAACTGCCAAGCCATGCCTTCCCTGGACAGGGAACAAGCTTCCTAGGACCGGTTTCTGGCATTTCAGCCGTCTTCAGCCAGGCTTGCTTGAATCCAGTGGCAAAGTGAGCAAGGGACTCACGTCTGAGCATACCCTGCCAACTTATGGCGAACAAAGCGGTACAAAAGGGGGTGGTGATGGACGGAGCATCAGAACCAATCAAACACTCACACCCAGTCAACAGATCTGGGTTTGATCCATCACCGTTCTTTAGCCCACTCTGCCACCCCAGTTCAGACATGGCCATATGCAAATCAGTCTGACCCTGTGCCTCATGGGAACAGTCCAGCCCGAACTGCCAAGCCATGCCTTCCCTGGGCTGGAAACAAGCTTCCTAGGACCGGTTTCTGGCATTTCAGCCGTCTTCAGCCAGGCTTGTTTGAATCCAGTGGCAAAGTGAGCAAGGGACTCACGTCTGAGCATACCCTGCCAACTTATTGCGAACAAAGCGGTACAAAAGAGGGTGTCGATGGACGGAGCATCAGAACCAATCAAACACTCACACCCAGTCAACAGACCTGGGTTTGATCCATCACCGTTCTCTAGCCCACTCTGCCACCCCAGTTCAGACATGGCCATATGCAAATCAGTCTGACCCTGTGCCTCATGGGAACAGTCCAGCCCGAACTGCCAAGCCATGCCTTCCCTGGACCGGAAACAAGCTTCCTAGGACCAGTTTCTGGCATTTCAGCCGTCTTCAGCCAGGCTTGCTTGAATCCAGTGGCTTAGTGAGCAAGGGACTCACGTCTGAGCATACCCTGCCAACTTATGGCGAACAAAGCGGTACAAAAGGGGGTGGCGATGGACGGAGCATCAGAACCAATCAAACACTCACACCCAGTCAACAGACCTGGGTTTGATCCATCACCGTTCTTTAGCCCACTCTGCCACCCCAGTTCAGACATGGCCATATGCAAATCAGTCTGACCCTGTGCCTCATGGGAACAGTCCAGCCCGAACTGCCAAGCCATGCCTTCCCTGGACAGGGAACAAGCTTCCTAGGACCGGTTTCTGGCATTTCAGCCGTCTTCAGCCAGGCTTGCTTGAATCCAGTGGCAAAGTGAGCAAGGGACTCACGTCTGAGCATACCCTGCCAACTTATGGCGAACAAAGCGGTACAAAAGGGGGTGGTGATGGACGGAGCATCAGAACCAATCAAACACTCACACCCAGTCAACAGATCTGGGTTTGATCCATCACCGTTCTTTAGCCCACTCTGCCACCCCAGTTCAGACATGGCCATATGCAAATCAGTCTGACCCTGTGCCTCATGGGAACAGTCCAGCCCGAACTGCCAAGCCATGCCTTCCTTGGACCGGAAACAAGCTTCCTAGGACCGGTTTCTGGCATTTCAGCCGTCTTCAGCCGGGCTTGCTTGAATCCAGTGGCAAAGTGAGCAAGGGACTCACGTCTGAGCATACCCTGCCAACTTATGGTGAACAAAGCGGTACAAAAGGGGGTGGCGATGGACGGAGCATCAGAACCAATCAAACACTCACACCCAGTCAACAGACCTGGGTTTGATCCATCACCGTTCTTTAGCCCACGCTGCCACCCCAGTTCAGACATGGCCATATGCAAATCAGTCTGACCCTGTGCCTCATGGGAACAATCCAGCCCGAACTGCCAAGTCATGCCTTCCCTGGACCGGAAACAAGCTTCCTAGGACCGGTTTCTGGCATTTCAGCCGTCTTCAGCCAGGCTTGCTTGAATCCAGTGGCAAAGTGAGCAAGGGACTCACGTCTGAGCATACCCTGCCAACTTATGGCGAACAAAGCGGTACAAAAGGGGGTGGCGATGGACGGAGCATCAGAACCAATCAAACACTCACACCCAGTCAACAGACCTGGGTTTGATCCATCACCGTTCTTTAGCCCACTCTGCCACCCCAGTTCAGACATGGCCATATGCAAATCAGTCTGATCCTGTGCCTCATGGGAACAGTCCAGCCGGAACTGCCAAGCCATGCCTTCCCTGGACCGGAAACAAGCTTCCTAGGACCGGTTTCTGGCATTTCAGCCGTCTTTAGCCAGGCTTACTTGAATCCAGTGGCAAAGTGAGCAAGGGACTCACGTCTGAGCATACCCTGCCAACTTATGGCGAACAAAGCGGTACAAAAGGGGGTGGTGATGGACAGAGCATCAGAACCAATCAAACACTCACACCCAGTCAACAGATCTGGGTTTGATCCATCACCGTTCTTTAGCCCACTCTGCCACCCCAGTTCAGACATGGCCATATGCAAATCAGTCTGACCCTGTGCCTCATGGGAACAATCCAGCCCGAACTGCCAAGCCATGCCTTCCCTGGACCGGAAACAAGCTTCCTAGGACCGGTTTCTGGCATTTCAGCCGGCTTCAGCCAGGCTTGCTTGAATCCAGTGGCAAAGTGAGCAAGGGACTCACGTCTGAGCATACCCTGCCAACTTATGGCGAACAAAGCGGTACAAAAAGGGGTGGTGATGGACGGAGCATCAGAACCAATCAAACACTCACACCCAGTCAACAGATCTGGATTTGATCCATCACCGTTCTTTAGCCCACTCTGGCACCACAGTTCAGACATGGCCATATGCAAATCAGTCTGACCCTGTGCCACATGGGAACAGTCCAGCCCGAACTGCCAAGCCATGCCTTCCCTGGACCGGAAACAAGCTTCCTAGGACCGGTTTCTGGCATTTCAGCCGTCTTCAGCCAGGCTTGCTTGAATCCAGTGGCAAAGTGAGCAAGGGACTCACGTCTGAGCATACCCTGCCAACTTATGGCGAACAAAGCAGTACAAAAGGGGGTGGTGATGGACGGAGCATCAGAACCAATCAAACACTCACACCCAGTCAACAGATCTGGGTTTGATCCATCACCGTTCTTTAGCCCACTCTGCTACCGCAGTTCAGACTTGGCCATATGCAAATCAGTCTGACCCTGTGCCTCATGGGAACAGTCCAGCCCGAACTGCCGAGCCATGCCTTCCCTGGACCGTAAACAAGCTTCCTAGGACCGGTTTCTGGCATTTCAGCCGTCTTCAGCCAGGCTTGCTTGAATCCAATGGCAAAGTGAGCAAGGGACTCACGTCTGAGCATACCCAGCCAACTTATGGCGAACAAAGCGGTACAAAAGAGGGTGGCGATGGACAGAGCATCAGAACCAATCAAACACTCACACCCAGTCAACAGACCTGGGTTTGATCTATCACCGTTCTTTAGCCCACTCTGCCACCCCAGTTCAGACATGGCCATATGCAAATCAGTCTGACCCTGTGCCTCATGGGAACAGTCCAGCCCGAACTGCCAAGCCATGCCTTCCCTGGACCGGAAACAAGCTTCCTAGGACCGGTTTCTGGCATTTCAGCCGTCTTCAGCCAGGCTTGCTTGAATCCAGTGGCAAAGTGAGCAAGGGACTCACGTATGAGCATACCCTTCCAACTAATGGCGAACAAAGCGGTACAAAAGAGGGTGGCGATGGACAGAGCATCAGAACCAATCAAACACTCACACCCAGTCAACAGACCTGGGTTTGATCCATCACCGTTCTTTAGCCCACTCTGCCACCCCAGTTCAGACATGGCCATATGCAAATCAGTCTGACCCTGTGCCTCATGGGAACAGTCCAGCCCGAACTGCAGAGCCATGCCTTCCCTGGGCCGGAAACAAGCTTCCTAGGACCGGTTTCTGGCATTTCAGCCGTCTTCAGCCAGACTTGCTTGAATCCAATGGCAAAGTGAGCAAGGGACTCACGTCTGAGCATACCCAGCCAACTTATGGCGAACAAAGCGGTACAAAAGAGGGTGGCGATGGACAGAGCATCAGAGCCAATCAAACACTCACACCCAGTCAACAGACCTGGGTTTGATATATCACCGTTCTTTAGCCCACTCTGCCACCCCAGTTCAGACATGGCCATATGCAAATCAGTCTGACCCTGTGCCTCATGGGAACAGTCCAGCCCGAACTGCCAAGCCATGCCTTCCCTGGACCGGAAACAAGCTTCCTAGGACCGGTTTCTGGCATTTCAGCCGTCTTCAGCCAGGCTTGCTTGAATCCAGTGGCAAAGTGAGCAAGGGACTCACGTATGAGCATACCCTTCCAACTAATGGCGAACAAAGCGGTACAAAAGAGGGTTGCGATGGACAGAGCATCAGAACCAATCAAACACTCACACCCAGTCAACAGACCTGGGTTTGATCCATCACCGTTCTTTAGCCCACTCTGCCACCCCAGTTCAGACATGGCCATATGCAAATCAGTCTGACCCTGTGCCTCATGGGAACAGTCCAGCCCGAACTGCCAAGCCATGCCTTCCCTGGGCCGGAAACAAGCTTCCTAGGACCGGTTTCTGGCATTTCAGCCGTCTTCAGCCATGCTTGCTTGAATCCAGTAGCAAAGTGAGCAAGGGACTCACGTCTGAGCATACCCTGCCAACTTATGGCGAACAAAGCGGTACAAAAGGGGGTGGCGATGGACGGAGCATCAGAACCAATCAAACACTCACACCCAGTCAACAGACCTGGGTTTGATCCATCACCGTTCTTTAGCCCACTCTGCCACCCCAGTTCAGACATGGCCATATCCAAATCAGTCTGACCCTGTGCCTCATGGGAACAGTCCAGCCCGAACTGCCAAGCCATGCCTTCCCTGGACCGGAAACAAGCTTCCTAGGACCGGTTTCTGGCATTTCAGCCGTCTTCAGCCAGGCTTGCTTGAATCCAGCGGCAAAGTGAGCAAGGGACTCACGTCTGAGCATACCCTGCCAACTTATGGCGAACAAAGCGGTACAAAAGGGGGTGGTGATGGACGGAGCATCAGAACCAATCAAACACTCACACCCAGTCAACAGATCTGGGTTTGATCCATCACCGTTCTTTAGCCCACTCTGCCACCCCAGTTCAGACATGGCCAAGTGCAAATCAGTCTGACCCTGTGCCTCCTGGGAACAGTCCAGCCCGAACTGCCAAGCCATGCCTTCCCTGGACCGGAAACAAGCTTCCTAGGATAGGTTTCTGGCATTTCAGCCGTCTTCAGCCAGGCTTGCTTGAATCCAGTGGCAAAGTGAGCAAGGGACTCACGTCTGAGCATACCCTGCCAACTTATGGCGAACAAAGCGGTACAAAAGGGGGTGGTGATGGACGGAGCATCAGAACCAATCAAACACTCACACCCAGTCAACAGATCTGGGTTTGATCCATCACCGTTCTTTAGCCCACTCTGCCACCCCAGTTCAGACATGGCCATGTGCAAATCAGTCTGACCCTGTGCCTCATGGGAACAGTCCAGCCCGAACTGCCAAGCCATGCCTTCCCTGGACCGGAAAAAAGCTTCCTAGGACCGGTTTCTGGCATTTCAGGCGTCTTCAGCCAGGCTTGCTTGAATTCAGTGGCAATGTGAGCAAGGGACTAACGTCTGAGCATACCCTGCCAACTTATGGCGAACAAAGCGGTACATTAGGGGGTGGTGATGGACGGAGCATCAGAACCAATCAAACACTCACACCCAGTCGAAGATCTGGGTTTGATCCATCACCGTTCTTTAGCCCACTCTGCCACCCCAGTTCAGACATGGCCATATGCAAATCAGTCTGACCCTGTGCCACATGGGAACAGTCCAGCCCGAACTGCCAAGCCATGCCTTCCCTGGACCGGAAACAAGCTTCCTAGGACCGGTTTCTGGCATTTCAGCCGTCTTCAGCCAGGCTTGCTTGAATCCAGTGGCAAAGTGAGCAAGGGACTCACGTCTGAGCATACCCTGCCAACTTATGGCGAACAAAGCAGTACAAAAGGGGGTGGTGATTGACGGAGCATCAGAACCAATCAAACACTCACACTCAGTCAACAGATCTGGGTTTGATTCATCACCGTTCTTTAGCCCACTCTGCCACCCCAGTTCAGACATGGCCATATGCAAATCAGTCTGACCCTGTGCCTCATGGGAACAGTCCAGCCCGAACTGCCAAGCCATGCCTTCCCTGGACCGGAAACAAGCTTCCTAGGACCGGTTTCTGGCATTTCAGCCGTCTTCAGCCAGGCTTGCTTGAATCCAGTGGTAAAGTGAGCAAGGGACTCACGTCTGAGCATACCCTGCCAACCTATGGCGAACAAAGCGGTACAAAAGGGGGTGGCGATGGACGGAGCATCAGAACCAATCAAACACTCACACCCAGTCAACAGATGTGGGTTTGAGCCATCACCGTTCTTTAGCCCACTCTGCCACCCCAGTTCAGACATGGCCATATGCAAATCAGTCTGACCCTGTGCCTCATGGGAACAGTCCAGCCCGAACTGCCAAGCCATGCCTTCCCTGGACCGGAAACAAGCTTCCTAGGACCGGTTTCTGGCATTTCAGCCGTCTTCAGCCAGGCTTGCTTGAATCGAGTGGCAAAGTGAGCAAGGGACTCACGTCTGAGCATACCCTGCCAACTTATGGCGAACAAAGCGGTACAAAAGGGGGTGGTGATGGACGGAGCATCAGAACCAATCAAACACTCACACCCAGTCAACAGATCTGGGTTTGATCCATCACCGTTCTTTAGCCCACTCTGCCACCCCAGTTCAGACATGGCCATGTGCAAATCAGTCTGACCCTGTGCCTCATGGGAACAGTCCAGCCCGAACTGCCAAGCCATGCCTTCCCTGGACCGGAAAAAAGCTTCCTAGGACCGGTTTCTGGCATTTCAGGCGTCTTCAGCCAGGCTTGCTTGAATCCAGTGGCAAAGTGAGCAAGGGACTAACGTCTGAGCATACCCTGCCAACTTATGGCGAACAAAGCGGTACATTAGGGGGTGGTGATGGACGGAGCATCAGAACCAATCAAACACTCACACCCAGTCAAAGATCTGGGTTTGATCCATCACCGTTCTTTAGCCCGCTCTGCCACCCCAGTTCAGACATGGCCATATGCAAATCAGTCTGACCCTGTGCCACATGGGAACAGTCCAGCCCGAACTGCCAAGCCATGCCTTCCATGGACCGGAAACAAGCTTCCTAGGACCGGTTTCTGGCATTTCAGCCGTCTTCAGCCAGGCTTGCTTGAATCCAGTGGCAAAGTGAGCAAGGGACTCACGTCTGAGCATACCCTGCCAACTTATTGCGAACAAAGCAGTACAAAAGGGGGTGGTGATGGACGGAGCATCAGAACCAATCAAACACTCACACCCAGTCAACAGATCTGGGTTTGATCCATCACTGTTCTTTAGCCCACTCTGCCACCCCAGTTCAGACATGGCCATGTGCAAATCAGTCTGACCCTGTGCCTCCTGGGAACAGTCCAGCCCGAACTGCCAAGCCATGCCTTCCCTGGACCGGAAACAAGCTTCCTAGGACCGGTTTCTGGCATTTCAGCCCTCTCCAGCCAGGCTTGCTTGAATCCAGTGGCAAAGTGAGCAAGGGACTCACGTCTGAGCATACCCTGCCAACTTATGGCGAACAAAGCGGTACAAAAGGGGGTGGAGATGGACGGAGCATCAGAACCAATCAAACACTCACACCCAGTCAACAGATCTGGGTTTGATCCATCACTGTTCTTTAGCCCACTCTGCCACCCCAGTTCAGACATGGCCATGTGCAAATCAGTCTGACCCTGTGCCTCCTGGGAACAGTCCAGCCCGAACTGCCAAGCCATGCCTTCCCTGGACCGGAAACAAGCTTCCTAGGACCGGTTTCTGGCATTTCAGCCGTCTTCAGCCAGGCTTGCTTGAATCCAGTGGCAAAGTGAGCAAGGGACTCACGTCTGAGCATACCCTGCCAACTTATGGCGAACAAAGCGGTACAAAAGGGGGTGGTGATGGACGGAGCATCAGAACCAATCAAACACTCACACCCAGTCAACAGATCTGGGTTTGATCCATCACCGTTCTTTAGCCCACTCTGCCACCCCAGTTCAGACATGGCCATGTGCAAATCAGTCTGACCCTGTGCCTCATGGGAACAGTCCAGCCCGAACTGCCAAGCCATGCCTTCCCTGGACCGGAAAAAAGCTTCCTAGGACCGTTTTCTGGCATTTCAGGCATCTTCAGCCAGGCTTGCTTGAATCCAGTGGCAATGTGAGCAAGGGACTCACGTCTGAGCATACCCTGCCAACTTATGGCGAACAAAGCGGTACATTAGGGGGTGGTGATGGACGGAGCATCAGAACCAATCAAACACTCACACCCAGTCAAAGATCTGGGTTTGATCCATCACCGTTCTTTAGCCCACTCTGCCACCCCAGTTCAGACATGGCCATATGCAAATCAGTCTGACCCTGTGCCACATGGGAACAGTCCAGCCCGAACTGCCAAGCCATGCCTTCCCTGGACCGGAAACAAGCTTCCTAGGACCGGTTTCTGGCATTTCAGCCGTCTTCAGCCAGGCTTGCTTGAATCCAGTGGCAAAGTGAGCAAGGGACTCACGTCTGAGCATACCCTGCCAACTTATGGCGAACAAAGCAGTACAAAAGGGGGTGGTGATGGACGGAGCATCAGAACCAATCAAACACTCACACTCAGTCAACAGATCTGGGTTTGATCCATCACCGTTCTTTAGCCCACTCTGCCACCCCAGTTCAGACATGGCCATATGCAAATCAGTCTGACCCTGTGCCTCATGGGAACAGTCCAGCCCGAACTGCCAAGCCATACCTTCCCTGGACCGGAAACAAGCTTCCTAGGACCGGTTTCTGGCATTTCAGCCGTCTTCAGCCAGGCTTGCTTGAATCCAGTGGTAAAGTGAGCAAGGGACTCACGTCTGAGCATACCCTGCCAACCTATGGCGAACAAAGCGGTACAAAAGGGGGTGGCGATGGACGGAGCATCAGAACCAATCAAACATTCACACCCAGTCAACAGATGTGGGTTTGAGCCATCACCGTTCTTTAGCCCACTCTGCCACCCCAGTTCAGACATGGCCATATGCAAATCAGTCTGACCCTGTGCCTCATCGGAACAGTCCAGCCCGAACTGTCAAGCCATGCCTTCCCTGGACCGGAAACAAGCTTCCTAGGACCGGTTTCTGGCATTTCAGCCGTCTTCAGCCAGGCTTGCTTGAATCCAGTGGCAAAGTGAGCAAGGGACTCACGTCTGAGCATACCCTGCCAACTTATGGCGAACAAAGCGGTACAAAAGGGGGTGGTGATGGACGGAGCATCAGAACCAATCAAACACTCACACCCAGTCAACAGATCTGGGTTTGATCCATCACCGTTCTTTAGCCCACTCTGCCACCCCAGTTCAGACATGGCCATGTGCAAATCAGTCTGACCCTGTGCCTCATGGGAACAGTCCAGCCCGAACTGCCAAGCCATGCCTTCCCTGGACCGGAAAAAAGCTTCCTAGGACCGGTTTCTGGCATTTCAGGCGTCTTCAGCCAGGCTTGCTTGAATCCAGTGGCAAAGTGAGCAAGGGACTAACGTCTGAGCATACCCTGCCAACTTATGGCGAACAAAGCGGTACATTAGGGGGTGGTGATGGACGGAGCATCAGAACCAATCAAACACTCACACCCAGTCGAAGATCTGGGTTTGATCCATCACCGTTCTTTAGCCCACTCTGCCACCCCAGTTCAGACATGGCCATATGCAAATCAGTCTGACCCTGTGCCACATGGGAACAGTCCAGCCCGAACTGCCAAGCCATGCCTTCCCTGGACCGGAAACAAGCTTCCTAGGACCGGTTTCTGGCATTTCAGCCGTCTTCAGCCAGGCTTGCTTGAATCCAGTGGCAAAGTGAGCAAGGGACTCACGTCTGAGCATACCCTGCCAACTTATGGCGAACAAAGCAGTACAAAAGGGGGTGGTGATGGACGGAGCATCAGAACCAATCAAATACTCACACCCAGTCAACAGATCTGGGTTTGATCCATCACCGTTCTTTAGCCCACTCTGCCACCCCAGTTCAGACATGGCCATGTGCAAATCAGTCTGACCCTGTGCCTCCTGGGAACAGTCCAGCCCAAACTGCCAAGCCATGCCTTCCCTGGACCGGAAACAAGCTTCCTAGGACCGGTTTCTGGCATTTCAGCCCTCTCCAGCCAGGCTTGCTTGAATCCAGTGGCAAAGTGAGCAAGGGACTCACGTCTGAGCATACCCTGCCAACTTATGGCGAACAAAGCGGTACAAAAGGGGGTGGTGATGGACGGAGCATCAGAACCAATCAAACACTCACACCCAGTCGAAGATCTGGGTTTGATCCATCACCGTTCTTTAGCCCACTCTGCCACCCCAGTTCAGACATGGCCATATGCAAATCAGTCTGACCCTGTGCCACATGGGAACAGTCCAGCCCGAACTGCCAAGCCATGCCTTCCCTGGACCGGAAACAAGCTTCCTAGGACCGGTTTCTGGCATTTCAGCCGTCTTCAGCCAGGCTTGCTTGAATCCAGTGGCAAAGTGAGCAAGGGACTCACGTCTGAGCATACCCTGCCAACTTATGGCGAACAAAGCAGTACAAAAGGGGGTGGTGATGGACGGAGCATCAGAACCAATCAAACACTCACACCCAGTCAACAGATCTGGGTTTGATCCATCACCGTTCTTTAGCCCACTCTGCTACCGCAGTTCAGACTTGGCCATATGCAAATCAGTCTGACCCTGTGCCTCATGGGAACAGTCCAGCCCGAACTGCCGAGCCATGCCTTCCCTGGACCGGAAACAAGCTTCCTAGGACCGGTTTCTGGCATTTCAGCCGTCTTCAGCCAGGCTTGCTTGAATCCAATGGCAAAGTGAGCAAGGGACTCACGTCTGAGCATACCCAGCCAACTTATGGCGAACAAAGCGGTACAAAAGAGGGTGGCGATGGACAGAGCATCAGAACCAATCAAACACTCACACCCAGTCAACAGACCTGGGTTTGATCTATCACCGTTCTTTGGCCCACTCTGCCACCCCAGTTCAGACATGGCCATATGCAAATCAGTCTGACCCTGTGCCTCATGGGAACAGTCCAGCCCGAACTGCCAAGCCATGCCTTCCCTGGACCGGAAACAAGCTTCCTAGGACCGGTTTCTGGCATTTCAGCCGTCTTCAGCCAGGCTTGCTTGAATCCAGTGGCAAAGTGAGCAAGGGACTCATGTATGAGCATACCCTTCCAACTAATGGCGAACAAAGCGGTACAAAAGAGGGTGAGGATGGACAGAGCATCAGAACCAATCAAACACTCACACCCAGACAACAGACCTGGGTTTGATCCATCACCGTTCTTTAGCCCACTCTGCCACCCCAGTTCAGACATGGCCATATGCAAATCAGTCTGACCCTGTGCCTCATGGGAACAGTCTAGCCCGAACTGCCAAGCCATGCCTTCCCTGGGCCGGAAACAAGCTTCCTAGGACCGGTTTCTGGCATTTCAGCCGTCTTCAGCCAGGCTTGTTTGAATCCAGTGGCAAAGTGAGCAAGGGACTCACGTCTGAGCATACCCTGCCAACTTATTGCGAACAAAGCGGTACAAAAGAGGGTGTCGATGGACGGAGCATTAGAACCAATCAAACACTCACACCCAGTCAACAGACCTGGGTTTGATCTATCACCGTTCTCTAGCCCACTCTGCCACCCCAGTTCAGACATGGCCATTTGCAAATCAGTCTGACCCTGTGCCTCATGGGAACAATCCAGCCCGAACTGCCAAGCCATGCCTTCCCTGGACCGGAAACAAGCTTCCTAGGACCGGTTTCTGGCATTTCAGCCGGCTTCAGCCAGGCTTGCTTGAATCCAGTGGCAAAGTGAGCAAGGGACTCACGTCTGAGCATACCCTGCCAACTTATGGCGAACAAAGCGGTACAAAAAGGGGTGGTGATGGACGGAGCATCAGAACCAATCAAACACTCACACCCAGTCAACAGATCTGGGTTTGATCCATCACCGTTCTTTAGCCCACTCTGCCACCCCAGTTCAGACATGGCCATATGCAAATCAGTCTGACCCTGTGCCACATGGGAACAGTCCAGCCCGAACTGCCAAGCCATGCCTTTCCTGGACCGGAAACAAGCTTCCTAGGACCGGTTTCTGGCATTTCAGCCGTCTTCAGCCAGGCTTGCTTGAATCCAGTGGCAAAGTGAGCAAGGGACTCACGTCTGAGCATACCCTGCCAACTTATGGCGAACAAAGCAGTACAAAAGGGGGTGGTGATGGACGGAGCATCAGAACCAATCAAACACTCACACCCAGTCAACAGATCTGGGTTTGATCCATCACCGTTCTTTAGCCCACTCTGCTACCGCAGTTCGGACTTGGCCATATGCAAATCAGTCTGACCCTGTGCCTCATGGGAACAGTCCAGCCCGAACTGCCGAGCCATGCCTTCCCTGGACCGGAAACAAGCTTCCTAGGACCGGTTTCTGGCATTTCAGCCGTCTTCAGCCAGGCTTGCTTTAATCCAATGGCAAAGTGAGCAAGGGACTCACGTCTGAGCATACCCAGCCAACTTATGGCGAACAAAGCGGTACAAAAGAGGGTGGCGATGGACAGAGCATCAGAGCCAATCAAACACTCACACCCAGTCAACAGACCTGGGTTTGATCTATCACCGTTCTGTAGCCCACTCTGCCACCCCAGTTCAGACATGGCCATATGCAAATCAGTTTGACTCTGTGCCTCATGGGAATAGTCCAGCCCGAACTGCCAAGCCATGCCTTCCCTGGACCGGAAACAAGCTTCCTAGGACCGGTTTCTGGCATTTCAGCCGTCTTCAGCCAGGCTTGCTTGAATCCAGTGGCAAAGTGAGCAAGGGACTCACGTATGAGCATACCCTTCCAACTAATGGCGAACAAAGCGGTACAAAAGAGGGTTGCGATGGACAGAGCATCAGAACCAATCAAACACTCACACCCAGTCAACAGACCTGGGTTTGATCCATCACCGTTCTTTAGCCCACTCTGCCACCCCAGTTCAGACATGGCCATATGCAAATCATTCTGACCCTGTGCCTCATGGGAACAGTCCAGCCCGAACTGCCAAGCCATGCCTTCCCTGGGCTGGAAACAAGCTTCCTAGGACCGGTTTCTGGCATTTCAGCAGTCTTCAGCCAGGCTTGTTTGAATCCAGTGGCAAAGTGAGCAAGGGACTCACGTCTGAGCATACCCTGCCAACTTATTGCGAACAAAGCGGTACAAAAGAGGGTGTCGATGGACGGAGCATCAGAACCAATCAAACACTCACACCCAGTCAACAGACCTGGGTTTGATCCATCACCGTTCTCTAGCCCACTCTGCCACCCCAGTTCAGACATGGCCATATGCAAATCAGTCTGACCCTGTGCCTCATGGGAACAGTCCAGCCCGAACTGCCAAGCCATGCCTTCCCTGGACCGGAAACAAGCTTCCTAGGACCAGTTTCTGGCATTTCAGCCGTCTTCAGCCAGGCTTGCTTGAATCCAGTGGCTTAGTGAGCAAGGGACTCACGTCTGAGCATACCCTGCCAACTTATGGCGAACAAAGCGGTACAAAAGGGGGTGGCGATGGACGGAGCATCAGAACCAATCAAACACTCACACCCAGTCAACAGACCTGGGTTTGATCCATCACCGTTCTTTAGCCCACTCTGCCACCCCAGTTCAGACATGGCCATATGCAAATCAGTCTGACCCTGTGCCTCATGGGAACAGTCCAGCCCGAACTGCCAAGCCATGCCTTCCCTGGACAGGGAACAAGCTTCCTAGGACCGGTTTCTGGCATTTCAGCCGTCTTCAGCCAGGCTTGCTTGAATCCAGTGGCAAAGTGAGCAAGGGACTCACGTCTGAGCATACCCTGCCAACTTATGGCGAACTGTGCGCTTTACAAGCTTACAACATTTACATTTACAAAGCGGTACAAAAGGGGGTGGTGATGGACGGAGCATCAGAACCAATCAAACACTCACACCCAGTCAACAGATCTGGGTTTGATCCATCACCGTTCTTTAGCCCACTCTGCCACCCCAGTTCAGACATGGCCATATGCAAATCAGTCTGACCCTGTGCCTCATGGGAACAGTCCAGCCCGAACTGCCAAGCCATGCCTTCCTTGGACCGGAAACAAGCTTCCTAGGACCGGTTTCTGGCATTTCAGCCGTCTTCAGCCGGGCTTGCTTGAATCCAGTGGCAAAGTGAGCAAGGGACTCACGTCTGAGCATACCCTGCCAACTTATGGCGAACAAAGCGGTACAAAAGGGGGTGGCGATGGACGGAGCATCAGAACCAATCAAACACTCACACCCAGTCAACAGACCTGGGTTTGATCCATCACCGTTCTTTAGCCCACGCTGCCACCCCAGTTCAGACATGGCCATATGCAAATCAGTCTGACCCTGTGCCTCATGGGAACAATCCAGCCCGAACTGACAAGTCATGCCTTCCCTGGACCGGAAACAAGCTTCCTAGGACCGGTTTCTGGCATTTCAGCCGTCTTCAGCCAGGCTTGCTTGAATCCAGTGGCAAAGTGAGCAAGGGACTCACGTCTGAGCATACCCTTCCAACTAATGGCGAACAAAGCGGTACAAAAGAGGGTTGCAATGGACAGAGCATCAGAACCAATCAAACACTCAAACCCAGTCAACAGACCTGGGTTTGATCCATCACCGTTCTTTAGCCCACTCTGCCACCCCAGTTCAGACATGGCCATATGCAAATCAGTCTGACCCTGTGCCTCATGGGAACAGTCCAGCCCGAACTGCCAAGCCATGCCTTCCCTGGGCTGGAAACAAGCTTCCTAGGACCGGTTTCTGGCATTTCAGCCGTCTTCAGCCAGGCTTGTTTGAATCCAGTGGCAAAGTGAGCAAGGGACTCACGTCTGAGCATACCCTGCCAACTTATTGCGAACAAAGCGGTACAAAAGAGGGTGTCGATGGACGGAGCATCAGAACCAATCAAACACTCACACCCAGTCAACAGACCTGGGTTTGATCCATCAGCGTTCTCTAGCCCACTCTGCCACCCCAGTTCAGACATGGCCATATGCAAATCAGTCTGACCCTGTGCCTCATGGGAACAGTCCAGCCCGATCTGCCAAGCCATGCCTTCCCTGGACCGGAAACAAGCTTCCTAGGACCAGTTTCTGGCATTTCAGCCGTCTTCAGCCAGGCTTGCTTGAATCCAGTGGCAAAGTGAGCAAGGGACTCACGTCTGAGCATACCCTGCCAACTTATGGCGAACAAAGCGGTACAAAAGGGGGTGGTGATGGACGGAGCATCAGAACCAATCAAACACTCACACCCAGTCAACAGATCTGGGTTTGATCCATCACCGTTCTTTAGCCCACTCTGCCACCCCAGTTCAGACATGGCCATATGCAAATCAGTCTGACCCTGTGCCTCATGGGAACAGTCCAGCCCGAACTGCCAAGCCATGCCTTCCCTGGACCGGAAACAAGCTTCCTAGGACCGGTTTCTGGCATGTCAGCCGTCTTCAGCCGGGCTTGCTTGAATCCAGTGGCAAAGTGAGCAAGGGACTCACGTCTGAGCATACCCTGCCAACTTATGGCCAACAAAGCGGTTCAAAAGGGGGTGGTGATGGACGGAGCATCAGAACCAATCAAACACTCACACCCAGTCAACAGATCTGGGTTTGATCCATCACCGTTCTTTAGCCCACTCTGCCACCCCAGTTCAGACATGGCCATATGCAAATCAGTCTGACCCTGTGCCTCATGGGAACAGTCCAGCCCGAACTGCCAAGCCATGCCTTCCTTGGACCGGAAACAAGCTTCCTAGGACCGGTTTCTGGCATTTCAGCCGTCTTCAGCCGGGCTTGCTTGAATCCAGTGGCAAAGTGAGCAAGGGACTCACGTCTGAGCATACCCTGCCAACTTATGGTGAACAAAGCGGTACAAAAGGGGGTGGCGATGGACGGAGCATCAGAACCAATCAAACACTCACACCCAGTCAACAGACCTGGGTTTGATCCATCACCGTTCTTTAGCCCACGCTGCCACCCCAGTTCAGACATGGCCATATGCAAATCAGTCTGACCCTGTGCCTCATGGGAACAATCCAGCCCGAACTGCCAAGTCATGCCTTCCCTGGACCGGAAACAAGCTTCCTAGGACCGGTTTCTGGCATTTCAGCCGTCTTCAGCCAGGCTTGCTTGAATCCAGTGGCAAAGTGAGCAAGGGACTCACGTCTGAGCATACCCTGCCAACTTATGGCGAACAAAGCGGTACAAAAGGGGGTGGCGATGGACGGAGCATCAGAACCAATCAAACACTCACACCCAGTCAACAGACCTGGGTTTGATCCATCACCGTTCTTTAGCCCACTCTGCCACCCCAGTTCAGACATGGCCATATGCAAATCAGTCTGATCCTGTGCCTCATGGGAACAGTCCAGCCGGAACTGCCAAGCCATGCCTTCCCTGGACCGGAAACAAGCTTCCTAGGACCGGTTTCTGGCATTTCAGCCGTCTTTAGCCAGGCTTACTTGAATCCAGTGGCAAAGTGAGCAAGGGACTCACGTCTGAGCATACCCTGCCAACTTATGGCGAACAAAGCGGTACAAAAGGGGGTGGTGATGGACAGAGCATCAGAACCAATCAAACACTCACACCCAGTCAACAGATCTGGGTTTGATCCATCACCGTTCTTTAGCCCACTCTGCCACCCCAGTTCAGACATGGCCATATGCAAATCAGTCTGACCCTGTGCCTCATGGGAACAATTCAGCCCGAACTGCCAAGCCATGCCTTCCCTGGACCGGAAACAAGCTTCCTAGGACCGGTTTCTGGCATTTCAGCCGGCTTCAGCCAGGCTTGCTTGAATCCAGTGGCAAAGTGAGCAAGGGACTCACGTCTGAGCATACCCTGCCAACTTATGGCGAACAAAGCGGTACAAAAAGGGGTGGTGATGGACGGAGCATCAGAACCAATCAAACACTCACACCCAGTCAACAGATCTGGGTTTGATCCATCACCGTTCTTTAGCCCACTCTGCCACCCCAGTTCAGACATGGCCATATGCAAATCAGTCTGACCCTGTGCCACATGGGAACAGTCCAGCCCGAACTGCCAAGCCATGCCTTCCCTGGACCGGAAACAAGCTTCCTAGGACCGGTTTCTGGCATTTCAGCCGTCTTCAGCCAGGCTTGCTTGAATCCAGTGGCAAAGTGAGCAAGGGACTCACGTCTGAGCATACCCTGCCAACTTATGGCGAACAAAGCAGTACAAAAGGGGGTGGTGATGAACGGAGCATCAGAACCAATCAAACACTCACACCCAGTCAACAGATCTGGGTTTGATCCATCACCGTTCTTTAGCCCACTCTGCTACCGCAGTTCAGACTTGGCCATATGCAAATCAGTCTGACCCTGTGCCTCATGGGAACAGTCCAGCCCGAACTGCCGAGCCATGCCTTCCCTGGACCGGAAACAAGCTTCCTAGGACCGGTTTCTGGCATTTCAGCCGTCTTCAGCCAGGCTTGCTTGAATCCAATGGCAAAGTGAGCAAGGGACTCACGTCTGAGCATACCCAGCCAACTTATGGCGAACAAAGCGGTACAAAAGAGGGTGGCGATGGACAGAGCATCAGAACCAATCAAACACTCACACCCAGTCAACAGACCTGGGTTTGATCTATCACCGTTCTTTAGCCCACTCTGCCACCCCAGTTCAGACATGGCCATGTGCAAATCAGTCTGACCCTGTGCCTCATGGGAACAGTCCAGCCCGAACTGCCAAGCCATGCCTTCCCTGGACCGGAAACAAGCTTCCTAGGACCGGTTTCTGGCATTTCAGCCGTCTTCAGCCAGGCTTGCTTGAATCCAGTGGCAAAGTGAGCAAGGGACTCACGTATGAGCATACCCTTCCAACTAATGGCGAACAAAGCGGTACAAAAGAGGGTGGCGATGGACAGAGCATCAGAACCAATCAAACACTCACACCCAGTCAACAGACCTGGGTTTGATCCATCACCGTTCTTTAGCCCACTCTGCCACCCCAGTTCAGACATGGCCATATGCAAATCAGTCTGACCCTGTGCCTCATGGGAACAGTCCAGCCCGAACTGCCAAGCCATGCCTTCCCTGGGCCGGAAACAAGCTTCCTAGGACCGGTTTCTGGCATTTCAGCCGTCTTCAGCCAGGCTTGTTTGAATCCAGTGGCAAAGTGAGCAAGGGACTCACGTCTGAGCATACCCTGCCAACTTATTGCGAACAAAGCGGTACAGAAGAGGGTGTCGATGGACGGAGCATTAGAACCAATCAAACACTCACACCCAGTCAACAGACCTGGGTTTGATCCATCACCGTTCTCTGGCCCACTCTGCCACCCCAGTTCAGACATGGCCATATGCAAATCAGTCTGACCCTGTGCCTCATGGGAACAATCCAGCCCGAACTGCCAAGCCATGCCTTCCCTGGACCGGAAACAAGCTTCCTAGGACCGGTTTCTGGCATTTCAGCCGGCTTCAGCCAGGCTTGCTTGAATCTAGTGGCAAAGTGAGCAAGGGACTCACGTCTGAGCATACCCTGCCAACTTATGGCGAACAAAGCGGTACAAAAAGGGGTGGTGATGGACGGAGCATCAGAACCAATCAAACACTCACACCTAGTCAACAGATCTGGGTTTGATCCATTACCGTTCTTTAGCCCACTCTGCCACCCCAGTTCAGACATGGCCATATGCAAATCAGTCTGACCCTGTGCCTCATGGGAACAGTCCAGCCCGAACTGCCGAGCCATGCCTTCCCTGGACCGGAAACAAGCTTCCTAGGACCGGTTTCTGGCATTTCAGCCGTCTTCAGCCAGGCTTGCTTGAATCCAATGGCAAAGTGAGCAAGGGACTCACGTCTGAGCATACCCTTCCAACTAATGGCGAACAAAGCGGTACAAAAGAGGGTTGCGATGGACAGAGCATCAGAACCAATCAAACACTCACACCCAGTCAACAGACCTGGGTTTGATCCATCACCGTTCTTTAGCCCACTCTGCCACCCCAGTTCAGACATGGCCATATGCAAATCAGTCTGACCCTGTGCCTCATGGGAACAGTCCAGCCCGAACTGCCAAGCCATGCCTTCCCTGGGCCGGAAACAAGCTTCCTAGGACCGGTTTCTGGCATTTCAGCCGTCTTCAGCCATGCTTGCTTGAATCCAGTAGCAAAGTGAGCAAGGGACTCACGTCTGAGCATACCCTGCCAACTTATGGCGAACAAAGCGGTACAAAAGGGGGTGGCGATGGACGGAGCATCAGAACCAATCAAACACTCACACCCAGTCAACAGACCTGGGTTTGATCCATCACCGTTCTTTAGCCCACTCTGCCACCCCAGTTCAGACATGGCCATATCCAAATCAGTCTGACCCTGTGCCTCATGGGAACAGTCCAGCCCGAACTGCCAAGCCATGCCTTCCCTGGACCGGAAACAAGCTTCCTAGGACCGGTTTTTGGCATTTCAGCCGTCTTCAGCCAGGCTTGCTTGAATCCAGCGGCAAAGTGAGCAAGGGACTCACGTCTGAGCATACCCTGCCAACTTATGGCGAACAAAGCGGTACAAAAGGGGGTGGTGATGGACGGAGCATCAGAACCAATCAAACACTCACACCCAGTCAACAGATCTGGGTTTGATCCATCACCGTTCTTTAGCCCACTCTGCCACCCCAGTTCAGACATGGCCATGTGCAAATCAGTCTGACCCTGTGCCTCCTGGGAACAGTCCAGCCCGAACTGCCAAGCCATGCCTTCCCTGGACCGGAAACAAGCTTCCTAGGATAGGTTTCTGGCATTTCAGCCGTCTTCAGCCAGGCTTGCTTGAATCCAGTGGCAAAGTGAGCAAGGGACTCACGTCTGAGCATACCCTGCCAACTTATGGCAAACAAAGCGGTACAAAAGGGGGTGGTGATGGACGGAGCATCAGAACCAATCAAACACTCACACCCAGTCAACAGATCTGGGTTTGATCCATCACCGTTCTTTAGCCCACTCTGCCACCCCAGTTCAGACATGGCCATGTGCAAATCAGTCTGACCCTGTGCCTCATGGGAACAGTCCAGCCCGAACTGCCAAGCCATGCCTTCCCTGGACCGGAAAAAAGCTTCCTAGGACCGGTTTCTGGCATTTCAGGCGTCTTCAGCCAGGCTTGCTTGAATCCAGTGGCAATGTGAGCAAGGGACTAACGTCTGAGCATACCCTGCCAACTTATGGCGAACAAAGCGGTACATTAGGGGGTGGTGATGGACGGAGCATCAGAACCAATCAAACACTCACACCCAGTCGAAGATCTGGGTTTGATCCATCACCGTTCTTTAGCCCACTCTGCCACCCCAGTTCAGACATGGCCATATGCAAATCAGTCTGACCCTGTGCCACATGGGAACAGTCCAGCCCGAACTGCCAAGCCATGCCTTCCCTGGACCGGAAACAAGCTTCCTAGGACCGGTTTCTGGCATTTCAGCCGTCTTCAGCCAGGCTTGCTTGAATCCAGTGGCAAAGTGAGCAAGGGACTCACGTCTGAGCATACCCTGCCAACTTATGGCGAACAAAGCAGTACAAAAGGGGGTGGTGATGGACGGAGCATCAGAACCAATCAAACACTCATACTCAGTCAACAGATCTGGGTTTGATCCATCACCGTTCTTTAGCCCACTCTGCCACCCCAGTTCAGACATGGCCATATGCAAATCAGTCTGACCCTGTGCCTTCTGGGAACAGTCCAGCCCGAACTGCCAAGCCATGCCTTCCCTGGACCGGAAACAAGCTTCCTAGGACCGGTTTCTGGCATTTCAGCCGTCTTCAGCCAGGCTTGCTTGAATCCAGTGGTAAAGTGAGCAAGGGACTCACGTCTGAGCATACCCTGCCAACCTATGGCGAACAAAGCGGTACAAAAGGGGGTGGCGATGGACGGAGCATCAGAACCAATCAAACACTCACACCCAGTCAACAGATGTGGGTTTGAGCCATCACCGTTCTTTAGCCCACTCTGCCACCCCAGTTCAGACATGGCCATATGCAAATCAGTCTGACCCTGTGCCTCATGGGAACAGTCCAGCCCGAACTGCCAAGCCATGCCTTCCCTGGACCGGAAACAAGCTTCCTAGGACCGGTTTCTGGCATTTCAGCCGTCTTCAGCCAGGCTTGCTTGAATCGAGTGGCAAAGTGAGCAAGGGACTCACGTCTGAGCATACCCTGCCAACTTATGGCGAACAAAGCGGTACAAAAGGGGGTGGTGATGGACGGAGCATCAGAACCAATCAAACACTCACACCCAGTCAACAGATCTGGGTTTGATCCATCACCGTTCTTTAGCCCACTCTGCCACCCCAGTTCAGACATGGCCATGTGCAAATCAGTCTGACCCTGTGCCTCATGGGAACAGTCCAGCCCGAACTGCCAAGCCACGCCTTCCCTGGACCGGAAAAAAGCTTCCTAGGACCGGTTTCTGGCATTTCAGGCGTCTTCAGCCAGGCTTGCTTGAATCCAGTGGCAAAGTGAGCAAGGGACTAACGTCTGAGCATACCCTGCCAACTTATGGCGAACAAAGCGGTACATTAGGGGGTGGTGATGGACGGAGCATCAGAACCAATCAAACACTCACACCCAGTCGAAGATCTGGGTTTGATCCATCACCGTTCTTTAGCCCGCTCTGCCACCCCAGTTCAGACATGGCCATATGCAAATCAGTCTGACCCTGTGCCACATGGGAACAGTCCAGCCCGAACTGCCAAGCCATGCCTTCCCTGGACCGGAAACAAGCTTCCTAGGACCGGTTTCTGGCATTTCAGCCGTCTTCAGCCAGGCTTGCTTGAATCCAGTGGCAAAGTGAGCAAGGGACTCACGTCTGAGCATACCCTGCCAACTTATGGCGAACAAAGCAGTACAAAAGGGGGTGGTGATGGACGGAGCATCAGAACCAATCAAACACTCACACCCAGTCAACAGATCTGGGTTTGATCCATCACCGTTCTTTAGCCCACTCTGCCACCCCAGTTCAGACATGGCCATGTGCAAATCAGTCTGACCCTGTGCCTCCTGGGAACAGTCCAGCCCGAACTGCCAAGCCATGCCTTCCCTGGACCGGAAACAAGCTTCCTAGGACCGGTTTCTGGCATTTCAGCCCTCTCCAGCCAGGCTTGCTTGAATCCAGTGGCAAAGTGAGCAAGGGACTCACGTCTGAGCATACCCTGCCAACTTATGGCGAACAAAGCGGTATAAAAGGGGGTGGTGATGGACGGAGCATCAGAACCAATCAAACACTCACACCCAGTCAACAGATCTGGGTTTGATCCATCACTGTTCTTTAGCCCACTCTGCCACCCCAGTTCAGACATGGCCATGTGCAAATCAGTCTGACCCTGTGCCTCCTGGGAACAGTCCAGCCCGAACTGCCAAGCCATGCCTTCCCTGGACCGGAAACAAGCTTCCTAGGACCGGTTTCTGGCATTTCAGCCCTCTCCAGCCAGGCTTGCTTGAATCCAGTGGCAAAGTGAGCAAGGGACTCACGTCTGAGCATACCCTGCCAACTTATGGCGAACAAAGCGGTACAAAAGGGGGTGGAGATGGACGGAGCATCAGAACCAATCAAACACTCACACCCAGTCAACAGATCTGGGTTTGATCCATCACTGTTCTTTAGCCCACTCTGCCACCCCAGTTCAGACATGGCCATGTGCAAATAAGTCTGACCCTGTGCCTCCTGGGAACAGTCCAGCCCGAACTGCCAAGCCATGCCTTCCCTGGACCGGAAACAAGCTTCCTAGGACCGGTTTCTGGCATTTCAGCCGTCTTCAGCCAGGCTTGCTTGAATCCAGTGGCAATGTGAGCAAGGGACTCACGTCTGAGCATACCCTGCCAACTTATGGCGAAGAAAGCGGTACATTAGGGGGTGGTGATGGACGGAGCATCAGAACCAATCAAACACTCACACCCAGTCGAAGATCTGGGTTTGATCCATCACCGTTCTTTAGCCCACTCTGCCACCCCAGTTCAGACATGGCCATATGCAAATCAGTCTGACCCTGTGCCACATGGGAACAGTCCAGCCCGAACTGCCAAGCCATGCCTTCCCTGGACCGGAAACAAGCTTCCTAGGACCGGTTTCTGGCATTTCAGCCGTCTTCAGCCAGGCTTGCTTGAATCCAGTGGCAAAGTGAGCAAGGGACTCACGTCTGAGCATACCCTGCCAACTTATGGCGAACAAAGCAGTACAAAAGGGGGTGGTGATGGACGGAGCATCAGAACCAATCAAACACTCACACTCAGTCAACAGATCTGGGTTTGATCCATCACCGTTCTTTAGCCCACTCTGCCACCCCAGTTCAGACATGGCCATATGCAAATCAGTCTGACCCTGTGCCTCATGGGAACAGTCCAGCCCGAACTGCCAAGCCATGCCTTCCCTGGACCGGAAACAAGCTTCCTAGGACCGGTTTCTGGCATTTCAGCCGTCTTCAGCCAGGCTTGCTTGAATCCAGTGGTAAAGTGAGCAAGGGACTCACGTCTGAGCATACCCTGCCAACCTATGGCGAACAAAGCGGTACAAAAGGGGGTGGCGATGGACGGAGCATCAGAACCAATCAAACATTCACACCCAGTCAACAGATGTGGGTTTGAGCCATCACCGTTCTTTAGCCCACTCTGCCACCCCAGTTCAGACATGGCCATATGCAAATCAGTCTGACCCTGTGCCTCATGGGAACAGTCCAGCCCGAACTGTCAAGCCATGCCTTCCCTGGACCGGAAACAAGCTTCCTAGGACCGGTTTCTGGCATTTCAGCCGTCTTCAGCCAGGCTTGCTTGAATCCAGTGGCAAAGTGAGCAAGGGACTCACGTCTGAGCATACCCTGCCAACTTATGGCGAACAAAGCGGTACAAAAGGGGGTGGTGATGGACGGAGCATCAGAACCAATCAAACACTCACACCCAGTCAACAGATCTGGGTTTGATCCATCACCGTTCTTTAGCCCACTCTGCCACCCCAGTTCAGACATGGCCATGTGCAAATCAGTCTGACCCTGTGCCTCATGGGAACAGTCCAGCCCGAACTGCCAAGCCATGCCTTCCCTGGACCGGAAAAAAGCTTCCTAGGACCGGTTTCTGGCATTTCAGGCGTCTTCAGCCAGGCTTGCTTGAATCCAGTGGCAAAGTGAGCAAGGGACTAACGTCTGAGCATACCCTGCCAACTTAAGGCGAACAAAGCGGTACATTAGGGGGTGGTGATGGACGGAGCATCAGAACCAATCAAACACTCACACCCAGTCGAAGATCTGGGTTTGATCCATCACCGTTCTTTAGCCCACTCTGCCACCCCAGTTCAGACATGGCCATGTGCAAATCAGTCTGACCCTGTGCCTCCTGGGAACAGTCCAGCCCAAACTGCCAAGCCATGCCTTCCCTGGACCGGAAACAAGCTTCCTAGGACCGGTTTCTGGCATTTCAGCCCTCTCCAGCCAGGCTTGCTTGAATCCAGTGGCAAAGTGAGCAAGGGACTCACGTCTGAGCATACCCTGCCAACTTATGGCGAACAAAGCGGTACAAAAGGGGGTGGTGATGGACGGAGCATCAGAACCAATCAAACACTCACACCCAGTCGAAGATCTGGGTTTGATCCATCACCGTTCTTTAGCCCACTCTGCCACCCCAGTTCAGACATGGCCATATGCAAATCAGTCTGACCCTGTGCCACATGGGAACAGTCCAGCCCGAACTGCCAAGCCATGCCTTCCCTGGACCGGAAACAAGCTTCCTAGGACCGGTTTCTGGCATTTCAGCCGTCTTCAGCCAGGCTTGCTTGAATCCAGTGGCAAAGTGAGCAAGGGACTCACGTCTGAGCATACCCTGCCAACTTATGGCGAACAAAGCGGTACAAAAGGGGGTGGTGATGGACGGAGCATCAGAACCAATCAAACACTCACACCCAGTCGAAGATCTGGGTTTGATCCATCACCGTTCTTTAGCCCACTCTGCCACCCCAGTTCAGACATGGCCATATGCAAATCAGTCTGACCCTGTGCCACATGGGAACAGTCCAGCCCGAACTGCCAAGCCATGCCTTCCCTGGACCGGAAACAAGCTTCCTAGGACCGGTTTCTGGCATTTCAGCCGTCTTCAGCCAGGCTTGCTTGAATCCAGTGGCAAAGTGAGCAAGGGACTCACGTCTGAGCATACCCTGCCAACTTATTGCGAACAAAGCGGTACAAAAGAGGGTGTCGATGGACGGAGCATCAGAACCAATCAAACACTCACACCCAGTCAACAGACCTGGGTTTGATCCATCACCGTTCTCTAGCCCACTCTGCCACCCCAGTTCAGACATGGCCATATGCAAATCAGTCTGACCCTGTGCCTCATGGGAACAGTCCAGCCCGAACTGCCAAGCCATGCCTTCCCTGGACCGGAAACAAGCTTCCTAGGACCAGTTTCTGGCATTTCAGCCGTCTTCAGCCAGGCTTGCTTGAATCCAGTGGCTTAGTGAGCAAGGGACTCACGTCTGAGCATACCCTGCCAACTTATGGCGAACAAAGCGGTACAAAAGGGGGTGGCGATGGACGGAGCATCAGAACCAATCAAACACTCACACCCAGTCAACAGACCTGGGTTTGATCCATCACCGTTCTTTAGCCCACTCTGCCACCCCAGTTCAGACATGGCCATATGCAAATCAGTCTGACCCTGTGCCTCATGGGAACAGTCCAGCCCGAACTGCCAAGCCATGCCTTCCCTGGACAGGGAACAAGCTTCCTAGGACCGGTTTCTGGCATTTCAGCCGTCTTCAGCCAGGCTTGCTTGAATCCAGTGGCAAAGTGAGCAAGGGACTCACGTCTGAGCATACCCTGCCAACTTATGGCGAACAAAGCGGTACAAAAGGGGGTGGTGATGGACGGAGCATCAGAACCAATCAAACACTCACACCCAGTCAACAGATCTGGGTTTGATCCATCACCGTTCTTTAGCCCACTCTGCCACCCCAGTTCAGACATGGCCATATGCAAATCAGTCTGACCCTGTGCCTCATGGGAACAGTCCAGCCCGAACTGCCAAGCCATGCCTTCCTTGGACCGGAAACAAGCTTCCTAGGACCGGTTTCTGGCATTTCAGCCGTCTTCAGCCGGGCTTGCTTGAATCCAGTGGCAAAGTGAGCAAGGGACTCACGTCTGAGCATACCCTGCCAACTTATGGTGAACAAAGCGGTACAAAAGGGGGTGGCGATGGACGGAGCATCAGAACCAATCAAACACTCACACCCAGTCAACAGACCTGGGTTTGATCCATCACCGTTCTTTAGCCCACGCTGCCACCCCAGTTCAGACATGGCCATATGCAAATCAGTCTGACCCTGTGCCTCATGGGAACAATCCAGCCCGAACTGCCAAGTCATGCCTTCCCTGGACCGGAAACAAGCTTCCTAGGACCGGTTTCTGGCATTTCAGCCGTCTTCAGCCAGGCTTGCTTGAATCCAGTGGCAAAGTGAGCAAGGGACTCACGTCTGAGCATACCCTGCCAACTTATGGCGAACAAAGCGGTACAAAAGGGGGTGGCGATGGACGGAGCATCAGAACCAATCAAACACTCACACCCAGTCAACAGACCTGGGTTTGATCCATCACCGTTCTTTAGCCCACTCTGCCACCCCAGTTCAGACATGGCCATATGCAAATCAGTCTGATCCTGTGCCTCATGGGAACAGTCCAGCCGGAACTGCCAAGCCATGCCTTCCCTGGACCGGAAACAAGCTTCCTAGGACCGGTTTCTGGCATTTCAGCCGTCTTTAGCCAGGCTTACTTGAATCCAGTGGCAAAGTGAGCAAGGGACTCACGTCTGAGCATACCCTGCCAACTTATGGCGAACAAAGCGGTACAAAAGGGGGTGGTGATGGACAGAGCATCAGAACCAATCAAACACTCACACCCAGTCAACAGATCTGGGTTTGATCCATCACCGTTCTTTAGCCCACTCTGCCACCCCAGTTCAGACATGGCCATATGCAAATCAGTCTGACCCTGTGCCTCATGGGAACAATCCAGCCCGAACTGCCAAGCCATGCCTTCCCTGGACCGGAAACAAGCTTCCTAGGACCGGTTTCTGGCATTTCAGCCGGCTTCAGCCAGGCTTGCTTGAATCCAGTGGCAAAGTGAGCAAGGGACTCACGTCTGAGCATACCCTGCCAACTTATGGCGAACAAAGCGGTACAAAAAGGGGTGGTGATGGACGGAGCATCAGAACCAATCAAACACTCACACCCAGTCAACAGATCTGGATTTGATCCATCACCGTTCTTTAGCCCACTCTGGCACCACAGTTCAGACATGGCCATATGCAAATCAGTCTGACCCTGTGCCACATGGGAACAGTCCAGCCCGAACTGCCAAGCCATGCCTTCCCTGGACCGGAAACAAGCTTCCTAGGACCGGTTTCTGGCATTTCAGCCGTCTTCAGCCAGGCTTGCTTGAATCCAGTGGCAAAGTGAGCAAGGGACTCACGTCTGAGCATACCCTGCCAACTTATGGCGAACAAAGCAGTACAAAAGGGGGTGGTGATGGACGGAGCATCAGAACCAATCAAACACTCACACCCAGTCAACAGATCTGGGTTTGATCCATCACCGTTCTTTAGCCCACTCTGCTACCGCAGTTCAGACTTGGCCATATGCAAATCAGTCTGACCCTGTGCCTCATGGGAACAGTCCAGCCCGAACTGCCGAGCCATGCCTTCCCTGGACCGTAAACAAGCTTCCTAGGACCGGTTTCTGGCATTTCAGCCGTCTTCAGCCAGGCTTGCTTGAATCCAATGGCAAAGTGAGCAAGGGACTCACGTCTGAGCATACCCAGCCAACTTATGGCGAACAAAGCGGTACAAAAGAGGGTGGCGATGGACAGAGCATCAGAACCAATCAAACACTCACACCCAGTCAACAGACCTGGGTTTGATCTATCACCGTTCTTTAGCCCACTCTGCCACCCCAGTTCAGACATGGCCATATGCAAATCAGTCTGACCCTGTGCCTCATGGGAACAGTCCAGCCCGAACTGCCAAGCCATGCCTTCCCTGGACCGGAAACAAGCTTCCTAGGACCGGTTTCTGGCATTTCAGCCGTCTTCAGCCAGGCTTGCTTGAATCCAGTGGCAAAGTGAGCAAGGGACTCACGTATGAGCATACCCTTCCAACTAATGGCGAACAAAGCGGTACAAAAGAGGGTGGCGATGGACAGAGCATCAGAACCAATCAAACACTCACACCCAGTCAACAGACCTGGGTTTGATCCATCACCGTTCTTTAGCCCACTCTGCCACCCCAGTTCAGACATGGCCATATGCAAATCAGTCTGACCCTGTGCCTCATGGGAACAGTCCAGCCCGAACTGCAGAGCCATGCCTTCCCTGGGCCGGAAACAAGCTTCCTAGGACCGGTTTCTGGCATTTCAGCCGTCTTCAGCCAGACTTGCTTGAATCCAATGGCAAAGTGAGCAAGGGACTCACGTCTGAGCATACCCAGCCAACTTATGGCGAACAAAGCGGTACAAAAGAGGGTGGCGATGGACAGAGCATCAGAGCCAATCAAACACTCACACCCAGTCAACAGACCTGGGTTTGATATATCACCGTTCTTTAGCCCACTCTGCCACCCCAGTTCAGACATGGCCATATGCAAATCAGTCTGACCCTGTGCCTCATGGGAACAGTCCAGCCCGAACTGCCAAGCCATGCCTTCCCTGGACCGGAAACAAGCTTCCTAGGACCGGTTTCTGGCATTTCAGCCGTCTTCAGCCAGGCTTGCTTGAATCCAGTGGCAAAGTGAGCAAGGGACTCACGTATGAGCATACCCTTCCAACTAATGGCGAACAAAGCGGTACAAAAGAGGGTTGCGATGGACAGAGCATCAGAACCAATCAAACACTCACACCCAGTCAACAGACCTGGGTTTGATCCATCACCGTTCTTTAGCCCACTCTGCCACCCCAGTTCAGACATGGCCATATGCAAATCAGTCTGACCCTGTGCCTCATGGGAACAGTCCAGCCCGAACTGCCAAGCCATGCCTTCCCTGGGCCGGAAACAAGCTTCCTAGGACCGGTTTCTGGCATTTCAGCCGTCTTCAGCCATGCTTGCTTGAATCCAGTAGCAAAGTGAGCAAGGGACTCACGTCTGAGCATACCCTGCCAACTTATGGCGAACAAAGCGGTACAAAAGGGGGTGGCGATGGACGGAGCATCAGAACCAATCAAACACTCACACCCAGTCAACAGACCTGGGTTTGATCCATCACCGTTCTTTAGCCCACTCTGCCACCCCAGTTCAGACATGGCCATATCCAAATCAGTCTGACCCTGTGCCTCATGGGAACAGTCCAGCCCGAACTGCCAAGCCATGCCTTCCCTGGACCGGAAACAAGCTTCCTAGGACCGGTTTCTGGCATTTCAGCCGTCTTCAGCCAGGCTTGCTTGAATCCAGCGGCAAAGTGAGCAAGGGACTCACGTCTGAGCATACCCTGCCAACTTATGGCGAACAAAGCGGTACAAAAGGGGGTGGTGATGGACGGAGCATCAGAACCAATCAAACACTCACACCCAGTCAACAGATCTGGGTTTGATCCATCACCGTTCTTTAGCCCACTCTGCCACCCCAGTTCAGACATGGCCAAGTGCAAATCAGTCTGACCCTGTGCCTCCTGGGAACAGTCCAGCCCGAACTGCCAAGCCATGCCTTCCCTGGACCGGAAACAAGCTTCCTAGGATAGGTTTCTGGCATTTCAGCCGTCTTCAGCCAGGCTTGCTTGAATCCAGTGGCAAAGTGAGCAAGGGACTCACGTCTGAGCATACCCTGCCAACTTATGGCGAACAAAGCGGTACAAAAGGGGGTGGTGATGGACGGAGCATCAGAACCAATCAAACACTCACACCCAGTCAACAGATCTGGGTTTGATCCATCACCGTTCTTTAGCCCACTCTGCCACCCCAGTTCAGACATGGCCATGTGCAAATCAGTCTGACCCTGTGCCTCATGGGAACAGTCCAGCCCGAACTGCCAAGCCATGCCTTCCCTGGACCGGAAAAAAGCTTCCTAGGACCGGTTTCTGGCATTTCAGGCGTCTTCAGCCAGGCTTGCTTGAATTCAGTGGCAATGTGAGCAAGGGACTAACGTCTGAGCATACCCTGCCAACTTATGGCGAACAAAGCGGTACATTAGGGGGTGGTGATGGACGGAGCATCAGAACCAATCAAACACTCACACCCAGTCGAAGATCTGGGTTTGATCCATCACCGTTCTTTAGCCCACTCTGCCACCCCAGTTCAGACATGGCCATATGCAAATCAGTCTGACCCTGTGCCACATGGGAACAGTCCAGCCCGAACTGCCAAGCCATGCCTTCCCTGGACCGGAAACAAGCTTCCTAGGACCGGTTTCTGGCATTTCAGCCGTCTTCAGCCAGGCTTGCTTGAATCCAGTGGCAAAGTGAGCAAGGGACTCACGTCTGAGCATACCCTGCCAACTTATGGCGAACAAAGCAGTACAAAAGGGGGTGGTGATTGACGGAGCATCAGAACCAATCAAACACTCACACTCAGTCAACAGATCTGGGTTTGATTCATCACCGTTCTTTAGCCCACTCTGCCACCCCAGTTCAGACATGGCCATATGCAAATCAGTCTGACCCTGTGCCTCATGGGAACAGTCCAGCCCGAACTGCCAAGCCATGCCTTCCCTGGACCGGAAACAAGCTTCCTAGGACCGGTTTCTGGCATTTCAGCCGTCTTCAGCCAGGCTTGCTTGAATCCAGTGGTAAAGTGAGCAAGGGACTCACGTCTGAGCATACCCTGCCAACCTATGGCGAACAAAGCGGTACAAAAGGGGGTGGCGATGGACGGAGCATCAGAACCAATCAAACACTCACACCCAGTCAACAGATGTGGGTTTGAGCCATCACCGTTCTTTAGCCCACTCTGCCACCCCAGTTCAGACATGGCCATATGCAAATCAGTCTGACCCTGTGCCTCATGGGAACAGTCCAGCCCGAACTGCCAAGCCATGCCTTCCCTGGACCGGAAACAAGCTTCCTAGGACCGGTTTCTGGCATTTCAGCCGTCTTCAGCCAGGCTTGCTTGAATCGAGTGGCAAAGTGAGCAAGGGACTCACGTCTGAGCATACCCTGCCAACTTATGGCGAACAAAGCGGTACAAAAGGGGGTGGTGATGGACGGAGCATCAGAACCAATCAAACACTCACACCCAGTCAACAGATCTGGGTTTGATCCATCACCGTTCTTTAGCCCACTCTGCCACCCCAGTTCAGACATGGCCATGTGCAAATCAGTCTGACCCTGTGCCTCATGGGAACAGTCCAGCCCGAACTGCCAAGCCATGCCTTCCCTGGACCGGAAAAAAGCTTCCTAGGACCGGTTTCTGGCATTTCAGGCGTCTTCAGCCAGGCTTGCTTGAATCCAGTGGCAAAGTGAGCAAGGGACTAACGTCTGAGCATACCCTGCCAACTTATGGCGAACAAAGCGGTACATTAGGGGGTGGTGATGGACGGAGCATCAGAACCAATCAAACACTCACACCCAGTCAAAGATCTGGGTTTGATCCATCACCGTTCTTTAGCCCGCTCTGCCACCCCAGTTCAGACATGGCCATATGCAAATCAGTCTGACCCTGTGCCACATGGGAACAGTCCAGCCCGAACTGCCAAGCCATGCCTTCCATGGACCGGAAACAAGCTTCCTAGGACCGGTTTCTGGCATTTCAGCCGTCTTCAGCCAGGCTTGCTTGAATCCAGTGGCAAAGTGAGCAAGGGACTCACGTCTGAGCATACCCTGCCAACTTATTGCGAACAAAGCAGTACAAAAGGGGGTGGTGATGGACGGAGCATCAGAACCAATCAAACACTCACACCCAGTCAACAGATCTGGGTTTGATCCATCACTGTTCTTTAGCCCACTCTGCCACCCCAGTTCAGACATGGCCATGTGCAAATCAGTCTGACCCTGTGCCTCCTGGGAACAGTCCAGCCCGAACTGCCAAGCCATGCCTTCCCTGGACCGGAAACAAGCTTCCTAGGACCGGTTTCTGGCATTTCAGCCCTCTCCAGCCAGGCTTGCTTGAATCCAGTGGCAAAGTGAGCAAGGGACTCACGTCTGAGCATACCCTGCCAACTTATGGCGAACAAAGCGGTACAAAAGGGGGTGGAGATGGACGGAGCATCAGAACCAATCAAACACTCACACCCAGTCAACAGATCTGGGTTTGATCCATCACTGTTCTTTAGCCCACTCTGCCACCCCAGTTCAGACATGGCCATGTGCAAATCAGTCTGACCCTGTGCCTCCTGGGAACAGTCCAGCCCGAACTGCCAAGCCATGCCTTCCCTGGACCGGAAACAAGCTTCCTAGGACCGGTTTCTGGCATTTCAGCCGTCTTCAGCCAGGCTTGCTTGAATCCAGTGGCAAAGTGAGCAAGGGACTCACGTCTGAGCATACCCTGCCAACTTATGGCGAACAAAGCGGTACAAAAGGGGGTGGTGATGGACGGAGCATCAGAACCAATCAAACACTCACACCCAGTCAACAGATCTGGGTTTGATCCATCACCGTTCTTTAGCCCACTCTGCCACCCCAGTTCAGACATGGCCATGTGCAAATCAGTCTGACCCTGTGCCTCATGGGAACAGTCCAGCCCGAACTGCCAAGCCATGCCTTCCCTGGACCGGAAAAAAGCTTCCTAGGACCGTTTTCTGGCATTTCAGGCATCTTCAGCCAGGCTTGCTTGAATCCAGTGGCAATGTGAGCAAGGGACTCACGTCTGAGCATACCCTGCCAACTTATGGCGAACAAAGCGGTACATTAGGGGGTGGTGATGGACGGAGCATCAGAACCAATCAAACACTCACACCCAGTCAAAGATCTGGGTTTGATCCATCACCGTTCTTTAGCCCACTCTGCCACCCCAGTTCAGACATGGCCATATGCAAATCAGTCTGACCCTGTGCCACATGGGAACAGTCCAGCCCGAACTGCCAAGCCATGCCTTCCCTGGACCGGAAACAAGCTTCCTAGGACCGGTTTCTGGCATTTCAGCCGTCTTCAGCCAGGCTTGCTTGAATCCAGTGGCAAAGTGAGCAAGGGACTCACGTCTGAGCATACCCTGCCAACTTATGGCGAACAAAGCAGTACAAAAGGGGGTGGTGATGGACGGAGCATCAGAACCAATCAAACACTCACACTCAGTCAACAGATCTGGGTTTGATCCATCACCGTTCTTTAGCCCACTCTGCCACCCCAGTTCAGACATGGCCATATGCAAATCAGTCTGACCCTGTGCCTCATGGGAACAGTCCAGCCCGAACTGCCAAGCCATACCTTCCCTGGACCGGAAACAAGCTTCCTAGGACCGGTTTCTGGCATTTCAGCCGTCTTCAGCCAGGCTTGCTTGAATCCAGTGGTAAAGTGAGCAAGGGACTCACGTCTGAGCATACCCTGCCAACCTATGGCGAACAAAGCGGTACAAAAGGGGGTGGCGATGGACGGAGCATCAGAACCAATCAAACATTCACACCCAGTCAACAGATGTGGGTTTGAGCCATCACCGTTCTTTAGCCCACTCTGCCACCCCAGTTCAGACATGGCCATATGCAAATCAGTCTGACCCTGTGCCTCATCGGAACAGTCCAGCCCGAACTGTCAAGCCATGCCTTCCCTGGACCGGAAACAAGCTTCCTAGGACCGGTTTCTGGCATTTCAGCCGTCTTCAGCCAGGCTTGCTTGAATCCAGTGGCAAAGTGAGCAAGGGACTCACGTCTGAGCATACCCTGCCAACTTATGGCGAACAAAGCGGTACAAAAGGGGGTGGTGATGGACGGAGCATCAGAACCAATCAAACACTCACACCCAGTCAACAGATCTGGGTTTGATCCATCACCGTTCTTTAGCCCACTCTGCCACCCCAGTTCAGACATGGCCATGTGCAAATCAGTCTGACCCTGTGCCTCATGGGAACAGTCCAGCCCGAACTGCCAAGCCATGCCTTCCCTGGACCGGAAAAAAGCTTCCTAGGACCGGTTTCTGGCATTTCAGGCGTCTTCAGCCAGGCTTGCTTGAATCCAGTGGCAAAGTGAGCAAGGGACTAACGTCTGAGCATACCCTGCCAACTTATGGCGAACAAAGCGGTACATTAGGGGGTGGTGATGGACGGAGCATCAGAACCAATCAAACACTCACACCCAGTCGAAGATCTGGGTTTGATCCATCACCGTTCTTTAGCCCACTCTGCCACCCCAGTTCAGACATGGCCATATGCAAATCAGTCTGACCCTGTGCCACATGGGAACAGTCCAGCCCGAACTGCCAAGCCATGCCTTCCCTGGACCGGAAACAAGCTTCCTAGGACCGGTTTCTGGCATTTCAGCCGTCTTCAGCCAGGCTTGCTTGAATCCAGTGGCAAAGTGAGCAAGGGACTCACGTCTGAGCATACCCTGCCAACTTATGGCGAACAAAGCAGTACAAAAGGGGGTGGTGATGGACGGAGCATCAGAACCAATCAAATACTCACACCCAGTCAACAGATCTGGGTTTGATCCATCACCGTTCTTTAGCCCACTCTGCCACCCCAGTTCAGACATGGCCATGTGCAAATCAGTCTGACCCTGTGCCTCCTGGGAACAGTCCAGCCCAAACTGCCAAGCCATGCCTTCCCTGGACCGGAAACAAGCTTCCTAGGACCGGTTTCTGGCATTTCAGCCCTCTCCAGCCAGGCTTGCTTGAATCCAGTGGCAAAGTGAGCAAGGGACTCACGTCTGAGCATACCCTGCCAACTTATGGCGAACAAAGCGGTACAAAAGGGGGTGGTGATGGACGGAGCATCAGAACCAATCAAACACTCACACCCAGTCGAAGATCTGGGTTTGATCCATCACCGTTCTTTAGCCCACTCTGCCACCCCAGTTCAGACATGGCCATATGCAAATCAGTCTGACCCTGTGCCACATGGGAACAGTCCAGCCCGAACTGCCAAGCCATGCCTTCCCTGGACCGGAAACAAGCTTCCTAGGACCGGTTTCTGGCATTTCAGCCGTCTTCAGCCAGGCTTGCTTGAATCCAGTGGCAAAGTGAGCAAGGGACTCACGTCTGAGCATACCCTGCCAACTTATGGCGAACAAAGCAGTACAAAAGGGGGTGGTGATGGACGGAGCATCAGAACCAATCAAACACTCACACCCAGTCAACAGATCTGGGTTTGATCCATCACCGTTCTTTAGCCCACTCTGCTACCGCAGTTCAGACTTGGCCATATGCAAATCAGTCTGACCCTGTGCCTCATGGGAACAGTCCAGCCCGAACTGCCGAGCCATGCCTTCCCTGGACCGGAAACAAGCTTCCTAGGACCGGTTTCTGGCATTTCAGCCGTCTTCAGCCAGGCTTGCTTGAATCCAATGGCAAAGTGAGCAAGGGACTCACGTCTGAGCATACCCAGCCAACTTATGGCGAACAAAGCGGTACAAAAGAGGGTGGCGATGGACAGAGCATCAGAACCAATCAAACACTCACACCCAGTCAACAGACCTGGGTTTGATCTATCACCGTTCTTTGGCCCACTCTGCCACCCCAGTTCAGACATGGCCATATGCAAATCAGTCTGACCCTGTGCCTCATGGGAACAGTCCAGCCCGAACTGCCAAGCCATGCCTTCCCTGGACCGGAAACAAGCTTCCTAGGACCGGTTTCTGGCATTTCAGCCGTCTTCAGCCAGGCTTGCTTGAATCCAGTGGCAAAGTGAGCAAGGGACTCATGTATGAGCATACCCTTCCAACTAATGGCGAACAAAGCGGTACAAAAGAGGGTGAGGATGGACAGAGCATCAGAACCAATCAAACACTCACACCCAGACAACAGACCTGGGTTTGATCCATCACCGTTCTTTAGCCCACTCTGCCACCCCAGTTCAGACATGGCCATATGCAAATCAGTCTGACCCTGTGCCTCATGGGAACAGTCTAGCCCGAACTGCCAAGCCATGCCTTCCCTGGGCCGGAAACAAGCTTCCTAGGACCGGTTTCTGGCATTTCAGCCGTCTTCAGCCAGGCTTGTTTGAATCCAGTGGCAAAGTGAGCAAGGGACTCACGTCTGAGCATACCCTGCCAACTTATTGCGAACAAAGCGGTACAAAAGAGGGTGTCGATGGACGGAGCATTAGAACCAATCAAACACTCACACCCAGTCAACAGACCTGGGTTTGATCTATCACCGTTCTCTAGCCCACTCTGCCACCCCAGTTCAGACATGGCCATTTGCAAATCAGTCTGACCCTGTGCCTCATGGGAACAATCCAGCCCGAACTGCCAAGCCATGCCTTCCCTGGACCGGAAACAAGCTTCCTAGGACCGGTTTCTGGCATTTCAGCCGGCTTCAGCCAGGCTTGCTTGAATCCAGTGGCAAAGTGAGCAAGGGACTCACGTCTGAGCATACCCTGCCAACTTATGGCGAACAAAGCGGTACAAAAAGGGGTGGTGATGGACGGAGCATCAGAACCAATCAAACACTCACACCCAGTCAACAGATCTGGGTTTGATCCATCACCGTTCTTTAGCCCACTCTGCCACCCCAGTTCAGACATGGCCATATGCAAATCAGTCTGACCCTGTGCCACATGGGAACAGTCCAGCCCGAACTGCCAAGCCATGCCTTTCCTGGACCGGAAACAAGCTTCCTAGGACCGGTTTCTGGCATTTCAGCCGTCTTCAGCCAGGCTTGCTTGAATCCAGTGGCAAAGTGAGCAAGGGACTCACGTCTGAGCATACCCTGCCAACTTATGGCGAACAAAGCAGTACAAAAGGGGGTGGTGATGGACGGAGCATCAGAACCAATCAAACACTCACACCCAGTCAACAGATCTGGGTTTGATCCATCACCGTTCTTTAGCCCACTCTGCTACCGCAGTTCGGACTTGGCCATATGCAAATCAGTCTGACCCTGTGCCTCATGGGAACAGTCCAGCCCGAACTGCCGAGCCATGCCTTCCCTGGACCGGAAACAAGCTTCCTAGGACCGGTTTCTGGCATTTCAGCCGTCTTCAGCCAGGCTTGCTTTAATCCAATGGCAAAGTGAGCAAGGGACTCACGTCTGAGCATACCCAGCCAACTTATGGCGAACAAAGCGGTACAAAAGAGGGTGGCGATGGACAGAGCATCAGAGCCAATCAAACACTCACACCCAGTCAACAGACCTGGGTTTGATCTATCACCGTTCTGTAGCCCACTCTGCCACCCCAGTTCAGACATGGCCATATGCAAATCAGTTTGACTCTGTGCCTCATGGGAATAGTCCAGCCCGAACTGCCAAGCCATGCCTTCCCTGGACCGGAAACAAGCTTCCTAGGACCGGTTTCTGGCATTTCAGCCGTCTTCAGCCAGGCTTGCTTGAATCCAGTGGCAAAGTGAGCAAGGGACTCACGTCTGAGCATACCCTGCCAACTTATTGCGAACAAAGCGGTACAAAAGAGGGTGTCGATGGACGGAGCATCAGAACCAATCAAACACTCACACCCAGTCAACAGACCTGGGTTTGATCCATCACCGTTCTCTAGCCCACTCTGCCACCCCAGTTCAGACATGGCCATATGCAAATCAGTCTGACCCTGTGCCTCATGGGAACAGTCCAGCCCGAACTGCCAAGCCATGCCTTCCCTGGACCGGAAACAAGCTTCCTAGGACCAGTTTCTGGCATTTCAGCCGTCTTCAGCCAGGCTTGCTTGAATCCAGTGGCTTAGTGAGCAAGGGACTCACGTCTGAGCATACCCTGCCAACTTATGGCGAACAAAGCGGTACAAAAGGGGGTGGCGATGGACGGAGCATCAGAACCAATCAAACACTCACACCCAGTCAACAGACCTGGGTTTGATCCATCACCGTTCTTTAGCCCACTCTGCCACCCCAGTTCAGACATGGCCATATGCAAATCAGTCTGACCCTGTGCCTCATGGGAACAGTCCAGCCCGAACTGCCAAGCCATGCCTTCCCTGGACAGGGAACAAGCTTCCTAGGACCGGTTTCTGGCATTTCAGCCGTCTTCAGCCAGGCTTGCTTGAATCCAGTGGCAAAGTGAGCAAGGGACTCACGTCTGAGCATACCCTGCCAACTTATGGCGAACTGTGCGCTTTACAAGCTTACAACATTTACATTTACAAAGCGGTACAAAAGGGGGTGGTGATGGACGGAGCATCAGAACCAATCAAACACTCACACCCAGTCAACAGATCTGGGTTTGATCCATCACCGTTCTTTAGCCCACTCTGCCACCCCAGTTCAGACATGGCCATATGCAAATCAGTCTGACCCTGTGCCTCATGGGAACAGTCCAGCCCGAACTGCCAAGCCATGCCTTCCTTGGACCGGAAACAAGCTTCCTAGGACCGGTTTCTGGCATTTCAGCCGTCTTCAGCCGGGCTTGCTTGAATCCAGTGGCAAAGTGAGCAAGGGACTCACGTCTGAGCATACCCTGCCAACTTATGGCGAACAAAGCGGTACAAAAGGGGGTGGCGATGGACGGAGCATCAGAACCAATCAAACACTCACACCCAGTCAACAGACCTGGGTTTGATCCATCACCGTTCTTTAGCCCACGCTGCCACCCCAGTTCAGACATGGCCATATGCAAATCAGTCTGACCCTGTGCCTCATGGGAACAATCCAGCCCGAACTGACAAGTCATGCCTTCCCTGGACCGGAAACAAGCTTCCTAGGACCGGTTTCTGGCATTTCAGCCGTCTTCAGCCAGGCTTGCTTGAATCCAGTGGCAAAGTGAGCAAGGGACTCACGTCTGAGCATACCCTTCCAACTAATGGCGAACAAAGCGGTACAAAAGAGGGTTGCAATGGACAGAGCATCAGAACCAATCAAACACTCAAACCCAGTCAACAGACCTGGGTTTGATCCATCACCGTTCTTTAGCCCACTCTGCCACCCCAGTTCAGACATGGCCATATGCAAATCAGTCTGACCCTGTGCCTCATGGGAACAGTCCAGCCCGAACTGCCAAGCCATGCCTTCCCTGGGCTGGAAACAAGCTTCCTAGGACCGGTTTCTGGCATTTCAGCCGTCTTCAGCCAGGCTTGTTTGAATCCAGTGGCAAAGTGAGCAAGGGACTCACGTCTGAGCATACCCTGCCAACTTATTGCGAACAAAGCGGTACAAAAGAGGGTGTCGATGGACGGAGCATCAGAACCAATCAAACACTCACACCCAGTCAACAGACCTGGGTTTGATCCATCAGCGTTCTCTAGCCCACTCTGCCACCCCAGTTCAGACATGGCCATATGCAAATCAGTCTGACCCTGTGCCTCATGGGAACAGTCCAGCCCGATCTGCCAAGCCATGCCTTCCCTGGACCGGAAACAAGCTTCCTAGGACCAGTTTCTGGCATTTCAGCCGTCTTCAGCCAGGCTTGCTTGAATCCAGTGGCAAAGTGAGCAAGGGACTCACGTCTGAGCATACCCTGCCAACTTATGGCGAACAAAGCGGTACAAAAGGGGGTGGTGATGGACGGAGCATCAGAACCAATCAAACACTCACACCCAGTCAACAGATCTGGGTTTGATCCATCACCGTTCTTTAGCCCACTCTGCCACCCCAGTTCAGACATGGCCATATGCAAATCAGTCTGACCCTGTGCCTCATGGGAACAGTCCAGCCCGAACTGCCAAGCCATGCCTTCCCTGGACCGGAAACAAGCTTCCTAGGACCGGTTTCTGGCATGTCAGCCGTCTTCAGCCGGGCTTGCTTGAATCCAGTGGCAAAGTGAGCAAGGGACTCACGTCTGAGCATACCCTGCCAACTTATGGCCAACAAAGCGGTTCAAAAGGGGGTGGTGATGGACGGAGCATCAGAACCAATCAAACACTCACACCCAGTCAACAGATCTGGGTTTGATCCATCACCGTTCTTTAGCCCACTCTGCCACCCCAGTTCAGACATGGCCATATGCAAATCAGTCTGACCCTGTGCCTCATGGGAACAGTCCAGCCCGAACTGCCAAGCCATGCCTTCCTTGGACCGGAAACAAGCTTCCTAGGACCGGTTTCTGGCATTTCAGCCGTCTTCAGCCGGGCTTGCTTGAATCCAGTGGCAAAGTGAGCAAGGGACTCACGTCTGAGCATACCCTGCCAACTTATGGTGAACAAAGCGGTACAAAAGGGGGTGGCGATGGACGGAGCATCAGAACCAATCAAACACTCACACCCAGTCAACAGACCTGGGTTTGATCCATCACCGTTCTTTAGCCCACGCTGCCACCCCAGTTCAGACATGGCCATATGCAAATCAGTCTGACCCTGTGCCTCATGGGAACAATCCAGCCCGAACTGCCAAGTCATGCCTTCCCTGGACCGGAAACAAGCTTCCTAGGACCGGTTTCTGGCATTTCAGCCGTCTTCAGCCAGGCTTGCTTGAATCCAGTGGCAAAGTGAGCAAGGGACTCACGTCTGAGCATACCCTGCCAACTTATGGCGAACAAAGCGGTACAAAAGGGGGTGGCGATGGACGGAGCATCAGAACCAATCAAACACTCACACCCAGTCAACAGACCTGGGTTTGATCCATCACCGTTCTTTAGCCCACTCTGCCACCCCAGTTCAGACATGGCCATATGCAAATCAGTCTGATCCTGTGCCTCATGGGAACAGTCCAGCCGGAACTGCCAAGCCATGCCTTCCCTGGACCGGAAACAAGCTTCCTAGGACCGGTTTCTGGCATTTCAGCCGTCTTTAGCCAGGCTTACTTGAATCCAGTGGCAAAGTGAGCAAGGGACTCACGTCTGAGCATACCCTGCCAACTTATGGCGAACAAAGCGGTACAAAAGGGGGTGGTGATGGACAGAGCATCAGAACCAATCAAACACTCACACCCAGTCAACAGATCTGGGTTTGATCCATCACCGTTCTTTAGCCCACTCTGCCACCCCAGTTCAGACATGGCCATATGCAAATCAGTCTGACCCTGTGCCTCATGGGAACAATTCAGCCCGAACTGCCAAGCCATGCCTTCCCTGGACCGGAAACAAGCTTCCTAGGACCGGTTTCTGGCATTTCAGCCGGCTTCAGCCAGGCTTGCTTGAATCCAGTGGCAAAGTGAGCAAGGGACTCACGTCTGAGCATACCCTGCCAACTTATGGCGAACAAAGCGGTACAAAAAGGGGTGGTGATGGACGGAGCATCAGAACCAATCAAACACTCACACCCAGTCAACAGATCTGGGTTTGATCCATCACCGTTCTTTAGCCCACTCTGCCACCCCAGTTCAGACATGGCCATATGCAAATCAGTCTGACCCTGTGCCACATGGGAACAGTCCAGCCCGAACTGCCAAGCCATGCCTTCCCTGGACCGGAAACAAGCTTCCTAGGACCGGTTTCTGGCATTTCAGCCGTCTTCAGCCAGGCTTGCTTGAATCCAGTGGCAAAGTGAGCAAGGGACTCACGTCTGAGCATACCCTGCCAACTTATGGCGAACAAAGCAGTACAAAAGGGGGTGGTGATGAACGGAGCATCAGAACCAATCAAACACTCACACCCAGTCAACAGATCTGGGTTTGATCCATCACCGTTCTTTAGCCCACTCTGCTACCGCAGTTCAGACTTGGCCATATGCAAATCAGTCTGACCCTGTGCCTCATGGGAACAGTCCAGCCCGAACTGCCGAGCCATGCCTTCCCTGGACCGGAAACAAGCTTCCTAGGACCGGTTTCTGGCATTTCAGCCGTCTTCAGCCAGGCTTGCTTGAATCCAATGGCAAAGTGAGCAAGGGACTCACGTCTGAGCATACCCAGCCAACTTATGGCGAACAAAGCGGTACAAAAGAGGGTGGCGATGGACAGAGCATCAGAACCAATCAAACACTCACACCCAGTCAACAGACCTGGGTTTGATCTATCACCGTTCTTTAGCCCACTCTGCCACCCCAGTTCAGACATGGCCATGTGCAAATCAGTCTGACCCTGTGCCTCATGGGAACAGTCCAGCCCGAACTGCCAAGCCATGCCTTCCCTGGACCGGAAACAAGCTTCCTAGGACCGGTTTCTGGCATTTCAGCCGTCTTCAGCCAGGCTTGCTTGAATCCAGTGGCAAAGTGAGCAAGGGACTCACGTATGAGCATACCCTTCCAACTAATGGCGAACAAAGCGGTACAAAAGAGGGTGGCGATGGACAGAGCATCAGAACCAATCAAACACTCACACCCAGTCAACAGACCTGGGTTTGATCCATCACCGTTCTTTAGCCCACTCTGCCACCCCAGTTCAGACATGGCCATATGCAAATCAGTCTGACCCTGTGCCTCATGGGAACAGTCCAGCCCGAACTGCCAAGCCATGCCTTCCCTGGGCCGGAAACAAGCTTCCTAGGACCGGTTTCTGGCATTTCAGCCGTCTTCAGCCAGGCTTGTTTGAATCCAGTGGCAAAGTGAGCAAGGGACTCACGTCTGAGCATACCCTGCCAACTTATTGCGAACAAAGCGGTACAGAAGAGGGTGTCGATGGACGGAGCATTAGAACCAATCAAACACTCACACCCAGTCAACAGACCTGGGTTTGATCCATCACCGTTCTCTGGCCCACTCTGCCACCCCAGTTCAGACATGGCCATATGCAAATCAGTCTGACCCTGTGCCTCATGGGAACAATCCAGCCCGAACTGCCAAGCCATGCCTTCCCTGGACCGGAAACAAGCTTCCTAGGACCGGTTTCTGGCATTTCAGCCGGCTTCAGCCAGGCTTGCTTGAATCTAGTGGCAAAGTGAGCAAGGGACTCACGTCTGAGCATACCCTGCCAACTTATGGCGAACAAAGCGGTACAAAAAGGGGTGGTGATGGACGGAGCATCAGAACCAATCAAACACTCACACCTAGTCAACAGATCTGGGTTTGATCCATTACCGTTCTTTAGCCCACTCTGCCACCCCAGTTCAGACATGGCCATATGCAAATCAGTCTGACCCTGTGCCTCATGGGAACAGTCCAGCCCGAACTGCCGAGCCATGCCTTCCCTGGACCGGAAACAAGCTTCCTAGGACCGGTTTCTGGCATTTCAGCCGTCTTCAGCCAGGCTTGCTTGAATCCAATGGCAAAGTGAGCAAGGGACTCACGTCTGAGCATACCCTTCCAACTAATGGCGAACAAAGCGGTACAAAAGAGGGTTGCGATGGACAGAGCATCAGAACCAATCAAACACTCACACCCAGTCAACAGACCTGGGTTTGATCCATCACCGTTCTTTAGCCCACTCTGCCACCCCAGTTCAGACATGGCCATATGCAAATCAGTCTGACCCTGTGCCTCATGGGAACAGTCCAGCCCGAACTGCCAAGCCATGCCTTCCCTGGGCCGGAAACAAGCTTCCTAGGACCGGTTTCTGGCATTTCAGCCGTCTTCAGCCATGCTTGCTTGAATCCAGTAGCAAAGTGAGCAAGGGACTCACGTCTGAGCATACCCTGCCAACTTATGGCGAACAAAGCGGTACAAAAGGGGGTGGCGATGGACGGAGCATCAGAACCAATCAAACACTCACACCCAGTCAACAGACCTGGGTTTGATCCATCACCGTTCTTTAGCCCACTCTGCCACCCCAGTTCAGACATGGCCATATCCAAATCAGTCTGACCCTGTGCCTCATGGGAACAGTCCAGCCCGAACTGCCAAGCCATGCCTTCCCTGGACCGGAAACAAGCTTCCTAGGACCGGTTTTTGGCATTTCAGCCGTCTTCAGCCAGGCTTGCTTGAATCCAGCGGCAAAGTGAGCAAGGGACTCACGTCTGAGCATACCCTGCCAACTTATGGCGAACAAAGCGGTACAAAAGGGGGTGGTGATGGACGGAGCATCAGAACCAATCAAACACTCACACCCAGTCAACAGATCTGGGTTTGATCCATCACCGTTCTTTAGCCCACTCTGCCACCCCAGTTCAGACATGGCCATGTGCAAATCAGTCTGACCCTGTGCCTCCTGGGAACAGTCCAGCCCGAACTGCCAAGCCATGCCTTCCCTGGACCGGAAACAAGCTTCCTAGGATAGGTTTCTGGCATTTCAGCCGTCTTCAGCCAGGCTTGCTTGAATCCAGTGGCAAAGTGAGCAAGGGACTCACGTCTGAGCATACCCTGCCAACTTATGGCAAACAAAGCGGTACAAAAGGGGGTGGTGATGGACGGAGCATCAGAACCAATCAAACACTCACACCCAGTCAACAGATCTGGGTTTGATCCATCACCGTTCTTTAGCCCACTCTGCCACCCCAGTTCAGACATGGCCATGTGCAAATCAGTCTGACCCTGTGCCTCATGGGAACAGTCCAGCCCGAACTGCCAAGCCATGCCTTCCCTGGACCGGAAAAAAGCTTCCTAGGACCGGTTTCTGGCATTTCAGGCGTCTTCAGCCAGGCTTGCTTGAATCCAGTGGCAATGTGAGCAAGGGACTAACGTCTGAGCATACCCTGCCAACTTATGGCGAACAAAGCGGTACATTAGGGGGTGGTGATGGACGGAGCATCAGAACCAATCAAACACTCACACCCAGTCGAAGATCTGGGTTTGATCCATCACCGTTCTTTAGCCCACTCTGCCACCCCAGTTCAGACATGGCCATATGCAAATCAGTCTGACCCTGTGCCACATGGGAACAGTCCAGCCCGAACTGCCAAGCCATGCCTTCCCTGGACCGGAAACAAGCTTCCTAGGACCGGTTTCTGGCATTTCAGCCGTCTTCAGCCAGGCTTGCTTGAATCCAGTGGCAAAGTGAGCAAGGGACTCACGTCTGAGCATACCCTGCCAACTTATGGCGAACAAAGCAGTACAAAAGGGGGTGGTGATGGACGGAGCATCAGAACCAATCAAACACTCATACTCAGTCAACAGATCTGGGTTTGATCCATCACCGTTCTTTAGCCCACTCTGCCACCCCAGTTCAGACATGGCCATATGCAAATCAGTCTGACCCTGTGCCTTCTGGGAACAGTCCAGCCCGAACTGCCAAGCCATGCCTTCCCTGGACCGGAAACAAGCTTCCTAGGACCGGTTTCTGGCATTTCAGCCGTCTTCAGCCAGGCTTGCTTGAATCCAGTGGTAAAGTGAGCAAGGGACTCACGTCTGAGCATACCCTGCCAACCTATGGCGAACAAAGCGGTACAAAAGGGGGTGGCGATGGACGGAGCATCAGAACCAATCAAACACTCACACCCAGTCAACAGATGTGGGTTTGAGCCATCACCGTTCTTTAGCCCACTCTGCCACCCCAGTTCAGACATGGCCATATGCAAATCAGTCTGACCCTGTGCCTCATGGGAACAGTCCAGCCCGAACTGCCAAGCCATGCCTTCCCTGGACCGGAAACAAGCTTCCTAGGACCGGTTTCTGGCATTTCAGCCGTCTTCAGCCAGGCTTGCTTGAATCGAGTGGCAAAGTGAGCAAGGGACTCACGTCTGAGCATACCCTGCCAACTTATGGCGAACAAAGCGGTACAAAAGGGGGTGGTGATGGACGGAGCATCAGAACCAATCAAACACTCACACCCAGTCAACAGATCTGGGTTTGATCCATCACCGTTCTTTAGCCCACTCTGCCACCCCAGTTCAGACATGGCCATGTGCAAATCAGTCTGACCCTGTGCCTCATGGGAACAGTCCAGCCCGAACTGCCAAGCCACGCCTTCCCTGGACCGGAAAAAAGCTTCCTAGGACCGGTTTCTGGCATTTCAGGCGTCTTCAGCCAGGCTTGCTTGAATCCAGTGGCAAAGTGAGCAAGGGACTAACGTCTGAGCATACCCTGCCAACTTATGGCGAACAAAGCGGTACATTAGGGGGTGGTGATGGACGGAGCATCAGAACCAATCAAACACTCACACCCAGTCGAAGATCTGGGTTTGATCCATCACCGTTCTTTAGCCCGCTCTGCCACCCCAGTTCAGACATGGCCATATGCAAATCAGTCTGACCCTGTGCCACATGGGAACAGTCCAGCCCGAACTGCCAAGCCATGCCTTCCCTGGACCGGAAACAAGCTTCCTAGGACCGGTTTCTGGCATTTCAGCCGTCTTCAGCCAGGCTTGCTTGAATCCAGTGGCAAAGTGAGCAAGGGACTCACGTCTGAGCATACCCTGCCAACTTATGGCGAACAAAGCAGTACAAAAGGGGGTGGTGATGGACGGAGCATCAGAACCAATCAAACACTCACACCCAGTCAACAGATCTGGGTTTGATCCATCACCGTTCTTTAGCCCACTCTGCCACCCCAGTTCAGACATGGCCATGTGCAAATCAGTCTGACCCTGTGCCTCCTGGGAACAGTCCAGCCCGAACTGCCAAGCCATGCCTTCCCTGGACCGGAAACAAGCTTCCTAGGACCGGTTTCTGGCATTTCAGCCCTCTCCAGCCAGGCTTGCTTGAATCCAGTGGCAAAGTGAGCAAGGGACTCACGTCTGAGCATACCCTGCCAACTTATGGCGAACAAAGCGGTATAAAAGGGGGTGGTGATGGACGGAGCATCAGAACCAATCAAACACTCACACCCAGTCAACAGATCTGGGTTTGATCCATCACTGTTCTTTAGCCCACTCTGCCACCCCAGTTCAGACATGGCCATGTGCAAATCAGTCTGACCCTGTGCCTCCTGGGAACAGTCCAGCCCGAACTGCCAAGCCATGCCTTCCCTGGACCGGAAACAAGCTTCCTAGGACCGGTTTCTGGCATTTCAGCCCTCTCCAGCCAGGCTTGCTTGAATCCAGTGGCAAAGTGAGCAAGGGACTCACGTCTGAGCATACCCTGCCAACTTATGGCGAACAAAGCGGTACAAAAGGGGGTGGAGATGGACGGAGCATCAGAACCAATCAAACACTCACACCCAGTCAACAGATCTGGGTTTGATCCATCACTGTTCTTTAGCCCACTCTGCCACCCCAGTTCAGACATGGCCATGTGCAAATAAGTCTGACCCTGTGCCTCCTGGGAACAGTCCAGCCCGAACTGCCAAGCCATGCCTTCCCTGGACCGGAAACAAGCTTCCTAGGACCGGTTTCTGGCATTTCAGCCGTCTTCAGCCAGGCTTGCTTGAATCCAGTGGCAATGTGAGCAAGGGACTCACGTCTGAGCATACCCTGCCAACTTATGGCGAAGAAAGCGGTACATTAGGGGGTGGTGATGGACGGAGCATCAGAACCAATCAAACACTCACACCCAGTCGAAGATCTGGGTTTGATCCATCACCGTTCTTTAGCCCACTCTGCCACCCCAGTTCAGACATGGCCATATGCAAATCAGTCTGACCCTGTGCCACATGGGAACAGTCCAGCCCGAACTGCCAAGCCATGCCTTCCCTGGACCGGAAACAAGCTTCCTAGGACCGGTTTCTGGCATTTCAGCCGTCTTCAGCCAGGCTTGCTTGAATCCAGTGGCAAAGTGAGCAAGGGACTCACGTCTGAGCATACCCTGCCAACTTATGGCGAACAAAGCAGTACAAAAGGGGGTGGTGATGGACGGAGCATCAGAACCAATCAAACACTCACACTCAGTCAACAGATCTGGGTTTGATCCATCACCGTTCTTTAGCCCACTCTGCCACCCCAGTTCAGACATGGCCATATGCAAATCAGTCTGACCCTGTGCCTCATGGGAACAGTCCAGCCCGAACTGCCAAGCCATGCCTTCCCTGGACCGGAAACAAGCTTCCTAGGACCGGTTTCTGGCATTTCAGCCGTCTTCAGCCAGGCTTGCTTGAATCCAGTGGTAAAGTGAGCAAGGGACTCACGTCTGAGCATACCCTGCCAACCTATGGCGAACAAAGCGGTACAAAAGGGGGTGGCGATGGACGGAGCATCAGAACCAATCAAACATTCACACCCAGTCAACAGATGTGGGTTTGAGCCATCACCGTTCTTTAGCCCACTCTGCCACCCCAGTTCAGACATGGCCATATGCAAATCAGTCTGACCCTGTGCCTCATGGGAACAGTCCAGCCCGAACTGTCAAGCCATGCCTTCCCTGGACCGGAAACAAGCTTCCTAGGACCGGTTTCTGGCATTTCAGCCGTCTTCAGCCAGGCTTGCTTGAATCCAGTGGCAAAGTGAGCAAGGGACTCACGTCTGAGCATACCCTGCCAACTTATGGCGAACAAAGCGGTACAAAAGGGGGTGGTGATGGACGGAGCATCAGAACCAATCAAACACTCACACCCAGTCAACAGATCTGGGTTTGATCCATCACCGTTCTTTAGCCCACTCTGCCACCCCAGTTCAGACATGGCCATGTGCAAATCAGTCTGACCCTGTGCCTCATGGGAACAGTCCAGCCCGAACTGCCAAGCCATGCCTTCCCTGGACCGGAAAAAAGCTTCCTAGGACCGGTTTCTGGCATTTCAGGCGTCTTCAGCCAGGCTTGCTTGAATCCAGTGGCAAAGTGAGCAAGGGACTAACGTCTGAGCATACCCTGCCAACTTAAGGCGAACAAAGCGGTACATTAGGGGGTGGTGATGGACGGAGCATCAGAACCAATCAAACACTCACACCCAGTCGAAGATCTGGGTTTGATCCATCACCGTTCTTTAGCCCACTCTGCCACCCCAGTTCAGACATGGCCATGTGCAAATCAGTCTGACCCTGTGCCTCCTGGGAACAGTCCAGCCCAAACTGCCAAGCCATGCCTTCCCTGGACCGGAAACAAGCTTCCTAGGACCGGTTTCTGGCATTTCAGCCCTCTCCAGCCAGGCTTGCTTGAATCCAGTGGCAAAGTGAGCAAGGGACTCACGTCTGAGCATACCCTGCCAACTTATGGCGAACAAAGCGGTACAAAAGGGGGTGGTGATGGACGGAGCATCAGAACCAATCAAACACTCACACCCAGTCGAAGATCTGGGTTTGATCCATCACCGTTCTTTAGCCCACTCTGCCACCCCAGTTCAGACATGGCCATATGCAAATCAGTCTGACCCTGTGCCACATGGGAACAGTCCAGCCCGAACTGCCAAGCCATGCCTTCCCTGGACCGGAAACAAGCTTCCTAGGACCGGTTTCTGGCATTTCAGCCGTCTTCAGCCAGGCTTGCTTGAATCCAGTGGCAAAGTGAGCAAGGGACTCACGTCTGAGCATACCCTGCCAACTTATGGCGAACAAAGCGGTACAAAAGGGGGTGGTGATGGACGGAGCATCAGAACCAATCAAACACTCACACCCAGTCGAAGATCTGGGTTTGATCCATCACCGTTCTTTAGCCCACTCTGCCACCCCAGTTCAGACATGGCCATATGCAAATCAGTCTGACCCTGTGCCACATGGGAACAGTCCAGCCCGAACTGCCAAGCCATGCCTTCCCTGGACCGGAAACAAGCTTCCTAGGACCGGTTTCTGGCATTTCAGCCGTCTTCAGCCAGGCTTGCTTGAATCCAGTGGCAAAGTGAGCAAGGGACTCACGTCTGAGCATACCCTGCCAACTTATGGCGAACAAAGCAGTACAAAAGGGGGTGGTGATGGACGGAGCATCAGAACCAATCAAACACTCACACCCAGTCAACAGATCTGGGTTTGATCCATCACCGTTCTTTAGCCCACTCTGCCACCCCAGTTCAGACATGGCCATGTGCAAATCAGTCTGACCCTGTGCCTCCTGGGAACAGTCCAGCCCGAACTGCCAAGCCATGCCTTCCCTGGACCGGAAACAAGCTTCCTAGGACCGGTTTCTGGCATTTCAGCCCTCTCCAGCCAGGCTTGCTTGAATCCAGTGGCAAAGTGAGCAAGGGACTCACGTCTGAGCATACCCTGCCAACTTATGGCGAACAAAGCGGTACAAAAGGGGGTGGTGATGGACGGAGCATCAGAACCAATCAAACACTCACACCCAGTCAACAGATCTGGGTTTGATCCATCACCGTTCTTTAGCCCACTCTGCCACCCCAGTTCAGACATGGCCATGTGCAAATCAGTCTGACCCTGTGCCTCATGGGAACAGTCCAGCCCGAACTGCCAAGCGATGCCTTCCCTGGACCGGAAAAAAGCTTCCTAGGACCGGTTTCTGGCATTTCAGGCGTCTTCAGCCAGGCTTGCTTGAATCCAGTGGCAAAGTGAGCAAGGGACTAACGTCTGAGCATACCCTGCCAACTTATGGCGAACAAAGCGGTACATTAGGGGGTGGTGATGGACGGAGCATCAGAACCAATCAAACACTCACACCCAGTCGAAGATCTGGGTTTGATCCATCACCGTTCTTTAGCCCACTCTGCCACCCCAGTTGAGACATGGCCATATGCAAATCAGTCTGACCCTGTGCCACATGGGAACAGTCCAGCCCGAACTGCCAAGCCATGCCTTCCCTGGACCGGAAACAAGCTTCCTAGGACCGGTTTCTGGCATTTCAGCCGTCTTCAGCCAGGCTTGCTTGAATCCAGTGGCAAAGTGAGCAAGGGACTCACGTCTGAGCATACCCTGCCAACTTATGGCGAACAAAGCAGTACAAAAGGGGGTGGTGATGGACGGAGCATCAGAACCAATCAAACACTCACACCCAGTCAACAGATCTGGGTTTGATCCATCACCGTTCTTTAGCCCACTCTGCCACCCCAGTTCAGACATGGCCATGTGCAAATCAGTCTGACCCTGTGCCTCCTGGGAACAGTCCAGCCCGAACTGCCAAGCCATGCCTTCCCTGGACCGGAAACAAGCTTCCTAGGACCGGTTTCTGGCATTTCAGCCCTCTCCAGCCAGGCTTGCTTGAATCCAGTGGCAAAGTGAGCAAGGGACTCACGTCTGAGCATACCCTGCCAACTTATGGCGAACAAAGCGGTACAAAAGGGGGTGGTGATGGACGGAGCATCAGAACCAATCAAACACTCACACCCAGTCAACAGATCTGGGTTTGATCCATCACCGTTCTTTAGCCCACTCTGCCACCCCAGTTCAGACATGGCCATGTGCAAATCAGTCTGACCCTGTGCCTCATGGGAACAGTCCAGCCCGAACTGCCAAGCCATGCTTTCCCTGGACCGGAAAAAAGCTTCCTAGGACCGGTTTCTGGCATTTCAGGCGTCTTCAGCCAGGCTTGCTTGAATCCAGTGGCAAAGTGAGCAAGGGACTAACGTCTGAGCATACCCTGCCAACTTATGGCGAACAAAGCGGTACATTAGGGGGTGGTGATGGACGGAGCATCAGAACCAATCAAACACTCACACCCAGTCGAAGATCTGGGTTTGATCCATCACCGTTCTTTAGCCCACTCTGCCACCCCAGTTCAGACATGGCCATATGCAAATCAGTCTGACCCTGTGCCACATGGGTACAGTCCAGCCCGAACTGCCAAGCCATGCCTTCCCTGGACCGGAAACAAGCTTCCTAGGACCGGTTTCTGGCATTTCAGCCGTCTTCAGCCAGGCTTGCTTGAATCCAGTGGCAAAGTGAGCAAGGGACTCACGTCTGAGCATACCCTGCCAACTTATGGCGAACAAAGCAGTACAAAAGGGGGTGGTGATGGACGGAGCATCAGAACCAATCAAACACTCATACCCAGTCAACAGATCTGGGTTTGATCCATCACCGTTCTTTAGCCCACTCTGCCACCCCAGTTCAGACATGGCCATGTGCAAATCAGTCTGACCCTGTGCCTCATGGGAACAGTCCAGCCCGAACTGCCAAGCGATGCCTTCCCTGGACCGGAAAAAAGCTTCCTAGGACCGGTTTCTGGCATTTCAGGCGTCTTCAGCCAGGCTTGCTTGAATCCAGTGGCAAAGTGAGCAAGGGACTAACGTCTGAGCATACCCTGCCAACTTATGGCGAACAAAGCGGTACATTAGGGGGTGGTGATGGACGGAGCATCAGAACCAATCAAACACTCACACCCAGTCGAAGATCTGGGTTTGATCCATCACCGTTCTTTAGCCCACTCTGCCACCCCAGTTGAGACATGGCCATATGCAAATCAGTCTGACCCTGTGCCACATGGGAACAGTCCAGCCCGAACTGCCAAGCCATGCCTTCCCTGGACCGGAAACAAGCTTCCTAGGACCGGTTTCTGGCATTTCAGCCGTCTTCAGCCAGGCTTACTTGAATCCAGTGGCAAAGTGAGCAAGGGACTCACGTCTGAGCATACCCTGCCAACTTATGGCGAACAAAGCAGTACAAAAGGGGGTGGTGATGGACGGAGCATCAGAACCAATCAAACACTCACACCCAGTCAACAGATCTGGGTTTGATCCATCACCGTTCTTTAGCCCACTCTGCCACCCCAGTTCAGACATGGCCATGTGCAAATCAGTCTGACCCTGTGCCTCCTGGGAACAGTCCAGCCCGAACTGCCAAGCCATGCCTTCCCTGGACCGGAAACAAGCTTCCTAGGACCGGTTTCTGGCATTTCAGCCCTCTCCAGCCAGGCTTGCTTGAATCCAGTGGCAAAGTGAGCAAGGGACTCACGTCTGAGCATACCCTGCCAACTTATGGCGAACAAAGCGGTACAAAAGGGGGTGGTGATGGACGGAGCATCAGAACCAATCAAACACTCACACCCAGTCAACAGATCTGGGTTTGATCCATCACCGTTCTTTAGCCCACTCTGCCACCCCAGTTCAGACATGGCCATGTGCAAATCAGTCTGACCCTGTGCCTCATGGGAACAGTCCAGCCCGAACTGCCAAGCCATGCCTTCCCTGGACCGGAAAAAAGCTTCCTAGGACCGGTTTCTGGCATTTCAGGCGTCTTCAGCCAGGCTTGCTTGAATCCAGTGGCAAAGTGAGCAAGGGACTAACGTCTGAGCATACCCTGCCAACTTATGGCGAACAAAGCGGTACATTAGGGGGTGGTGATGGACGGAGCATCAGAACCAATCAAACACTCACACCCAGTCGAAGATCTGGGTTTGATCCATCACCGTTCTTTAGCCCACTCTGCCACCCCAGTTCAGACATGGCCATATGCAAATCAGTCTGACCCTGTGCCACATGGGTACAGTCCAGCCCGAACTGCCAAGCCATGCCTTCCCTGGACCGGAAACAAGCTTCCTAGGACCGGTTTCTGGCATTTCAGCCGTCTTCAGCCAGGCTTGCTTGAATCCAGTGGCAAAGTGAGCAAGGGACTCACGTCTGAGCATACCCTGCCAACTTATGGCGAACAAAGCAGTACAAAAGGGGGTGGTGATGGACGGAGCATCAGAACCAATCAAACACTCATACCCAGTCAACAGATCTGGGTTTGATCCATCACCGTTCTTTAGCCCACTCTGCCACCCCAGTTCAGACATGGCCATGTGCAAATCAGTCTGACCCTGTGCCTCCTGGGAACAGTCCAGCCCGAACTGCCAAGCCATGCCTTCCCTGGACCAGAAACAAGCTTCCTAGGACCGGTTTCTGGCATTTCAGCCCTCTCCAGCCAGGCTTGCTTGAATCCAGTGGCAAAGTGAGCAAGGGACTCACGTCTGAGCATACCCTGCCAACTTATGGCGAACAAAGCGGTACAAAAGGGGGTGGTGATGGACGGAGCATCAGAACCAATCAAACACTCACATCCAGTCAACAGATCTGGGTTTGATCCATCACCGTTCTTTAGCCCACTCTGCCACCCCAGTTCAGACATGGCCATGTGCAAATCAGTCTGACCCTGTGCCTCATGGGAACAGTCCAGCCCGAACTGCCAAGCCATGCCTTCCCTGGACCGGAAAAAAGCTTCCTAGGACCGGTTTCTGGCATTTCAGGCGTCTTCAGCCAGGCTTGCTTGAATCCAGTGGCAATGTGAGCAAGGGACTAACGTCTGAGCATACCCTGCCAACTTATGGCGAACAAAGCGGTACATTAGGGGGTGGTGGTGGACGGAGCATCAGAACCAATCAAACACTCCCACCCAGTCGAAGATCTGGGTTTGATCCATCACCGTTCTTTAGCCCACTCTGCCACCCCAGTTCAGACATGGCCATCTGCAAATCAGTCTGACCCTGTGCCACATGGGAACAGTCCAGCCCGAACTGCCAAGCCATGCCTTCCCTGGACCAGAAACAAGCTTCCTAGGACCGGTTTCTGGCATTTCAGCCGTCTTCAGCCAGGCTTGCTTGAATCCAGTGGCAAAGTGAGCAAGGGACTCACGTCTGAGCATACCCTGCCAACTTATGGCGAACAAAGCAGTACAAAAGGGGGTGGTGATGGACGGAGCATCAGAACCAATCAAACACTCACACCCAGTCAACAGACCTGGGTTTGATCCATCACCGTTCTTTAGCCCACTCTGCCACCCCAGTTCAGACATGGCCATATGCAAATCAGTCTGACCCTGTGCCTCATGGGAACAGTCCAGCCGGAACTGCCAAGCCATGCCTTCCCTGGACCGGAAACAAGCTTCCTAGGACCGGTTTCTGGCATTTCAGCCGTCTTTAGCCAGGCTTACTTGAATCCAGTGGCAAAGTGAGCAAGGGACTTACGTCTGAGCATACCCTGCCAACTTATGGCGAACAAAGCGGTACAAAAGGGGGTGGTGATGGACAGAGCATCAGAACCAATCAAACACTCACACCCAGTCAACAGATCTGGGTTTGATCCATCACCGTTCTTTAGCCCACTCTGCCACCCCAGTTCAGACATGGCCATATGCAAATCAGTCTGACCCTGTGCCTCATGGGAACAATCCAGCCCGAACTGCCAAGCCATGCCTTCCCTGGACCGGAAACAAGCTTCCTAGGACCGGTTTCTGGCATTTCAGCCGGCTTCAGCCAGGCTTGCTTGAACCCAGTGGCAAAGTGAGCAAGGGACTCACGTCTGAGCATACCCTGCCAACTTATGGCGAACAAAGCGGTACAAAAGGGGGTGGTGATGGACGGAGCATCAGAACCAATCAAACACTCACACCCAGTCAACAGATCTGGGTTTGATCCATCACCGTTCTTTAGCCCACTCTGCCACCCCAGTTCAGACATGGCCATATGCAAATCAGTCTGACCCTGTGCCACATGGGAACAGTCCAGCCCGAACTGCCAAGCCATGCCTTCCCTGGACCGGAAACAAGCTTCCTAGGACCGGTTTCTGGCATTTCAGCCGTCTTCAGCCAGGCTTGCTTGAATCCAGTGGCAAAGTGAGCAAGGGACTCACGTCTGAGCATACCCTGCCAACTTATGGCGAACAAAGCAGTACAAAAGGGGGTGGTGATGGACGGAGCATCAGAACCAATCAAACACTCAAACCCAGTCAACAGATCTGGGTTTGATCCATCACCGTTCTTTAGCCCACTCTGCTACCCCAGTTCAGACTTGGCCATATGCAAATCAGTCTGACCCTGTGCCTCATGGGAACAGTCCAGCCCGAACTGCCGAGCCATGCCTTCCCTGGACCGGAAACAAGCTTCCTAGGACCGGTTTCTGGCATTTCAGCCGTCTTCAGCCAGGCTTGCTTGAATCCAATGGCAAAGTGAGCAAGGGACTCACGTCTGAGCATACCCTGCCAACTTATGGCGAACAAAGCGGTACAAAAGAGGGTGTCGATGGACGGAGCATCAGAACCAATCAAACACTCACACCCAGTCAACAGACCTGGGGTTGATCCATCACCGTTCTTTAGCCCACTCTGCCACCCCAGTTCAGACATGGCCATATGCAAATCAGTCTTACCCTGTGCCTCATGGGAACAGTCCAGCCCGAACTGCCAAGCCATGCCTTCCCTGGACCGGAAACAAGCTTCCTAGGACCAGTTTCTGGCATTTCAGCCGTCTTCAGCCAGGCTTGCTTGAATCCAGTGGCTTAGTGAGCAAGGGACTCACGTCTGAGCATACCCTGCCAACTTATGGCGAACAAAGCGGTACAAAAGGGGGTGGCGATGAACGGAGCATCAGAACCAATCAAAGACTCACACCCAGTCAACAGACCTGGCTTTGATCCATCACCGTTCTTTAGCCCACTCTGCCACCCCAGTTCAGACATGGCCATATGCAAATCAGTCTGACCCTGTGCCTCATGGGAACAGTCCAGCCCGAACTGCCAAGCCATGCCTTCCCTGGACAGGGAACAAGCTTCCTAGGACCGGTTTCTGGCATTTCAGCCGTCTTCAGCCAGGCTTGCTTGAATCCAGTGGCAAAGTGAGCAAGGGACTCACGTCTGAGCATACCCTGCCAACTTATGGCGAACAAAGCGGTACAAAAGGGGGTGGTGATGGACGGAGCATCAGAACCAATCAAACACTCACACCCAGTCAACAGATCTGGGTTTGATCCATCACCGTTCTTTAGCCCACTCTGCCACCCCAGTTCAGACATGGCCATATGCAAATCAGTCTGACCCTGTGCCTCATGGGAACAGTCCAGCCCGAACTGCCAAGCCATGCCTTCCCTGGACCGGAAACAAGCTTCCTAGGACCGGTTTCTGGCATTTCAGCCGTCTTCAGCTGGGTTGGCTTGAATCCAGTGGCAAAGTGAGCAAGGGACTCACGTCTGAGCATACCCTGCCAACTTATGGCCAACAAAGCGGTTCAAAAGGGGGTGGTGATGGACGGAGCATCAGAACCAATCAAACACTCACACCCAGTCAACAGATCTTGGTTTGATCCATCACCCTTTTTTAGCCTGCTCTGCCACCCCAGTTCAGACATGGCCATATGCAAATCAGTCTGACCTTGTTGTGCCTCATGGGAACAGTCCAGCCCGAACTGCCAAGCCATGCCTTCCTTGGACCGGAAACAAGCTTCCTAGGACCGGTTTCTGGCATTTCAGCCGTCTTCAGCCGGGCTTGCTTGAATCCAGTGGCAAAGTGTGCAAGGGACTCACGCCTGAGCATACCCTGCCAACTTATGGTGAACAAAGCGGTACAAAAGGGGGTGGTGATGGACGGAGCATCAGAAACAATCAAACACTCACACCCAGTCAACAGATCTGGATTTGATCCATCACCGTTCTTTAGCCCACTCTGCCACCCCAGTTCAGACATGGCCATATGCAAATCAGTCTGACCCTGTGCCTCATGGGAACAGTCCAGCCCGAACTGCCAAGCCATGCCTTCCCTGGACCGGAAACAAGCTTCCTAGGACCGGTTTCTGGCATTTCAGCCGTCTTCAGCCAGGCTTGCTTGAATCCAGTGGCAAAGTGAGCAAGGGACTCACGTCTGAGCATACCCTGCCAACTTATTGCGAACAAAGCAGTACAAAAGGGGGTGGTGATGGACGGAGCATCAGAACCAATCAAACACTCACACTCAGTCAACAGATCTGGGTTTGATCCATCACCGTTCTTTAGCCCACTCTGCCACCCCAGTTCAGACATGGCCATATGCAAATCAGTCTGACCCTGTGCCTCATGGGAACAGTCCAGCCCGAACTGCCAAGCCATGCCTTCCCTGGACCGGAAACAAGCTTCCTAGGACCGGTTTCTGGCATTTCAGCCGTCTTCAGCCAGGCTTGCTTGAATCCAGTGGTAAAGTGAGCAAGGGACTCACGTCTGAGCATACCCTGCCAACCTATGGCGAACAAAGCGGTACAAAAGGGGGTGGCGATGGACGGAGCATCAGAACCAATCAAACACTCACACCCAGTCAACAGATGTGGGTTTGAGCCATCACCGTTCTTTAGCCCACTCTGCCACCCCAGTTCAGACATGGCCATATGCAAATCAGTCTGACCCTGTGCCTCATGGGAACAGTCCAGCCCGAACTGCCAAGCCATGCCTTCCCTGGACCGGAAACAAGCTTCCTAGGACCGGTTTCTGGCATTTCAGCCGTCTTCAGCCAGGCTTGCTTGAATCCAGTGGCAAAGTGAGCAAGGGACTCACGTCTGAGCATACCCTGCCAACTTATGGCGAACAAAGCGGTACAAAAGGGGGTGGTGATGGACGGAGCATCAGAACCAATCAAACACTCACACCCAGTCAACAGATCTGGGTTTGATCCATCACCGTTCTTTAGCCCACTCTGCCACCCCAGTTCAGACATGGCCATGTGCAAATCAGTCTGACCCGGTGCCTCATGGGAACAGTCCAGCCCGAACTGCCAAGCTATGCCTTCCCTGGACCGGAAAAAAGCTTCCTAGGACCGGTTTCTGGCATTTCAGGCGTCTTCAGCCAGGATTGCTTGAATCCAGTGGCAAAGTGAGCAAGGGACTAACGTCTGAGCATACCCTGCCAACTTATGGCGAACAAAGCGGTACATTAGGGGGTGGTGATGGACGGAGCATCAGAACCAATCAAACACTCACACCCAGTCGAAGATCTGGGTTTGATCCATCACCGTTCTTTAGCACGCTCTGCCACCCCAGTTCAGACATGGCCATATGCAAATCAGTCTGACCCTGTGCCACATGGGAACAGTCCAGCCCGAACTGCCAAGCCATGCCTTCCCTGGACCGGAAACAAGCTTCCTAGGACCGGTTTCTGGCATTTCAGCCGTCTTCAGCCAGGCTTGCTTGAATCCAGTGGCAAAGTGAGCAAGGGACTCACGTCTGAGCATACCCTGCCAACTTATGGCGAACAAAGCAGTACAAAAGGGGGTGGTGATGGACGGAGCATCAGAACCAATCAAACACTCACACCCAGTCAACAGATCTGGGTTTGATCCATCACCGTTCTTTAGCCCACTCTGCCACCCCAGTTCAGACATGGCCATGTGCAAATCAGTCTGACCCTGTGCCTCCTGGGAACAGTCCAGCCCGAACTGCCAAGCCATGCCTTCCCTGGACCGGAAACAAGCTTCCTAGGACCGGTTTCTGGCATTTCAGCCGTCTTCAGCCAGGCTTGCTTGAATCCAGTGGCAAAGTGAGCAAGGGACTCACGTCTGAGCATACCCTGCCAACTTATGGCGAACAAAGCGGTACAAAAGGGGGTGGTGATGGACGGAGCATCAGAACCAATCAAACACTCACACCCAGTCAACAGATCTGGGTTTGATCCATCACCGTTCTTTAGCCCACTCTGCCACCCCAGTTCAGACATGGCCATGTGCAAATCAGTCTGACCCTGTGCCTCATGGGAACAGTCCAGCCCGAACTGCCAAGCCATGCCTTCCCTGGACTGGAAAAAAGCTTCCTAGGACCGGTTTCTGGCATTTCAGGCATCTTCAGCCAGGCTTGCTTGAATCCAGTGGCAATGTGAGCAAGGGACTAACGTCTGAGCATACCCTGCCAACTTATGGCGAACAAAGCGGTACATTAGGGGGTGGTGATGGACGGAGCATCAGAACCAATCAAACACTCACACTCAGTCAACAGATCTGGGTTTGATGCATCACCGTTCTTTAGCCCACTCTGCCACCCCAGTTCAGACATGGCCATATGCAAATCAGTCTGACCCTGTGCCACATGGGAACAGTCCAGCCCGAACTGCCAAGCCATGCCTTCCCTGGACCGGAAAAAAGCTTCCTAGGACCGGTTTCTGGCATTTCAGGCGTCTTCAGCCAGGCTTGCTTGAATCCAGTGGCAATGTGAGCAAGGGACTCACGTCTGAGCATACCCTGCCAACCTATGGCGAACAAAGCGGTACAAAAGGGGTTGGCGATGGACGGAGCATCAGAACCAATCAAACACTCACACCCAGTCAACAGATGTGGGTTTGAGCCATCACCGTTCTTTAGCCCACTCTGCCACCCCAGTTCAGACATGGCCATATGCAAATCAGTCTGACCCTGTGCCTCATGGGAACAGTCCAGCCCGAACTGTCAAGCCATGCCTTCCCTGGACCGGAAACAAGCTTCCTAGGACCGGTTTCTGGCATTTCAGCCGTCTTCAGCCAGGCTTGCTTGAATCCAGTGGCAAAGTGAGCAAGGGACTCACGTCTGAGCATACCCTGCCAACTTATGGCGAACAAAGCGGTACAAAAGGGGGTGGTGATGGACGGAGCATCAGAACCAATCAAACACTCACACCCAGTCAACAGATCTGGGTTTGATCCATCACCGTTCTTTAGCCCACTCTGCCACCCCAGTTCAGACATGGCCATGTGCAAATCAGTCTGACCCTGTGCCTCATGGGAACAGTCCAGCCCGAACTGCCAAGCCATGCCTTCCCTGGACCGGAAACAAGCTTCCTAGGACCGGTTTCTGGCATTTCAGGCGTCTTCAGCCAGGCTTGCTTGAATCCAGTGGCAAAGTGAGCAAGGGACTAACGTCTGAGCATACCCTGCCAACTTATGGCGAACAAAGCGGTACATTAGGGGGTGGTGATGGACGGAGCATCAGAACCAATCAAACACTCACACCCAGTCGAAGATCTGGGTTTGATCCATCACCGTTCTTTAGCCCACTCTGCCACCCCAGTTCAGACATGGCCATATGCAAATCAGTCTGACCCTGTGCCACATGGGAACAGTCCAGCCCGAACTGCCAAGCCATGCCTTCCCTGGACCGGAAACAAGCTTCCTAGGACCGGTTTCTGGCATTTCAGCCGTCTTCAGCCAGGCTTGCTTGAATCCAGTGGCAAAGTGAGCAAGGGACTCACGTCTGAGCATACCCTGCCAACTTATGGCGAACAAAGCAGTACAAAAGGGGGTGGTGATGGACGGAGCATCAGAACCAATCAAACACTCACACCCAGTCAACAGATCTGGGTTTGATCCATCACCGTTCTTTAGCCCACTCTGCCACCCCAGTTCAGACATGGCCATGTGCAAATCAGTCTGACCCTGTGCCTCCTGGGAACAGTCCAGCCCGAACTGCCAAGCCATGCCTTCCCTGGACCGGAAACAAGCTTCCTAGGACCGGTTTCTGGCATTTCAGCCCTCTCCAGCCAGGCTTGCTTGAATCCAGTGGCAAAGTCAGCAAGGGACTCACGTCTGAGCATACCCTGCCAACTTATGGCGAACAAAGCGGTACAAAAGGGGGTGGTGATGGACGGAGCATCAGAACCAATCAAACACTCACACCCAGTCAACAGATCTGGGTTTGATCCATCACCGTTCTTTAGCCCACTCTGCCACCCCAGTTCAGACATGGCCATGTGCAAATCAGTCTGACCCTGTGCCTCATGGGAACAGTCCAGCCCGAACTGCCAAGCCATGCCTTCCCTGGACCGGAAAAAAGCTTCCTAGGACCGGTTTCTGGCATTTCAGGCGTCTTCAGCCAGGCTTGCTTGAATCCAGTGGCAAAGTGAGCAAGGGACTAACGTCTGAGCATACCCTGCCAACTTATGGCGAACAAAGCGGTACATTAGGGGGTGGTGATGGACGGAGCATCAGAACCAATCAAACACTCACACCCAGTCGAAGATCTGGGTTTGATCCATCACCGTTCTTTAGCCCACTCTGCCACCCCAGTTCAGACATGGCCATATGCAAATCAGTCTGACCCTGTGCCACATGGGAACAGTCCAGCCCGAACTGCCAAGCCATGCCTTCCCTGGACCTGAAACAAGCTTCCTAGGACCGGTTTCTGGCATTTCAGCCGTCTTCAGCCAGGCTTGCTTGAATCCAGTGGCAAAGTGAGCAAGGGACTCACGTCTGAGCATACCCTGCCAACTTATGGCGAACAAAGCAGTACAAAAGGGGGTGGTGATGGACGGAGCATCAGAACCAATCAAACACTCACACCCAGTCAACAGATCTGGGTTTGATCCATCACCGTTCTTTAGCCCACTCTGCCACCCCAGTTCAGACATGGCCATGTGCAAATCAGTCTGACCCTGTGCCTCCTGGGAACAGTCCAGCCCGAACTGCCAAGCCATGCCTTCCCTGGACCGGAAACAAGCTTCCTAGGACCGGTTTCTGGCATTTCAGCCCTCTCCAGCCAGGCTTGCTTGAATCCAGTGGCAAAGTGAGCAAGGGACTCACGTCTGAGCATACCCTGCCAACTTATGGCGAACAAAGCGGTACAAAAGGGGGTGGTGATGGACGGAGCATCAGAACCAATCAAACACTCACACCCAGTCAACAGATCTGGGTTTGATCCATCACCGTTCTTTAGCCCACTCTGCCACCCCAGTTCAGACATGGCCATGTGCAAATCAGTCTGACCCTGTGCCTCATGGGAACAGTCCAGCCCGAACTGCCAAGCCATGCCTTCCCTGGACCGGAAAAAAGCTTCCTAGGACCGGTTTCTGGCATTTCAGGCGTCTTCAGCCAGGCTTGCTTGAATCCAGTGGCAAAGTGAGCAAGGGACTAACGTCTGAGCATACCCTGCCAACTTATGGCGAACAAAGCAGTACAAAAGGGGGTGGTGATGGACGGAGCATCAGAACCAATCAAACACTCACACCCAGTCAACAGATCTGGGTTTGATCCATCACCGTTCTTTAGCCCACTCTGCCACCCCAGTTCAGACATGGCCATGTGCAAATCAGTCTGACCCTGTGCCTCCTGGGAACAGTCCAGCCCGAACTGCCAAGCCATGCCTTCCCTGGACCGGAAACAAGCTTCCTAGGACCGGTTTCTGGCATTTCAGCCGTCTTCAGCCAGGCTTGCTTGAATCCAGTGGCAAAGTGAGCAAGGGACTCACGTCTGAGCATACCCTGCCAACTTATGGCGAACAAAGCGGTACAAAAGGGGGTGGTGATGGACGGAGCATCAGAACCAATCAAACACTCACACCCAGTCAACAGATCTGGGTTTGATCCATCACCGTTCTTTAGCCCACTCTGCCACCCCAGTTCAGACATGGCCATGTGCAAATCAGTCTGACCCTGTGCCTCATGGGAACAGTCCAGCCCGAACTGCCAAGCCATGCCTTCCCTGGACCGGAAAAAAGCTTCCTAGGACCGGTTTCTGGCATTTCAGGCGTCTTCAGCCAGGCTTGCTTGAATCCAGTGGCAATGTGAGCAAGGGACTAACGTCTGAGCATACCCTGCCAACTTATGGCGAACAAAGCGGTACATTAGGGTTTGGTGGTGGACGGAGCATCAGAACCAATCAAACACTCCCACCCAGTCGAAGATCTGGGTTTGATCCATCACCGTTCTTTAGCCCACTCTGCCACCCCAGTTCAGACATGGCCATATGCAAATCAGTCTGACCCTGTGCCACATGGGAACAGTCCAGCCCGAACTGCCAAGCCATGCCTTCCCTGGACCGGAAACAAGCTTCCTAGGACCGGTTTCTGGCATTTCAGCCGTCTTCAGCCAGGCTTGCTTGAATCCAGTGGCAAAGTGAGCAAGGGACTCACGTCTGAGCATACCCTGCCAACTTATGGCGAAAAAAGCAGTACAAAAGGGGGTGGTGATGGACGGAGCATCAGAACCAATCAAACACTCACACCCAGTCAACAGACCTGGGTTTGATCGATCACCGTTCTTTAGCCCACTCTGCCACCCCAGTTCAGACATGGCCATATGCAAATCAGTCTGACCCTGTGCCTCATGGGAACAGTCCAGCCGGAACTGCCAAGCCATGCCTTCCCTGGACCGGAAACAAGCTTCCTAGGACCGGTTTCTGGCATTTCAGCCGTCTTTAGCCAGGCTTACTTGAATCCAGTGGCAAAGTGAGCAAGGGACTTACGTCTGAGCATACCCTGCCAACTTATGGCGAACAAAGCGGTACAAAAGGGGGTGGTGATGGACAGAGCATCAGAACCAATCAAACACTCACACCCAGTCAACAGATCTGGGTTTGATCCATCACCGTTCTTTAGCCCACTCTGCCACCCCAGTTCAGACATGGCCATATGCAAATCAGTCTGACCCTGTGCCTCATGGGAACAATCCAGCCCGAACTGCCAAGCCATGCCTTCCCTGGACCGGAAACAAGCTTCCTAGGACCGGTTTCTGGCATTTCAGCCGGCTTCAGCCAGGCTTGCTTGAATCCAGTGGCAAAGTGAGCAAGGGACTCACGTCTGAGCATACCCTGCCAACTTATGGCGAACAAAGCGGTACAAAAGGGGGTGGTGATGGACGGAGCATCAGAACCAATCAAACACTCACACCCAGTCAACAGATCTGGGTTTGATCCATCACCGTTCTTTAGCCCACTCTGCCACCCCAGTTCAGACATGGCCATATGCAAATCAGTCTGACCCTGTGCCACATGGGAACAGTCCAGCCCGAACTGCCAAGCCATGCCTTCCCTGGACCGGAAACAAGCTTCCTAGGACCGGTTTCTGGCATTTCAGCCGTCTTCAGCCAGGCTTGCTTGAATCCAGTGGCAAAGTGAGCAAGGGACTCACGTCTGAGCATACCCTGCCAACTTATGGCGAACAAAGCAGTACAAAAGGGGGTGGTGATGGACGGAGCATCAGAACCAATCAAACACTCACACCCAGTCAACAGATCTGGGTTTGATCCATCACCGTTCTTTAGCCCACTCTGCTACCCCAGTTCAGACTTGGCCATATGCAAATCAGTCTGACCCTGTGCCTCATGGGAACAGTCCAGCCCGAACTGCCGAGCCATGCCTTCCCTGGACCGGAAACAAGCTTCCTAGGACCGGTTTCTGGCATTTCAGCCGTCTTCAGCCAGGCTTGCTTGAATCCAATGGCAAAGTGAGCAAGGGACTCACGTCTGAGCATACCCTGCCAACTTATGGCGAACAAAGCGGTACAAAAGAGGGTGTCGATGGACGGAGCATCAGAACCAATCAAACACTCACACCCAGTCAACAGACCTGGGTTTGATCCATCACCGTTCTTTAGCCCACTCTGCCACCCCAGTTCAGACATGGCCATATGCAAATCAGTCTGACCCTGTGCCTCATGGGAACAGTCCAGCCCGAACTGCCAAGCCATGCCTTCCCTGGACCGGAAACAAGCTTCCTAGGACCAGTTTCTGGCATTTCAGCCGTCTTCAGCCAGGCTTGCTTGAATCCAGTGGCTTAGTGAGCAAGGGACTCACGTCTGAGCATACCCTGCCAACTTATGGCGAACAAAGCGGTACAAAAGGGGGTGGCGATGAACGGAGCATCAAAACCAATCAAACACTCACACCCAGTCAACAGACCTGGCTTTGATCCATCACCGTTCTTTAGCCCACTCTGCCACCCCAGTTCAGACATGGCCATATGCTAATCAGTCTGACCCTGTGCCTCATGGGAACAGTCCAGCCCGAACTGCCAAGCCATGCCTTCCCTGGACAGGGAACAAGCTTCCTAGGACCGGTTTCTGGCATTTCAGCCGTCTTCAGCCAGGCTTGCTTGAATCCAGTGGCAAAGTGAGCAAGGGACTCACGTCTGAGCATACCCTGCCAACTTATGGCGAACAAAGCGGTACAAAAGGGGGTGGTGATGGACGGAGCATCAGAACCAATCAAACACTCACACCCAGTCAACAGATCTGGGTTTGATCCATCACCGTTCTTTAGCCCACTCTGCTACCGCAGTTCGGACTTGGCCATATGCAAATCAGTCTGACCCTGTGCCTCATGGGAACAGTCCAGCCCGAACTGCCGAGCCATGCCTTCCCTGGACCGGAAACAAGCTTCCTAGGACCGGTTTCTGGCATTTCAGCCATCTTCAGCCAGGCTTGCTTGAATCCAATGGCAAAGTGAGCAAGGGACTCACGTCTGAGCATACCCAGCCAACTTATGGCGAACAAAGCGGTACAAAAGAGGGTGGCGATGGACAGAGCATCAGAGCCAATCAAACACTCACACCCAGTCAACAGACCTGGGTTTGATCTATCACCGTTCTGTAGCCCACTCTGCCACCCCAGTTCAGACATAGCCATATGCAAATCAGTCTGACCCTGTGCCTCATGGGAATAGTCCAGCCCGAACTGCCAAGCCATGCCTTCCCTGGACCGGAAACAAGCTTCCTAGGACCGGTTTCTGGCATTTCAGCCGTATTCAGCCAGGCTTGCTTGAATCCAGTGGCAAAGTGAGCAAGGGACTCACGTATGAGCATACCCTTCCAACTAATGGCGAACAAAGCGGTACAAAAGAGGGTTGCAATGGACAGAGCATCAGAACCAATCAAACACTCAAACCCAGTCAACAGACCTGGGTTTGATCCATCACCGTTCTTTAGCCCACTCTGCCACCCCAGTTCAGACTTGGCCATATGCAAATCAGTCTGACCCTGTGCCTCATGGGAACAGTCCAGCCCGAACTGCCGAGCCATGCCTTCCCTGGACCGGAAACAAGCTTCCTAGGACCGGTTTCTGGCATTTCAGCCGTCTTCAGCCAGGCTTGCTTGAATCCAATGGCAAAGTGAGCAAGGGACTCACGTCTGAGCATACCCAGCCAACTTATGGCGAACAAAGCGGTACAAAAGAGGGTGGCGATGGACAGAGCATCAGAACCAATCAAACACTCACACCCAGTCAACAGACCTGGGTTTGATCTATCACCGTTCTTTGGCCCACTCTGCCACCCCAGTTCAGACATGGCCATATGCAAATCAGTCTGACCCTGTGCCTCATGGGAACAGTCCAGCCCGAACTGCCAAGCCATGCCTTCCCTGGACCGGAAACAAGCTTCCTAGGACCGGTTTCTGGCATTTCAGCCGTCTTCAGCCAGGCTTGCTTGAATCCAGTGGCAAAGTGAGCAAGGGACTCACGTATGAGCATACCCTTCCAACTAATGGCGAACAAAGCGGTACAAAAGAGGGTGAGGATGGACAGAGCATCAGAACCAATCAAACACTCACACCCAGACAACAGACCTGGGTTTGATCCATCACCGTTCTTTAGCCCACTCTGCCACCCCAGTTCAGACATGGCCATATGCAAATCAGTCTGACCCTGTGCCTCATGGGAACAGTCCAGCCCGAACTGCCAAGCCATGCCTTCCCTGGGCCGGAAACAAGCTTCCTAGGACCGGTTTCTGGCATTTCAGCCGTCTTCAGCCAGGCTTGTTTGAATCCAGTGGCAAAGTGAGCAAGGGACTCACGTCTGAGCATACCCTGCCAACTTATTGCGAACAAAGCGGTACAAAAGAGGGTGTCGATGGACGGAGCATTAGAACCAATCAAACACTCACACCCAGTCAACAGACCTGGGTTTGATCTATCACCGTTCTCTAGCCCACTCTGCCACCCCAGTTCAGACATGGCCATTTGCAAATCAGTCTGACCCTGTGCCTCATGGGAACAATCCAGCCCGAACTGCCAAGCCATGCCTTCCCTGGACCGGAAACAAGCTTCCTAGGACCGGTTTCTGGCATTTCAGCCGGCTTCAGCCAGGCTTGCTTGAATCCAGTGGCAAAGTGAGCAAGGGACTCACGTCTGAGCATACCCTGCCAACTTATGGCGAACAAAGCGGTACAAAAAGGGGTGGTGATGGACGGAGCATCAGAACCAATCAAACACTCACACCCAGTCAACAGATCTGGGTTTGATCCATCACCGTTCTTTAGCCCACTCTGCCACCCCAGTTCAGACATGGCCATATGCAAATCAGTCTGACCCTGTGCCACATGGGAACAGTCCAGCCCGAACTGCCAAGCCATGCCTTCCCTGGACCGGAAACAAGCTTCCTAGGACCGGTTTCTGGCATTTCAGCCGTCTTCAGCCAGGCTTGCTTGAATCCAGTGGCAAAGTGAGCAAGGGACTCACGTCTGAGCATACCCTGCCAACTTATGGCGAACAAAGCAGTACAAAAGGGGGTGGTGATGGACGGAGCATCAGAACCAATCAAACACTCACACCCAGTCAACAGATCTGGGTTTGATCCATCACTGTTCTTTAGCCCACTCTGCTACCGCAGTTCGGACTTGGCCATATGCAAATCAGTCTGACCCTGTGCCTCATGGGAACAGTCCAGCCCGAACTGCCGAGCCATGCCTTCCCTGGACCGGAAACAAGCTTCCTAGGACCGGTTTCTGGCATTTCAGCCGTCTTCAGCCAGGCTTGCTTGAATCCAGTGGCAAAGTGAGCAAGGGACTCACGTATGAGCATACCCTTCCAACTAATGGCGAACAAAGCGGTACAAAAGAGGGTTGCGATGGACAGAGCATCAGAACCAATCAAACACTCACACCCAGTCAACAGACCTGGGTTTGATCCATCACCGTTCTTTAGCCCACTCTGCCACCCCAGTTCAGACATGGCCATATGCAAATCAGTCTGACCCTGTGCCTCATGGGAACAGTCCAGCCCGAACTGCCAAGCCATGCCTTCCCTGGGCTGGAAACAAGCTTCCTAGGACCGGTTTCTGGCATTTCAGCCGTCTTCAGCCAGGCTTGTTTGAATCCAGTGGCAAAGTGAGCAAGGGACTCACGTCTGAGCATACCCTGCCAACTTATTGCGAACAAAGCGGTACAAAAGAGGGTGTCGATGGACGGAGCATCAGAACCAATCAAACACTCACACCCAGTCAACAGACCTGGGTTTGATCCATCACCGTTCTCTAGCCCACTCTGCCACCCCAGTTCAGACATGGCCATATGCAAATCAGTCTGACCCTGTGCCTCATGGGAACAGTCCAGCCCGAACTGCCAAGCCATGCCTTCCCTGGACCGGAAACAAGCTTCCTAGGACCAGTTTCTGGCATTTCAGCCGTCTTCAGCCAGGCTTGCTTGAATCCAGTGGCTTAGTGAGCAAGGGACTCACGTCTGAGCATACCCTGCCAACTTATGGCGAACAAAGCGGTACAAAAGGGGGTGGCGATGGACGGAGCATCAGAACCAATCAAACACTCACACCCAGTCAACAGACCTGGGTTTGATCCATCACCGTTCTTTAGCCCACTCTGCCACCCCAGTTCAGACATGGCCATATGCAAATCAGTCTGACCCTGTGCCTCATGGGAACAGTCCAGCCCGAACTGCCAAGCCATGCCTTCCCTGGACAGGGAACAAGCTTCCTAGGTCCGGTTTCTGGCATTTCAGCCGTCTTCAGCCAGGCTTGCTTGAATCCAGTGGCAAAGTGAGCAAGGGACTCACGTCTGAGCATACCCTGCCAACTTATGGCGAACAAAGCGGTACAAAAGGGGGTGGTGATGGACGGAGCATCAGAACCAATCAAACACTCACACCCAGTCAACAGATCTGGGTTTGATCCATCACCGTTCTTTAGCCCACTCTGCCACCCCAGTTCAGACATGGCCATATGCAAATCAGTCTGACCCTGTGCCTCATGGGAACAGTCCAGCCCGAACTGCCAAGCCATGCCTTCCCTGGACCGGAAAAAAGCTTCCTAGGACCGGTTTCTGGCATGTCAGCCGTCTTCAGCCGGGCTTGCTTGAATCCAGTGGCAAAGTGAGCAAGGGACTCACGTCTGAGCATACCCTGCCAACTTATGGCCAACAAAGCGGTTCAAAAGGGGGTGGTGATGGACGGAGCATCAGAACCAATCAAACACTCACACCCAGTCAACAGATCTGGGTTTGATCCATCACCGTTCTTTAGCCCACTCTGCCACCCCAGTTCAGACATGGCCATATGCAAATCAGTCTGACCCTGTGCCTCATGGGAACAGTCCAGCCCGAACTGCCAAGCCATGCCTTCCTTGGACCGGAAACAAGCTTCCTAGGACCGGTTTCTGGCATTTCAGCCGTCTTCAGCCGGGCTTGCTTGAATCCAGTGGCAAAGTGAGCAAGGGACTCACGTCTGAGCATACCCTGCCAACTTATGGCGAACAAAGCGGTACAAAAGGGGGTGGCGATGGACGGAGCATCAGAACCAATCAAACACTCACACCCAGTCAACAGACCTGGGTTTGATCCATCACCGTTCTTTAGCCCACGCTGCCACCCCAGTTCAGACATGGCCATATGCAAATCAGTCTGACCCTGTGCCTCATGGGAACAATCCAGCCCGAACTGACAAGTCATGCCTTCCCTGGACCGGAAACAAGCTTCCTAGGACCGGTTTCTGGCATTTCAGCCGTCTTCAGCCAGGCTTGCTTGAATCCAGTGGCAAAGTGAGCAAGGGACTCACGTCTGAGCATACCCTGCCAACTTATGGCGAACAAAGCGGTACAAAAGGGGGTGGCGATGGACGGAGCATCAGAACCAATCAAACACTCACACCCAGTCAACAGACCTGGGTTTGATCCATCACCGTTCTTTAGCCCACTCTGCCACCCCAGTTCAGACATGGCCATATGCAAATCAGTCTGATCCTGTGCCTCATGGGAACAGTCCAGCCGGAACTGCCAAGCCATGCCTTCCCTGGACCGGAAACAAGCTTCCTAGGACCGGTTTCTGGCATTTCAGCCGTCTTTAGCCAGGCTTACTTGAATCCAGTGGCAAAGTGAGCAAGGGACTCACGTCTGAGCATACCCTGCCAACTTATTGCGAACAAAGCGGTACAAAAGAGGGTGTCGATGGACGGAGCATCAGAACCATTCAAACACTCACACCCAGTCAACAGACCTGGGTTTGATCCATCACCGTTCTCTAGCCCACTCTGCCACCCCAGTTCAGACATGGCCATATGCAAATCAGTCTGACCCTGTGCCTCATGGGAACAGTCCAGCCCGAACTGCCAAGCCATGCCTTCCCTGGACCGGAAACAAGCTTCCTAGGACCAGTTTCTGGCATTTCAGCCGTCTTCAGCCAGGCTTGCTTGAATCCAGTGGCTTAGTGAGCAAGGGACTCACGTCTGAGCATACCCTGCCAACTTATGGCGAACAAAGCGGTACAAAAGGGGGTGGTGATGGACGGAGCATCAGAACCAATCAAACACTCACACCCAGTCAACAGACCTGGGTTTGATCCATCACCGTTCTTTAGCCCACTCTGCCACCCCAGTTCAGACATGGCCATATGCAAATCAGTCTGACCCTGTGCCTCATGGGAACAGTCCAGCCCGAACTGCCAAGCCATGCCTTCCCTAGACAGGGAACAAGCTTCCTAGGTCCGGTTTCTGGCATTTCAGCCGTCTTCAGCCAGGCTTGCTTGAATCCAGTGGCAAAGTGAGCAAGGGACTCACGTCTGAGCATACCCTGCCAACTTATGGCGAACAAAGCGGTACAAAAGGGGGTGGTGATGGACGGAGCATCAGAACCAATCAAACACTCACACCCAGTCAACAGATCTGGGTTTGATCCATCACCGTTCTTTAGCCCACTCTGCCACCCCAGTTCAGACATGGCCATATGCAAATCAGTCTGACCCTGTGCCTCATGGGAACAGTCCAGCCCGAACTGCCAAGCCATGCCTTCCCTGGACCGGAAAAAAGCTTCCTAGGACCGGTTTCTGGCATGTCAGCCGTCTTCAGCCGGGCTTGCTTGAATCCAGTGGCAAAGTGAGCAAGGGACTCACGTCTGAGCATACCCTGCCAACTTATGGCCAACAAAGCGGTTCAAAAGGGGGTGGTGATGGACGGAGCATCAGAACCAATCAAACACTCACACCCAGTCAACAGATCTGGGTTTGATCCATCACCGTTCTTTAGCCCACTCTGCCACCCCAGTTCAGACATGGCCATATGCAAATCAGTCTGACCCTGTGCCTCATGGGAACAGTCCAGCCCGAACTGCCAAGCCATGCCTTCCTTGGACCGGAAACAAGCTTCCTAGGACCGGTTTCTGGCATTTCAGCCGTCTTCAGCCGGGCTTGCTTGAATCCAGTGGCAAAGTGAGCAAGGGACTCACGTCTGAGCATACCCTGCCAACTTATGGCGAACAAAGCGGTACAAAAGGGGGTGGCGATGGACGGAGCATCAGAACCAATCAAACACTCACACCCAGTCAACAGACCTGGGTTTGATCCATCACCGTTCTTTAGCCCACGCTGCCACCCCAGTTCAGACATGGCCATATGCAAATCAGTCTGACCCTGTGCCTCATGGGAACAATCCAGCCCGAACTGACAAGTCATGCCTTCCCTGGACCGGAAACAAGCTTCCTAGGACCGGTTTCTGGCATTTCAGCCGTCTTCAGCCAGGCTTGCTTGAATCCAGTGGCAAAGTGAGCAAGGGACTCACGTCTGAGCATACCCTGCCAACTTATGGCGAACAAAGCGGTACAAAAGGGGGTGGCGATGGACGGAGCATCAGAACCAATCAAACACTCACACCCAGTCAACAGACCTGGGTTTGATCCATCACCGTTCTTTAGCCCACTCTGCCACCCCAGTTCAGACATGGCCATATGCAAATCAGTCTGATCCTGTGCCTCATGGGAACAGTCCAGCCGGAACTGCCAAGCCATGCCTTCCCTGGACCGGAAACAAGCTTCCTAGGACCGGTTTCTGGCATTTCAGCCGTCTTTAGCCAGGCTTACTTGAATCCAGTGGCAAAGTGAGCAAGGGACTCACGTCTGAGCATACCCTGCCAACTTATGGCGAACAAAGCAGTACAAAAGGGGGTGGTGATGGACGGAGCATCAGAACCAATCAAACACTCACACCCAGTCAACAGATCTGGGTTTGATCCATCACCGTTCTTTAGCCCACTCTGCTACCGCAGTTCGGACTTGGCCATATGCAAATCAGTCTGACCCTGTGCCTCATGGGAACAGTCCAGCCCGAACTGCCGAGCCATGCCTTCCCTGGACCGGAAACAAGCTTCCTAGGACCGGTTTCTGGCATTTCAGCCATCTTCAGCCAGGCTTGCTTGAATCCAATGGCAAAGTGAGCAAGGGACTCACGTCTGAGCATACCCAGCCAACTTATGGCGAACAAAGTGGTACAAAAGAGGGTGGCGATGGACAGAGCATCAGAGCCAATCAAACACTCACACCCAGTCAACAGACCTGGGTTTGATCTATCACCGTTCTGTAGCCCACTCTGCCACCCCAGTTCAGACATGGCCATATGCAAATCAGTCTGACCCTGTGCCTCATGGGAATAGTCCAGCCCGAACTGCCAAGCCATGCCTTCCCTGGACCGGAAACAAGCTTCCTAGGACCGGTTTCTGGCATTTCAGCCGTATTCAGCCAGGCTTGCTTGAATCCAGTGGCAAAGTGAGCGAGGGACTCACGTATGAGCATACCCTTCCAACTAATGGCGAACAAAGCGGTACAAAAGAGGGTTGCAATGGACAGAGCATCAGAACCAATCAAACACTCAAACCCAGTCAACAGACCTGGGTTTGATCCATCACCGTTCTTTAGCCCACTCTGCCACCCCAGTTCAGACATGGCCATATGCAAATCAGTCTGACCCTGTGCCTCATGGGAACAGTCCAGCCCGAACTGCCAAGCCATGCCTTCCCTGGGCTGGAAACAAGCTTCCTAGGACCGGTTTCTGGCATTTCAGCCGTCTTCAGCCAGGCTTGTTTGAATCCAGTGGCAAAGTGAGCAAGGGACTCACGTCTGAGCATACCCTGCCAACTTATTGCGAACAAAGCGGTACAAAAGAGGGTGTCGATGGACGGAGCATCAGAACCAATCAAACACTCACACCCAGTCAACAGACCTGGGTTTGATCCATCACCGTTCTCTAGCCCACTCTGCCACCCCAGTTCAGACATGGCCATATGCAAATCAGTCTGACCCTGTGCCTCATGGGAACAGTCCAGCCCGAACTGCCAAGCCATGCCTTCCCTGGACCGGAAACAAGCTTCCTAGGACCAGTTTCTGGCATTTCAGCCGTCTTCAGCCAGGCTTGCTTGAATCCAGTGGCTTAGAGAGCAAGGGACTCACGTCTGAGCATACCCTGCCAACTTATGGCGAACAAAGCGGTACAAAAGGGGGTGGTGATGGACGGAGCATCAGAACCAATCAAACACTCACACCCAGTCAACAGACCTGGGTTTGATCCATCACCGTTCTTTAGCCCACTCTGCCACCCCAGTTCAGACATGGCCATATGCAAATCAGTCTGACCCTGTGCCTCATGGGAACAGTCCAGCCCGAACTGCCAAGCCATGCCTTCCCTGGACAGGGAACAAGCTTCCTAGGACCGGTTTCTGGCATTTCAGCCGTCTTCAGCCAGGCTTGCTTGAATCCAGTGGCAAAGTGAGCAAGGGACTCACGTCTGAGCATACCCTGCCAACTTATGGCGAACAAAGCGGTACAAAAGGGGGTGGTGATGGACGGAGCATCAGAACCAATCAAACACTCACACCCAGTCAACAGATCTGGGTTTGATCCATCACCGTTCTTTAGCCCACTCTGCCACCCCAGTTCAGACATGGCCATATGCAAATCAGTCTGACCCTGTGCCTCATGGGAACAGTCCAGCCCGAACTGCCAAGCCATGCCTTCCCTGGGCTGGAAACAAGCTTCCTAGGACCGGTTTCTGGCATTTCAGCCGTCTTCAGCCAGGCTTGTTTGAATCCAGTGGCAAAGTGAGCAAGGGACTCACGTCTGAGCATACCCTGCCAACTTATTGCGAACAAAGCGGTACAAAAGAGGGTGTCGATGGACGGAGCATCAGAACCAATCAAACACTCACACCCAGTCAACAGACCTGGGTTTGATCCATCACCGTTCTCTAGCCCACTCTGCCACCCCAGTTCAGACATGGCCATATGCAAATCAGTCTGACCCTGTGCCTCATGGGAACAGTCCAGCCCGAACTGCCAAGCCATGCCTTCCCTGGACCGGAAACAAGCTTCCTAGGACCAGTTTCTGGCATTTCAGCCGTCTTCAGCCAGGCTTGCTTGAATCCAGTGGCTTAGTGAGCAAGGGACTCACGTCTGAGCATACCCTGCCAACTTATGGCGAACAAAGCGGTACAAAAGGGGGTGGCGATGGACGGAGCATCAGAACCAATCAAACACTCACACCCAGTCAACAGACCTGGGTTTGATCCATCACCGTTCTTTAGCCCACTCTGCCACCCCAGTTCAGACATGGCCATATGCAAATCAGTCTGACCCTGTGCCTCATGGGAACAGTCCAGCCCGAACTGCCAAGCCATGCCTTCCCTGGACAGGGAACAAGCTTCCTAGGACCGGTTTCTGGCATTTCAGCCGTCTTCAGCCAGGCTTGCTTGAATCCAGTGGCAAAGTGAGCAAGGGACTCACGTCTGAGCATACCCTGCCAACTTATGGCGAACAAAGCGGTACAAAAGGGGGTGGTGATGGACGGAGCATCAGAACCAATCAAACACTCACACCCAGTCAACAGATCTGGGTTTGATCCATCACCGTTCTTTAGCCCACTCTGCCACCCCAGTTCAGACATGGCCATATGCAAATCAGTCTGACCCTGTGCCTCATGGGAACAGTCCAGCCCGAACTGCCAAGCCATGCCTTCCCTGGACCGGAAACAAGCTTCCTAGGACCGGTTTCTGGCATGTCAGCCGTCTTCAGCCGGGCTTGCTTGAATCCAGTGGCAAAGTGAGCAAGGGACTCACGTCTGAGCATACCCTGCCAACTTATGGCCAACAAAGCGGTTCAAAAGGGGGTGGTGATGGACGGAGCATCAGAACCAATCAAACACTCACACCCAGTCAACAGATCTGGGTTTGATCCATCACCGTTCTTTAGCCCACTCTGCCACCCCAGTTCAGACATGGCCATATGCAAATCAGTCTGACCCTGTGCCTCATGGGAACAGTCCAGCCCGAACTGCCAAGCCATGCCTTCCTTGGACCGGAAACAAGCTTCCTAGGACCGGTTTCTGGCATTTCAGCCGTCTTCAGCCGGGCTTGCTTGAATCCAGTGGCAAAGTGAGCAAGGGACTCACGTCTGAGCATACCCTGCCAACTTATGGTGAACAAAGCGGTACAAAAGGGGGTGGCGATGGACGGAGCATCAGAACCAATCAAACACTCACACCCAGTCAACAGACCTGGGTTTGATCCATCACCGTTCTTTAGCCCACGCTGCCACCCCAGTTCAGACATGGCCATATGCAAATCAGTCTGACCCTGTGCCTCATGGGAACAATCCAGCCCGAACTGCCAAGTCATGCCTTCCCTGGACCGGAAACAAGCTTCCTAGGACCGGTTTCTGGCATTTCAGCCGTCTTCAGCCAGGCTTGCTTGAATCCAGTGGCAAAGTGAGCAAGGGACTCACGTCTGAGCATACCCTGCCAACTTATGGCGAACAAAGCGGTACAAAAGGGGGTGGCGATGGACGGAGCATCAGAACCAATCAAACACTCACACCCAGTCAACAGACCTGGGTTTGATCCATCACCGTTCTTTAGCCCACTCTGCCACCCCAGTTCAGACATGGCCATATGCAAATCAGTCTGATCCTGTGCCTCATGGGATCAGTCCAGCCGGAACTGCCAAGCCATGCCTTCCCTGGACCGGAAACAAGCTTCCTAGGACCGGTTTCTGGCATTTCAGCCGTCTTTAGCCAGGCTTACTTGAATCCAGTGGCAAAGTGAGCAAGGGACTCACGTCTGAGCATACCCTGCCAACTTATGGCGAACAAAGCGGTACAAAAGGGGGTGGTGATGGACAGAGCATCAGAACCAATCAAACACTCACACCCAGTCAACAGATCTGGGTTTGATCCATCACCGTTCTTTAGCCCACTCTGCCACCCCAGTTCAGACATGGCCATATGCAAATCAGTCTGACCCTGTGCCTCATGGGAACAATCCAGCCCGAACTGCCAAGCCATGCCTTCCCTGGACCGGAAACAAGCTTCCTAGGACCGGTTTCTGGCATTTCAGCCGGCTTCAGCCAGGCTTGCTTGAATCCAGTGGCAAAGTGAGCAAGGGACTCACGTCTGAGCATACCCTGCCAACTTATGGCGAACAAAGCGGTACAAAAAGGGGTGGTGATGGACGGAGCATCAGAACCAATCAAACACTCACACCCAGTCAACAGATCTGGATTTGATCCATCACCGTTCTTTAGCCCACTCTGGCACCACAGTTCAGACATGGCCATATGCAAATCAGTCTGACCCTGTGCCACATGGGAACAGTCCAGCCCGAACTGCCAAGCCATGCCTTCCCTGGACCGGAAACAAGCTTCCTAGGACCGGTTTCTGGCATTTCAGCCGTCTTCAGCCAGGCTTGCTTGAATCCAGTGGCAAAGTGAGCAAGGGACTCACGTCTGAGCATACCCTGCCAACTTATGGCGAACAAAGCAGTACAAAAGGGGGTGGTGATGGACGGAGCATCAGAACCAATCAAACACTCACACCCAGTCAACAGATCTGGGTTTGATCCATCACCGTTCTTTAGCCCACTCTGCTACCGCAGTTCAGACTTGGCCATATGCAAATCAGTCTGACTCTGTGCCTCATGGGAACAGTCCAGCCCGAACTGCCGAGCCATGCCTTCCCTGGACCGTAAACAAGCTTCCTAGGACCGGTTTCTGGCATTTCAGCCGTCTTCAGCCAGGCTTGCTTGAATCCAATGGCAAAGTGAGCAAGGGACTCACGTCTGAGCATACCCAGCCAACTTATGGCGAACAAAGCGGTACAAAAGAGGGTGGCGATGGACAGAGCATCAGAACCAATCAAACACTCACACCCAGTCAACAGACCTGGGTTTGATCTATCACCGTTCTTTAGCCCACTCTGCCACCCCAGTTCAGACATGGCCATATGCAAATCAGTCTGACCCTGTGCCTCATGGGAACAGTCCAGCCCGAACTGCCAAGCCATGCCTTCCCTGGACCGGAAACAAGCTTCCTAGGACCGGTTTCTGGCATTTCAGCCGTCTTCAGCCAGGCTTGCTTGAATCCAGTGGCAAAGTGAGCAAGGGACTCACGTATGAGCATACCCTTCCAACTAATGGCGAACAAAGCGGTACAAAAGAGGGTGGCGATGGACAGAGCATCAGAACCAATCAAACACTCACACCCAGTCAACAGACCTGGGTTTGATCCATCACCGTTCTTTAGCCCACTCTGCCACCCCAGTTCAGACATGGCCATATGCAAATCAGTCTGACCCTGTGCCTCATGGGAACAGTCCAGCCCGAACTGCAGAGCCATGCCTTCCCTGGGCCGGAAACAAGCTTCCTAGGACCGGTTTCTGGCATTTCAGCCGTCTTCAGCCAGGCTTGTTTGAATCCAGTGGCAAAGTGAGCAAGGGACTCACGTCTGAGCATACCCTGCCAACTTATTGCGAACAAAGCGGTACAGAAGAGGGTGTCGATGGACGGAGCATTAGAACCAATCAAACACTCACACCCAGTCAACAGACCTGGGTTTGATCCATCACCGTTCTCTAGCCCACTCTGCCACCCCAGTTCAGACATGGCCATATGCAAATCAGTCTGACCCTGTGCCTCATGGGAACAATCCAGCCCGAACTGCCAAGCCATGCCTTCCCTGGACCGGAAACAAGCTTCCTAGGACCGGTTTCTGGCATTTCAGCCGGCTTCAGCCAGGCTTGCTTGAATCCAGTGGCAAAGTGAGCAAGGGACTCACGTCTGAGCATACCCTGCCAACTTATGGCGAACAAAGCGGTACAAAAAGGGGTGGTGATGGACGGAGCATCAGAACCAATCAAACACTCACACCTAGTCAACAGATCTGGGTTTGATCCATTACCGTTCTTTAGCCCACTCTGCCACCCCAGTTCAGACATGGCCATATGCAAATCAGTCTGACCCTGTGCCACATGGGAACAGTCCAGCCCGAACTGCCAAGCCATGCCTTCTCTGGACCGGAAACAAGCTTCCTAGGACCGGTTTCTGGCATTTCAGCCGTCTTCAGCCAGGCTTGCTTGAATCCAGTGGCAAAGTGAGCAAGGGACTCACGTCTGAGCATACCCTGCCAACTTATGGTGAACAAAGCAGTACAAAAGGGGGTGGTGATGGACGGAGCATCAGAACCAATCAAACACTCACACCCAGTCAACAGATCTGGGTTTGATCCATCACCGTTCTTTAGCCCACTCTGCTACCGCAGTTCAAACTTGGCCATATGCAAATCAGTCTGACCCTGTGCCTCATGGGAACAGTCCAGCCCGAACTGCCGAGCCATGCCTTCCCTGGACCGGAAACAAGCTTCCTAGGACCGGTTTCTGGCATTTCAGCCGTCTTCAGCCAGACTTGCTTGAATCCAATGGCAAAGTGAGCAAGGGACTCACGTCTGAGCATACCCAGCCAACTTATGGCGAACAAAGCGGTACAAAAGAGGGTGGCGATGGACAGAGCATCAGAGCCAATCAAACACTCACACCCAGTCAACAGACCTGGGTTTGATATATCACCGTTCTTTAGCCCACTCTGCCACCCCAGTTCAGACATGGCCATATGCAAATCAGTCTGACCCTGTGCCTCATGGGAACAGTCCAGCCCGAACTGCCAAGCCATGCCTTCCCTGGACCGGAAACAAGCTTCCTAGGACCGGTTTCTGGCATTTCAGCCGTCTTCAGCCAGGCTTGCTTGAATCCAGTGGCAAAGTGAGCAAGGGACTCACGTATGAGCATACCCTTCCAACTAATGGCGAACAAAGCGGTACAAAAGAGGGTTGCGATGGACAGAGCATCAGAACCAATCAAACACTCACACCCAGTCAACAGACCTGGGTTTGATCCATCACCGTTCTTTAGCCCACTCTGCCACCCCAGTTCAGACATGGCCATATGCAAATCAGTCTGACCCTGTGCCTCATGGGAACAGTCCAGCCCGAACTGCCAAGCCATGCCTTCCCTGGGCCGGAAACAAGCTTCCTAGGACCGGTTTCTGGCATTTCAGCCGTCTTCAGCCATGCTTGCTTGAATCCAGTAGCAAAGTGAGCAAGGGACTCACGTCTGAGCATACCCTGCCAACTTATGGCGAACAAAGCGGTACAAAAGGGGGTGGCGATGGACGGAGCATCAGAACCAATCAAACACTCACACCCAGTCAACAGACCTGGGTTTGATCCATCACCGTTCTTTAGCCCACTCTGCCACCCCAGTTCAGACATGGCCATATCCAAATCAGTCTGACCCTGTGCCTCATGGGAACAGTCCAGCCCGAACTGCCAAGCCATGCCTTCCCTGGACCGGAAACAAGCTTCCTAGGACCGGTTTCTGGCATTTCAGCCGTCTTCAGCCAGGCTTGCTTGAATCCAGCGGCAAAGTGAGCAAGGGACTCACGTCTGAGCATACCCTGCCAACTTATGGCGAACAAAGCGGTACAAAAGGGGGTGGTGATGGACGGAGCATCAGAACCAATCAAACACTCACACCCAGTCAACAGATCTGGGTTTGATCCATCACCGTTCTTTAGCCCACTCTGCCACCCCAGTTCAGACATGGCCAAGTGCAAATCAGTCTGACCCTGTGCCTCCTGGGAACAGTCCAGCCCGAACTGCCAAGCCATGCCTTCCCTGGACCGGAAACAAGCTTCCTAGGATAGGTTTCTGGCATTTCAGCCGTCTTCAGCCAGGCTTGCTTGAATCCAGTGGCAAAGTGAGCAAGGGACTCACGTCTGAGCATACCCTGCCAACTTATGGCGAACAAAGCGGTACAAAAGGGGGTGGTGATGGACGGAGCATCAGAACCAATCAAACACTCACACCCAGTCAACAGATCTGGGTTTGATCCATCACCGTTCTTTAGCCCACTCTGCCACCCCAGTTCAGACATGGCCATGTGCAAATCAGTCTGACCCTGTGCCTCATGGGAACAGTCCAGCCCGAACTGCCAAGCCATGCCTTCCCTGGACCGGAAAAAAGCTTCCTAGGACCGGTTTCTGGCATTTCAGGCGTCTTCAGCCAGGCTTGCTTGAATCCAGTGGCAATGTGAGCAAGGGACTAACGTCTGAGCATACCCTGCCAACTTATGGCGAACAAAGCGGTACATTAGGGGGTGGTGATGGACGGAGCATCAGAACCAATCAAACACTCACACCCAGTCGAAGATCTGGGTTTGATCCATCACCGTTCTTTAGCCCACTCTGCCACCCCAGTTCAGACATGGCCATATGCAAATCAGTCTGACCCTGTGCCACATGGGAACAGTCCAGCCCGAACTGCCAAGCCATGCCTTCCCTGGACCGGAAACAAGCTTCCTAGGACCGGTTTCTGGCATTTCAGCCGTCTTCAGCCAGGCTTGCTTGAATCCAGTGGCAAAGTGAGCAAGGGACTCACGTCTGAGCATACCCTGCCAACTTATGGCGAACAAAGCAGTACAAAAGGGGGTGGTGATTGACGGAGCATCAGAACCAATCAAACACTCACACTCAGTCAACAGATCTGGGTTTGATCCATCACCGTTCTTTAGCCCACTCTGCCACCCCAGTTCAGACATGGCCATATGCAAATCAGTCTGACCCTGTGCCTCATGGGAACAGTCCAGCCCGAACTGCCAAGCCATGCCTTCCCTGGACCGGAAACAAGCTTCCTAGGACCGGTTTCTGGCATTTCAGCCGTCTTCAGCCAGGCTTGCTTGAATCCAGTGGTAAAGTGAGCAAGGGACTCACGTCTGAGCATACCCTGCCAACCTATGGCGAACAAAGCGGTACAAAAGGGGGTGGCGATGGACGGAGCATCAGAACCAATCAAACACTCACACCCAGTCAACAGATGTGGGTTTGAGCCATCACCGTTCTTTAGCCCACTCTGCCACCCCAGTTCAGACATGGCCATATGCAAATCAGTCTGACCCTGTGCCTCATGGGAACAGTCCAGCCCGAACTGCCAAGCCATGCCTTCCCTGGACCGGAAACAAGCTTCCTAGGACCGGTTTCTGGCATTTCAGCCGTCTTCAGCCAGGCTTGCTTGAATCGAGTGGCAAAGTGAGCAAGGGACTCACGTCTGAGCATACCCTGCCAACTTATGGCGAACAAAGCGGTACAAAAGGGGGTGGTGATGGACGGAGCATCAGAACCAATCAAACACTCACACCCAGTCAACAGATCTGGGTTTGATCCATCACCGTTCTTTAGCCCACTCTGCCACCCCAGTTCAGACATGGCCATGTGCAAATCAGTCTGACCCTGTGCCTCATGGGAACAGTCCAGCCCGAACTGCCAAGCCATGCCTTCCCTGGACCGGAAAAAAGCTTCCTAGGACCGGTTTCTGGCATTTCAGGCGTCTTCAGCCAGGCTTGCTTGAATCCAGTGGCAAAGTGAGCAAGGGACTAACGTCTGAGCATACCCTGCCAACTTATGGCGAACAAAGCGGTACATTAGGGGGTGGTGATGGACGGAGCATCAGAACCAATCAAACACTCACACCCAGTCAAAGATCTGGGTTTGATCCATCACCGTTCTTTAGCCCGCTCTGCCACCCCAGTTCAGACATGGCCATATGCAAATCAGTCTGACCCTGTGCCACATGGGAACAGTCCAGCCCGAACTGCCAAGCCATGCCTTCCATGGACCGGAAACAAGCTTCCTAGGACCGGTTTCTGGCATTTCAGCCGTCTTCAGCCAGGCTTGCTTGAATCCAGTGGCAAAGTGAGCAAGGGACTCACGTCTGAGCATACCCTGCCAACTTATTGCGAACAAAGCAGTACAAAAGGGGGTGGTGATGGACGGAGCATCAGAACCAATCAAACACTCACACCCAGTCAACAGATCTGGGTTTGATCCATCACCGTTCTTTAGCCCACTCTGCCACGCCAGTTCAGACATGGCCATGTGCAAATCAGTCTGACCCTGTGCCTCCTGGGAACAGTCCAGCCCGAACTGCCAAGCCATGCCTTCCCTGGACCGGAAACAAGCTTCCTAGGACCGGTTTCTGGCATTTCAGCCCTCTCCAGCCAGGCTTGCTTGAATCCAGTGGCAAAGTGAGCAAGGGACTCACGTCTGAGCATACCCTGCCAACTTATGGCGAACAAAGCGGTACAAAAGGGGGTGGTGATGGACGGAGCATCAGAACCAATCAAACACTCACACCCAGTCAACAGATCTGGGTTTGATCCATCACTGTTCTTTAGCCCACTCTGCCACCCCAGTTCAGACATGGCCATGTGCAAATCAGTCTGACCCTGTGCCTCCTGGGAACAGTCCAGCCCGAACTGCCAAGCCATGCCTTCCCTGGACCGGAAACAAGCTTCCTAGGACCGGTTTCTGGCATTTCAGCCCTCTCCAGCCAGGCTTGCTTGAATCCAGTGGCAAAGTGAGCAAGGGACTCACGTCTGAGCATACCCTGCCAACTTATGGCGAACAAAGCGGTACAAAAGGGGGTGGAGATGGACGGAGCATCAGAACCAATCAAACACTCACACCCAGTCAACAGATCTGGGTTTGATCCATCACTGTTCTTTAGCCCACTCTGCCACCCCAGTTCAGACATGGCCATGTGCAAATCAGTCTGACCCTGTGCCTCCTGGGAACAGTCCAGCCCGAACTGCCAAGCCATGCCTTCCCTGGACCGGAAACAAGCTTCCTAGGACCGGTTTCTGGCATTTCAGCCGTCTTCAGCCAGGCTTGCTTGAATCCAGTGGCAAAGTGAGCAAGGGACTCATGTCTGAGCATACCCTGCCAACTTATGGCGAACAAAGCGGTACAAAAGGGGGTGGTGATGGACGGAGCATCAGAACCAATCAAACACTCACACCCAGTCAACAGATCTGGGTTTGATCCATCACCGTTCTTTAGCCCACTCTGCCACCCCAGTTCAGACATGGCCATGTGCAAATCAGTCTGACCCTGTGCCTCATGGGAACAGTCCAGCCCGAACTGCCAAGCCATGCCTTCCCTGGACCGGAAAAAAGCTTCCTAGGACCGTTTTCTGGCATTTCAGGCATCTTCAGCCAGGCTTGCTTGAATCCAGTGGCAATGTGAGCAAGGGACTCACGTCTGAGCATACCCTGCCAACTTATGGCGAACAAAGCGGTACATTAGGGGGTGGTGATGGACGGAGCATCAGAACCAATCAAACACTCACACCCAGTCAAAGATCTGGGTTTGATCCATCACCGTTCTTTAGCCCACTCTGCCACCCCAGTTCAGACATGGCCATATGCAAATCAGTCTGACCCTGTGCCACATGGGAACAGTCCAGCCCGAACTGCCAAGCCATGCCTTCCCTGGACCGGAAACAAGCTTCCTAGGACCGGTTTCTGGCATTTCAGCCGTCTTCAGCCAGGCTTGCTTGAATCCAGTGGCAAAGTGAGCAAGGGACTCACGTCTGAGCATACCCTGCCAACTTATGGCGAACAAAGCAGTACAAAAGGGGGTGGTGATGGACGGAGCATCAGAACCAATCAAACACTCACACTCAGTCAACAGATCTGGGTTTGATCCATCACCGTTCTTTAGCCCACTCTGCCACCCCAGTTCAGACATGGCCATATGCAAATCAGTCTGACCCTGTGCCTCATGGGAACAGTCCAGCCCGAACTGCCAAGCCATACCTTCCCTGGACCGGAAACAAGCTTCCTAGGACCGGTTTCTGGCATTTCAGCCGTCTTCAGCCAGGCTTGCTTGAATCCAGTGGTAAAGTGAGCAAGGGACTCACGTCTGAGCATACCCTGCCAACCTATGGCGAACAAAGCGGTACAAAAGGGGGTGGCGATGGACGGAGCATCAGAACCAATCAAACATTCACACCCAGTCAACAGATGTGGGTTTGAGCCATCACCGTTCTTTAGCCCACTCTGCCACCCCAGTTCAGACATGGCCATATGCAAATCAGTCTGACCCTGTGCCTCATCGGAACAGTCCAGCCCGAACTGTCAAGCCATGCCTTCCCTGGACCGGAAACAAGCTTCCTAGGACCGGTTTCTGGCATTTCAGCCGTCTTCAGCCAGGCTTGCTTGAATCCAGTGGCAAAGTGAGCAAGGGACTCACGTCTGAGCATACCCTGCCAACTTATGGCGAACAAAGCGGTACAAAAGGGGGTGGTGATGGACGGAGCATCAGAACCAATCAAACACTCACACCCAGTCAACAGATCTGGGTTTGATCCATCACCGTTCTTTAGCCCACTCTGCCACCCCAGTTCAGACATGGCCATGTGCAAATCAGTCTGACCCTGTGCCTCATGGGAACAGTCCAGCCCGAACTGCCAAGCCATGCCTTCCCTGGACCGGAAAAAAGCTTCCTAGGACCGGTTTCTGGCATTTCAGGCGTCTTCAGCCAGGCTTGCTTGAATCCAGTGGCAAAGTGAGCAAGGGACTAACGTCTGAGCATACCCTGCCAACTTATGGCGAACAAAGCGGTACATTAGGGGGTGGTGATGGACGGAGCATCAGAACCAATCAAACACTCACACCCAGTCGAAGATCTGGGTTTGATCCATCACCGTTCTTTAGCCCACTCTGCCACCCCAGTTCAGACATGGCCATATGCAAATCAGTCTGACCCTGTGCCACATGGGAACAGTCCAGCCCGAACTGCCAAGCCATGCCTTCCCTGGACCGGAAACAAGCTTCCTAGGACCGGTTTCTGGCATTTCAGCCGTCTTCAGCCAGGCTTGCTTGAATCCAGTGGCAAAGTGAGCAAGGGACTCACGTCTGAGCATACCCTGCCAACTTATGGCGAACAAAGCAGTACAAAAGGGGGTGGTGATGGACGGAGCATCAGAACCAATCAAATACTCACACCCAGTCAACAGATCTGGGTTTGATCCATCACCGTTCTTTAGCCCACTCTGCCACCCCAGTTCAGACATGGCCATGTGCAAATCAGTCTGACCCTGTGCCTCCTGGGAACAGTCCAGCCCAAACTGCCAAGCCATGCCTTCCCTGGACCGGAAACAAGCTTCCTAGGACCGGTTTCTGGCATTTCAGCCCTCTCCAGCCAGGCTTGCTTGAATCCAGTGGCAAAGTGAGCAAGGGACTCACGTCTGAGCATACCCTGCCAACTTATGGCGAACAAAGCGGTACAAAAGGGGGTGGTGATGGACGGAGCATCAGAACCAATCAAACACTCACACCCAGTCGAAGATCTGGGTTTGATCCATCACCGTTCTTTAGCCCACTCTGCCACCCCAGTTCAGACATGGCCATATGCAAATCAGTCTGACCCTGTGCCACATGGGAACAGTCCAGCCCGAACTGCCAAGCCATGCCTTCCCTGGACCGGAAACAAGCTTCCTAGGACCGGTTTCTGGCATTTCAGCCGTCTTCAGCCAGGCTTGCTTGAATCCAGTGGCAAAGTGAGCAAGGGACTCACGTCTGAGCATACCCTGCCAACTTATGGCGAACAAAGCAGTACAAAAGGGGGTGGTGATGGACGGAGCATCAGAACCAATCAAACACTCACACCCAGTCAACAGATCTGGGTTTGATCCATCACCGTTCTTTAGCCCACTCTGCTACCGCAGTTCAGACTTGGCCATATGCAAATCAGTCTGACCCTGTGCCTCATGGGAACAGTCCAGCCCGAACTGCCGAGCCATGCCTTCCCTGGACCGGAAACAAGCTTCCTAGGACCGGTTTCTGGCATTTCAGCCGTCTTCAGCCAGGCTTGCTTGAATCCAATGGCAAAGTGAGCAAGGGACTCACGTCTGAGCATACCCAGCCAACTTATGGCGAACAAAGCGGTACAAAAGAGGGTGGCGATGGACAGAGCATCAGAACCAATCAAACACTCACACCCAGTCAACAGACCTGGGTTTGATCTATCACCGTTCTTTGGCCCACTCTGCCACCCCAGTTCAGACATGGCCATATGCAAATCAGTCTGACCCTGTGCCTCATGGGAACAGTCCAGCCCGAACTGCCAAGCCATGCCTTCCCTGGACCGGAAACAAGCTTCCTAGGACCGGTTTCTGGCATTTCAGCCGTCTTCAGCCAGGCTTGCTTGAATCCAGTGGCAAAGTGAGCAAGGGACTCATGTATGAGCATACCCTTCCAACTAATGGCGAACAAAGCGGTACAAAAGAGGGTGAGGATGGACAGAGCATCAGAACCAATCAAACACTCACACCCAGACAACAGACCTGGGTTTGATCCATCACCGTTCTTTAGCCCACTCTGCCACCCCAGTTCAGACATGGCCATATGCAAATCAGTCTGACCCTGTGCCTCATGGGAACAGTCCAGCCCGAACTGCCAAGCCATGCCTTCCCTGGGCCGGAAACAAGCTTCCTAGGACCGGTTTCTGGCATTTCAGCCGTCTTCAGCCAGGCTTGTTTGAATCCAGTGGCAAAGTGAGCAAGGGACTCACGTCTGAGCATACCCTGCCAACTTATTGCGAACAAAGCGGTACAAAAGAGGGTGTCGATGGACGGAGCATTAGAACCAATCAAACACTCACACCCAGTCAACAGACCTGGGTTTGATCCATCACCGTTCTCTAGCCCACTCTGCCACCCCAGTTCAGACATGGCCATTTGCAAATCAGTCTGACCCTGTGCCTCATGGGAACAATCCAGCCCGAACTGCCAAGCCATGCCTTCCCTGGACCGGAAACAAGCTTCCTAGGACCGGTTTCTGGCATTTCAGCCGGCTTCAGCCAGGCTTGCTTGAATCCAGTGGCAAAGTGAGCAAGGGACTCACGTCTGAGCATACCCTGCCAACTTATGGCGAACAAAGCGGTACAAAAAGGGGTGGTGATGGACGGAGCATCAGAACCAATCAAACACTCACACCCAGTCAACAGATCTGGGTTTGATCCATCACCGTTCTTTAGCCCACTCTGCCACCCCAGTTCAGACATGGCCATATGCAAATCAGTCTGACCCTGTGCCACATGGGAACAGTCCAGCCCGAACTGCCAAGCCATGCCTTCCCTGGACCGGAAACAAGCTTCCTAGGACCGGTTTCTGGCATTTCAGCCGTCTTCAGCCAGGCTTGCTTGAATCCAGTGGCAAAGTGAGCAAGGGACTCACGTCTGAGCATACCCTGCCAACTTATGGCGAACAAAGCAGTACAAAAGGGGGTGGTGATGGATGGAGCATCAGAACCAATCAAACACTCACACCCAGTCAACAGATCTGGGTTTGATCCATCACCGTTCTTTAGCCCACTCTGCTACCGCAGTTCGGACTTGGCCATATGCAAATCAGTCTGACCCTGTGCCTCATGGGAACAGTCCAGCCCGAACTGCCGAGCCATGCCTTCCCTGGACCGGAAACAAGCTTCCTAGGACCGGTTTCTGGCATTTCAGCCGTCTTCAGCCAGGCTTGCTTTAATCCAATGGCAAAGTGAGCAAGGGACTCACGTCTGAGCATACCCAGCCAACTTATGGCGAACAAAGCGGTACAAAAGAGGGTGGCGATGGACAGAGCATCAGAGCCAATCAAACACTCACACCCAGTCAACAGACCTGGGTTTGATCTATCACCGTTCTGTAGCCCACTCTGCCACCCCAGTTCAGACATGGCCATATGCAAATCAGTTTGACCCTGTGCCTCATGGGAATAGTCCAGCCCGAACTGCCAAGCCATGCCTTCCCTGGACCGGAAACAAGCTTCCTAGGACCGGTTTCTGGCATTTCAGCCGTCTTCAGCCAGGCTTGCTTGAATCCAGTGGCAAAGTGAGCAAGGGACTCACGTATGAGCATACCCTTCCAACTAATGGCGAACAAAGCGGTACAAAAGAGGGTTGCGATGGACAGAGCATCAGAACCAATCAAACACTCACACCCAGTCAACAGACCTGGGTTTGATCCATCACCGTTCTTTAGCCCACTCTGCCACCCCAGTTCAGACATGGCCATATGCAAATCATTCTGACCCTGTGCCTCATGGGAACAGTCCAGCCCGAACTGCCAAGCCATGCCTTCCCTGGGCTGGAAACAAGCTTCCTAGGACCGGTTTCTGGCATTTCAGCCGTCTTCAGCCAGGCTTGTTTGAATCCAGTGGCAAAGTGAGCAAGGGACTCACGTCTGAGCATACCCTGCCAACTTATTCCGAACAAAGCGGTACAAAAGAGGGTGTCGATGGACGGAGCATCAGAACCAATCAAACACTCACACCCAGTCAACAGACCTGGGTTTGATCCATCACCGTTCTCTAGCCCACTCTGCCACCCCAGTTCAGACATGGCCATATGCAAATCAGTCTGACCCTGTGCCTCATGGGAACAGTCCAGCCCGAACTGCCAAGCCATGCCTTCCCTGGACCGGAAACAAGCTTCCTAGGACCAGTTTCTGGCATTTCAGCCGTCTTCAGCCAGGCTTGCTTGAATCCAGTGGCTTAGTGAGCAAGGGACTCACGTCTGAGCATACCCTGCCAACTTATGGCGAACAAAGCGGTACAAAAGGGGGTGGCGATGGACGGAGCATCAGAACCAATCAAACACTCACACCCAGTCAACAGACCTGGGTTTGATCCATCACCGTTCTTTAGCCCACTCTGCCACCCCAGTTCAGACATGGCCATATGCAAATCAGTCTGACCCTGTGCCTCATGGGAACAGTCCAGCCCGAACTGCCAAGCCATGCCTTCCCTGGACAGGGAACAAGCTTCCTAGGACCGGTTTCTGGCATTTCAGCCGTCTTCAGCCAGGCTTGCTTGAATCCAGTGGCAAAGTGAGCAAGGGACTCACGTCTGAGCATACCCTGCCAACTTATGGCGAACTGTGCGCTTTACAAGCTTACAACATTTACATTTACAAAGCGGTACAAAAGGGGGTGGTGATGGACGGAGCATCAGAACCAATCAAACACTCACACCCAGTCAACAGATCTGGGTTTGATCCATCACCGTTCTTTAGCCCACTCTGCCACCCCAGTTCAGACATGGCCATATGCAAATCAGTCTGACCCTGTGCCTCATGGGAACAGTCCAGCCCGAACTGCCAAGCCATGCCTTCCTTGGACCGGAAACAAGCTTCCTAGGACCGGTTTCTGGCATTTCAGCCGTCTTCAGCCGGGCTTGCTTGAATCCAGTGGCAAAGTGAGCAAGGGACTCACGTCTGAGCATACCCTGCCAACTTATGGTGAACAAAGCGGTACAAAAGGGGGTGGCGATGGACGGAGCATCAGAACCAATCAAACACTCACACCCAGTCAACAGACCTGGGTTTGATCCATCACCGTTCTTTAGCCCACGCTGCCACCCCAGTTCAGACATGGCCATATGCAAATCAGTCTGACCCTGTGCCTCATGGGAACAATCCAGCCCGAACTGCCAAGTCATGCCTTCCCTGGACCGGAAACAAGCTTCCTAGGACCGGTTTCTGGCATTTCAGCCGTCTTCAGCCAGGCTTGCTTGAATCCAGTGGCAAAGTGAGCAAGGGACTCACGTCTGAGCATACCCTGCCAACTTATGGCGAACAAAGCGGTACAAAAGGGGGTGGCGATGGACGGAGCATCAGAACCAATCAAACACTCACACCCAGTCAACAGACCTGGGTTTGATCCATCACCGTTCTTTAGCCCACTCTGCCACCCCAGTTCAGACATGGCCATATGCAAATCAGTCTGATCCTGTGCCTCATGGGAACAGTCCAGCCGGAACTGCCAAGCCATGCCTTCCCTGGACCGGAAACAAGCTTCCTAGGACCGGTTTCTGGCATTTCAGCCGTCTTTAGCCAGGCTTACTTGAATCCAGTGGCAAAGTGAGCAAGGGACTCACGTCTGAGCATACCCTGCCAACTTATGGCGAACAAAGCGGTACAAAAGGGGGTGGTGATGGACAGAGCATCAGAACCAATCAAACACTCACACCCAGTCAACAGATCTGGGTTTGATCCATCACCGTTCTTTAGCCCACTCTGCCACCCCAGTTCAGACATGGCCATATGCAAATCAGTCTGACCCTGTGCCTCATGGGAACAATCCAGCCCGAACTGCCAAGCCATGCCTTCCCTGGACCGGAAACAAGCTTCCTAGGACCGGTTTCTGGCATTTCAGCCGGCTTCAGCCAGGCTTGCTTGAATCCAGTGGCAAAGTGAGCAAGGGACTCACGTCTGAGCATACCCTGCCAACTTATGGCGAACAAAGCGGTACAAAAAGGGGTGGTGATGGACGGAGCATCAGAACCAATCAAACACTCACACCCAGTCAACAGATCTGGGTTTGATCCATCACCGTTCTTTAGCCCACTCTGCCACCCCAGTTCAGACATGGCCATATGCAAATCAGTCTGACCCTGTGCCACATGGGAACAGTCCAGCCCGAACTGCCAAGCCATGCCTTCCCTGGACCGGAAACAAGCTTCCTAGGACCGGTTTCTGGCATTTCAGCCGTCTTCAGCCAGGCTTGCTTGAATCCAGTGGCAAAGTGAGCAAGGGACTCACGTCTGAGCATACCCTGCCAACTTATGGCGAACAAAGCAGTACAAAAGGGGGTGGTGATGAACGGAGCATCAGAACCAATCAAACACTCACACCCAGTCAACAGATCTGGGTTTGATCCATCACCGTTCTTTAGCCCACTCTGCTACCGCAGTTCAGACTTGGCCATATGCAAATCAGTCTGACCCTGTGCCTCATGGGAACAGTCCAGCCCGAACTGCCGAGCCATGCCTTCCCTGGACCGGAAACAAGCTTCCTAGGACCGGTTTCTGGCATTTCAGCCGTCTTCAACCAGGCTTGCTTGAATCCAATGGCAAAGTGAGCAAGGGACTCACGTCTGAGCATACCCAGCCAACTTATGGCGAACAAAGCGGTACAAAAGAGGGTGGCGATGGACAGAGCATCAGAACCAATCAAACACTCACACCCAGTCAACAGACCTGGGTTTGATCTATCACCGTTCTTTAGCCCACTCTGCCACCCCAGTTCAGACATGGCCATATGCAAATCAGTCTGACCCTGTGCCTCATGGGAACAGTCCAGCCCGAACTGCCAAGCCATGCCTTCCCTGGACCGGAAACAAGCTTCCTAGGACCGGTTTCTGGCATTTCAGCCGTCTTCAGCCAGGCTTGCTTGAATCCAGTGGCAAAGTGAGCAAGGGACTCACGTATGAGCATACCCTTCCAACTAATGGCGAACAAAGCGGTACAAAAGAGGGTGGCGATGGACAGAGCATCAGAACCAATCAAACACTCACACCCAGTCAACAGACCTGGGTTTGATCCATCACCGTTCTTTAGCCCACTCTGCCACCCCAGTTCAGACATGGCCATATGCAAATCAGTCTGACCCTGTGCCTCATGGGAACAGTCCAGCCCGAACTGCCAAGCCATGCCTTCCCTGGGCCGGAAACAAGCTTCCTAGGACCGGTTTCTGGCATTTCAGCCGTCTTCAGCCAGGCTTGTTTGAATCCAGTGGCAAAGTGAGCAAGGGACTCACGTCTGAGCATACCCTGCCAACTTATTGCGAACAAAGCGGTACAGAAGAGGGTGTCGATGGACGGAGCATTAGAACCAATCAAACACTCACACCCAGTCAACAGACCTGGGTTTGATCCATCACCGTTCTCTGGCCCACTCTGCCACCCCAGTTCAGACATGGCCATATGCAAATCAGTCTGACCCTGTGCCTCATGGGAACAATCCAGCCCGAACTGCCAAGCCATGCCTTCCCTGGACCGGAAACAAGCTTCCTAGGACCGGTTTCTGGCATTTCAGCCGGCTTCAGCCAGGCTTGCTTGAATCTAGTGGCAAAGTGAGCAAGGGACTCACGTCTGAGCATACCCTGCCAACTTATGGCGAACAAAGCGGTACAAAAAGGGGTGGTGATGGACGGAGCATCAGAACCAATCAAACACTCACACCTAGTCAACAGATCTGGGTTTGATCCATTACCGTTCTTTAGCCCACTCTGCCACCCCAGTTCAGACATGGCCATATGCAAATCAGTCTGACCCTGTGCCTCATGGGAACAGTCCAGCCCGAACTGCCGAGCCATGCCTTCCCTGGACCGGAAACAAGCTTCCTAGGACCGGTTTCTGGCATTTCAGCCGTCTTCAGCCAGGCTTGCTTGAATCCAATGGCAAAGTGAGCAAGGGACTCACGTCTGAGCATACCCTTCCAACTAATGGCGAACAAAGCGGTACAAAAGAGGGTTGCGATGGACAGAGCATCAGAACCAATCAAACACTCACACCCAGTCAACAGACCTGGGTTTGATCCATCACCGTTCTTTAGCCCACTCTGCCACCCCAGTTCAGACATGGCCATATGCAAATCAGTCTGACCCTGTGCCTCATGGGAACAGTCCAGCCCGAACTGCCAAGCCATGCCTTCCCTGGGCCGGAAACAAGCTTCCTAGGACCGGTTTCTGGCATTTCAGCCGTCTTCAGCCATGCTTGCTTGAATCCAGTAGCAAAGTGAGCAAGGGACTCACGTCTGAGCATACCCTGCCAACTTATGGCGAACAAAGCGGTACAAAAGGGGGTGGCGATGGACGGAGCATCAGAACCAATCAAACACTCACACCCAGTCAACAGACCTGGGTTTGATCCATCACCGTTCTTTAGCCCACTCTGCCACCCCAGTTCAGACATGGCCATATCCAAATCAGTCTGACCCTGTGCCTCATGGGAACAGTCCAGCCCGAACTGCCAAGCCATGCCTTCCCTGGACCGGAAACAAGCTTCCTAGGACCGGTTTTTGGCATTTCAGCCGTCTTCAGCCAGGCTTGCTTGAATCCAGCGGCAAAGTGAGCAAGGGACTCACGTCTGAGCATACCCTGCCAACTTATGGCGAACAAAGCGGTACAAAAGGGGGTGGTGATGGACGGAGCATCAGAACCAATCAAACACTCACACCCAGTCAACAGATCTGGGTTTGATCCATCACCGTTCTTTAGCCCACTCTGCCACCCCAGTTCAGACATGGCCATGTGCAAATCAGTCTGACCCTGTGCCTCCTGGGAACAGTCCAGCCCGAACTGCCAAGCCATGCCTTCCCTGGACCGGAAACAAGCTTCCTAGGATAGGTTTCTGGCATTTCAGCCGTCTTCAGCCAGGCTTGCTTGAATCCAGTGGCAAAGTGAGCAAGGGACTCACGTCTGAGCATACCCTGCCAACTTATGGCAAACAAAGCGGTACAAAAGGGGGTGGTGATGGACGGAGCATCAGAACCAATCAAACACTCACACCCAGTCAACAGATCTGGGTTTGATCCATCACCGTTCTTTAGCCCACTCTGCCACCCCAGTTCAGACATGGCCATGTGCAAATCAGTCTGACCCTGTGCCTCATGGGAACAGTCCAGCCCGAACTGCCAAGCCATGCCTTCCCTGGACCGGAAAAAAGCTTCCTAGGACCGGTTTCTGGCATTTCAGGCGTCTTCAGCCAGGCTTGCTTGAATCCAGTGGCAATGTGAGCAAGGGACTAACGTCTGAGCATACCCTGCCAACTTATGGCGAACAAAGCGGTACATTAGGGGGTGGTGATGGACGGAGCATCAGAACCAATCAAACACTCACACCCAGTCGAAGATCTGGGTTTGATCCATCACCGTTCTTTAGCCCACTCTGCCACCCCAGTTCAGACATGGCCATATGCAAATCAGTCTGACCCTGTGCCACATGGGAACAGTCCAGCCCGAACTGCCAAGCCATGCCTTCCCTGGACCGTAAACAAGCTTCCTAGGACCGGTTTCTGGCATTTCAGCCGTCTTCAGCCAGGCTTGCTTGAATCCAGTGGCAAAGTGAGCAAGGGACTCACGTCTGAGCATACCCTGCCAACTTATGGCGAACAAAGCAGTACAAAAGGGGGTGGTGATGGACGGAGCATCAGAACCAATCAAACACTCATACTCAGTCAACAGATCTGGGTTTGATCCATCACCGTTCTTTAGCCCACTCTGCCACCCCAGTTCAGACATGGCCATATGCAAATCAGTCTGACCCTGTGCCTTCTGGGAACAGTCCAGCCCGAACTGCCAAGCCATGCCTTCCCTGGACCGGAAACAAGCTTCCTAGGACCGGTTTCTGGCATTTCAGCCGTCTTCAGCCAGGCTTGCTTGAATCCAGTGGTAAAGTGAGCAAGGGACTCACGTCTGAGCATACCCTGCCAACCTATGGCGAACAAAGCGGTACAAAAGGGGGTGGCGATGGACGGAGCATCAGAACCAATCAAACACTCACACCCAGTCAACAGATGTGGGTTTGAGCCATCACCGTTCTTTAGCCCACTCTGCCACCCCAGTTCAGACATGGCCATATGCAAATCAGTCTGACCCTGTGCCTCATGGGAACAGTCCAGCCCGAACTGCCAAGCCATGCCTTCCCTGGACCGGAAACAAGCTTCCTAGGACCGGTTTCTGGCATTTCAGCCGTCTTCAGCCAGGCTTGCTTGAATCGAGTGGCAAAGTGAGCAACGGACTCACGTCTGAGCATACCCTGCCAACTTATGGCGAACAAAGCGGTACAAAAGGGGGTGGTGATGGACGGAGCATCAGAACCAATCAAACACTCACACCCAGTCAACAGATCTGGGTTTGATCCATCACCGTTCTTTAGCCCACTCTGCCACCCCAGTTCAGACATGGCCATGTGCAAATCAGTCTGACCCTGTGCCTCATGGGAACAGTCCAGCCCGAACTGCCAAGCCACGCCTTCCCTGGACCGGAAAAAAGCTTCCTAGGACCGGTTTCTGGCATTTCAGGCGTCTTCAGCCAGGCTTGCTTGAATCCAGTGGCAAAGTGAGCAAGGGACTAACGTCTGAGCATACCCTGCCAACTTATGGCGAACAAAGCGGTACATTAGGGGGTGGTGATGGACGGAGCATCAGAACCAATCAAACACTCACACCCAGTCGAAGATCTGGGTTTGATCCATCACCGTTCTTTAGCCCGCTCTGCCACCCCAGTTCAGACATGGCCATATGCAAATCAGTCTGACCCTGTGCCACATGGGAACAGTCCAGCCCGAACTGCCAAGCCATGCCTTCCCTGGACCGGAAACAAGCTTCCTAGGACCGGTTTCTGGCATTTCAGCCGTCTTCAGCCAGGCTTGCTTGAATCCAGTGGCAAAGTGAGCAAGGGACTCACGTCTGAGCATACCCTGCCAACTTATGGCGAACAAAGCAGTACAAAAGGGGGTGGTGATGGACGGAGCATCAGAACCAATCAAACACTCACACCCAGTCAACAGATCTGGGTTTGATCCATCACCGTTCTTTAGCCCACTCTGCCACCCCAGTTCAGACATGGCCATGTGCAAATCAGTCTGACCCTGTGCCTCCTGGGAACAGTCCAGCCCGAACTGCCAAGCCATGCCTTCCCTGGACCGGAAACAAGCTTCCTAGGACCGGTTTCTGGCATTTCAGCCCTCTCCAGCCAGGCTTGCTTGAATCCAGTGGCAAAGTGAGCAAGGGACTCACGTCTGAGCATACCCTGCCAACTTATGGCGAACAAAGCGGTATAAAAGGGGGTGGTGATGGACGGAGCATCAGAACCAATCAAACACTCACACCCAGTCAACAGATCTGGGTTTGATCCATCACTGTTCTTTAGCCCACTCTGCCACCCCAGTTCAGACATGGCCATGTGCAAATCAGTCTGACCCTGTGCCTCCTGGGAACAGTCCAGCCCGAACTGCCAAGCCATGCCTTCCCTGGACCGGAAACAAGCTTCCTAGGACCGGTTTCTGGCATTTCAGCCCTCTCCAGCCAGGCTTGCTTGAATCCAGTGGCAAAGTGAGCAAGGGACTCACGTCTGAGCATACCCTGCCAACTTATGGCGAACAAAGCGGTACAAAAGGGGGTGGAGATGGACGGAGCATCAGAACCAATCAAACACTCACACCCAGTCAACAGATCTGGGTTTGATCCATCACTGTTCTTTAGCCCACTCTGCCACCCCAGTTCAGACATGGCCATGTGCAAATAAGTCTGACCCTGTGCCTCCTGGGAACAGTCCAGCCCGAACTGCCAAGCCATGCCTTCCCTGGACCGGAAACAAGCTTCCTAGGACCGGTTTCTGGCATTTCAGCCGTCTTCAGCCAGGCTTGCTTGAATCCAGTGGCAATGTGAGCAAGGGACTCACGTCTGAGCATACCCTGCCAACTTATGGCGAAGAAAGCGGTACATTAGGGGGTGGTGATGGACGGAGCATCAGAACCAATCAAACACTCACACCCAGTCGAAGATCTGGGTTTGATCCATCACCGTTCTTTAGCCCACTCTGCCACCCCAGTTCAGACATGGCCATATGCAAATCAGTCTGACCCTGTGCCACATGGGAACAGTCCAGCCCGAACTGCCAAGCCATGCCTTCCCTGGACCGGAAACAAGCTTCCTAGGACCGGTTTCTGGCATTTCAGCCGTCTTCAGCCAGGCTTGCTTGAATCCAGTGGCAAAGTGAGCAAGGGACTCACGTCTGAGCATACCCTGCCAACTTATGGCGAACAAAGCAGTACAAAAGGGGGTGGTGATGGACGGAGCATCAGAACCAATCAAACACTCACACTCAGTCAACAGATCTGGGTTTGATCCATCACCGTTCTTTAGCCCACTCTGCCACCCCAGTTCAGACATGGCCATATGCAAATCAGTCTGACCCTGTGCCTCATGGGAACAGTCCAGCCCGAACTGCCAAGCCATGCCTTCCCTGGACCGGAAACAAGCTTCCTAGGACCGGTTTCTGGCATTTCAGCCGTCTTCAGCCAGGCTTGCTTGAATCCAGTGGTAAAGTGAGCAAGGGACTCACGTCTGAGCATACCCTGCCAACCTATGGCGAACAAAGCGGTACAAAAGGGGGTGGCGATGGACGGAGCATCAGAACCAATCAAACATTCACACCCAGTCAACAGATGTGGGTTTGAGCCATCACCGTTCTTTAGCCCACTCTGCCACCCCAGTTCAGACATGGCCATATGCAAATCAGTCTGACCCTGTGCCTCATGGGAACAGTCCAGCCCGAACTGTCAAGCCATGCCTTCCCTGGACCGGAAACAAGCTTCCTAGGACCGGTTTCTGGCATTTCAGCCGTCTTCAGCCAGGCTTGCTTGAATCCAGTGGCAAAGTGAGCAAGGGACTCACGTCTGAGCATACCCTGCCAACTTATGGCGAACAAAGCGGTACAAAAGGGGGTGGTGATGGACGGAGCATCAGAACCAATCAAACACTCACACCCAGTCAACAGATCTGGGTTTGATCCATCACCGTTCTTTAGCCCACTCTGCCACCCCAGTTCAGACATGGCCATGTGCAAATCAGTCTGACCCTGTGCCTCATGGGAACAGTCCAGCCCGAACTGCCAAGCCATGCCTTCCCTGGACCGGAAAAAAGCTTCCTAGGACCGGTTTCTGGCATTTCAGGCGTCTTCAGCCAGGCTTGCTTGAATCCAGTGGCAAAGTGAGCAAGGGACTAACGTCTGAGCATACCCTGCCAACTTATGGCGAACAAAGCGGTACATTAGGGGGTGGTGATGGACGGAGCATCAGAACCAATCAAACACTCACACCCAGTCGAAGATCTGGGTTTGATCCATCACCGTTCTTTAGCCCACTCTGCCACCCCAGTTCAGACATGGCCATGTGCAAATCAGTCTGACCCTGTGCCTCCTGGGAACAGTCCAGCCCAAACTGCCAAGCCATGCCTTCCCTGGACCGGAAACAAGCTTCCTAGGACCGGTTTCTGGCATTTCAGCCCTCTCCAGCCAGGCTTGCTTGAATCCAGTGGCAAAGTGAGCAAGGGACTCACGTCTGAGCATACCCTGCCAACTTATGGCGAACAAAGCGGTACAAAAGGGGGTGGTGATGGACGGAGCATCAGAACCAATCAAACACTCACACCCAGTCGAAGATCTGGGTTTGATCCATCACCGTTCTTTAGCCCACTCTGCCACCCCAGTTCAGACATGGCCATATGCAAATCAGTCTGACCCTGTGCCACATGGGAACAGTCCAGCCCGAACTGCCAAGCCATGCCTTCCCTGGACCGGAAACAAGCTTCCTAGGACCGGTTTCTGGCATTTCAGCCGTCTTCAGCCAGGCTTGCTTGAATCCAGTGGCAAAGTGAGCAAGGGACTCACGTCTGAGCATACCCTGCCAACTTATGGCGAACAAAGCGGTACAAAAGGGGGTGGTGATGGACGGAGCATCAGAACCAATCAAACACTCACACCCAGTCGAAGATCTGGGTTTGATCCATCACCGTTCTTTAGCCCACTCTGCCACCCCAGTTCAGACATGGCCATATGCAAATCAGTCTGACCCTGTGCCACATGGGAACAGTCCAGCCCGAACTGCCAAGCCATGCCTTCCCTGGACCGGAAACAAGCTTCCTAGGACCGGTTTCTGGCATTTCAGCCGTCTTCAGCCAGGCTTGCTTGAATCCAGTGGCAAAGTGAGCAAGGGACTCACGTCTGAGCATACCCTGCCAACTTATGGCGAACAAAGCAGTACAAAAGGGGGTGGTGATGGACGGAGCATCAGAACCAATCAAACACTCACACCCAGTCAACAGATCTGGGTTTGATCCATCACCGTTCTTTAGCCCACTCTGCCACCCCAGTTCAGACATGGCCATGTGCAAATCAGTCTGACCCTGTGCCTCCTGGGAACAGTCCAGCCCGAACTGCCAAGCCATGCCTTCCCTGGACCGGAAACAAGCTTCCTAGGACCGGTTTCTGGCATTTCAGCCCTCTCCAGCCAGGCTTGCTTGAATCCAGTGGCAAAGTGAGCAAGGGACTCACGTCTGAGCATACCCTGCCAACTTATGGCGAACAAAGCGGTACAAAAGGGGGTGGTGATGGACGGAGCATCAGAACCAATCAAACACTCACACCCAGTCAACAGATCTGGGTTTGATCCATCACCGTTCTTTAGCCCACTCTGCCACCCCAGTTCAGACATGGCCATGTGCAAATCAGTCTGACCCTGTGCCTCATGGGAACAGTCCAGCCCGAACTGCCAAGCGATGCCTTCCCTGGACCGGAAAAAAGCTTCCTAGGACCGGTTTCTGGCATTTCAGGCGTCTTCAGCCAGGCTTGCTTGAATCCAGTGGCAAAGTGAGCAAGGGACTAACGTCTGAGCATACCCTGCCAACTTATGGCGAACAAAGCGGTACATTAGGGGGTGGTGATGGACGGAGCATCAGAACCAATCAAACACTCACACCCAGTCGAAGATCTGGGTTTGATCCATCACCGTTCTTTAGCCCACTCTGCCACCCCAGTTGAGACATGGCCATGTGCAAATCAGTCTGACCCTGTGCCTCCTGGGAACAGTCCAGCCCGAACTGCCAAGCCATGCCTTCCCTGGACCGGAAACAAGCTTCCTAGGACCGGTTTCTGGCATTTCAGCCCTCTCCAGCCAGGCTTGCTTGAATCCAGTGGCAAAGTGAGCAAGGGACTCACGTCTGAGCATACCCTGCCAACTTATGGCGAACAAAGCGGTACAAAAGGGGGTGGTGATGGACGGAGCATCAGAACCAATCAAACACTCACACCCAGTCAACAGATCTGGGTTTGATCCATCACCGTTCTTTAGCCCACTCTGCCACCCCAGTTCAGACATGGCCATGTGCAAATCAGTCTGACCCTGTGCCTCATGGGAACAGTCCAGCCCGAACTGCCAAGCCATGCCTTCCCTGGACCGGAAAAAAGCTTCCTAGGACCGGTTTCTGGCATTTCAGGCGTCTTCAGCCAGGCTTGCTTGAATCCAGTGGCAAAGTGAGCAAGGGACTAACGTCTGAGCATACCCTGCCAACTTATGGCGAACAAAGCGGTACATTAGGGGGTGGTGATGGACGGAGCATCAGAACCAATCAAACACTCACACCCAGTCGAAGATCTGGGTTTGATCCATCACCGTTCTTTAGCCCACTCTGCCACCCCAGTTCAGACATGGCCATATGCAAATCAGTCTGACCCTGTGCCACATGGGTACAGTCCAGCCCGAACTGCCAAGCCATGCCTTCCCTGGACCGGAAACAAGCTTCCTAGGACCGGTTTCTGGCATTTCAGCCGTCTTCAGCCAGGCTTGCTTGAATCCAGTGGCAAAGTGAGCAAGGGACTCACGTCTGAGCATACCCTGCCAACTTATGGCGAACAAAGCAGTACAAAAGGGGGTGGTGATGGACGGAGCATCAGAACCAATCAAACACTCATACCCAGTCAACAGATCTGGGTTTGATCCATCACCGTTCTTTAGCCCACTCTGCCACCCCAGTTCAGACATGGCCATGTGCAAATCAGTCTGACCCTGTGCCTCATGGGAACAGTCCAGCCCGAACTGCCAAGCGATGCCTTCCCTGGACCGGAAAAAAGCTTCCTAGGACCGGTTTCTGGCATTTCAGGCGTCTTCAGCCAGGCTTGCTTGAATCCAGTGGCAAAGTGAGCAAGGGACTAACGTCTGAGCATACCCTGCCAACTTATGGCGAACAAAGCGGTACATTAGGGGGTGGTGATGGACGGAGCATCAGAACCAATCAAACACTCACACCCAGTCGAAGATCTGGGTTTGATCCATCACCGTTCTTTAGCCCACTCTGCCACCCCAGTTGAGACATGGCCATATGCAAATCAGTCTGACCCTGTGCCACATGGGAACAGTCCAGCCCGAACTGCCAAGCCATGCCTTCCCTGGACCGGAAACAAGCTTCCTAGGACCGGTTTCTGGCATTTCAGCCGTCTTCAGCCAGGCTTGCTTGAATCCAGTGGCAAAGTGAGCAAGGGACTCACGTCTGAGCATACCCTGCCAACTTATGGCGAACAAAGCAGTACAAAAGGGGGTGGTGATGGACGGAGCATCAGAACCAATCAAACACTCACACCCAGTCAACAGATCTGGGTTTGATCCATCACCGTTCTTTAGCCCACTCTGCCACCCCAGTTCAGACATGGCCATGTGCAAATCAGTCTGACCCTGTGCCTCCTGGGAACAGTCCAGCCCGAACTGCCAAGCCATGCCTTCCCTGGACCGGAAACAAGCTTCCTAGGACCGGTTTCTGGCATTTCAGCCCTCTCCAGCCAGGCTTGCTTGAATCCAGTGGCAAAGTGAGCAAGGGACTCACGTCTGAGCATACCCTGCCAACTTATGGCGAACAAAGCGGTACAAAAGGGGGTGGTGATGGACGGAGCATCAGAACCAATCAAACACTCACACCCAGTCAACAGATCTGGGTTTGATCCATCACCGTTCTTTAGCCCACTCTGCCACCCCAGTTCAGACATGGCCATGTGCAAATCAGTCTGACCCTGTGCCTCATGGGAACAGTCCAGCCCGAACTGCCAAGCCATGCCTTCCCTGGACCGGAAAAAAGCTTCCTAGGACCGGTTTCTGGCATTTCAGGCGTCTTCAGCCAGGCTTGCTTGAATCCAGTGGCAATGTGAGCAAGGGACTAACGTCTGAGCATACCCTGCCAACTTATGGCGAACAAAGCGGTACATTAGGGGGTGGTGGTGGACGGAGCATCAGAACCAATCAAACACTCCCACCCAGTCGAAGATCTGGGTTTGATCCATCACCGTTCTTTAGCCCACTCTGCCACCCCAGTTCAGACATGGCCATATGCAAATCAGTCTGACCCTGTGCCACATGGGAACAGTCCAGCCCGAACTGCCAAGCCATGCCTTCCCTGGACCGGAAACAAGCTTCCTAGGACCGGTTTCTGGCATTTCAGCCGTCTTCAGCCAGGCTTGCTTGAATCCAGTGGCAAAGTGAGCAAGGGACTCACGTCTGAGCATACCCTGCCAACTTATGGCGAACAAAGCAGTACAAAAGGGGGTGGTGATGGACGGAGCATCAGAACCAATCAAACACTCACACCCAGTCAACAGACCTGGGTTTGATCCATCACCGTTCTTTAGCCCACTCTGCCACCCCAGTTCAGACATGGCCATATGCAAATCAGTCTGACCCTGTGCCTCATGGGAACAGTCCAGCCGGAACTGCCAAGCCATGCCTTCCCTGGACCGGAAACAAGCTTCCTAGGACCGGTTTCTGGCATTTCAGCCGTCTTTAGCCAGGCTTACTTGAATCCAGTGGCAAAGTGAGCAAGGGACTTACGTCTGAGCATACCCTGCCAACTTATGGTGAACAAAGCGGTACAAAAGGGGGTGGTGATGGACAGAGCATCAGAACCAATCAAACACTCACACCCAGTCAACAGATCTGGGTTTGATCCATCACCGTTCTTTAGCCCACTCTGCCACCCCAGTTCAGACATGGCCATATGCAAATCAGTCTGACCCTGTGCCTCATGGGAACAATCCAGCCCGAACTGCCAAGCCATGCCTTCCCTGGACCGGAAACAAGCTTCCTAGGACCGGTTTCTGGCATTTCAGCCGGCTTCAGCCAGGCTTGCTTGAACCCAGTGGCAAAGTGAGCAAGGGACTCACGTCTGAGCATACCCTGCCAACTTATGGCGAACAAAGCGGTACAAAAGGGGGTGGTGATGGACGGAGCATCAGAACCAATCAAACACTCACACCCAGTCAACAGATCTGGGTTTGATCCATCACCGTTCTTTAGCCCACTCTGCCACCCCAGTTCAGACATGGCCATATGCAAATCAGTCTGACCCTGTGCCACATGGGAACAGTCCAGCCCGAACTGCCAAGCCATGCCTTCCCTGGACCGGAAACAAGCTTCCTAGGACCGGTTTCTGGCATTTCAGCCGTCTTCAGCCAGGCTTGCTTGAATCCAGTGGCAAAGTGAGCAAGGGACTCACGTCTGAGCATACCCTGCCAACTTATGGCGAACAAAGCAGTACAAAAGGGGGTGGTGATGGACGGAGCATCAGAACCAATCAAACACTCACACCCAGTCAACAGATCTGGGTTTGATCCATCACCGTTCTTTAGCCCACTCTGCCACCCCAGTTCAGACATGGCCATGTGCAAATCAGTCTGACCCTGTGCCTCCTGGGAACAGTCCAGCCCGAACTGCCAAGCCATGCCTTCCCTGGACCGGAAACAAGCTTCCTAGGACCGGTTTCTGGCATTTCAGCCCTCTCCAGCCAGGCTTGCTTGAATCCAGTGGCAAAGTGAGCAAGGGACTCACGTCTGAGCATACCCTGCCAACTTATGGCGAACAAAGCGGTACAAAAGGGGGTGGTGATGGACGGAGCATCAGAACCAATCAAACACTCACACCCAGTCAACAGATCTGGGTTTGATCCATCACCGTTCTTTAGCCCACTCTGCCACCCCAGTTCAGACATGGCCATGTGCAAATCAGTCTGACCCTGTGCCTCATGGGAACAGTCCAGCCCGAACTGCCAAGCGATGCCTTCCCTGGACCGGAAAAAAGCTTCCTAGGACCGGTTTCTGGCATTTCAGGCGTCTTCAGCCAGGCTTGCTTGAATCCAGTGGCAAAGTGAGCAAGGGACTAACGTCTGAGCATACCCTGCCAACTTATGGCGAACAAAGCGGTACATTAGGGGGTGGTGATGGACGGAGCATCAGAACCAATCAAACACTCACACCCAGTCGAAGATCTGGGTTTGATCCATCACCGTTCTTTAGCCCACTCTGCCACCCCAGTTGAGACATGGCCATATGCAAATCAGTCTGACCCTGTGCCACATGGGAACAGTCCAGCCCGAACTGCCAAGCCATGCCTTCCCTGGACCGGAAACAAGCTTCCTAGGACCGGTTTCTGGCATTTCAGCCGTCTTCAGCCAGGCTTGCTTGAATCCAGTGGCAAAGTGAGCAAGGGACTCACGTCTGAGCATACCCTGCCAACTTATGGCGAACAAAGCAGTACAAAAGGGGGTGGTGATGGACGGAGCATCAGAACCAATCAAACACTCACACCCAGTCAACAGATCTGGGTTTGATCCATCACCGTTCTTTAGCCCACTCTGCCACCCCAGTTCAGACATGGCCATGTGCAAATCAGTCTGACCCTGTGCCTCCTGGGAACAGTCCAGCCCGAACTGCCAAGCCATGCCTTCCCTGGACCGGAAACAAGCTTCCTAGGACCGGTTTCTGGCATTTCAGCCCTCTCCAGCCAGGCTTGCTTGAATCCAGTGGCAAAGTGAGCAAGGGACTCACGTCTGAGCATACCCTGCCAACTTATGGCGAACAAAGCGGTACAAAAGGGGGTGGTGATGGACGGAGCATCAGAACCAATCAAACACTCACACCCAGTCAACAGATCTGGGTTTGATCCATCACCGTTCTTTAGCCCACTCAGCCACCCCAGTTCAGACATGGCCATGTGCAAATCAGTCTGACCCTGTGCCTCATGGGAACAGTCCAGCCCGAACTGCCAAGCCATGCCTTCCCTGGACCGGAAAAAAGCTTCCTAGGACCGGTTTCTGGCATTTCAGGCGTCTTCAGCCAGGCTTGCTTGAATCCAGTGGCAAAGTGAGCAAGGGACTAACGTCTGAGCATACCCTGCCAACTTATGGCGAACAAAGCGGTACATTAGGGGGTGGTGATGGACGGAGCATCAGAACCAATCAAACACTCACACCCAGTCGAAGATCTGGGTTTGATCCATCACCGTTCTTTAGCCCACTCTGCCACCCCAGTTCAGACATGGCCATATGCAAATCAGTCTGACCCTGTGCCACATGGGTACAGTCCAGCCCGAACTGCCAAGCCATGCCTTCCCTGGACCGGAAACAAGCTTCCTAGGACCGGTTTCTGGCATTTCAGCCGTCTTCAGCCAGGCTTGCTTGAATCCAGTGGCAAAGTGAGCAAGGGACTCACGTCTGAGCATACCCTGCCAACTTATGGCGAACAAAGCAGTACAAAAGGGGGTGGTGATGGACGGAGCATCAGAACCAATCAAACACTCATACCCAGTCAACAGATCTGGGTTTGATCCATCACCGTTCTTTAGCCCACTCTGCCACCCCAGTTCAGACATGGCCATGTGCAAATCAGTCTGACCCTGTGCCTCATGGGAACAGTCCAGCCCGAACTGCCAAGCGATGCCTTCCCTGGACCGGAAAAAAGCTTCCTAGGACCGGTTTCTGGCATTTCAGGCGTCTTCAGCCAGGCTTGCTTGAATCCAGTGGCAAAGTGAGCAAGGGACTAACGTCTGAGCATACCCTGCCAACTTATGGCGAACAAAGCGGTACATTAGGGGGTGGTGATGGACGGAGCATCAGAACCAATCAAACACTCACACCCAGTCGAAGATCTGGGTTTGATCCATCACCGTTCTTTAGCCCACTCTGCCACCCCAGTTGAGACATGGCCATATGCAAATCAGTCTGACCCTGTGCCACATGGGAACAGTCCAGCCCGAACTGCCAAGCCATGCCTTCCCTGGACCGGAAACAAGCTTCCTAGGACCGGTTTCTGGCATTTCAGCCGTCTTCAGCCAGGCTTGCTTGAATCCAGTGGCAAAGTGAGCAAGGGACTCACGTCTGAGCATACCCTGCCAACTTATGGCGAACAAAGCAGTACAAAAGGGGGTGGTGATGGACGGAGCATCAGAACCAATCAAACACTCACACCCAGTCAACAGATCTGGGTTTGATCCATCACCGTTCTTTAGCCCACTCTGCCACCCCAGTTCAGACATGGCCATGTGCAAATCAGTCTGACCCTGTGCCTCCTGGGAACAGTCCAGCCCGAACTGCCAAGCCATGCCTTCCCTGGACCGGAAACAAGCTTCCTAGGACCGGTTTCTGGCATTTCAGCCCTCTCCAGCCAGGCTTGCTTGAATCCAGTGGCAAAGTGAGCAAGGGACTCACGTCTGAGCATACCCTGCCAACTTATGGCGAACAAAGCGGTACAAAAGGGGGTGGTGATGGACGGAGCATCAGAACCAATCAAACACTCACACCCAGTCAACAGATCTGGGTTTGATCCATCACCGTTCTTTAGCCCACTCTGCCACCCCAGTTCAGACATGGCCATGTGCAAATCAGTCTGACCCTGTGCCTCATGGGAACAGTCCAGCCCGAACTGCCAAGCCATGCCTTCCCTGGACCGGAAAAAAGCTTCCTAGGACCGGTTTCTGGCATTTCAGGCGTCTTCAGCCAGGCTTGCTTGAATCCAGTGGCAATGTGTGCAAGGGACTAACGTCTGAGCATACCCTGCCAACTTATGGCGAACAAAGCGGTACATTAGGGGGTGGTGGTGGACGGAGCATCAGAACCAATCAAACACTCCCACCCAGTCGAAGATCTGGGTTTGATCCATCACCGTTCTTTAGCCCACTCTGCCACCCCAGTTCAGACATGGCCATATGCAAATCAGTCTGACCCTGTGCCACATGGGAACAGTCCAGCCCGAACTGCCAAGCCATGCCTTCCGTGGACCGGAAACAAGCTTCCTAGGACCGGTTTCTGGCATTTCAGCCGTCTTCAGCCAGGCTTGCTTGAATCCAGTGGCAAAGTGAGCAAGGGACTCACGTCTGAGCATACCCTGCCAACTTATGGCGAACAAAGCAGTACAAAAGGGGGTGGTGATGGACGGAGCATCAGAACCAATCAAACACTCACACCCAGTCAACAGACCTGGGTTTGATCCATCACCGTTCTTTAGCCCACTCTGCCACCCCAGTTCAGACATGGCCATATGCAAATCAGTCTGACCCTGTGCCTCATGGGAACAGTCCAGCCGGAACTGCCAAGCCATGCCTTCCCTGGACCGGAAACAAGCTTCCTAGGACCGGTTTCTGGCATTTCAGCCGTCTTTAGCCAGGCTTACTTGAATCCAGTGGCAAAGTGAGCAAGGGACTTACGTCTGAGCATACCCTGCCAACTTATGGCGAACAAAGCGGTACAAAAGGGGGTGGTGATGGACAGAGCATCAGAACCAATCAAACACTCACACCCAGTCAACAGATCTGGGTTTGATCCATCACCGTTCTTTAGCCCACTCTGCCACCCCAGTTCAGACATGGCCATATGCAAATCAGTCTGACCCTGTGCCTCATGGGAACAATCCAGCCCGAACTGCCAAGCCATGCCTTCCCTGGACCGGAAACAAGCTTCCTAGGACCGGTTTCTGGCATTTCAGCCGGCTTCAGCCAGGCTTGCTTGAACCCAGTGGCAAAGTGAGCAAGGGACTCACGTCTGAGCATACCCTGCCAACTTATGGCGAACAAAGCGGTACAAAAGGGGGTGGTGATGGACGGAGCATCAGAACCAATCAAACACTCACACCCAGTCAACAGATCTGGGTTTGATCCATCACCGTTCTTTAGCCCACTCTGCCACCCCAGTTCAGACATGGCCATATGCAAATCAGTCTGACCCTGTGCCACATGGGAACAGTCCAGCCCGAACTGCCAAGCCATGCCTTCCCTGGACCGGAAACAAGCTTCCTAGGACCGGTTTCTGGCATTTCAGCCGTCTTCAGCCAGGCTTGCTTGAATCCAGTGGCAAAGTGAGCAAGGGACTCACGTCTGAGCATACCCTGCCAACTTATGGCGAACAAAGCAGTACAAAAGGGGGTGGTGATGGACGGAGCATCAGAACCAATCAAACACTCAAACCCAGTCAACAGATCTGGGTTTGATCCATCACCGTTCTTTAGCCCACTCTGCTACCCCAGTTCAGACTTGGCCATATGCAAATCAGTCTGACCCTGTGCCTCATGGGAACAGTCCAGCCCGAACTGCCGAGCCATGCCTTCCCTGGACCGGAAACAAGCTTCCTAGGACCGGTTTCTGGCATTTCAGCCGTCTTCAGCCAGGCTTGCTTGAATCCAATGGCAAAGTGAGCAAGGGACTCACGTCTGAGCATACCCTGCCAACTTATGGCGAACAAAGCGGTACAAAAGAGGGTGTCGATGGACGGAGCATCAGAACCAATCAAACACTCACACCCAGTCAACAGACCTGGGTTTGATCCATCACCGTTCTTTAGCCCACTCTGCCACCCCAGTTCAGACATGGCCATATGCAAATCAGTCTTACCCTGTGCCTCATGGGAACAGTCCAGCCCGAACTGCCAAGCCATGCCTTCCCTGGACCGGAAACAAGCTTCCTAGGACCAGTTTCTGGCATTTCAGCCGTCTTCAGCCAGGCTTGCTTGAATCCAGTGGCTTAGTGAGCAAGGGACTCACGTCTGAGCATACCCTGCCAACTTATGGCGAACAAAGCGGTACAAAAGGGGGTGGCGATGAACGGAGCATCAGAACCAATCAAAGACTCACACCCAGTCAACAGACCTGGCTTTGATCCATCACCGTTCTTTAGCCCACTCTGCCACCCCAGTTCAGACATGGCCATATGCAAATCAGTCTGACCCTGTGCCTCATGGGAACAGTCCAGCCCGAACTGCCAAGCCATGCCTTCCCTGGACAGGGAACAAGCTTCCTAGGACCGGTTTCTGGCATTTCAGCCGTCTTCAGCCAGGCTTGCTTGAATCCAGTGGCAAAGTGAGCAAGGGACTCACGTCTGAGCATACCCTGCCAACTTATGGCGAACAAAGCGGTACAAAAGGGGGTGGTGATGGACGGAGCATCAGAACCAATCAAACACTCACACCCAGTCAACAGATCTGGGTTTGATCCATCACCGTTCTTTAGCCCACTCTGCCACCCCAGTTCAGACATGGCCATATGCAAATCAGTCTGACCCTGTGCCTCATGGGAACAGTCCAGCCCGAACTGCCAAGCCATGCCTTCCCTGGACCGGAAACAAGCTTCCTAGGACCGGTTTCTGGCATTTCAGCCGTCTTCAGCTGGGTTGGCTTGAATCCAGTGGCAAAGTGAGCAAGGGACTCACGTCTGAGCATACCCTGCCAACTTATGGCCAACAAAGCGGTTCAAAAGGGGGTGGTGATGGACGGAGCATCAGAACCAATCAAACACTCACACCCAGTCAACAGATCTTGGTTTGATCCATCACCGTTTTTTAGCCTGCTCTGCCACCCCAGTTCAGACATGGCCATATGCAAATCAGTCTGACCTTGTTGTGCCTCATGGGAACAGTCCAGCCCGAACTGCCAAGCCATGCCTTCCTTGGACCGGAAACAAGCTTCCTAGGACCGGTTTCTGGCATTTCAGCCGTCTTCAGCCGGGCTTGCTTGAATCCAGTGGCAAAGTGTGCAAGGGACTCACGCCTGAGCATACCCTGCCAACTTATGGTGAACAAAGCGGTACAAAAGGGGGTGGTGATGGACGGAGCATCAGAAACAATCAAACACTCACACCCAGTCAACAGATCTGGATTTGATCCATCACCGTTCTTTAGCCCACTCTGCCACCCCAGTTCAGACATGGCCATATGCAAATCAGTCTGACCCTGTGCCTCATGGGAACAGTCCAGCCCGAACTGCCAAGCCATGCCTTCCCTGGACCGGAAACAAGCTTCCTAGGACCGGTTTCTGGCATTTCAGCCGTCTTCAGCCAGGCTTGCTTGAATCCAGTGGCAAAGTGAGCAAGGGACTCACGTCTGAGCATACCCTGCCAACTTATGGCGAACAAAGCAGTACAAAAGGGGGTGGTGATGGACGGAGCATCAGAACCAATCAAACACTCACACTCAGTCAACAGATCTGGGTTTGATCCATCACCGTTCTTTAGCCCACTCTGCCACCCCAGTTCAGACATGGCCATATGCAAATCAGTCTGACCCTGTGCCTCATGGGAACAGTCCAGCCCGAACTGCCAAGCCATGCCTTCCCTGGACCGGAAACAAGCTTCCTAGGACCGGTTTCTGGCATTTCAGCCGTCTTCAGCCAGGCTTGCTTGAATCCAGTGGTAAAGTGAGCAAGGGACTCACGTCTGAGCATACCCTGCCAACCTATGGCGAACAAAGCGGTACAAAAGGGGGTGGCGATGGACGGAGCATCAGAACCAATCAAACACTCACACCCAGTCAACAGATGTGGGTTTGAGCCATCACCGTTCTTTAGCCCACTCTGCCACCCCAGTTCAGACATGGCCATATGCAAATCAGTCTGACCCTGTGCCTCATGGGAACAGTCCAGCCCGAACTGCCAAGCCATACCTTCCCTGGACCGGAAACAAGCTTCCTAGGACCGGTTTCTGGCATTTCAGCCGTCTTCAGCCAGGCTTGCTTGAATCCAGTGGCAAAGTGAGCAAGGGACTCACGTCTGAGCATACCCTGCCAACTTATGGCGAACAAAGCGGTACAAAAGGGGGTGGTGATGGACGGAGCATCAGAACCAATCAAACACTCACACCCAGTCAACAGATCTGGGTTTGATCCATCACCGTTCTTTAGCCCACTCTGCCACCCCAGTTCAGACATGGCCATGTGCAAATCAGTCTGACCCGGTGCCTCATGGGAACAGTCCAGCCCGAACTGCCAAGCTATGCCTTCCCTGGACCGGAAAAAAGCTTCCTAGGACCGGTTTCTGGCATTTCAGGCGTCTTCAGCCAGGATTGCTTGAATCCAGTGGCAAAGTGAGCAAGGGACTAACGTCTGAGCATACCCTGCCAACTTATGGCGAACAAAGCGGTACATTAGGGGGTGGTGATGGACGGAGCATCAGAACCAATCAAACACTCACACCCAGTCGAAGATCTGGGTTTGATCCATCACCGTTCTTTAGCACGCTCTGCCACCCCAGTTCAGACATGGCCATATGCAAATCAGTCTGACCCTGTGCCACATGGGAACAGTCCAGCCCGAACTGCCAAGCCATGCCTTCCCTGGACCGGAAACAAGCTTCCTAGGACCGGTTTCTGGCATTTCAGCCGTCTTCAGCCAGGCTTGCTTGAATCCAGTGGCAAAGTGAGCAAGGGACTCACGTCTGAGCATACCCTGCCAACTTATGGCGAACAAAGCAGTACAAAAGGGGGTGGTGATGGACGGAGCATCAGAACCAATCAAACACTCACACCCAGTCAACAGATCTGGGTTTGATCCATCACCGTTCTTTAGCCCACTCTGCCACCCCAGTTCAGACATGGCCATGTGCAAATCAGTCTGACCCTGTGCCTCCTGGGAACAGTCCAGCCCGAACTGCCAAGCCATGCCTTCCCTGGACCGGAAACAAGCTTCCTAGGACCGGTTTCTGGCATTTCAGCCGTCTTCAGCCAGGCTTGCTTGAATCCAGTGGCAAAGTGAGCAAGGGACTCACGTCTGAGCATACCCTGCCAACTTATGGCGAACAAAGCGGTACAAAAGGGGGTGGTGATGGACGGAGCATCAGAACCAATCAAACACTCACACCCAGTCAACAGATCTGGGTTTGATCCATCACCGTTCTTTAGCCCACTCTGCCACCCCAGTTCAGACATGGCCATGTGCAAATCAGTCTGACCCTGTGCCTCATGGGAACAGTCCAGCCCGAACTGCCAAGCCATGCCTTCCCTGGACTGGAAAAAAGCTTCCTAGGACCGGTTTCTGGCATTTCAGGCATCTTCAGCCAGGCTTGCTTGAATCCAGTGGCAATGTGAGCAAGGGACTAACGTCTGAGCATACCCTGCCAACTTATGGCGAACAAAGCGGTACATTAGGGGGTGGTGATGGACGGAGCATCAGAACCAATCAAACACTCACACCCAGTCGAAGATCTGGGTTTGATGCATCACCGTTCTTTAGCCCACTCTGCCACCCCAGTTCAGACATGGCCATATGCAAATCAGTCTGACCCTGTGCCACATGGGAACAGTCCAGCCCGAACTTCCAAGCCATGCCTTCCCTGGACCGGAAACAAGCTTCCTAGGACCGGTTTCTGGCATTTCAGCCGTCTTCAGCCAGGCTTGCTTGAATCCAGTGGCAAAGTGAGCAAGGGACTCACGTCTGAGCATACCCTGCCAACTTATGGCGAACAAAGCAGTACAAAAGGGGGTGGTGATGGACGGAGCATCAGAACCAATCAAACACTCACACTCAGTCAACAGATCTGGGTTTGATCCATCACCGTTCTTTAGCCCACTCTGCCACCCCAGTTCAGACATGGCCATATGCAAATCAGTCTGACCCTGTGCCTCATGGGAACAGTCCAGCCCGAACTGCCAAGCCATGCCTTCCCTGGACCGGAAACAAGCTTCCTCGGACCGGTTTCTGGCATTTCAGCCGTCTTCAGCCAGGCTTGCTTGAATCCAGTGGTAAAGTGAGCAAGGGACTCACGTCTGAGCATACCCTGCCAACCTATGGCGAACAAAGCGGTACAAAAGGGGGTGGCGATGGACGGAGCATCAGAACCAATCAAACACTCACACCCAGTCAACAGATGTGGGTTTGAGCCATCACCGTTCTTTAGCCCACTCTGCCACCCCAGTTCAGACATGGCCATATGCAAATCAGTCTGACCCTGTGCCTCATGGGAACAGTCCAGCCCGAACTGTCAAGCCATGCCTTCCCTGGACCGGAAACAAGCTTCCTAGGACCGGTTTCTGGCATTTCAGCCGTCTTCAGCCAGGCTTGCTTGAATCCAGTGGCAAAGTGAGCAAGGGACTCACGTCTGAGCATACCCTGCCAACTTATGGCGAACAAAGCGGTACAAAAGGGGGTGGTGATGGACGGAGCATCAGAACCAATCAAACACTCACACCCAGTCAACAGATCTGGGTTTGATCCATCACCGTTCTTTAGCCCACTCTGCCACCCCAGTTCAGACATGGCCATGTGCAAATCAGTCTGACCCTGTGCCTCATGGGAACAGTCCAGCCCGAACTGCCAAGCCATGCCTTCCCTGGACCGGAAACAAGCTTCCTAGGACCGGTTTCTGGCATTTCAGGCGTCTTCAGCCAGGCTTGCTTGAATCCAGTGGCAAAGTGAGCAAGGGACTAACGTCTGAGCATACCCTGCCAACTTATGGCGAACAAAGCGGTACATTAGGGGGTGGTGATGGACGGAGCATCAGAACCAATCAAACACTCACACCCAGTCGAAGATCTGGGTTTGATCCATCACCGTTCTTTAGCCCACTCTGCCACCCCAGTTCAGACATGGCCATATGCAAATCAGTCTGACCCTGTGCCACATGGGAACAGTCCAGCCCGAACTGCCAAGCCATGCCTTCCCTGGACCGGAAACAAGCTTCCTAGGACCGGTTTCTGGCATTTCAGCCGTCTTCAGCCAGGCTTGCTTGAATCCAGTGGCAAAGTGAGCAAGGGACTCACGTCTGAGCATACCCTGCCAACTTATGGCGAACAAAGCAGTACAAAAGGGGGTGGTGATGGACGGAGCATCAGAACCAATCAAATACTTACACCCAGTCAACAGATCTGGGTTTGATCCATCACCGTTCTTTAGCCCACTCTGCCACCCCAGTTCAGACATGGCCATGTGCAAATCAGTCTGACCCTGTGCCTCCTGGGAACAGTCCAGCCCGAACTGCCAAGCCATGCCTTCCCTGGACCGGAAACAAGCTTCCTAGGACCGGTTTCTGGCATTTCAGCCCTCTCCAGCCAGGCTTGCTTGAATCCAGTGGCAAAGTGAGCAAGGGACTCACGTCTGAGCATACCCTGCCAACTTGTGGCGAACAAAGCGGTACAAAAGGGGGTGGTGATGGACGGAGCATCAGAACCAATCAAACACTCACACCCAGTCAACAGATCTGGGTTTGATCCATCACCGTTCTTTAGCCCACTCTGCCACCCCAGTTCAGACATGGCCATGTGCAAATCAGTCTGACCCTGTGCCTCATGGGAACAGTCCAGCCCGAACTGCCAAGCCATGCCTTCCCTGGACCGGAAAAAAGCTTCCTAGGACCGGTTTCTGGCATTTCAGGCGTCTTCAGCCAGGCTTGCTTGAATCCAGTGGCAAAGTGAGCAAGGGACTAACGTCTGAGCATACCCTGCCAACTTATGGCGAACAAAGCGGTACATTAGGGGGTGGTGATGGACGGAGCATCAGAACCAATCAAACACTCACACCCAGTCGAAGATCTGGGTTTGATCCATCACCATTCTTTAGCCCACTCTGCCACCCCAGTTCAGACATGGCCATATGCAAATCAGTCTGACCCTGTGCCACATGGGAACAGTCCAGCCCGAACTGCCAAGCCATGCCTTCCCTGGACCGGAAACAAGCTTCCTAGGACCGGTTTCTGGCATTTCAGCCGTCTTCAGCCAGGCTTGCTTGAATCCAGTGGCAAAGTGAGCAAGGGACTCACGTCTGAGCATACCCTGCCAACTTATGGCGAACAAAGCAGTACAAAAGGGGGTGGTGATGGACGGAGCATCAGAACCAATCAAACACTCACACCCAGTCAACAGATCTGGGTTTGATCCATCACCGTTCTTTAGCCCACTCTGCCACCCCAGTTCAGACATGGCCATGTGCAAATCAGTCTGACCCTGTGCCTCCTGGGAACAGTCCAGCCCGAACTGCCAAGCCATGCCTTCCCTGGACCGGAAACAAGCTTCCTAGGACCGGTTTCTGGCATTTCAGCCCTCTCCAGCCAGGCTTGCTTGAATCCAGTGGCAAAGTCAGCAAGGGACTCACGTCTGAGCATACCCTGCCAACTTATGGCGAACAAAGCGGTACAAAAGGGGGTGGTGATGGACGGAGCATCAGAACCAATCAAACACTCACACCCAGTCAACAGATCTGGGTTTGATCCATCACCGTTCTTTAGCCCACTCTGCCACCCCAGTTCAGACATGGCCATGTGCAAGTCAGTCTGACCCTGTGCCTCATGGGAACAGTCCAGCCCGAACTGCCAAGCCATGCCTTCCCTGGACCGGAAAAAAGCTTCCTAGGACCGGTTTCTGGCATTTCAGGCGTCTTCAGCCAGGCTTGCTTGAATCCAGTGGCAAAGTGAGCAAGGGACTAACGTCTGAGCATACCCTGCCAACTTATGGCGAACAAAGCGGTACATTAGGGGGTGGTGATGGACGGAGCATCAGAACCAATCAAACACTCACACCCAGTCGAAGATCTGGGTTTGATCCATCACCGTTCTTTAGCCCACTCTGCCACCCCAGTTCAGACATGGCCATATGCAAATCAGTCTGACCCTGTGCCACATGGGAACAGTCCAGCCCGAACTGCCAAGCCATGCCTTCCCTGGACCGGAAACAAGCTTCCTAGGACCGGTTTCTGGCATTTCAGCCGTCTTCAGCCAGGCTTGCTTGAATCCAGTGGCAAAGTGAGCAAGGGACTCACGTCTGAGCATACCCTGCCAACTTATGGCGAACAAAGCAGTACAAAAGGGGGTGGTGATGGACGGAGCATCAGAACCAATCAAACACTCACACCCAGTCAACAGATCTGGGTTTGATCCATCACCGTTCTTTAGCCCACTCTGCCACCCCAGTTCAGACATGGCCATGTGCAAATCAGTCTGACCCTGTGCCTCCTGGGAACAGTCCAGCCCGAACTGCCAAGCCATGCCTTCCCTGGACCGGAAACAAGCTTCCTAGGACCGGTTTCTGGCATTTCAGCCCTCTCCAGCCAGGCTTGCTTGAATCCAGTGGCAAAGTGAGCAAGGGACTCACGTCTGAGCATACCCTGCCAACTTATGGCGAACAAAGCGGTACAAAAGGGGGTGGTGATGGACGGAGCATCAGAACCAATCAAACACTCACACCCAGTCAACAGATCTGGGTTTGATCCATCACCGTTCTTTAGCCCACTCTGCCACCCCAGTTCAGACATGGCCATGTGCAAATCAGTCTGACCCTGTGCCTCATGGGAACAGTCCAGCCCGAACTGCCAAGCCATGCCTTCCCTGGACCGGAAAAAAGCTTCCTAGGACCGGTTTCTGGCATTTCAGGCGTCTTCAGCCAGGCTTGCTTGAATCCAGTGGCAAAGTGAGCAAGGGACTAACGTCTGAGCATACCCTGCCAACTTATGGCGAACAAAGCGGTACATTAGGGGGTGGTGATGGACGGAGCATCAGAACCAATCAAACACTCACACCCAGTCGAAGATCTGGGTTTGATCCATCACCGTTCTTTAGCCCACTCTGCCACCCCAGTTCAGACATGGCCATATGCAAATCAGTCTGACCTTGTGCCACATGGGAACAGTCCAGCCCGAACTGCCAAGCCATGCCTTCCCTGGACCGGAAACAAGCTTCCTAGGACCGGTTTCTGGCATTTCAGCCGTCTTCAGCCAGGCTTGCTTGAATCCAGTGGCAAAGTGAGCAAGGGACTCACGTCTGAGCATACCCTGCCAACTTATGGCGAACAAAGCAGTACAAAAGGGGGTGGTGATGGACGGAGCATCAGAACCAATCAAACACTCACACCCAGTCAACAGATCTGGGTTTGATCCATCACCGTTCTTTAGCCCACTCTGCCACCCCAGTTCAGACATGGCCATGTGCAAATCAGTCTGGCCCTGTGCCTCCTGGGAACAGTCCAGCCCGAACTGCCAAGCCATGCCTTCCCTGGACCGGAAACAAGCTTCCTAGGACCGGTTTCTGGCATTTCAGCCCTCTCCAGCCAGGCTTGCTTGAATCCAGTGGCAAAGTGAGCAAGGGACTCACGTCTGAGCATACCCTGCCAACTTATGGCGAACAAAGCGGTACAAAAGGGGGTGGTGATGGACGGAGCATCAGAACAAATCAAACACTCACACCCAGTCAACAGATCTGGGTTTGATCCATCACCGTTCTTTAGCCCACTCTGCCACCCCAGTTCAGACATGGCCATGTGCAAATCAGTCTGACCCTGTGCCTCATGGGAACAGTCCAGCCCGAACTGCCAAGCCATGCCTTCCCTGGACCGGAAAAAAGCTTCCTAGGACCGGTTTCTGGCATTTCAGGCGTCTTCAGCCAGGCTTGCTTGAATCCAGTGGCAATGTGAGCAAGGGACTAACGTCTGAGCATACCCTGCCAACTTATGGCGAACAAAGCGGTACATTAGGGTTTGGTGGTGGACGGAGCATCAGAACCAATCAAACACTCCCACCCAGTCGAAGATCTGGGTTTGATCCATCACCGTTCTTTAGCCCACTCTGCCACCCCAGTTCAGACATGGCCATATGCAAATCAGTCTGACCCTGTGCCACATGGGAACAGTCCAGCCCGAACTGCCAAGCCATGCCTTCCCTGGACCGGAAACAAGCTTCCTAGGACCGGTTTCTGGCATTTCAGCCGTCTTCAGCCAGGCTTGCTTGAATCCAGTGGCAAAGTGAGCAAGGGACTCACGTCTGAGCATACCCTGCCAACTTATGGCGAAAAAAGCAGTACAAAAGGGGGTGGTGATGGACGGAGCATCAGAACCAATCAAACACTCACACCCAGTCAACAGACCTGGGTTTGATCGATCACCGTTCTTTAGCCCACTCTGCCACCCCAGTTCAGACATGGCCATATGCAAATCAGTCTGACCCTGTGCCTCATGGGAACAGTCCAGCCGGAACTGCCAAGCCATGCCTTCCCTGGACCGGAAACAAGCTTCCTAGGACCGGTTTCTGGCATTTCAGCCGTCTTTAGCCAGGCTTACTTGAATCCAGTGGCAAAGTGAGCAAGGGACTTACGTCTGAGCATACCCTGCCAACTTATGGCGAACAAAGCGGTACAAAAGGGGGTGGTGATGGACAGAGCATCAGAACCAATCAAACACTCACACCCAGTCAACAGATCTGGGTTTGATCCATCACCGTTCTTTAGCCCACTCTGCCACCCCAGTTCAGACATGGCCATATGCAAATCAGTCTGACCCTGTGCCTCATGGGAACAATCCAGCCCGAACTGCCAAGCCATGCCTTCCCTGGACCGGAAACAAGCTTCCTAGGACCGGTTTCTGGCATTTCAGCCGGCTTCAGCCAGGCTTGCTTGAATCCAGTGGCAAAGTGAGCAAGGGACTCACGTCTGAGCATACCCTGCCAACTTATGGCGAACAAAGCGGTACAAAAGGGGGTGGTGATGGACGGAGCATCAGAACCAATCAAACACTCACACCCAGTCAACAGATCTGGGTTTGATCCATCACCGTTCTTTAGCCCACTCTGCCACCCCAGTTCAGACATGGCCATATGCAAATCAGTCTGACCCTGTGCCACATGGGAACAGTCCAGCCCGAACTGCCAAGCCATGCCTTCCCTGGACCGGAAACAAGCTTCCTAGGACCGGTTTCTGGTATTTCAGCCGTCTTCAGCCAGGCTTGCTTGAATCCAGTGGCAAAGTGAGCAAGGGACTCACGTCTGAGCATACCCTGCCAACTTATGGCGAACAAAGCAGTACAAAAGGGGGTGGTGATGGACGGAGCATCAGAACCAATCAAACACTCACACCCAGTCAACAGATCTGGGTTTGATCCATCACCGTTCTTTAGCCCACTCTGCTACCCCAGTTCAGACTTGGCCATATGCAAATCAGTCTGACCCTGTGCCTCATGGGAACAGTCCAGCCCGAACTGCCGAGCCATGCCTTCCCTGGACCGGAAACAAGCTTCCTAGGACCGGTTTCTGGCATTTCAGCCGTCTTCAGCCAGGCTTGCTTGAATCCAATGGCAAAGTGAGCAAGGGACTCACGTCTGAGCATACCCTGCCAACTTATGGCGAACAAAGCGGTACAAAAGAGGGTGTCGATGGACGGAGCATCAGAACCAATCAAACACTCACACCCAGTCAACAGACCTGGGTTTGATCCATCACCGTTCTTTAGCCCACTCTGCCACCCCAGTTCAGACATGGCCATATGCAAATCAGTCTGACCCTGTGCCTCATGGGAACAGTCCAGCCCGAACTGCCAAGCCATGCCTTCCCTGGACCGGAAACAAGCTTCCTAGGACCAGTTTCTGGCATTTCAGCCGTCTTCAGCCAGGCTTGCTTGAATCCAGTGGCTTAGTGAGCAAGGGACTCACGTCTGAGCATACCCTGCCAACTTATGGCGAACAAAGCGGTACAAAAGGGGGTGGCGATGAACGGAGCATCAGAACCAATCAAACACTCACACCCAGTCAACAGACCTGGCTTTGATCCATCACCGTTCTTTAGCCCACTCTGCCACCCCAGTTCAGACATGGCCATATGCTAATCAGTCTGACCCTGTGCCTCATGGGAACAGTCCAGCCCGAACTGCCAAGCCATGCCTTCCCTGGACAGGGAACAAGCTTCCTAGGACCGGTTTCTGGCATTTCAGCCGTCTTCAGCCAGGCTTGCTTGAATCCAGTGGCAAAGTGAGCAAGGGACTCACGTCTGAGCATACCCTGCCAACTTATGGCGAACAAAGCGGTACAAAAGGGGGTGGTGATGGACGGAGCATCAGAACCAATCAAACACTCACACCCAGTCAACAGATCTGGGTTTGATCCATCACCGTTCTTTAGCCCACTCTGCCACCCCAGTTCAGACATGGCCATATGCAAATCAGTCTGACCCTGTGCCTCATGGGAACAGTCCAGCCCGAACTGCCAAGCCATGCCTTCCCTGGACCGGAAACAAGCTTCCTAGGACCGGTTTCTGGCATTTCAGCCGTCTTCAGCTGGGTTGGCTTGAATCCAGTGGCAAAGTGAGCAAGGGACTCACGTCTGAGCATACCCTGCCAACTTATGGCCAACAAAGCGGTTCAAAAGGGGGTGGTGATGGACGGAGCATCAGAACCAATCAAACACTCACACCCAGTCAACAGATCTTGGTTTGATCCATCACCGTTCTTTAGCCCACTCTGCCACCCCAGTTCAGACATGGCCATATGCAAATCAGTCTGACCTTGTTGTGCCTCATGGGAACAGTCCAGCCCGAACTGCCAAGCCATGCCTTCCTTGGACCGAAAACAAGCTTCCTAGGACCGGTTTCTGGCATTTCAGCCGTCTTCAGCCGGGCTTGCTTGAATCCAGTGGCAAAGTGAGCAAGGGACTCACGCCTGAGCATACCCTGCCAACTTATGGCGAACAAAGCGGTACAAAAGGGGGTGGTGATGGACGGAGCATCAGAAACAATCAAACACTCACACCCAGTCAACAGATCTGGGTTTGATCCATCACCGTTCTTTAGCCCACTCTGCCACCCCAGTTCAGACATGGCCATATGCAAATCAGTCTGACCCTGTGCCTCATGGGAACAGTCCAGCCCGAACTGCCAAGCCATGCCTTCCCTGGACCGGAAATAAGCTTCCTAGGACCGGTTTCTGGCATTTCAGCCGTCTTCAGCCAGGCTTGCTTGAATCCAGTGGCAAAGTGAGCAAGGGACTCACGTCTGAGCATACCCTGCCAACTTATGGCGAACAAAGCGGTACAAAAGAGGGTGGCGATGGACGGAGCATCAGAACCAATCAAACACTCACACCCAGTCAACAGACCTGGGTTTGATCCATCACCGTTCTTTAGCCCACTCTGCCACCCCAGTTCAGACATGGCCATATGCAAATCAGTCTGACCCTGTGCCTCATGGGAACAGTCCAGCCCGAACTGCCAAGCCATGCCTTCCCTGGACCGGAAACAAGCTTCTTAGGACCGGTTTCTGGCATTTCAGCCGTCTTCAGCCAGGCTTGCTTGAATCCAGTGGTAAAGTGAGCAAGGGACTCACGTCTGAGCATACCCTGCCAACTTATGGCGAACAAAGCGGTACAAAAGGGGGTGGCGATGGACGGAGCATCAGAACCAATCAAACACTCACACCCAGTCAACAGACCTGGGTTTGATCCATCACCGTTCTTTAGCCCACGCTGCCACCCCAGTTCAGACATGGCCATATGCAAATCAGTCTGACCCTGTGCCTCATGGGAACAGTCCAGCCCGAACTGCCAAGTCATGCCTTCCCTGGACCGGAAACAAGCTTCCTAGGACCGGTTTCTGGCATTTCAGCCGTCTTCAGCCAGGCTTGCTTGAATCCAGTGGCAAAGTGAGCAAGGGACTCACGTCTGAGCATACCCTGCCAACTTATGGCGAACAAAGCGGTACAAAAGGGGGTGGCGATGGACGGAGCATCAGAACCAATCAAACACTCACACCCAGTCAACAGACCTGGGTTTGATCCATCACCGTTCTTTAGCCCACTCTGCCACCCCAGTTCAGACATGGCCATATGCAAATCAGTCTGATCCTGTGCCTCATGGGAACAGTCCAGCCGGAACTGCCAAGCCATGCCTTCCCTGGACCGGAAACAAGCTTCCTAGGACCGGTTTCTGGCATTTCAGCCGTCTTTAGCCAGGCTTACTTGAATCCAGTGGCAAAGTGAGCAAGGGACTCACGTCTTTGCATACCCTGCCAACTTATGGCGAACAAAGCGGTACAAAAGGGGGTGGTGATGGACAGAGCATCAGAACCAATCAAACACTCACACCCAGTCAACAGATCTGGGTTTGATCCATTACCATTCTTTAGCCCACTCTGCCACCCCAGTTCAGACATGGCCATATGCAAATCAGTCTGACCCTGTGCCTCATGGGAACAATCCAGCCCGAACTGCCAAGCCATGCCTTCCCTGGACCGGAAACAAGCTTCCTAGGACCGGTTTCTGGCATTTCAGCTGGCTTCAGCCAGGCTTGCTTGAATCCAGTGGCAAAGTGAGCAAGGGACTCACGTCTGAGCATACCCTGCCAACTTATGGCGAACAAAGCGGTACGAAAAGGGGTGGTGATGGACGGAGCATCAGAACCAATCAAACACTCACACCCAGTCAACAGATCTGGGTTTGATCCATCACCGTTCTTTAGCCCACTCTGCCACCCCAGTTCAGACATGGCCATGTGCAAATCAGTCTGACCCTGTGCCTCATGGGAACAGTCCAGCCCGAACTGCCAAGCCATGCCTTCCCTGGACCGGAAACAAGCTTCCTAGGACCGGTTTCTGGCATTTCAGCCCTCTCCAGCCAGGCTTGCTTGAATCCAGTGGCAAAGTGAGCAAGGGACTCACGTCTGAGCATACCCTGCCAACTTATGGCGAACAAAGCGGTACAAAAGGGGGTGGTGATGGACGGAGCATCAGAACCAATCAAACACTCACACCCAGTCAACAGATCTGGGTTTGATCCATCACCGTTCTTTAGCCCACTCTGCCACCCCAGTTCAGACATGGCCATGTGCAAATCAGTCTGACCCTGTGCCACATGGGAACAGTCCAGCCCGAACTGCCAAGCCATGCCTTCCCTGGACCGGAAACAAGCTTCCTAGGACCGGTTTCTGGCATTTCAGCCGTCTTCAGCCAGGCTTGCTTGAATCCAGTGGCAAAGTGAGCAAGGGACTCACGTCTGAGCATACCCTGCCAACTTATGGCGAACAAAGCAGTAGAAAAGGGGGTGGTGATGGACGGAGCATCAGAACCAATCAAACACTCACACCCAGTCAACAGATCTGGGTTTGATCCATCACCGTTCTTTAGCCCACTCTGCCACCCCAGTTCAGACATGGCCATGTGCAAATCAGTCTGACCCTGTGCCTCCTGGGAACAGTCCAGCCCGAACTGCCAAGCCATGCCTTCCCTGGACCGGAAACAAGCTTCCTAGGACCGGTTTCTGGCATTTCAGCCCTCTCCAGCCAGGCTTGCTTGAATCCAGTGGCAAAGTGAGCAAGGGACTCACGTCTGAGCATACCCTGCCAACTTATGGCGAACAAAGCGGTACAAAAGGGGGTGGTGATGGACGGAGCATCAGAACCAATCAAACACTCACACCCAGTCAACAGATCTGGGTTTGATCCATCACCGTTCTTTAGCCCACTCTGCCACCCCAGTTCAGACATGGCCATGTGCAAATCAGTCTGACCCTGTGCCTCATGGGAACAGTCCAGCCCGAACTGCCAAGCCATGCCTTCCCTGGACCGGAAAAAAGCTTCCTAGGACCGGTTTCTGGCATTTCAGGCGTCTTCAGCCAGGCTTGCTTGAATCCAGTGGCAATGTGAGCAAGGGACTAACGTCTGAGCATACCCTGCCAACTTATGGCGAACAAAGCGGTACATTAGGGGGTGGTGGTGGACGGAGCATCAGAACCAATCAAACACTCCCACCCAGTCGAAGATCTGGGTTTGATCCATCACCGTTCTTTAGCCCACTCTGCCACCCCAGTTCAGACATGGCCATATGCAAATCAGTCTGACCCTGTGCCACATGGGAACAGTCCAGCCCGAACTGCCAAGCCATGCCTTCCCTGGACCGGAAACAAGCTTCCTAGGACCGGTTTCTGGCATTTCAGCCGTCTTCAGCCAGGCTTGCTTGAATCCAGTGGCAAAGTGAGCAAGGGACTCACGTCTGAGCATACCCTGCCAACTTATGGCGAACAAAGCAGTACAAAAGGGGGTGGTGATGGACGGAGCATCAGAACCAATCAAACACTCACACCCAGTCAACAGACCTGGGTTTGATCCATCACCGTTCTTTAGCCCACTCTGCCACCCCAGTTCAGACATGGCCATATGCAAATCAGTCTGACCCTGTGCCTCATGGGAACAGTCCAGCCGGAACTGCCAAGCCATGCCTTCCCTGGACCGGAAACAAGCTTCCTAGGAACGGTTTCTGGCATTTCAGCCGTCTTTAGCCAGGCTTACTTGAATCCAGTGGCAAAGTGAGCAAGGGACTTACGTCTGAGCATACCCTGCCAACTTATGGCGAACAAAGCGGTACAAAAGGGGGTGGTGATGGACAGAGCATCAGAACCAATCAAACACTCACACCCAGTCAACAGATCTGGGTTTGATCCATCACCGTTCTTTAGCCCACTCTGCCACCCCAGTTCAGACATGGCCATATGCAAATCAGTCTGACCCTGTGCCTCATGGGAACAATCCAGCCCGAACTGCCAAGCCATGCCTTCCCTGGACCGGAAACAAGCTTCCTAGGACCGGTTTCTGGCATTTCAGCCGGCTTCAGCCAGGCTTGCTTGAATCCAGTGGCAAAGTGAGCAGGGGACTCACGTCTGAGCATACCCTGCCAACTTATGGCGAACAAAGCGGTACAAAAGGGGGTGGTGATGGACAGAGCATCAGAACCAATCAAACACTCACACCCAGTCAACAGATCTGGGTTTGATCCATCACCGTTCTTTAGCCCACTCTGCCACCCCAGTTCAGACATGGCCATATGCAAATCAGTCTGACCCTGTGCCACATGGGAACAGTCCAGCCCGAACTGCCAAGCCATGCCTTCCCTGGACCGGAAACAAGCTTCCTAGGACCGGTTTCTGGCATTTCAGCCGTCTTCAGCCAGGCTTGCTTGAATCCAGTGGCAAAGTGAGCAAGGGACTCACGTCTGAGCATACCCTGCCAACTTATGGCGAACAAAGCAGTACAAACGGGGGTGGTGATGGACGGAGCATCAGAACCAATCAAACACTCACACCCAGTCAACAGATCTGGGTTTGATCCATCACCGTTCTTTAGCCCACTCTGCTACCCCAGTTCAGACTTGGCCATATGCAAATCAGTCTGACCCTGTGCCTCATGGGAACAGTCCAGCCCGAACTGCCGAGCCATGCCTTCCCTGGACCGGAAACAAGCTTCCTAGGACCGGTTTCTGGCATTTCAGCCGTCTTCAGCCAGGCTTGCTTGAATCCAATGGCAAAGTGAGCAAGGGACTCACGTCTGAGCATACCCTGCCAACTTATGGCGAACAAAGCGGTACAAAAGAGGGTGTCGATGGACGGAGCATCAGAACCAATCAAACACTCACACCCAGTCAACAGACCTGGGTTTGATCCATCACCGTTCTTTAGCCCACTCTGCCACCCCAGTTCAGACATGGCCATATGCAAATCAGTCTGACCCTGTGCCTCATGGGAACAGTCCAGCCCGAACTGCCAAGCCATGCCTTCCCTGGACCGGAAACAAGCTTCCTAGGACCAGTTTCTGGCATTTCAGCCGTCTTCAGCCAGGCTTGCTTGAATCCAGTGGCTTAGTGAGCAAGGGACTCACGTCTGAGCATACCCTGCCAACTTATGGTGAACAAAGCGGTACAAAAGGGGGTGGCGATGAACGGAGCATCAGAACCAATCAAACACTCACACCCAGTCAACAGACCTGGCTTTGATCCATCACCGTTCTTTAGCCCACTCTGCCACCCCAGTTCAGACATGGCCATATGCAAATCAGTCTGACCCTGTGCCTCATGGGAACTGTCCAGCCCGAACTGCCAAGCCATGCCTTCCCTGGACAGGGAACAAGCTTCCTAGGACCGGTTTCTGGCATTTCAGCCGTCTTCAGCCAGGCTTGCTTGAATCCAGTGGCAAAGTGAGCAAGGGACTCACGTCTGAGCATACCCTGCCAACTTATGGCGAACAAAGCGGTACAAAAGGGGGTGGTGATGGACGGAGCATCAGAACCAATCAAACACTCACACCCAGTCAACAGATCTGGGTTTGATCCATCACCGTTCTTTAGCCCACTCTGCCACCCCAGTTCAGACATGGCCATATGCAAATCAGTCTGACCCTGTGCCTCATGGGAACAGTCCAGCCCGAACTGCCAAGCCATGCCTTCCCTGGACCGGAAACAAGCTTCCTAGGACCGGTTTCTGGCATTTCAGCCGTCTTCAGCTGGGTTGGCTTGAATCCAGTGGCAAAGTGAGCAAGGGACTCACGTCTGAGCATACCCTGCCAACTTATGGCCAACAAAGCGGTTCAAAAGGGGGTGGTGATGGACGGAGCATCAGAACCAATCAAACACTCACACCCAGTCAACAGATCTTGGTTTGATCCTTCACCGTTCTTTAGCCCACTCTGCCACCCCAGTTCAGACATGGCCATATGCAAATCAGTCTGACCTTGTTGTGCCTCATGGGAACAGTCCAGCCCGAACTGCCAAGCCATGCCTTCCTTGGACCGGAAACAAGCTTCCTAGGACCGGTTTCCGGCATTTCAGCCGTCTTCAGCCGGGCTTGCTTGAATCCAGTGGCAAAGTGAGCAAGGGACTCACGCCTGAGCATACCCTGCCAACTTATGGCGAACAAAGCGGTACAAAAGGGGGTGGTGATGGACGGAGCATCAGAAACAATCAAACACTCACACCCAGTCAACAGATCTGGGTTTGATCCATCACCGTTCTTTAGCCCACTCTGCCACCCCAGTTCAGACATGGCCATATGCAAATCAGTCTGACCCTGTGCCTCATGGGAACAGTCCAGCCCGAACTGCCAAGCCATGCCTTCCCTGGACCGGAAATAAGCTTCCTAGGACCGGTTTCTGGCATTTCAGCCGTCTTCAGCCAGGCTTGCTTGAATCCAGTGGCAAAGTGAGCAAGGGACTCACGTCTGAGCATACCCTGCCAACTTATGGCGAACAAAGCGGTACAAAAGAGGGTGGCGATGGACGGAGCATCAGAACCAATCAAACACTCACACCCAGTCAACAGACCTGGGTTTGATCCATCACCGTTCTTTAGCCCACTCTGCCACCCCAGTTCAGACATGGCCATATGCAAATCAGTCTGACCCTGTGCCTCATGGGAACAGTCCAGCCCGAACTGCCAAGCCATGCCTTCCCTGGACCGGAAACAAGCTTCCTAGGACCGGTTTCTGGCATTTCAGCCGTCTTCAGCCAGGCTTGCTTGAATCCAGTGGCAAAGTGAGCAAGGGACACACGTCTGAGCATACCCTGCCAACTTATGGCGAACAAAGCGGTACGAAAGGGGGTGGCGATGGACGGAGCATCAGAACCAATCAAACACTCACACCCAGTCAACAGACCTGGGTTTGATCCATCACCGTTCTTTAGCCCACGCTGCCACCCCAGTTCAGACATGGCCATATGCAAATCAGTCTGACCCTGTGCCTCATGGGAACAGTCCAGCCCGAACTGCCAAGTCATGCCTTCCCTGGACCGGAAACAAGCTTCCTAGGACCGGTTTCTGGCATTTCAGCCGTCTTCAGCCAGGCTTGCTTGAATCCAGTGGCAAAGTGAGCAAGGGACTCACGTCTGAGCATACCCTGCCAACTTATGGCGAACAAAGCGGTACAAAAGGGGGTGGCGATGGACGGAGCATCAGAACCAATCAAACACTCACACCCAGTCAACAGACCTGGGTTTGATCCATCACCGTTCTTTAGCCCACTCTGCCACCCCAGTTCAGACATGGCCATATGCAAATCAGTCTGATCCTGTGCCTCATGGGAACAGTCCAGCCGGAACTGCCAAGCCATGCCTTCCCTGGACCGGAAACAAGCTTCCTAGGACCGGTTTCTGGCATTTCAGCCGTCTTTAGCCAGGCTTACTTGAATCCAGTGGCAAAGTGAGCAAGGGACTCACGTCTGAGCATACCCTGCCAACTTATGGCGAACAAAGCGGTACAAAAGGGGGTGGTGATGGACAGAGCATCAGAACCAATCAAACACTCACACCAAGTCAACAGATCTGGGTTTGATCCATTACCATTCTTTAGCCCACTCTGCCACCCCAGTTCAGACATGGCCATATGCAAATCAGTCTGACCCTGTGCCTCATGGGAACAATCCAGCCCGAACTGCCAAGCCATGCCTTCCCTGGACCGGAAACAAGCTTCCTAGGACCGGTTTCTGGCATTTCAGCTGGCTTCAGCCAGGCTTGCTTGAATCCAGTGGCAAAGTGAGCAAGGGACTCACGTCTGAGCATACCCTGCCAACTTATGGCGAACAAAGCGGTACAAAAAGGGGTGGTGATGGACGGAGCATCAGAACCAATCAAACACTCACACCCAGTCAACAGATCTGGGTTTGATCCATCACTGTTCTTTAGCCCACTCTGCCACCCCAGTTCAGACATGGCCATATGCAAATCAGTCTGATCCTGTGCCACATGGGAACAGTCCAGCCCGAACTGCCAAGCCATGCCTTCCCTGGACCGGAAACAAGCTTCCTAGGACCGGTTTCTGGCATTTCAGCCGTCTTCAGCCAGGCTTGCTTGAATCCAATGGCAAAGTGAGCAAGGGACTCACGTCTGAGCATACCCAGCCAACTTATGGCGAACAAAGCGGTACAAAAGAGGGTGGCGATGGACAGAGCATCAGAACCAATCAAACACTCACACCCAGTCAACAGACCTGGGTTTGATCTATCACCGTTCTTTAGCCCACTCTGCCACCCCAGTTCAGACATGGCCATATGCAAATCAGTCTGACCCTGTGCCTCATGGGAACAGTCCAGCCCGAACTGCCAAGCCATGCCTTCCCTGGACCGGAAACAAGCTTCCTAGGACCGGTTTCTGGCATTTCAGCCGTCTTCAGCCAGGCTTGCTTGAATCCAGTGGCAAAGTGAGCAAGGGACTCACGTATGAGCATACCCTTCCAACTAATGGCGAACAAAGCGGTACAAAAGAGGGTGGCGATGGACAGAGCATCAGAACCAATCAAACACTCACACCCAGTCAACAGACCTGGGTTTGATCCATCACCGTTCTTTAGCCCACTCTGCCACCCCAGTTCAGACATGGCCATATGCAAATCAGTCTGACCCTGTGCCTCATGGGAACAGTCCAGCCCGAACTGCCAAGCCATGCCTTCCCTGGGCCGGAAACAAGCTTCCTAGGACCGGTTTCTGGCATTTCAGCCGTCTTCAGCCAGGCTTGTTTGAATCCAGTGGCAAAGTGAGCAAGGGACTCACGTCTGAGCATACCCTGCCAACTTATTGCGAACAAAGCTGTACAAAAGAGGGTGTCGATGGACGGAGCATCAGAACCAATCAAACACTCACACCCAGTCAACAGACCTGGGTTTGATCCATCACCGTTCTCTAGCCCACTCTGCCACCCCAGTTCAGACATGGCCATATGCAAATCAGTCTGACCCTGTGCCTCATGGGAACAATCCAGCCCGAACTGCCAAGCCATGCCTTCCCTGGACCGGAAACAAGCTTCCTAGGACCGGTTTCTGGCATTTTAGCCGGCTTCAGCCAGGCTTGCTTGAATCCAGTGGCAAAGTGAGCAAGGGACTCACGTCTGAGCATACCCTGCCAACTTATGGCGAACAAAGCGGTACAAAAAGGGGTGGTGATGGACGGAGCATCAGAACCAATCAAACACTCACACCCAGTCAACAGATCTGGGTTTGATCCATCACCGTTCTTTAGCCCACTCTGCCACCCCAGTTCAGACATGGCCATATGCAAATCAGTCTGACCCTGTGCCACATGGGAACAGTCCAGCCCGAACTGCCAAGCCATGCCTTCCCTGGACCGGAAACAAGCTTCCTAGGACCGGTTTCTGGCATTTCAGCCGTCTTCAGCCAGGCTTGCTTGCATCCAGTGGCAAAGTGAGCAAAGGACTCACGTCTGAGCATACCCTGCCAACTTATGGCGAACAAAGCAGTACAAAAGGGGGTGGTGATGGACGGAGCATCAGAACCAATCAAACACTCACACCCAGTCAACAGATCTGGGTTTGATCCATCACCGTTCTTTAGCCCACTCTGCTACCGCAGTTCAGACTTGGCCATATGCAAATCAGTCTGACCCTGTGCCTCATGGGAACAGTCCAGCCCAAACTGCCGAGCCATGCCTTCCCTGGACCGGAAACAAGCTTCCAAGGACCGGTTTCTGGCATTTCAGCCGTCTTCAGCCAGGCTTGCTTGAATCCAGTGGCAAAGTGAGCAAGGGACTCACGTCTGAGCATACCCTGCCAACTTATGGCGAACAAAGCGGTACAAAAGGGGGTGGCCATGGACGGAGCATCAGAACCAATCAAACACTCACACCCAGTCAACAGACCTGGATTTGATCCATCACCGTTCTTTAGCCCACTCTGCCACCCCAGTTCAGACATGGCCATATGCAAATCAGTCTGACCCTGTGCCTCATGGGAACAGTCCAGCCGGAACTGCCAAGCCATGCCTTCCCTGGACCGGAAACAAGCTTCCTAGGACCAGTTTCTGGCATTTCAGCCGTCTTTAGCCAGGCTTACTTGAATCCAGTGGCAAAGTGAGCAAGGGACTCACGTCTGAGCATACCCTGCAAACTTATGGCGAACAAAGCGGTACAAAAGGGGGTGGTGATGGACGGAGCATCAGAACCAATCAAACACTCACACCCAGTCAACAGATCTGGGTTTGATCCATCACCGTTCTTTAGCCCACTCTGCCACCCCAGTTCAGACATGGCCATGTGCAAATCAGTCTGACCCTGTGCCTCCTGGGAACAGTCCAGCCCGAACTGCCAAGCCATGCCTTCCCTGGACCGGAAACAACCTTCCTAGGACTGGTTTCTGGCATTTCAGCCGTCTTCAGCCAGGCTTGCTTGAATCCAGTGGCAAAGTGAGCAAGGGACTCACGTCTGAGCATACCCAGCCAACTTATGGCGAACAAAGCGGTACAAAAGAGGGTGGCGATGGACAGAGCATCAGAACCAAACACTCACACCCAGTCAACAGACCTGGGTTTGATCTATCACCGTTCTTTAGCCCACTCTGCAACCCCAGTTCAGACATGGCCATATGCAAATCAGTCTGACCCTGTGCCTCATGGGAACAGTCCAGCCCGAACTGCCAAGCCATGCCTTCCCTGGACCGGAAACAAGCTTCCTAGGACCGGTTTCTGGCATTTCAGCCGTCTTCAGCCAGGCTTGCTTGAATCCAGTGGCAAAGTGAGCAAGGGACTCACGTATGAGCATACCCTTCCAACTAATGGCGAACAAAGCGGTACAAAAGAGGGTGGCGATGGACAGAGCATCAGAACCAATCAAACACTCACACCCAGTCAACAGACCTGGGTTTGATCCATCACCGTTCTTTAGCCCACTCTGCCACCCCAGTTCAGACATGGCCATATGCAAATCAGTCTGACCCTGTGCCTCATGGGAACAGTCCAGCCCGAACTGCCAAGCCATGCCTTCCCTGGGCCGGAAACAAGCTTACTAGGACCGGTTTCTGGCATTTCAGCCGTCTTCAGCCAGGCTTGTTTGAATCCAGTGGCAAAGTGAGCAAGGGACTCACGTCTGAGCATACCCTGCCAACTTATTGCGAACAAAGCTGTACAAAAGAGGGTGTCGATGGACGGAGCATCAGAACCAATCAAACACTCACACCCAGTCAACAGACCTGGGTTTGATCCATCACCGTTCTCTAGCCCACTCTGCCACCCCAGTTCAGACATGGCCATATGCAAATCAGTCTGACCCTGTGCCTCATGGGAACAATCCAGCCCGAACTGCCAAGCCATGCCTTCCCTGGACCGGAAACAAGCTTCCTAGGACCGGTTTCTGGCATTTCAGCCGGCTTCAGCCAGGCTTGCTTGAATCCAGTGGCAAAGTGAGCAAGGGACTCACGTCTGAGCATACCCTGCCAACTTATGGCGAACAAAGCGGTACAAAAAGGGGTGGTGATGGACGGAGCATCAGAACCAATCAAACACTCACACCCAGTCAACAGATCTGGGTTTGATCCATCACCGTTCTTTAGCCCACTCTGCCACCCCAGTTCAGACATGGCCATATGCAAATCAGTCTGACCCTGTGCCACATGGGAACAGTCCAGCCCGAACTGCCAAGCCATGCCTTCCCTGGACCGGAAACAAGCTTCCTAGGACCGGTTTCTGGCATTTCAGCCGTCTTCAGCCAGGCTTGCTTGCATCCAGTGGCAAAGTGAGCAAAGGACTCACGTCTGAGCATACCCTGCCAACTTATGGCGAACAAAGCAGTACAAAAGGGGGTGGTGATGGACGGAGCATCAGAACCAATCAAACACTCATACCCAGTCAACAGATCTGGGTTTGATCCATCACCGTTCTTTAGCCCACTCTGCTACCGCAGTTCAGACTTGGCCATATGCAAATCAGTCTGACCCTGTGCCTCATGGGAACAGTCCAGCCCAAACTGCCGAGCCATGCCTTCCCTGGACCGGAAACAAGCTTCCTAGGACCGGTTTCTGGCATTTCAGCCGTCTTCAGCCAGGCTTGCTTGAATCCAATGGCAAAGTGAGCAAGGGACTCACGTCTGAGCATACCCAGCCAACTTATGGCGAACAAAGCGGTACAAAAGAGGGTGGCGATGGACAGAGCATCAGAACCAATCAAACACTCACACCCAGTCAACAGACCTGGGTTTGATCCATCACCGTTCTTTAGCCCACTCTGCCACCCCAGTTCAGACATGGCCATATGCAAATCAGTCTGACCCTGTGCCTCATGGGAACAGTCCAGCCCGAACTGCCAAGCCATGCCTTCCCTGGACCGGAAACAAGCTTCCTAGGACCGGTTTCTGGCATTTCAGCCGTCTTCAGCCAGGCTTGCTTGAATCCAGTGGCAAAGTGAGCAAGGGACTCACGTCTGAGCATACCCTGCCAACTTATGGCGAACAAAGCGGTACAAAAGGGGGTGGCGATGGACGGAGCATCAGAACCAATCAAACACTCACACCCAGTCAACAGACCTGGATTTGATCCATCACCGTTCTTTAGCCCACTCTGCCACCCCAGTTCAGACATGGCCATATGCAAATCAGTCTGACCCTGTGCCTCATGGGAACAGTCCAGCCGGAACTGCCAAGCCATGCCTTCCCTGGACCGGAAACAAGCTTCCTAGGACCAGTTTCTGGCATTTCAGCCGTCTTTAGCCAGGCTTACTTGAATCCAGTGGCAAAGTGAGCAAGGGACTCACGTCTGAGCATACCCTGCCAACTTATGGCGAACAAAGCGGTACAAAAGGGGGTGGTGATGGACGGAGCATCAGAACCAATCAAACACTCACACCCAGTCAACAGATCTGGGTTTGATCCATCACCGTTCTTTAGCCCACTCTGCCACCCCAGTTCAGACATGGCCATGTGCAAATCAGTCTGACCCTGTGCCTCCTGGGAACAGTCCAGCCCGAACTGCCAAGCCATGCCTTCCCTGGACCGGAAACAAGCTTCCTAGGACTGGTTTCTGGCATTTCAGCCGTCTTCAGCCAGGCTTGCTTGAATCCAGTGGCAAAGTGAGCAAGGGACTCACGTCTGAGCATACCCAGCCAACTTATGGCGAACAAAGCGGTACAAAAGAGGGTGGCGATGGACAGAGCATCAGAACCAATCAAACACTCACACCCAGTCAACAGACCTGGGTTTGATCTATCACCGTTCTTTAGCCCACTCTGCAACCCCAGTTCAGACATGGCCATATGCAAATCAGTCTGACCCTGTGCCTCATGGGAACAGTCCAGCCCGAACTGCCAAGCCATGCCTTCCCTGGACCGGAAACAAGCTTCCTAGGACCGGTTTCTGGCATTTCAGCCGTCTTCAGCCAGGCTTGCTTGAATCCAGTGGCAAAGTGAGCAAGGGACTAACGTCTGAGCATACCCTGCCAACTTATGGCGAACAAAGCGGTAGATTAGGGGGTGGTGATGGACGGAGCATCAGAACCAATCAAACACTCACACCCAGTCGAAGATCTGGGTTTGATTCATCACCGTTCTTTAGCCCACTCTGCCACCCCAGTTCAGACATGGCCATATGCAAATCAGTCTGACCCTGTGCCACATGGGAACAGTCCAGCCCGAACTGCCAAGCCATGCCTTCCCTGGACCGGAAACAAGCTTCCTAGGACCGGTTTCTGGCATTTCAGCCGTCTTCAGCCAGGCTTGCTTGAATCCAGTGGCAAAGTGAGCAAGGGACTCACGTCTGAGCATACCCTGCCAACTTATGGCGAACAAAGCGGTACAAAAAGGGGTGGTGATGGACGGAGCATCAGAACCAATCAAACACTCACACCCAGTCAACAGATCTGGGTTTGATCCATCACCGTTCTTTAGCCCACTCTGCCACCCCAGTTCAGACATGGCCATATGCAAATCAGTCTGACCCTGTGCCACATGGGAACAGTCCAGCCCGAACTGCCAAGCCATGCCTTCCCTGGACCGGAAACAAGCTTCCTAGGACCGGTTTCTGGCATTTCAGCCGTCTTCAGCCAGGCTTGCTTGAATCCAGTGGCAAAGTGAGCAAGGGACTCACGTCTGAGCATACCCGGCCAACTTATGGCGAACAAAGCAGTACAAAAGGGGGTGGTGATGGACGGAGCATCAGAACCAATCAAACACTCACACCCAGTCAACAGATCTGGGTTTGATCCATCACCGTTCTTTAGCCCACTCTGCTACCGCAGTTCAGACTTGGCCATATGCAAATCAGTCTGACCCTGTGCCTCATGGGAACAGTCCAGCCCGAACTGCCGAGCCATGCCTTCCCTGGACCGGAAACAAGCTTCCTAGGACCGGTTTCTGGCATTTCAGCCGTCTTCAGCCAGGCTTGCTTGAATCCAATGGCAAAGTGAGCAAGGGACTCACGTCTGATCATACCCAGCCAACTTATGGCGAACAAAGCGGTGCAAAAGAGGGTGGCGATGGACAGAGCATCAGAACCAATCAAACACTCACACCCAGTCAACAGACCTGGGTTTGATCTATCACCGTTCTTTAGCCCACTCTGCCACCCCAGTTCAGACATGGCCATATGCAAATCAGTCTGACCCTGTGCCTCATGGGAACAGTCCAGCCCGAACTGCCAAGCCATGCCTTCCCTGGACCGGAAACAAGCTTCCTAGGACCGGTTTCTGGCATTTCAGCCGTCTTCAGCCAGGCTTGCTTGAATCCAGTGGCAAAGTGAGCAAGGGACTCACGTCTGAGCATACCCTGCCAACTTATGGCGAACAAAGCGGTACAAAAGGGGGTGGCGATGGACGGAGCATCAGAACCAATCAAACACTCACACCCAGTCAACAGACCTGGATTTGATCCATCACCGTTCTTTAGCCCACTCTGCCACCCCAGTTCAGACATGGCCATATGCAAATCAGTCTGACCCTGTGCCTCATGGGAACAGTCCAGCCGGAACTGCCAAGCCATGCCTTCCCTGGACCGGAAACAAGCTTCCTAGGACCAGTTTCTGGCATTTCAGCCGTCTTTAGCCAGGCTTACTTGAATCCAGTGGCAAAGTGAGCAAGGGACTCACGTCTGAGCATACCCTGCCAACTTATGGCGAACAAAGCGGTACAAAATGGGGTGGTGATGGACGGAGCATCAGAACCAATCAAACACTCACACCCAGTCAACAGATCTGGGTTTGATCCATCACCGTTCTTTAGCCCACTCTGCCACCCCAGTTCAGACATGGCCATGTGCAAATCAGTCTGACCCTGTGCCTCCTGGGAACAGTCCAGCCCGAACTGCCAAGCCATGCCTTCCCTGGACCGGAAACAAGCTTCCTAGGACTGGTTTCTGGCATTTCAGCCGTCTTCAGCCAGGCTTGCTTGAATCCAGTGGCAAAGTGAGCAAGGGACTCACGTCTGAGCATACCCAGCCAACTTATGGCGAACAAAGCGGTACAAAAGAGGGTGGCGATGGACAGAGCATCAGAACCAATCAAACACTCACACCCAGTCAACAGACCTGGGTTTGATCTATCACCGTTCTTTAGCCCACTCTGCAACCCCAGTTCAGACATGGCCATATGCAAATCAGTCTGACCCTGTGCCTCATGGGAACAGTCCAGCCCGAACTGCCAAGCCATGCCTTCCCTGGACCGGAAACAAGCTTCCTAGGACCGGTTTCTGGCATTTCAGCCGTCTTCAGCCAGGCTTGCTTGAATCCAGTGGCAAAGTGAGCAAGGGACTAACGTCTGAGCATACCCTGCCAACTTATGGCGAACAAAGCGGTAGATTAGGGGGTGGTGATGGACGGAGCATCAGAACCAATCAAACACTCACACCCAGTCGAAGATCTGGGTTTGATTCATCACCGTTCTTTAGCCCACTCTGCCACCCCAGTTCAGACATGGCCATATGCAAATCAGTCTGACCCTGTGCCACATGGGAACAGTCCAGCCCGAACTGCCAAGCCATGCCTTCCCTGGACCGGAAACAAGCTTCCTAGGACCGGTTTCTGGCATTTCAGCCGTCTTCAGCCAGGCTTGCTTGAATCCAGTGGCAAAGTGAGCAAGGGACTCACGTCTGAGCATACCCTGCCAACTTATGGCGAACAAAGCGGTACAAAAAGGGGTGGTGATGGACGGAGCATCAGAACCAATCAAACACTCACACCCAGTCAACAGATCTGGGTTTGATCCATCACCGTTCTTTAGCCCACTCTGCCACCCCAGTTCAGACATGGCCATATGCAAATCAGTCTGACCCTGTGCCACATGGGAACAGTCCAGCCCGAACTGCCAAGCCATGCCTTCCCTGGACCGGAAACAAGCTTCCTAGGACCGGTTTCTGGCATTTCAGCCGTCTTCAGCCAGGCTTGCTTGAATCCAGTGGCAAAGTGAGCAAGGGACTCACGTCTGAGCATACCCGGCCAACTTATGGCGAACAAAGCAGTACAAAAGGGGGTGGTGATGGACGGAGCATCAGAACCAATCAAACACTCACACCCAGTCAACAGATCTGGGTTTGATCCATCACCGTTCTTTAGCCCACTCTGCTACCGCAGTTCAGACTTGGCCATATGCAAATCAGTCTGACCCTGTGCCTCATGGGAACAGTCCAGCCCGAACTGCCGAGCCATGCCTTCCCTGGACCGGAAACAAGCTTCCTAGGACCGGTTTCTGGCATTTCAGCCGTCTTCAGCCAGGCTTGCTTGAATCCAATGGCAAAGTGAGCAAGGGACTCACGTCTGATCATACCCAGCCAACTTATGGCGAACAAAGCGGTGCAAAAGAGGGTGGCGATGGACAGAGCATCAGAACCAATCAAACACTCACACCCAGTCAACAGACCTGGGTTTGATCTATCACCGTTCTTTAGCCCACTCTGCCACCCCAGTTCAGACATGGCCATATGCAAATCAGTCTGACCCTGTGCCTCATGGGAACAGTCCAGCCCGAACTGCCAAGCCATGCCTTCCCTGGACCGGAAACAAGCTTCCTAGGACCGGTTTCTGGCATTTCAGCCGTCTTCAGCCAGGCTTGCTTGAATCCAGTGGCAAAGTGAGCAAGGGACTCACGTATGAGCATACCCTTCCAACTAATGGCGAACAAAGCGGTACAAAAGAGGGTGGCGATGGACAGAGCATCAGAACCAATCAAACACTCACACCCAGTCAACAGACCTGGGTTTGATCCATCACCGTTCTTTAGCCCACTCTGCCACCCCAGTTCAGACATGGCCATATGCAAATCAGTCTGACCCTGTGCCTCATGGGAACAGTCCAGCCCGAACTGCCAAGCCATGCCTTCCCTGGGCCGGAAACAAGCTTCCTAGGACCGGTTTCTGGCATTTCAGCCGTCTTCAGCCAGGCTTGTTTGAATCCAGTGGCAAAGTGAGCAAGGGACTCACGTCTGAGCATACCCTGCCAACTTATGGCGAACAAAGCGGTACAAAAGGGGTTGGTGATGGACGGAGCATCAGAACCAATCAAACACTCACACCCAGTCAACAGATCTGGGTTTGATCCATCACCGTTCTTTAGCCCACTCTGCCACCCCAGTTCAGACATGGCCATGTGCAAATCAGTCTGACCCTGTGCCTCATGGGAACAGTCCAGCCCGAACTGCCAAGCCATGCCTTCCCTGGACCGGAAAAAAGCTTCCTAGGACCGGTTTCTGGCATTTCAGGCGTCTTCAGCCAGGCTTGCTTGAATCCAGTGGCAAAGTGAGCAAGGGACTAACGTCTGAGCATACCCTGCCAACTTATGGCGAACAAAGCGGTACATTAGGGGGTGGTGATGGACGGAGCATCAGAACCAATCAAACACTCACACCCAGTCGAAGATCTGGGTTTGATCCATCACCGTTCTTTAGCCCACTCTGCCACCCCAGTTCAGACATGGCCATATGCAAATCAGTCTGACCCTGTGCCACATGGGAACAGTCCAGCCCGAACTGCCAAGCCATGCCTTCCCTGGACCGGAAACAAGCTTCCTAGGACCGGTTTCTGGCATTTCAGCCGTCTTCAGCCAGGCTTGCTTGAATCCAGTGGCAAAGTGAGCAAGGGACTCACGTCTGAGCATACCCTGCCAACTTATGGCGAACAAAGCGGTACAAAAAGGGGTGGTGATGGACGGAGCATCAGAACCAATCAAACACTCACACCCAGTCAACAGATCTGGGTTTGATCCATCACCGTTCTTTAGCCCACTCTGCCACCCCAGTTCAGACATGGCCATATGCAAATCAGTCTGACCCTGTGCCACATGGGAACAGTCCAGCCCGAACTGCCAAGCCATGCCTTCCCTGGACCGGAAACAAGCTTCCTAGGACCGGTTTCTGGCATTTCAGCCGTCTTCAGCCAGGCTTGCTTGAATCCAGTGGCAAAGTGAGCAAGGGACTCACGTCTGAGCATACCCTGCCAACTTATGGCGAACAAAGCAGTACAAAAGGGGGTGGTGATGGGCGGAGCATCAGAACCAATCAAACACTCACACCCAGTCAACAGATCTGGGTTTGATCCATCACCGTTCTTTAGCCCACTCTGCTACCGCAGTTCAGACTTGGCCATATGCAAATCAGTCTGACCCTGTGCCTCATGGGAACAGTCCAGCCCGAACTGCCGAGCCATGCCTTCCCTGGACCGGAAACAAGCTTCCTAGGACCGGTTTCTGGCATTTCAGCCGTCTTCAGCCAGGCTTGCTTGAATCCAATGGCAAAGTGAGCAAGGGACTCACGTCTGAGCATACCCAGCCAACTTATGGCGAACAAAGCGGTGCAAAAGAGGGTGGCGATGGACAGAGCATCAGAACCAATCAAACACTCACACCCAGTCAACAGACCTGGGTTTGATCTATCACCGTTCTTTAGCCCACTCTGCCACCCCAGTTCAGACATGGCCATATGCAAATCAGTCTGACCCTGTGCCTCATGGGAACAGTCCAGCCCGAACTGCCAAGCCATGCCTTCCCTGGACCGGAAACAAGCTTCCTAGGACCGGTTTCTGGCATTTCAGCCGTCTTCAGCCAGGCTTGCTTGAATCCAGTGGCAAAGTGAGCAAGGGACTCACGTATGAGCATACCCTTCCAACTAATGGCGAACAAAGCGGTACAAAAGAGGGTGGCGATGGACAGAGCATCAGAACCAATCAAACACTCACACCCAGTCAACAGACCTGGGTTTGATCCATCACCGTTCTTTAGCCCACTCTGCCACCCCAGTTCAGACATGGCCATATGCAAATCAGTCTGACCCTGTGCCTCATGGGAACAGTCCAGCCCGAACTGCCAAGCCATGCCTTCCCTGGGCCGGAAACAAGCTTCCTAGGACCGGTTTCTGGCATTTCAGCCGTCTTCAGCCAGGCTTGTTTGAATCCAGTGGCAAAGTGAGCAAGGGACTCACGTCTGAGCATACCCTGCCAACTTATTGCGAACAAAGCTGTACAAAAGAGGGTGTCGATGGACGGAGCATCAGAACCAATCAAACACTCACACCCAGTCAACAGACCTGGGTTTGATCCATCACCGTTCTCTAGCCCACTCTGCCACCCCAGTTCAGACATGGCCATATGCAAATCAGTCTGACCCTGTGCCTCATGGGAACAATCCAGCCCGAACTGCCAAGCCATGCCTTCCCTGGACCGGAAACAAGCTTCCTAGGACCGGTTTCTGGCATTTCAGCCGGCTTCAGCCAGGCTTGCTTGAATCCAGTGGCAAAGTGAGCAAGGGACTCACGTCTGAGCATACCCTGCCAACTTATGGCGAACAAAGCGGTACAAAAAGGGGTGGTGATGGACGGAGCATCAGAACCAATCAAACACTCACACCCAGTCAACAGATCTGGGTTTGATCCATCACCGTTCTTTAGCCCACTCTGCCACCCCAGTTCAGACATGGCCATGTGCAAATCAGTCTGACCCTGTGCCTCCTGGGAACAGTCCAGCCCGAACTGCCAAGCCATGCCTTCCCTGGACCGGAAACAACCTTCCTAGGACTGGTTTCTGGCATTTCAGCCGTCTTCAGCCAGGCTTGCTTGAATCCAGTGGCAAAGTGAGCAAGGGACTCACGTCTGAGCATACCCAGCCAACTTATGGCGAACAAAGCGGTACAAAAGAGGGTGGCGATGGACAGAGCATCAGAACCAAACACTCACACCCAGTCAACAGACCTGGGTTTGATCTATCACCGTTCTTTAGCCCACTCTGCAACCCCAGTTCAGACATGGCCATATGCAAATCAGTCTGACCCTGTGCCTCATGGGAACAGTCCAGCCCGAACTGCCAAGCCATGCCTTCCCTGGACCGGAAACAAGCTTCCTAGGACCGGTTTCTGGCATTTCAGCCGTCTTCAGCCAGGCTTGCTTGAATCCAGTGGCAAAGTGAGCAAGGGACTCACGTCTGAGCATACCCTGCCAACTTATGGCGAACAAAGCGGTACAAAAAGGGGTGGTGATGGACGGAGCATCAGAACCAATCAAACACTCACACCCAGTCAACAGATCTGGGTTTGATCCATCACCGTTCTTTAGCCCACTCTGCCACCCCAGTTCAGACATGGCCATATGCAAATCAGTCTGACCCTGTGCCACATGGGAACAGTCCAGCCCGAACTGCCAAGCCATGCCTTCCCTGGACCGGAAACAAGCTTCCTAGGACCGGTTTCTGGCATTTCAGCCGTCTTCAGCCAGGCTTGCTTGCATCCAGTGGCAAAGTGAGCAAAGGACTCACGTCTGAGCATACCCTGCCAACTTATGGCGAACAAAGCAGTACAAAAGGGGGTGGTGATGGACGGAGCATCAGAACCAATCAAACACTCATACCCAGTCAACAGATCTGGGTTTGATCCATCACCGTTCTTTAGCCCACTCTGCTACCGCAGTTCAGACTTGGCCATATGCAAATCAGTCTGACCCTGTGCCTCATGGGAACAGTCCAGCCCAAACTGCCGAGCCATGCCTTCCCTGGACCGGAAACAAGCTTCCTAGGACCGGTTTCTGGCATTTCAGCCGTCTTCAGCCAGGCTTGCTTGAATCCAATGGCAAAGTGAGCAAGGGACTCACGTCTGAGCATACCCAGCCAACTTATGGCGAACAAAGCGGTACAAAAGAGGGTGGCGATGGACAGAGCATCAGAACCAATCAAACACTCACACCCAGTCAACAGACCTGGGTTTGATCCATCACCGTTCTTTAGCCCACTCTGCCACCCCAGTTCAGACATGGCCATATGCAAATCAGTCTGACCCTGTGCCTCATGGGAACAGTCCAGCCCGAACTGCCAAGCCATGCCTTCCCTGGACCGGAAACAAGCTTCCTAGGACCGGTTTCTGGCATTTCAGCCGTCTTCAGCCAGGCTTGCTTGAATCCAGTGGCAAAGTGAGCAAGGGACTCACGTCTGAGCATACCCTGCCAACTTATGGCGAACAAAGCGGTACAAAAGGGGGTGGCGATGGACGGAGCATCAGAACCAATCAAACACTCACACCCAGTCAACAGACCTGGATTTGATCCATCACCGTTCTTTAGCCCACTCTGCCACCCCAGTTCAGACATGGCCATATGCAAATCAGTCTGACCCTGTGCCTCATGGGAACAGTCCAGCCGGAACTGCCAAGCCATGCCTTCCCTGGACCGGAAACAAGCTTCCTAGGACCAGTTTCTGGCATTTCAGCCGTCTTTAGCCAGGCTTACTTGAATCCAGTGGCAAAGTGAGCAAGGGACTCACGTCTGAGCATACCCTGCCAACTTATGGCGAACAAAGCGGTACAAAAGGGGGTGGTGATGGACGGAGCATCAGAACCAATCAAACACTCACACCCAGTCAACAGATCTGGGTTTGATCCATCACCGTTCTTTAGCCCACTCTGCCACCCCAGTTCAGACATGGCCATGTGCAAATCAGTCTGACCCTGTGCCTCCTGGGAACAGTCCAGCCCGAACTGCCAAGCCATGCCTTCCCTGGACCGGAAACAAGCTTCCTAGGACTGGTTTCTGGCATTTCAGCCGTCTTCAGCCAGGCTTGCTTGAATCCAGTGGCAAAGTGAGCAAGGGACTCACGTCTGAGCATACCCAGCCAACTTATGGCGAACAAAGCGGTACAAAAGAGGGTGGCGATGGACAGAGCATCAGAACCAATCAAACACTCACACCCAGTCAACAGACCTGGGTTTGATCTATCACCGTTCTTTAGCCCACTCTGCAACCCCAGTTCAGACATGGCCATATGCAAATCAGTCTGACCCTGTGCCTCATGGGAACAGTCCAGCCCGAACTGCCAAGCCATGCCTTCCCTGGACCGGAAACAAGCTTCCTAGGACCGGTTTCTGGCATTTCAGCCGTCTTCAGCCAGGCTTGCTTGAATCCAGTGGCAAAGTGAGCAAGGGACTAACGTCTGAGCATACCCTGCCAACTTATGGCGAACAAAGCGGTAGATTAGGGGGTGGTGATGGACGGAGCATCAGAACCAATCAAACACTCACACCCAGTCGAAGATCTGGGTTTGATTCATCACCGTTCTTTAGCCCACTCTGCCACCCCAGTTCAGACATGGCCATATGCAAATCAGTCTGACCCTGTGCCACATGGGAACAGTCCAGCCCGAACTGCCAAGCCATGCCTTCCCTGGACCGGAAACAAGCTTCCTAGGACCGGTTTCTGGCATTTCAGCCGTCTTCAGCCAGGCTTGCTTGAATCCAGTGGCAAAGTGAGCAAGGGACTCACGTCTGAGCATACCCTGCCAACTTATGGCGAACAAAGCGGTACAAAAAGGGGTGGTGATGGACGGAGCATCAGAACCAATCAAACACTCACACCCAGTCAACAGATCTGGGTTTGATCCATCACCGTTCTTTAGCCCACTCTGCCACCCCAGTTCAGACATGGCCATATGCAAATCAGTCTGACCCTGTGCCACATGGGAACAGTCCAGCCCGAACTGCCAAGCCATGCCTTCCCTGGACCGGAAACAAGCTTCCTAGGACCGGTTTCTGGCATTTCAGCCGTCTTCAGCCAGGCTTGCTTGAATCCAGTGGCAAAGTGAGCAAGGGACTCACGTCTGAGCATACCCGGCCAACTTATGGCGAACAAAGCAGTACAAAAGGGGGTGGTGATGGACGGAGCATCAGAACCAATCAAACACTCACACCCAGTCAACAGATCTGGGTTTGATCCATCACCGTTCTTTAGCCCACTCTGCTACCGCAGTTCAGACTTGGCCATATGCAAATCAGTCTGACCCTGTGCCTCATGGGAACAGTCCAGCCCGAACTGCCGAGCCATGCCTTCCCTGGACCGGAAACAAGCTTCCTAGGACCGGTTTCTGGCATTTCAGCCGTCTTCAGCCAGGCTTGCTTGAATCCAATGGCAAAGTGAGCAAGGGACTCACGTCTGATCATACCCAGCCAACTTATGGCGAACAAAGCGGTGCAAAAGAGGGTGGCGATGGACAGAGCATCAGAACCAATCAAACACTCACACCCAGTCAACAGACCTGGGTTTGATCTATCACCGTTCTTTAGCCCACTCTGCCACCCCAGTTCAGACATGGCCATATGCAAATCAGTCTGACCCTGTGCCTCATGGGAACAGTCCAGCCCGAACTGCCAAGCCATGCCTTCCCTGGACCGGAAACAAGCTTCCTAGGACCGGTTTCTGGCATTTCAGCCGTCTTCAGCCAGGCTTGCTTGAATCCAGTGGCAAAGTGAGCAAGGGACTCACGTATGAGCATACCCTTCCAACTAATGGCGAACAAAGCGGTACAAAAGAGGGTGGCGATGGACAGAGCATCAGAACCAATCAAACACTCACACCCAGTCAACAGACCTGGGTTTGATCCATCACCGTTCTTTAGCCCACTCTGCCACCCCAGTTCAGACATGGCCATATGCAAATCAGTCTGACCCTGTGCCTCATGGGAACAGTCCAGCCCGAACTGCCAAGCCATGCCTTCCCTGGGCCGGAAACAAGCTTCCTAGGACCGGTTTCTGGCATTTCAGCCGTCTTCAGCCAGGCTTGTTTGAATCCAGTGGCAAAGTGAGCAAGGGACTCACGTCTGAGCATACCCTGCCAACTTATGGCGAACAAAGCGGTACAAAAGGGGTTGGTGATGGACGGAGCATCAGAACCAATCAAACACTCACACCCAGTCAACAGATCTGGGTTTGATCCATCACCGTTCTTTAGCCCACTCTGCCACCCCAGTTCAGACATGGCCATGTGCAAATCAGTCTGACCCTGTGCCTCATGGGAACAGTCCAGCCCGAACTGCCAAGCCATGCCTTCCCTGGACCGGAAAAAAGCTTCCTAGGACCGGTTTCTGGCATTTCAGGCGTCTTCAGCCAGGCTTGCTTGAATCCAGTGGCAAAGTGAGCAAGGGACTAACGTCTGAGCATACCCTGCCAACTTATGGCAAACAAAGCGGTACATTAGGGGGTGGTGATGGACGGAGCATCAGAACCAATCAAACACTCACACCCAGTCGAAGATCTGGGTTTGATCCATCACCGTTCTTTAGCCCACTCTGCCACCCCAGTTCAGACATGGCCATATGCAAATCAGTCTGACCCTGTGCCACATGGGAACAGTCCAGCCCGAACTGCCAAGCCATGCCTTCCCTGGACCGGAAACAAGCTTCCTAGGACCGGTTTCTGGCATTTCAGCCGTCTTCAGCCAGGCTTGCTTGAATCCAGTGGCAAAGTGAGCAAGGGACTCACGTCTGAGCATACCCTGCCAACTTATGGCGAACAAAGCGGTACAAAAAGGGGTGGTGATGGACGGAGCATCAGAACCAATCAAACACTCACACCCAGTCAACAGATCTGGGTTTGATCCATCACCGTTCTTTAGCCCACTCTGCCACCCCAGTTCAGACATGGCCATATGCAAATCAGTCTGACCCTGTGCCACATGGGAACAGTCCAGCCCGAACTGCCAAGCCATGCCTTCCCTGGACCGGAAACAAGCTTCCTAGGACCGGTTTCTGGCATTTCAGCCGTCTTCAGCCAGGCTTGCTTGAATCCAGTGGCAAAGTGAGCAAGGGACTCACGTCTGAGCATACCCTGCCAACTTATGGCGAACAAAGCAGTACAAAAGGGGGTGGTGATGGACGGAGCATCAGAACCAATCAAACACTCACACCCAGTCAACAGATCTGGGTTTGATCCATCACCGTTCTTTAGCCCACTCTGCTACCGCAGTTCAGACTTGGCCATATGCAAATCAGTCTGACCCTGTGCCTCATGGGAACAGTCCAGCCCGAACTGCCGAGCCATGCCTTCCCTGGACCGGAAACAAGCTTCCTAGGACCGGTTTCTGGCATTTCAGCCGTCTTCAGCCAGGCTTGCTTGAATCCAATGGCAAAGTGAGCAAGGGACTCACGTCTGAGCATACCCAGCCAACTTATGGCGAACAAAGCGGTGCAAAAGAGGGTGGCGATGGACAGAGCATCAGAACCAATCAAACACTCACACCCAGTCAACAGACCTGGGTTTGATCTATCACCGTTCTTTAGCCCACTCTGCCACCCCAGTTCAGACATGGCCATATGCAAATCAGTCTGACCCTGTGCCTCATGGGAACAGTCCAGCCCGAACTGCCAAGCCATGCCTTCCCTGGACCGGAAACAAGCTTCCTAGGACCGGTTTCTGGCATTTCAGCCGTCTTCAGCCAGGCTTGCTTGAATCCAGTGGCAAAGTGAGCAAGGGACTCACGTATGAGCATACCCTTCCAACTAATGGCGAACAAAGCGGTACAAAAGAGGGTGGCGATGGACAGAGCATCAGAACCAATCAAACACTCACACCCAGTCAACAGACCTGGGTTTGATCCATCACCGTTCTTTAGCCCACTCTGCCACCCCAGTTCAGACATGGCCATATGCAAATCAGTCTGACCCTGTGCCTCATGGGAACAGTCCAGCCCGAACTGCCAAGCCATGCCTTCCCTGGGCCGGAAACAAGCTTCCTAGGACCGGTTTCTGGCATTTCAGCCGTCTTCAGCCAGGCTTGTTTGAATCCAGTGGCAAAGTGAGCAAGGGACTCACGTCTGAGCATACCCTGCCAACTTATTGCGAACAAAGCTGTACAAAAGAGGGTGTCGATGGACGGAGCATCAGAACCAATCAAACACTCACACCCAGTCAACAGACCTGGGTTTGATCCATCACCGTTCTCTAGCCCACTCTGCCACCCCAGTTCAGACATGGCCATATGCAAATCAGTCTGACCCTGTGCCTCATGGGAACAATCCAGCCCGAACTGCCAAGCCATGCCTTCCCTGGACCGGAAACAAGCTTCCTAGGACCGGTTTCTGGCATTTCAGCCGGCTTCAGCCAGGCTTGCTTGAATCCAGTGGCAAAGTGAGCAAGGGACTCACGTCTGAGCATACCCTGCCAACTTATGGCGAACAAAGCGGTACAAAAAGGGGTGGTGATGGACGGAGCATCAGAACCAATCAAACACTCACACCCAGTCAACAGATCTGGGTTTGATCCATCACCGTTCTTTAGCCCACTCTGCCACCCCAGTTCAGACATGGCCATATGCAAATCAGTCTGACCCTGTGCCACATGGGAACAGTCCAGCCCGAACTGCCAAGCCATGCCTTCCCTGGACCGGAAACAAGCTTCCTAGGACCGGTTTCTGGCATTTCAGCCGTCTTCAGCCAGGCTTGCTTGCATCCAGTGGCAAAGTGAGCAAGGGACTCACGTCTGAGCATACCCTGCCAACTTATGGCGAACAAAGCAGTACAAAAGGGGGTGGTGATGGACGGAGCATCAGAACCAATCAAACACTCACACCCAGTCAACAGATCTGGGTTTGATCCATCACCTTTCTTTAGCCCACTCTGCTACCGCAGTTCAGACTTGGCCATATGCAAATCAGTCTGACCCTGTGCCTCATGGGAACAGTCCAGCCCAAACTGCCGAGCCATGCCTTCCCTGGACCGGAAACAAGCTTCCTAGGACCGGTTTCTGGCATTTCAGCCGTCTTCAGCCAGGCTTGCTTGAATCCAATGGCAAAGTGAGCAAGGGACTCACGTCTGAGCATACCCAGCCAACTTATGGCGAACAAAGCGGTACAAAAGGGGGTGGCGATGGACGGAGCATCAGAAACAATCAAACACTCACACCCAGTCAACAGACCTGGATTTGATCCATCACCGTTCTTTAGCCCACTCTGCCACCCCAGTTCAGACATGGCCATATGCAAATCAGTCTGACCCTGTGCCTCATGGGAACAGTCCAGCCGGAATTGCCAAGCCATGCCTTCCCTGGACCGGAAACAAGCTTCCTAGGACCAGTTTCTGGCATTTCAGCCGTCTTTAGCCAGGCTTACTTGAATCCAGTGGCAAAGTGAGCAAGGTACTCACGTCTGAGCATACCCTGCCAACTTATGGCGAACAAAGCGGTACAAAAGTGGGTGGTGATGGACGGAGCATCAGAACCAATCAAACACTCACACCCAGTCAACAGATCTGGGTTTGATCCATCACCGTTCTTTAGCCCACTCTGCCACCCCAGTTCAGACATGGCCATGTGCAAATCAGTCTGACCCTGTGCCTCCTGGGAACAGTCCAGCCCGAACTGCCAAGCCATGCCTTCCCTGGACCGGAAACAAGCTTCCTAGGACCGGTTTCTGGCATTTCAGCCGTCTTCAGCCAGGCTTGCTTGAATCCAGTGGCAAAGTGAGCAAGGGACTCACGTCTGAGCATACCCTGCCAACTTATGGCGAACAAAGCAGTACAAAAGGGGGTGGTGATGGACGGAGCATCAGAACCAATCAAACACTCACACCCAGTCAACAGATCTGGGTTTGATCCATCACCGTTCTTTAGCCCACTCTGCTACCGCAGTTCAGACTTGGCCATATGCAAATCAGTCTGACCCTGTGCCTCATGGGAACAGTCCAGCCCGAACTGCCAAGCCATGCCTTCCCTGGACCGGAAAAAAGCTTCCTAGGACCGGTTTCTGGCATTTCAGGTGTCTTCAGCCAGGCTTGCTTGAATCCAGTGGCAATGTGAGCGAGGGACTAACGTCTGAGCATACCCTGCCAACTTATGGCGAACAAAGCGGTACATTAGGGGGTGGTGATGGACGGAGCATCAGAACCAATCAAACACTCACACCCAGTCGAAGATCTGGGTTTGATCCATCACCGTTCTTTAGCCCACTCTGCCACCCCAGTTCAGACATGGCCATATGCAAATCAGTCTGACCCTGTGCCACATGGGAACAGTCCAGCCCGAACTGCCAAGCCATGCCTTCCCTGGACCGGAAACAAGCTTCCTAGGACCGGTTTCTGGCATTTCAGCCGTCTTCAGCCAGGCTTGCTTGAATCCAGTGGCAAAGTGAGCAAGGGACTCACGTCTGAGCATACCCTGCCAACTTATGGCGAACAAAGCAGTACAAAAGGGGGTGGTGATGGACGGAGCATCAGAACCAATCAAACACTCACACCCAGTCAACAGACCTGGGTGTGATCCATCACCGTTCTTTAGCCCACTCTGCCACCCCAGTTCAGACATGGCCATATGCAAATCAGTCTGACCCTGTGCCTCTTGGGAACAGTCCAGCCGGAACTGCCAAGCCATGCCTTCCCTGGACCGGAAACAAGCTTCCTAGGACCGGTTTCTGGCATTTCAGCCGTCTTTAGCCAGGCTTACTTGAATCCAGTGGCAAAGTGAGCAAGGGACTCACGTCTGAGCATACCCTGCCAACTTATGGCGAACAAAGCGGTACAAAAGAGGGTGGTGATGGACAGAGCATCAGAACCAATCAAACACTCACACCCAGTCAACAGATCTGGGTTTGATCCATCACCGTTCTTTAGCCCACTCTGCCACCCCAGTTCAGACATGGCCATATGCAAATCAGTCTGACCCTGTGCCTCATGGGAACAATCCAGCCCGAACTGCCAAGCCATGCCTTCCCTGGACCGGAAACAAGCTTCCTAGGACCGGTTTCTGGCATTTCAGCCGGCTTCAGCCAGGCTTGCTTGAATCCAGTGGCTTAGTGAGCAAGGGACTCACGTCTGAGCATACCCTGCCAACTTATGGCGAACAAAGCGGTACAAAAGGGGGTGGCGATGAACGGAGCATCAGAACCAATCAAACACTCACACCCAGTCAACAGACCTGGCTTTGATCCATCACCGTTCTTTAGCCCACTCTGCCACCCCAGTTCAGACATGGCCATATGCAAATCAGTCTGACCCTGTGCCTCATGGGAACAGTCCAGCCCGAACTGCCAAGCCATGCCTTCCCTGGACAGGGAACAAGCTTCCTAGGACCGGTTTCTGGCATTTCAGCCGTCTTCAGCCAGGCTTGCTTGAATCTAGTGGCAAAGTGAGCAAGGGACTCACGTCTGAGCATACCCTGCCAACTTATGGCGAACAAAGCGGTACAAAAGGGGGTGGTGATCGACGGAGCATCAGAACCAATCAAACACTCACACCCAGTCAACAGATCTGGGTTTGATCCATCACCGTTCTTTAGCCCACTCTGCCACCCCAGTTCAGACATGGCCATATGCAAATCAGTCTGACCCTGTGCCTCATGGGAACAGTCCAGCCCGAACTGCCAAGCCATGCCTTCCCTGGACCGGAAACAAGCTTCCTAGGACCGGTTTCTGGCATTTCAGCCGTCTTCAGCTGGGCTTGCTTGAATCCAGTGGCAAAGTGAGCAAGGGACTCACGTCTGAGCATACCCTGCCAACTTATGGCCAACAAAGCGGTTCAAAAGGGGGTGGTGATGGACGGAGCATCAGAACCAATCAAACACTCACACCCAGTCAACAGATCTGGGTTTGATCCATCACCGTTCTTTAGCCCACTCTGCCACCCCAGTTCAGACATGGCCATATGCAAATCAGTCTGACCCTGTGCCTCATGGGAACAGTCCAGCCGGAACTGCCAAGCCATGCCTTCCCTGGACCGGAAACAAGCTTCCTAGGACCAGTTTCTGGCATTTCAGCCGTCTTCAGCCAGGCTTGCTTGAATCCAGTGGCAAAGTGAGCAAGGGACTCACGTCTGAGCATACCCTGCCAACTTATGGTGAACAAAGCGGTACAAAAGAGGGTGGCGATGGACGGAGCATCAGAACCAATCAAACACTCACACCCAGTCAACAGACCTGGGTTTGATCCATCACCGTTCTTTAGCCCACTCTGCCACCCCAGTTCAGACATGGCCATATGCAAATCAGTCTGACCCTGTGCCTCATGGGAACAGTCCAGCCCGAACTGCCAAGCCATGCCTTCCCTGGACCGGAAACAAGCTTCCTAGGACCGGTTTCTGGCATTTCAGCCGTCTTCAGCCAGGCTTGCTTGAATCCAGTGGCAAAGTGAGCAAGGGACTCACGTCTGAGCATACCCTGCCAACTTATGGCGAACAAAGCGGTACAAAAGGGGGTGGCGATGGACGGAGCATCAGAACCAATCAAACACTCACACCCAGTCTACAGACCTGGGTTTGATCCATCACCGTTCTTTAGCCCACGCTGCCACCCCAGTTCAGACATGGCCATATGCAAATCAGTCTGACCCTGTGCCTCATGGGAACAGTCCAGCCCGAACTGCCAAGTCATGCCTTCCCTGGACCGGAAACAAGCTTCCTAGGACCGGTTTCTGGCATTTCAGCCGTCTTCAGCCAGGCTTGCTTGAATCCAGTGGCAAAGTGAGCAAGGGACTCACGTCTGAGCATACCCTGCCAACATATGGCGAACAAAGCGGTACAAAAGGGGGTGGCGATGGACGGAGCATCAGAACCAATCAAACACTCACACCCAGTCAACAGACCTGGGTTTGATCCATCACCGTTCTTTAGCCCACTCTGCCACCCCAGTTCAGACATGGCCATATGCAAATCAGTCTGATCCTGTGCCTCATGGGAACAGTCCAGCCGGAACTGCCAAGCCATGCCTTCCCTGGACCGGAAACAAGCTTCCTAGGACCGGTTTCTGGCATTTCAGCCGTCTTTAGCCAGGCTTACTTGAATCCAGTGGCAAAGTGAGCAAGGGACTCACGTCTGAGCATACCCTGCCAACTTATGGCGAACAAAGCGGTACAAAAGGGGGTGGTGATGGACAGAGCATCAGAACCAATCAAACACTCACACCCAGTCAACAGATCTGGGTTTGATCCATTACCGTTCTTTAGCCCACTCTGCCACCCCAGTTCAGACATGGCCATATGCAAATCAGTCTGACCCTGCGCCTCATGGGAACAATCCAGCCCGAACTGCCAAGCCATGCCTTCCCTGGACCGGAAACAAGCTTCCTAGGACCGGTTTCTGGCATTTCAGCCGGCTTCAGCCAGGCTTGCTTGAATCCAGTGGCAAAGTGAGCAAGGGACTCACGTCTAAGCATACCCTGCCAACTTATGGCGAACAAAGCGGTACAAAAAGGGGTGGTGATGGACGGAGCATCAGAACCAATCAAACACTCACACCCAGTCAACAGATCTGGGTTTGATCCATCACCGTTCTTTAGCCCACTCTGCCACCCCAGTTCAGACATGGCCATATGCAAATCAGTCTGACCCTGTGCCACATGGGAACAGTCCAGCCCGAACTGCCAAGCCATGCCTTCCCTGGACCGGAAACAAGCTTCCTAGGACCGGTTTCTGGCATTTCAGCCGTCTTCAGCCAGGCTTGCTTGAATCCAGTGGCAAAGTGAGCAAGGGACTCACGTCTGAGCATACCCTGCCAACTTATGGCGAACAAAGCAGTACAAAAGGGGGTGGTGATGGACGGAGCATCAGAACCAATCAAACACTCACACCCAGTCAACAGATCTGGGTTTGATCCATCACCGTTCTTTAGCCCACTCTGCTACCGCAGTTCAGACTTGGCCATATGCAAATCAGTCTGACCCTGTGCCTCATGGGAACCGTCCAGCCCGAACTGCCGAGCCATGCCTTCCCTGGACCGTAAACAAGCTTCCTAGGACCGGTTTCTGGCATTTCAGCCGTCTTCAGCCAGGCTTGCTTGAATCCAATGGCAAAGTGAGCAAGGGACTCACGTCTGAGCATACCCAGCCAACTTATGGCGAACAAGGCGGTACAAAAGAGGGTGGCGATGGACAGAGCATCAGAACCAATCAAACACTCACACCCAGTCAACAGACCTGGGTTTGATCTATCACCGTTCTTTAGCCCACTCTGCCACCCCAGTTCAGACATGGCCATATGCAAGTCAGTCTGACCCTGTGCCTCATGGGAACAGTCCAGCCCGAACTGCCAAGCCATGCCTTCCCTGGACCGGAAACAAGCTTCCTAGGACCGGTTTCTGGCATTTCAGCCGTCTTCAGCCAGGCTTGCTTGAATCCAGTGGCAAAGTGAGCAAGGGACTCACGTATGAGCATACCCTTCCAACTAATGGCGAACAAAGCGGTACAAAAGAGGGTGGCGATGGACAGAGCATCAGAACCAATCAAACACTCACACCCAGTCAACAGACCTGGGTTTGATCCATCACCGTTCTTTAGCCCACTCTGCCACCCCAGTTCAGACATGGCCATATGCAAATCAGTCTGACCCTGTGCCTCATGGGAACAGTCCAGCCCGAACTGCCAAGCCATGCCTTCCCTGGGCCGGAAACAAGCTTCCTAGGACCGGTTTCTGGCATTTCAGCCGTCTTCAGCCAGGCTTGTTTGAATCCAGTGGCAAAGTGAGCAAGGGACTCACGTCTGAGCATACCCTGCCAACTTATTGCGAACAAAGCTGTACAAAAGAGGGTGTCGATGGACGGAGCATCAGAACCAATCAAACACTCACACCCAGTCAACAGACCTGGGTTTGATCCATCACCGTTCTCTAGCCCACTCTGCCACCCCAGTTCAGACATGGCCATATGCAAATCAGTCTGACCCTGTGCCTCATGGGAACAATCCAGCCCGAACTGCCAAGCCATGCCTTCCCTGGACCGGAAACAAGCTTCCTAGGACCGGTTTCTGGCATTTCAGCCGGCTTCAGCCAGGCTTGTTTGAATCCAGTGGCAAAGTGAGCAAGGGACTCACGTCTGAGCATACCCTGCCAACTTATTGCGAACAAAGCGGTACAAAAGAGGGTGTCGATGGACGGAGCATTAGAACCAATCAAACACTCACACCCAGTCAACAGACCTGGGTTTGATCCATCACCGTTCTCTAGCCCACTCTGCCACCCCAGTTCAGACATGGCCATATGCAAATCAGTCTGACCCTGTGCCTCATGGGAACAATCCAGCCCGAACTGCCAAGCCATGCCTTCCCTGGACCGGAAACAAGCTTCCTAGGACCGGTTTCTGGCATTTCAGCCGGCTTCAGCCAGGCTTGCTTGAATCCAGTGGCAAAGTGAGCAAGGGACTCACGTCTGAGCATACCCTAGCAACTTATGGCGAACAAAGCGGTACAAAAAGGGGTGGTGATGGACGGAGCATCAGAACCAATCAAACACTCACACCCAGTCAACAGATCTGGGTTTGATCCATCACCGTTCTTTAGCCCACTCTGCCACCCCAGTTCAGACATGGCCATATGCAAATCAGTCTGACCCTGTGCCACATGGGAACAGTCCAGCCCGAACTGCCAAGCCATGCCTTCCCTGGACCGGAAACAAGCTTCCTAGGACCGGTTTCTGGCATTTCAGCCGTCTTCCGCCAGGCTTGCTTGAATCCAGTGGCAAAGTGAGCAAGGGACTCACGTCTGATCATACCCTGCCAACTTATGGCGAACAAAGCAGTACAAAAGGGGGTGGTGATGGACGGAGCATCAGAACCAATCAAACACTCACACCCAGTCAACAGATCTGGGTTTGATCCATCACCGTTCTTTAGCCCACTCTGCTACCGCAGTTCAAACTTGGCCATATGCAAATCAGTCTGACCCTGTGCCTCATGGGAACAGTCCAGCCCGAACTGCCGAGCCATGCCTTCCCTGGACCGGAAACAAGCTTCCTAGGACCGGTTTCTGGCATTTCAGCCGTCTTCAGCCAGGCTTGCTTGAATCCAATGGCAAAGTGAGCAAGGGACTCACGTCTGAGCATACCCAGCCAACTTATGGCGAACAAAGCGGTACAAAAGAGGGTGGCGATGGACAGAGCATCAGAGCCAATCAAACACTCACACCCAGTCAACAGACCTGGGTTTGATCTATCACCGTGCTTTAGCCCACTCTGCCACCCCAGTTCAGACATGGCCATATGCAAATCAGTCTGACCCTGTGCCTCATGGGAACAGTCCAGCCCGAACTGCCAAGCCATGCCTTCCCTGGACCAGAAACAAGCTTCCTAGGACCGGTTTCTGGCATTTCAGCCGTCTTCAGCCAGGCTTGCTTGAATCCAGTGGCAAAGTGAGCAAGGGACTCACGTCTGAGCATACCCTGCCAACTTATGGCGAACAAAGCGGTACAAAAGGGGGTGGCGATGGACGGAGCATCAGAACCAATCAAACACTCACACCCAGTCAACAGACCTGGGTTTGATCCATCACCATTCTTTAGCCCACTCTGCCACCCCAGTTCAGACATGGCCATATGCAAATCAGTCTGACCCTGTGCCTCATGGGAACAGTCCAGCCCGAACTGCCAAGCCATGCCTTCCCTGGGCCGGAAACAAGCTTCCTAGGACCGGTTTCTGGCATTTCAGCTGTCTTCAGCCAGGCTTGCTTGAATCCAGTGGCAAAGTGAGCAAGGGACTCACGTCTGAGCATACCCTGCCAACTTATGGCGAATAAAGCGGTACAAAAGAGGGTGGCGATGGACGGAGCATCAGAACCAATCAAACACTCACACCCAGTCAACAGACCTGGGTTTGATCCATCACCGTTCTTTAGCCCACTCTGCCACCCCAGTTCAGACATGGCCATATGCAAATCAGTCTGACCCTGTGTCTCATGGGAACAGTCCAGCCCGAACTGCCAAGCCATGCCTTCCCTGGACCGGAAACAAGCTTCCTAGGACCAGTTTCTGGCATTTCAGCCGTCTTCAGCCATGCTTGCTTGAATCCAGTAGCAAAGTGAGCAAGGGACTCACGTCTGAGCATACCCTGCCAACTTATGGCGAACAAAGCGGTACAAAAGGGGGTGGTGATGGACGGAGCATCAGAACCAATCAAACACTCACACCCAGTCAACAGATCTGGGTTTGATCCATCACCGTTCTTTAGCCCACTCTGCCACCCCAGTTCAGACATGGCCATGTGCAAATCAGTCTGACCCTGTGCCTCCTGGGAACAGTCCAGCCCGAACTGCCAAGCCATGCCTTCCCTGGACCGGAAACAAGCTTCCTAGGACCGGTTTCTGGCATTTCAGCCGTCTTCAGCCAGGCTTGCTTGAATCCAGTGGCAAAGTGAGCAAGGGACTCACGTCTGAGCATACCCTGCCAACTTATGGCGAACAAAGCGGTACAAAAGGGGGTGGTGATGGACGGAGCATCAGAACCAATCAAACACTCACACCCAGTCAACAGATCTGGGTTTGATCCATCACCGTTCTTTAGCCCACTCTGCCACCCCAGTTCAGACATGGCCATGTGCAAATCAGTCTGACCCTGTGCCTCATGGGAACAGTCCAGCCCGAACTGCCAAGCCATGCTTTCCCTGGACCGGAAAAAAGCTTCCTAGGACCGGTTTCTGGCATTTCAGGCGTCTTCAGCCAGGCTTGCTTGAATCCAGTGGCAATGTGAGCAAGGGACTAACGTCTGAGCATACCCTGCCAACTTATGGCGAACAAAGCAGTACATTAGGGGGTGGTGATGGACGGAGCATCAGAACCAATCAAACACTCACACCCAGTCGAAGATCTGGGTTTGATCCATCACCGTTCTTTAGCCCACTCTGCCACCCCAGTTCAGACATGGCCATATGCAAATCAGTCTGACCCTGTGCCACATGGGAACAGTCCAGCCCGAACTGCCAAGCCATGCCTTCCCTGGACCGGAAACAAGCTTCCTAGGACCGGTTTCTGGCATTTCAGCCGTCTTCAGCCAGGCTTGCTTGAATCCAGTGGCAAAGTGAGCAAGGGACTCACGTCTGAGCATACCCTGCCAACTTATGGCGAACAAAGCAGTACAAAAGGGGGTGGTGATGGACGGAGCATCAGAACCAATCAAACACTCACACTCAGTCAACAGATCTGGGTTTGATCCATCACCGTTCTTTAGCCCACTCTGCCACCCCAGTTCAGACATGGCCATATGCAAATCAGTCTGACCCTGTGCCTCATGGGAACAGTCCAGCCCGAACTGCCAAGCCATGCCTTCCCTGGACCGGAAACAAGCTTCCTAGGACCGGTTTCTGGCATTTCAGCCGTCTTCAGCCAGGCTTGCTTGAATCCAGTGGTAAAGTGAGCAAGGGACTCACGTCTGAGCATACCCTGCCAACTTATGGCGAACAAAGCGGTACAAAAGGGGGTGGCGATGGACGGAGCATCAGAACCAATCAAACACTCACACCCAGTCAACAGATGTGGGTTTGAGCCATCACCGTTCTTTAGCCCACTCTGCCACCCCAGTTCAGACATGGCCATATGCAAATCAGTCTGACCCTGTGCCTCATGGGAACAGTCCAGCCCGAACTGCCAAGCCATGCCTTCCCTGGACCGGAAACAAGCTTCCTAGGACCGGTTTCTGGCATTTCAGCCGTCTTCAGCCAGGCTTGCTTGAATCCAGTAGCAAAGTGAGCAAGGGACTCACGTCTGAGCATACCCTGCCAACTTATGGCGAACAAAGCTGTACAAAAGGGGGTGGCGATGGACGGAGCATCAGAACCAATCAAACACTCACACCCAGTCAACAGACCTGGGTTTGATCCATCACCGTTCTTTAGCCCACTCTGCCACCCCAGTTCAGACATGGCCATATCCAAATCAGTCTGACCCTGTGCCTCATGGGAACAGTCCAGCCCGAACTGCCAAGCCAAGCCTTCCCTGGACCGGAAACAAGCTTCCTAGGACCGGTTTCTGGCATTTCAGCCGTCTTCAGCTAGGCTTGCTTGAATCCAGCGGCAAAGTGAGCAAGGGACTCACGTCTGAGCATACCCTGCCAACTTATGGCGAACAAAGCGGTACAAAAGGGGGTGGTGATGGACGGAGCATCAGAACCAATCAAACACTCACACCCAGTCAACAGATCTGGGTTTGATCCATCACCGTTCTTTAGCCCACTCTGCCACCCCAGTTCAGAATTGGCCATGTGCAAATCAGTCTGACCCTGTGCCTCCTGGGAACAGTCCAGCCCGAACTGCCAAGCCATGCCTTCCCTGGACCGGAAACAAGCTTCCTAGGACCGGTTTCTGGCATTTCAGCCGTCTTCAGCCAGGCTTGCTTGAATCCAGTGGCAAAGTGAGCAAGGGACTCACGTCTGAGCATACCCTGCCAACTTATGGCGAACAAAGCGGTACAAAAGGGGGTGGTGATGGACGGAGCATCAGAACCAATCAAACACTCACACCCAGTCAACAGATCTGGGTTTGATCCATCACCATTCTTTAGCCCACTCTGCCACCCCAGTTCAGACATGGCCATGTGCAAATCAGTCTGACCCTGTGCCTCATGGGAACAGTCCAGCCCGAACTGCCAAGCCATGCTTTCCCTGGACCGGAAAAAAGCTTCCTAGGACCGGTTTCTGGCATTTCAGGCGTCTTCAGCCAGGCTTGCTTGAATCCAGTGGCAATGTGAGCAAGGGACTAACGTCTGAGCATACCCTGCCAACTTATGGCGAACAAAGCAGTACATTAGGGGGTGGTGATGGACGGAGCATCAGAACCAATCAAACACTCACACCCAGTCGAAGATCTGGGTTTGATCCATCACCGTTCTTTAGCCCACTCTGCCACCCCAGTTCAGACATGGCCATATGCAAATCAGTCTGACCCTGTGCCACATGGGAACAGTCCAGCCCGAACTGCCAAGCCATGCCTTCCCTGGACCGGAAACAAGCTTCCTAGGACCGGTTTCTGGCATTTCAGCCGTCTTCAGCCAGGCTTGCTTGAATCCAGTGGCAAAGTGAGCAAGGGACTCACGTCTGAGCATACCCTGCCAACTTATGGCGAACAAAGCAGTACAAAAGGGGGTGGTGATGGACGGAGCATCAGAACCAATCAAACACTCACACTCAGTCAACAGATCTGGGTTTGATCCATCACCGTTCTTTAGCCCACTCTGCCACCCCAGTTCAGACATGGCCATATGCAAATCAGTCTGACCCTGTGCCTCATGGGAACAGTCCAGCCCGAACTGCCAAGCCATGCCTTCCCTGGACCGGAAACAAGCTTCCTAGGACCGGTTTCTGGCATTTCAGCCGTCTTCAGCCAGGCTTGCTTGAATCCAGTGGTAAAGTGAGCAAGGGACTCACGTCTGAGCATACCCTGCCAACTTATGGCGAACAAAGCGGTACAAAAGGGGGTGGCGATGGACGGAGCATCAGAACCAATCAAACACTCACACCCAGTCAACAGATGTGGGTTTGAGCCATCACCGTTCTTTAGCCCACTCTGCCACCCCAGTTCAGACATGGCCATATGCAAATCAGTCTGACCCTGTGCCTCATGGGAACAGTCCAGCCCGAACTGCCAAGCCATGCCTTCCCTGGACCGGAAACAAGCTTCCTAGGACCGGTTTCTGGCATTTCAGCCGTCTTCAGCCAGGCTTGCTTGAATCCAGTGGCAAAGTGAGCAAGGGACTCACGTCTGAGCATACCCTGCCAACTTATGGTGAACAAAGCGGTACAAAAGGGGGTGGTGATGGACGGAGCATCAGAACCAATCAAACACTCACACCCAGTCAACAGATCTGGGTTTGATCCATCACCGTTCTTTAGCCCACTCTGCCACCCCAGTTCAGACATGGCCATGTACAAATCAGTCTGACCCTGTGCCTCATGGGAACAGTCCAGCCCGAACTGCCAAGCCATGCCTTCCCTGGACCGGAAAAAAGTTTCCTAGGACCGGTTTCTGGCATTTCAGGCGTCTTCAGCCAGGCTTGCTTGAATCCAGTGGCAAAGTGAGCAAGGGACTAACGTCTGAGCATACCCTGCCAACTTATGGCGAACAAAGCGGTACATTAGGGGGTGGTGATGGATGGAGCATCAGAACCAATCAAACACTCACACCCAGTCGAAGATCTGGGTTTGATCCATCACCGTTCTTTAGCCCACTCTGCCACCCCAGTTCAGACATGGCCATATGCAAATCAGTCTGACCCTGTGCCACATGGGAACAGTCCAGCCCGAACTGCCAAGCCATGCCTTCCCTGGACCGGAAACAAGCTTCCTAGGACCGGTTTCTGGCATTTCAGCCGTCTTCAGCCAGGCTTGCTTGAATCCAGTGGCAAAGTGAGCAAGGGACTCACGTCTGAGCATACCCTGCCAACTTATGGCGAACAAAGCAGTACAAAAGGGGGTGGTGATGGACGGAGCATCAAAACCAATCAAACACTCACACCCAGTCAACAGATCTGGGTTTGATCCATCACCGTTCTTTAGCCCACTCTGCCACCCCAGTTCAGACATGGCCATGTGCAAATCAGTCTGACCCTGTGCCTCCTGGGAACAGTCCAGCCCGAACTGCCAAGCCATGCCTTCCCTGGACCGGAAACAAGCTTCCTAGGACCGGTTTCTGGCATTTCAGCCCTCTCCAGCCAGGCTTGCTTGAATCCAGTGGCAAAGTGAGCAAGGGACTCACGTCTGAGCATACCCTGCCAAGTTATGGCGAACAAAGCGGTACTAAAGGGGGTGGTGATGGACGGAGCATCAGAACCAATCAAACACTCACACCCAGTCAACAGATCTGGGTTTGATCCATCACCGTTCTTTAGCCCACTCTGCCACCCCAGTTCAGACATGGCCATGTGCAAATCAGTCTGACCCTGTGCCTCATGGGAACAGTCCAGCCCGAACTGCCAAGCCATGCCTTCCCTGGACCGGAAAAAAGCTTCCTAGGACCGGTTTCTGGCATTTCAGGCGTCTTCAGCCAGGCTTGCTTGAATCCAGTGGCAAAGTGAGCAAGGGACTAACGTCTGAGCATACCCTGCCAACTTATGGCGAACAAAGCGGTACATTAGGGGGTGGTGATGGACGGAGCATCAGAACCAATGAAACACTCACACCCAGTCGAAGATCTGGGTTTGATCCATCACCGTTCTTTAGCCCACTCTGCCACCCCAGTTCAGACATGGCCATATGCAAATCAGTCTGACCCTGTGCTACATGGGAACAGTCCAGCCCGAACTGCCAAGCCATGCCTTCCCTGGACCGGAAACAAGCTTCCTAGGACCGGTTTCTGGCATTTCAGCCGTCTTCAGTCAGGCTTGCTTGAATCCAGTGGCAAAGTGAGCAAGGGACTCACGTCTGAGCATACCCTGCCAACTTATGGCGATCAAAGCAGTACAAAAGGGGGTGGTGATGGACGGAGCATCAGAACCAATCAAACACTCACACCCAGTCAACAGATCTGGGTTTGATCCATCACCGTTCTTTAGCCCACTCTGCCACCCCAGTTCAGACATGGCCATGTGCAAATCAGTCTGACCCTGTGCCTCCTGGGAACAGTCCAGCCCGAACTGCCAAGCCATGCCTTCCCTGGACCGGAAACAAGCTTCCTAGGACCGGTTTCTGGCATTTCAGCCCTCTCCAGCCAGGCTTGCTTGAATCCAGTGGCAAAGTGAGCAAGGGACTCACGTCTGAGCATACCCTGCCAACTTATGGCGAACAAAGCGGTACAAAAGGGGGTGGTGATGGACGGAGCATCAGAACCAATCAAACACTCACACCCAGTCAACAGATGTGGGTTTGATCCATCACCGTTCTTTAGCCCACTCTGCCACCCCAGTTCAGACATGGCCATGTGCAAATCAGTCTGACCCTGTGCCTCATGGGAACAGTCCAGCCCGAACTGCCAAGCCATGCCTTCCCTGGACCGGAAAAAAGCTTCCTAAGACCGGTTTCTGGCATTTCAGGCGTCTTCAGCCAGGCTTGCTTGAATCCAGTGGCAATGTGAGCAAGGGACTAACGTCTGAGCATACCCTGCCAACTTATGGCGAACAAAGCGGTACATTAGGGGGTGGTGGTGGACGGAGCATCAGAACCAATCAAACACTCACACCCAGTCGAAGATCTGGGTTTGATCCATCACCGTTCTTTAGCCCACTCTGCCACCCCAGTTCAGACATGGCCATATGCAAATCAGTCTGACCCTGTGCCACATGGGAACAGTCCAGCCCGAACTGCCAAGCCATGCCTTCCCTGGACCGGAAACAAGCTTCCTAGGACCGGTTTCTGGCATTTCAGCCGTCTTCAGCCAGGCTTGCTTGAATCCAGTGGCAAAGTGAGCAAGGGACTCACGTCTGAGCATACCCTGCCAACTTATGGCGAACAAAGCAGTACAAAAGGGGGTGGTGATGGACGGAGCATCAGAACCAATCAAACACTCACACCCAGTCAACAGACCTGGGTTTGATCCATCACCGTTCTTTAGCCCACTCTGCCACCCCAGTTCAGACATGGCCATATGCAAATCAGTCTGACCCTGTGCCTCATGGGAACAGTCCAGCCGGAACTGCCAAGCCATGCCTTCCCTGGACCGGAAACAATCTTCCTAGGACCGGTTTCTGGCATTTCAGCCGTCTTTAGCCAGGCTTACTTGAATCCAGTGGCAAAGTGAGCAAGGGACTTACGTCTGAGCATACCCTGCCAACTTATGGCGAACAAAGCGGTACAAAAGGGGGTGGTGATGGACAGAGCATCAGAACCAATCAAACACTCACACCCAGTCAACAGATCTGGGTTTGATCCATCACCGTTCTTTAGCCCACTCTGCCACCCCAGTTCAGACATGGCCATATGCAAATCAGTCTGACCCTGTGCCTCATGGGAACAATCCAGCCCGAACTGCCAAGCCATGCCTTCCCTGGACCGGAAACAAGCTTCCTAGGACCGGTTTCTGGCATTTCAGCCGGCTTCAGCCAGGCTTGCTTGAATCCAGTGGCAAAGTGAGCAAGGGACTCACGTCTGAGCATACCCTGCCAACTTATGGCGAACAAAGCGGTACAAAAGGGGGTGGTGATGGACGGAGCATCAGAAACAATCAAACACTCACACCCAGTCAACAGATCTGGGTTTGATCCATCACCGTTCTTTAGCCCACTCTGCCACCCCAGTTCAGACATGGCCATATGCAAATCAGTCTGACCCTGTGCCACATGGGAACAGTCCAGCCCGAACTGCCAAGCCATGCCTTCCCTGGACCGGAAACAAGCTTCCTAGGACCGGTTTCTGGCATTTCAGCCGTCTTCAGCCAGGCTTGCTTGAATCCAGTGGCTTAGTGAGCAAGGGACTTACGTCTGAGCATACCCTGCCAACTTATGGCGAACAAAGCGGTACAAAAGGGGGTGGCGATGAATGGAGCATCAGAACCAATCAAACACTCACACCCAGTCAACAGACCTGGCTTTGATCCATCACCGTTCTTTAGCCCACTCTGCCACCCCAGTTCAGACATGGCCATATGCAAATCAGTCTGACCCTGTGCCTCATGGGAACAGTCCAGCCCGAACTGCCAAGCCATGCCTTCCCTGGACAGGGAACAAGCTTCCTAGGACCGGTTTCTGGCATTTCAGCCGTCTTCAGCCAGGCTTGCTTGAATCCAGTGGCAAAGTGAGCAAGGGACTCACGTCTGAGCATACCCTGCCAACTTATGGCGAACAAAGCGGTACAAAAGGGGGTGGTGATGGACGGAGCATCAGAACCAATCAAACACTCACACCCAGTCAACAGATCTGGGTTTGATCCATCACCGTTCTTTAGCCCACTCTGCCACCCCAGTTCAGACATGGCCATATGCAAATCAGTCTGACCCTGTGCCTCATGGGAACAGTCCAGCCCGAACTGCCAAGCCATGCCTTCCCTGGACCGGAAACAAGCTTCCTAGGACCGGTTTCTGGCATTTCAGCCGTCTTCAGCTGGGCTTGCTTGAATCCAATGGCAAAGTGAGCAAGGGACTCACGTCTGAGCATACCCTGCCAACTTATGGCGAACAAAGCGGTACAAAAGAGGGTGTCGATGGACGGAGCATCAGAACCAATCAAACACTCACACCCAGTCAACAGACCTGGGTTTGATCCATCACCGTTCTTTAGCCCACTCTGCCACCCCAGTTCAGACATGGCCATATGCAAATCAGTCTGACCCTGTGCCTCATGGGAACAGTCCAGCCCGAACTGCCAAGCCATGCCTTCCCTGGACCGGAAACAAGCTTCCTAGAACCAGTTTCTGGCATTTCAGCCGTCTTCAGCCAGGCTTGCTTGAATCCAGTGGCTTAGTGAGCAAGGGACTTACGTCTGAGCATACCCTGCCAACTTATGGCGAACAAAGCGGTACAAAAGGGGGTGGCGATGAATGGAGCATCAGAACCAATCAAACACTCACACCCAGTCAACAGACCTGGCTTTGATCCATCACCGTTCTTTAGCCCACTCTGCCACCCCAGTTCAGACATGGCCATATGCAAATCAGTCTGACCCTGTGCCTCATGGGAACAGTCCAGCCCGAACTGCCAAGCCATGCCTTCCCTGGACAGGGAACAAGCTTCCTAGGACCGGTTTCTGGCATTTCAGCCGTCTTCAGCCAGGCTTGCTTGAATCCAGTGGCAAAGTGAGCAAGGGACTCACGTCTGAGCATACCCTGCCAACTTATGGCGAACAAAGCGGTACAAAAGGGGGTGGTGATGGACGGAGCATCAGAACCAATCAAACACTCACACCCAGTCAACAGATCTGGGTTTGATCCATCACCGTTCTTTAGCCCACTCTGCCACCCCAGTTCAGACATGGCCATATGCAAATCAGTCTGACCCTGTGCCTCATGGGAACAGTCCAGCCCGAACTGCCAAGCCATGCCTTCCCTGGACCGGAAACAAGCTTCCTAGGACCGGTTTCTGGCATTTCAGCCGTCTTCAGCTGGGCTTGCTTGAATCCAGTGGCAAAGTGAGCAAGGGACTCACGTCTGAGCATACCCTGCCAACTTATGGCCAACAAAGCGGTTCAAAAGGGGGTGGTGATGGACGGAGCATCAGAACCAATCAAACACTCACACCCAGTCAACAGATCTGGGTTTGATCCATCACCGTTCTTTAGCCCACTCTGCCACCCCAGTTCAGACATGGCCATATGCAAATCAGTCTGACCTTGTTGTGCCTCATGGGAACAGTCCAGCCCGAACTGCCAAGCCATGCCTTCCTTGGACCGGAAACAAGCTTCCTAGGACCGGTTTCTGGCATTTCAGCCGTCTTCAGCCGGGCTTGCTTGAATCCAGTGGCAAAGTGAGCAAGGGACTCACACCTGAGCATACCCTGCCAACTTATGGCGAACAAAGCGGTACAAAAGGGGGTGGTGATGGACGGAGCATCAGAAACAATCAAACACTCACACCCAGTCAACAGATCTGGGTTTGATCCATCACCGTTCTTTAGCCCACTCTGCCACCCCAGTTCAGACATGGCCATATGTAAATCAGTCTGACCCTGTGCCTCATGGGAACAGTCCAGCCCGAACTGCCAAGCCATGCCTTCCCTGGACCGGAAATAAGCTTCCTAGGACCGGTTTCTGGCATTTCAGCCGTCTTCAGCCAGGCTTGCTTGAATCCAGTGGCAAAGTGAGCAAGGGACTCACGTCTGAGCATACCCTGCCAACTTATGGCGAACAAAGCGGTACAAAAGAGGGTGGCGATGGACGGAGCATCAGAACCAATCAAACACTCACACCCAGTCAACAGACCTGGGTTTGATCCATCACCGTTCTTTAGCCCACTCTGCCACCCCAGTTCAGACATGGCCATATGCAAATCAGTCTGACCCTGTGCCTCATGGGAACAGTCCAGCCCGAACTGCCAAGCCATGCCTTCCCTGGACCGGAAATAAGCTTCCTAGGACCGGTTTCTGGCATTTCAGCCGTCTTCAGCCAGGTTGCTTGAATCCAGTGGCAAAGTGAGCAAGGGACTCACGTCTGAGCATACCCTGCCAACTTATGGCGAACAAAGCGGTACAAAAGGGGGTGGCGATGGACGGAGCATCAGAACCAATCAAACACTCACACCCAGTCAACAGACCTGGGTTTGATCCATCACCGTTCTTTAGCCCACGCTGCCACCCCAGTTCAGACATGGCCATATGCAAATCAGTCTGACCCTGTGCTTCATGGGAACAGTCCAGCCCGAACTGCCAAGTCATGCCTTCCCTGGACCGGAAACAAGCTTCCTAGGACCGGTTTCTGGCATTTCAGCCGTCTTCAACCAGGCTTGCTTGAATCCAGTGGCAAAGTGAGCAAGGGACTCACGTCTGAGCATACCCTGCCAACTTATGGCGAACAAAGCGGTACAAAAGGGGGTGGTGATGGACAGAGCATCAGAACCAATCAAACACTCACACCCAGTCAACAGATCTGGGTTTGATCCATCACCGTTCTTTAGCCCACTCTGCCACCCCAGTTCAGACATGGCCATATGCAAATCAGTCTGACCCTGTGCCTCATGGGAACAATCCAGCCCGAACTGCCAAGCCATGCCTTCCCTGGACCGGAAACAAGCTTCCTAGGACCGGTTTCTGGCATTTCAGCCGGCTTCAGCCAGGCTTGCTTGAATCCAGTGGCAAAGTGAGCAAGGGACTCACGTCTGAGCATACCCTGCCAACTTATGGCGAACAAAGCGGTACAAAAGGGGGTGGTGATGGACGGAGCATCAGAACCAATCAAACACTCACACCCAGTCAACAGATCTGGGTTTGATCCATCACCGTTCTTTAGCCCACTCTGCCACCCCAGTTCAGACATGGCCATATGCAAATCAGTCTGACCCTGTGCCACATGGGAACAGTCCAGCCCGAACTGCCAAGCCATGCCTTCCCTGGACCGGAAACAAGCTTCCTAGGACCGGTTTCTGGCATTTCAGCCGTCTTCAGCCAGGCTTGCTTGAATCCAGTGGCGAAGTGAGCAAGGGACTCACGTCTGAGCATACCCTGCCAACTTATGGCGAACAAAGCAGTACAAAAGGGGGTGGTGATGGACGGAGCATCAGAACCAATCAAACACTCACACCCAGTCAACAGATCTGGGTTTGATCCATCACCGTTCTTTAGCCCACTCTGCTACCCCAGTTCAGACTTGGCCATATGCAAATCAGTCTGACCCTGTGCCTCATGGGAACAGTCCAGCCCGAACTGCCGAGCCATGCCTTCCCTGGACCGGAAACAAGCTTCCTAGGACCGGTTTCTGGCATTTCAGCCGTCTTCAGCCAGGCTTGCTTGAATCCAATGGCAAAGTGAGCAAGGGACTCACGTCTGAGCATACCCTGCCAACTTATGGCGAACAAAGCGGTACAAAAGAGGGTGTCGATGGACGGAGCATCAGAACCAATCAAACACTCACACCCAGTCAACAGACCTGGGTTTGATCCATCACCGTTCTTTAGCCCACTCTGCCACCCCAGTTCAGACATGGCCATATGCAAATCAGTCTGACCCTGTGCCTCATGGGAACAGTCCAGCCCGAACTGCCAAGCCATGCCTTCCCTGGACCGGAAACAAGCTTCCTAGAACCAGTTTCTGGCATTTCAGCCGTCTTCAGCCAGGCTTGCTTGAATCCAGTGGCTTAGTGAGCAAGGGACTTACGTCTGAGCATACCCTGCCAACTTATGGCGAACAAAGCGGTACAAAAGGGGGTGGCGATGAATGGAGCATCAGAACCAATCAAACACTCACACCCAGTCAACAGACCTGGCTTTGATCCATCACCGTTCTTTAGCCCACTCTGCCACCCCAGTTCAGACATGGCCATATGCAAATCAGTCTGACCCTGTGCCTCATGGGAACAGTCCAGCCCGAACTGCCAAGCCATGCCTTCCCTGGACAGGGAACAAGCTTCCTAGGACCGGTTTCTGGCATTTCAGCCGTCTTCAGCCAGGCTTGCTTGAATCCAGTGGCAAAGTGAGCAAGGGACTCACGTCTGAGCATACCCTGCCAACTTATGGCGAACAAAGCGGTACAAAAGGGGGTGGTGATGGACGGAGCATCAGAACCAATCAAACACTCACACCCAGTCAACAGATCTGGGTTTGATCCATCACCGTTCTTTAGCCCACTCTGCCACCCCAGTTCAGACATGGCCATATGCAAATCAGTCTGACCCTGTGCCTCATGGGAACAGTCCAGCCCGAACTGCCAAGTCATGCCTTCCCTGGACCGGAAACAAGCTTCCTAGGACCGGTTTCTGGCATTTCAGCCGTCTTTAGCCAGGCTTACTTGAATCCAGTGGCAAAGTGAGCAAGGGACTCACGTCTGAGCATACCCTGCCAACTTATGGCGAACAAAGCGGTACAAAAGAGGGTGGTGATGGACAGAGCATCAGAACCAATCAAACACTCACACCCAGTCAACAGATCTGGGTTTGATCCATTACCGTTCTTTAGCCCACTCTGCCACCCCAGTTCAGACATGGCCATATGCAAATCAGTCTGACCCTGTGCCTCATGGGAACAGTCCAGCCCGAACTGCCAAGCCATGCCTTCCCTGGACCGGAAACAAGCTTCCTAGGACCGGTTTCTGGCATTTCAGCCGTCTTCAGCTGGGCTTGCTTGAATCCAGTGGCAAAGTGAGCAAGGGACTCACGTCTGAGCATACCCTGCCAACTTATGGCCAACAAAGCGGTTCAAAAGGGGGTGGTGATGGATGGAGCATCAGAACCAATCAAACACTCACACCCAGTCAACAGATCTGGGTTTGATCCATCACCGTTCTTTAGCCCACTCTGCCACCCCAGTTCAGACATGGCCATATGCAAATCAGTCTGACCTTGTTGTGCCTCATGGGAACAGTCCAGCCCGAACTGCCAAGCCATGCCTTCCTTGGACCGGAAACAAGCTTCCTAAGACCGGTTTCTGGCATTTCAGCCGTCTTCAGCCGGGCTTGCTTGAATCCAGTGGCAAAGTGAGCAAGGGACTCACACCTGAGCATACCCTGCCAACTTATGGCGAACAAAGCGGTACAAAAGGGGGTGGTGATGGACGGAGCATCAGAAACAATCAAACACTCACACCCAGTCAACAGATCTGGGTTTGATCCATCACCGTTCTTTAGCCCACTCTGCCACCCCAGTTCAGACATGGCCATATGTAAATCAGTCTGACCCTGTGCCTCATGGGAACAGTCCAGCCCGAACTGCCAAGCCATGCCTTCCCTGGACCGGAAATAAGCTTCCTAGGACCGGTTTCTGGCATTTCACCCGTCTTCAGCCAGGCTTGCTTGAATCCAGTGGCAAAGTGAGCAAGGGACTCACGTCTGAGCATACCCTGCCAACTTATGGCGAACAAAGCGGTACAAAAGAGGGTGGCGATGGACGGAGCATCAGAACCAATCAAACACTCACACCCAGTCAACAGACCTGGGTTTGATCCATCACCGTTCTTTAGCCCACTCTGCCACCCCAGTTCAGACATGGCCATATGCAAATCAGTCTGACCCTGTGCCTCATGGGAACAGTCCAGCCCGAACTGCCAAGCCATGCCTTCCCTGGACCGGAAATAAGCTTCCTAGGACCGGTTTCTGGCATTTCAGCCGTCTTCAGCCAGGTTGCTTGAATCCAGTGGCAAAGTGAGCAAGGGACTCACGTCTGAGCATACCCTGCCAACTTATGGCGAACAAAGCGGTACAAAAGGGGGTGGCGATGGACGGAGCATCAGAACCAATCAAACACTCACACCCAGTCAACAGACCTGGGTTTGATCCATCACCGTTCTTTAGCCCACGCTGCCACCCCAGTTCAGACATGGCCATATGCAAATCAGTCTGACCCTGTGCTTCATGGGAACAGTCCAGCCCGAACTGCCAAGTCATGCCTTCCCTGGACCGGAAACAAGCTTCCTAGGACCGGTTTCTGGCATTTCAGCCGTCTTCAGCCAGGCTTGCTTGAATCCAGTGGCAAAGTGAGCAAGGGACTCACGTCTGAGCATACCCTGCCAACTTATGGCGAACAAAGCGGTACAAAAGGGGGTGGCGATGGACGGAGCATCAGAACCAATCAAACACTCACACCCAGTCAACAGACCTGGGTTTGATCCATCACCGTTCTTTAGCCCACTCTGCCACCCCAGTTCAGACATGGCCATATGCAAATCTGTCTGATCCTGTGCCTCATGGGAACAGTCCAGCCGGAACTGCCAAGCCATGCCTTCCCTGGACCGGAAACAAGCTTCCTAGGACCGGTTTCTGGCATTTCAGCCGTCTTTAGCCAGGCTTACTTGAATCCAGTGGCAAAGTGAGCAAGGGACTCACGTCTGAGCATACCCTGCCAACTTATGGCGAACAAAGCGGTACAAAAGGGGGTGGTGATGGACAGAGCATCAGAACCAATCAAACACTCACACCCAGTCAACAGATCTGGGTTTGATCCATTACCGTTCTTTAGCCCACTCTGCCACCCCAGTTCAGACATGGCCATATGCAAATCAGTCTGACCCTGTGCCTCATGGGAACAATCCAGCCCGAACTGCCAAGCCATGCCTTCCCTGGACCGGAAACAAGCTTCCTAGGACCGGTTTCTGGCATTTCAGCCGGCTTCAGCCAGGCTTGCTTGAATACAGTGGCAAAGTGAGCAAGGGACTCACGTCTGAGCATACCCTGCCAACTTATGGCGAACAAAGCGGTACAAAAGGGGGTGGTGATGGACGGAGCATCAGAACCAATCAAACACTCACACCCAGTCAACAGATCTGGGTTTGATCCATCACCGTTCTTTAGCCCACTCTGCCACCCCAGTTCAGACATGGCCATATGCAAATCAGTCTGACCCTGTGCCACATGGGAACAGTCCAGCCCGAACTGCCAAGCCATGCCTTCCCTGGACTGGAAACAAGCTTCCTAGGACCGGTTTCTGGCATTTCAGCCGTCTTCAGCCAGGCTTGCTTGAATCCAGTGGCAAAGTGAGCAAGGGACTCACGTCTGAGCATACCCTGCCAACTTATGGCGAACAAAGCAGTACAAAAGGGGGTGGTGATGGACGAAGCATCAGAACCAATCAAACACTCACACCCAGTCAACAGATCTGGGTTTGATCCATCACCGTTCTTTAGCCCACTCTGCTACCCCAGTTCAGACTTGGCCATATGCAAATCAGTCTGACCCTGTGCCTCATGGGAACAGTCCAGCCCGAACTGCCGAGCCATGCCTTCCCTGGACCGGAAACAAGCTTCCTAGGACCGGTTTCTGGCATTTCAGCCGTCTTCAGCCAGGCTTGCTTGAATCCAATGGCAAAGTGAGCAAGGGACTCACGTCTGAGCATACCCTGCCAACTTATGGCGAACAAAGCGGTACAAAAGAGGGTGTCGATGGACGGAGCATCAGAACCAATCAAACACTCACACCCAGTCAACAGACCTGGGTTTGATCCATCACCGTTCTTTAGCCCACTCTGCCACCCCAGTTCAGACATGGCCATATGCAAATCAGTCTGACCCTGTGCCTCATGGGAACAGTCCAGCCCGAACTGCCAAGCCATGCCTTCCCTGGACCGGAAACAAGCTTCCTAGAACCAGTTTCTGGCATTTCAGCCGTCTTCAGCCAGGCTTGCTTGAATCCAGTGGCTTAGTGAGCAAGGGACTCACGTCTGAGCATACCCTGCCAACTTATGGCGAACAAAGCGGTACAAAAGGGGGTGGCGATGAATGGAGCATCAGAACCAATCAAACACTCACACCCAGTCAACAGACCTGGCTTTGATCCATCACCGTTCTTTAGCCCACTCTGCCACCCCAGTTCAGACATGGCCATATGCAAATCAGTCTGACCCTGTGCCTCATGGGAACAGTCCAGCCCGAACTGCCAAGCCATGCCTTCCCTGGACAGGGAACAAGCTTCCTAGGACCGGTTTCTGGCATTTCAGCCGTCTTCAGCCAGGCTTGCTTGAATCCAGTGGCAAAGTGAGCAAGGGACTCACGTCTGAGCATACCCTGCCAACTTATGGCAAACAAAGCGGTACAAAAGGGGGTGGTGATGGACGGAGCATCAGAACCAATCAAACACTCACACCCAGTCAACAGATCTGGGTTTGATCCATCACCGTTCTTTAGCCCACTCTGCCACCCCAGTTCAGACATGGCCATATGCAAATCAGCCTGACCCTGTGCCTCATGGGAACAGTCCAGCCCGAACTGCCAAGCCATGCCTTCCCTGGACCGGAAACAAGCTTCCTAGGACCGGTTTCTGGCATTTCAGCCGTCTTCAGCTGGGCTTGCTTGAATCCAGTGGCAAAGTGAGCAAGGGACTCACGTCTGAGCATACCCTGCCAACTTATGGCCAACAAAGCGGTTCAAAAGGGGGTGGTGATGGACGGAGCATCAGAACCAATCAAACACTCACACCCAGTCAACAGATCTGGGTTTGATCCATCACCGTTCTTTAGCCCACTCTGCCACCCCAGTTCAGACATGGCCATATGCAAATCAGTCTGACCTTGTTGTGCCTCATGGGAACAGTCCAGCCAGAACTGCCAAGCCATGCCTTCCTTGGACCGGAAACAAGCTTCCTAGGACCGGTTTCTGGCATTTCAGCCGTCTTCAGCCGGGCTTGCTTGAATCCAGTGGCAAAGTGAGCAAGGGACTCACACCTGAGCATACCCTGCCAACTTATGGCGAACAAAGCGGTACAAAAGGGGGTGGTGATGGACGGAGCATCAGAAACAATCAAACACTCACACCCAGTCAACAGATCTGGGTTTGATCCATCACCGTTCTTTAGCCCACTCTGCCACCCCAGTTCAGACATGGCCATATGTAAATCAGTCTGACCCTGTGCCTCATGGGAACAGTCCAGCCCGAACTGCCAAGCCATGCCTTCCCTGGACCGGAAATAAGCTTCCTAGGACCGGTTTCTGGCATTTCAGCCGTCTTCAGCCAGGCTTGCTTGAATCCAGTGGCAAAGTGAGCAAGGGACTCACGTCTGAGCATACCCTGCCAACTTATGGCGAACAAAGCAGTACAAAAGAGGGTGGCGATGGACGGAGCATCAGAACCAATCAAACACTCACACCCAGTCAACAGACCTGGGTTTGATCCATCACCGTTCTTTAGCCCACTCTGCCACCCCAGTTCAGACATGGCCATATGCAAATCAGTCTGACCCTGTGCCTCATGGGAACAGTCCAGCCCGAACTGCCAAGCCATGCCTTCCCTGGACCGGAACTAAGCTTCCTAGGACCGGTTTCTGGCATTTCAGCCGTCTTCAGCCAGGTTGCTTGAATCCAGTGGCAAAGTGAGCAAGGGACTCACGTCTGAGCATACCCTGCCAACTTATGGCGAACAAAGCGGTACAAAAGGGGGTGGCAATGGACGGAGCATCAGAACCAATCAAACACTCACACCCAGTCAACAGACCTGGGTTTGATCCATCACCGTTCTTTAGCCCACGCTGCCACCCCAGTTCAGACATGGCCATATGCAAATCAGTCTGACCCTGTGCTTCATGGGAACAGTCCAGCCCGAACTGCCAAGTCATGCCTTCCCTGGACCGGAAACAAGCTTCCTAGGACCGGTTTCTGGCATTTCAGCCGTCTTCAGCCAGGCTTGCTTGAATCCAGTGGCAAAGTGAGCAAGGGACTCACGTCTGAGCATACCCTGCCAACTTATGGCGAACAAAGCGGTACAAAAGGGGGTGGCGATGGACGGAGCATCAGAACCAATCAAACACTCACACCCAGTCAACAGACCTGGGTTTGATCCATCACCGTTCTTTAGCCCACTCTGCCACCCCAGTTCAGACATGGCCATATGCAAATCAGTCTGATCCTGTGCCTCATGGGAACAGTCCAGCCGGAACTGCCAAGCCATGCCTTCCCTGTACCGGAAACAAGCTTCCTAGGACCGGTTTCTGGCATTTCAGCCGTCTTTAGCCAGGCTTACTTGAATCCAGTGGCAAAGTGAGCAAGGGACTCACGTCTGAGCATACCCTGCCAACTTATGGCGAACAAAGCGGTACAAAAGGGGGTGGTGATGGACAGAGCATCAGAACCAATCAAACACTCACACCCAGTCAACAGATGTGGGTTTGATCCATTACCGTTCTTTAGCCCACTCTGCCACCCCAGTTCAGACATGGCCATATGCAAATCAGTCTGACCCTGTGCCTCATGGGAACAATCCAGCCCGAACTGCCAAGCCATGCCTTCCCTGGACCGGAAACAAGCTTCCTAGGACCGGTTTCTGGCATTTCAGCCGGCTTCAGCCAGGCTTGCTTGAATCCAGTGGCAAAGTGAGCAAGGGACTCACGTCTGAGCATACCCTGCCAACTTATGGCGAACAAAGCGGTACAAAAAGGGGTGGTGATGGACGGAGCATCAGAACCAATCAAACACTCACACCCAGTCAACAGATCTGGGTTTGATCCATCACCGTTCTTTAGCCCACTCTGCCACCCCAGTTCAGACATGGCCATATGCAAATCAGTCTGACCCTGTGCCACATGGGAACAGTCCAGCCCGAACTGCCAAGCCATGCCTTCCCTGGACCGGAAACAAGCTTCCTAGGACCGGTTTCTGGCATTTCAGCCGTCTTCAGCCAGGCTTGCTTGAATCCAGTGGCAAAGTGAGCAAGGGACTCACGTCTGAGCATACCCTGCCAACTTATGGCGAACAAAGCAGTACAAAAGGGGGTGGTGATGGACGGAGCATCAGAACCAATCAAACACTCACACCCAGTCAACAGATCTGGGTTTGATCCATCACCGTTCTTTAGCCCACTCTGCTACCGCAGTTCAGACTTGGCCATATGCAAATCAGTCTGACCCTGTGCCTCATGGGAACAGTCCAGCCCGAACTGCCAAGCCATGCCTTCCTGGACCGGAAACAAGCTTCCTAGGACCGGTTTCTGGCATTTCAGCCGTCTTCAGCCAGGCTTGCTTGAATCCAATGGCAAAGTGAGCAAGGGACTCACGTCTGAGCATACCCAGCCAACTTATGGCGAACAAAGCGGTACAAAAGAGGGTGGCGATGGACAGAGCATCAGTACCAATCAAACACTCACACCCAGTCAACAGACCTGGGTTTGATCTATCACCGTTCTTTAGCCCACTCTGCCACCCCAGTTCAGACATGGCCATATGCAAATCAGTCTGACCCTGTGCCTCATGGGAACAGTCCAGCCCGAACTGCCAAGCCATGCCTTCCCTGGACCGGAAACAAGCTTCCTAGGACCGGTTTCTGGCATTTCAGCCGTCTTCAGCCAGGCTTGCTTGAATCCAGTGGCAAAGTGAGCAAGGGACTCACGTATGAGCATACCCTTCCAACTAATGGCGAACAAAGTGGTACAAAATAGGGTGGCGATGGACAGAGCATCAGAACCAATCAAACACTCACACCCAGTCAACAGACCTGGGTTTGATCCATCACCGTTCTTTAGCCCACTCTGCCACCCCAGTTCAGACATGGCCATATGCAAATCAGTCTGACCCTGTGCCTCATGGGAACAGTCCAGCCCGAACTGCCAAGCCATGCCTTCCCTGGGCCGGAAACAAGCTTCCTAGGACCGGTTTCTGGCATTTCAGCCGTCTTCAGCCAGGCTTGTTTGAATCCAGTGGCAAAGTGAGCAAGGGACTCACGTCTGAGCATACCCTGCCAACTTATTGCGAACAAAGCTGTACAAAAGAGGGTGTCGATGGACGGAGCATCAGAACCAATCAAACACTCACACCCAGTCAACAGACCTGGGTTTGATCCATCACCGTTCTCTAGCCAACTCTGCCACCCCAGTTCAGACATGGCCATATGCAAATCAGTCTGACCCTGTGCCTCATGGGAACAATCCAGCCCGAACTGCCAAGCCATGCCTTCCCTGGACCGGAAACAAGCTTCCTAGGACCGGTTTCTGGCATTTCAGCCGGCTTCAGCCAGGCTTGCTTGAATCCAGTGGCAAAGTGAGCAAGGGACTCACGTCTGAGCATACCCTGCCAACTTATGGCGAACAAAGTGGTACAAAAAGGGGTGGTGATGGACGGAGCATCAGAACCAATCAAACACTCACACCCAGTCAACAGATCTGGGTTTGATCCATCACCGTTCTTTAGCCCACTCTGCCACCCCAGTTCAGACATGGCCATATGCAAATCAGTCTGACCCTGTGCCACATGGGAACAGTCCAGCCCGAACTGCCAAGCCATGCCTTCCCTGGACCGGAAACAAGCTTTCTAGGACCGGTTTCTGGGATTTCAGCCGTCTTCAGCCAGGCTTGCTTGCATCCAGTGGCAAAGTGAGCAAGGGACTCACGTCTGAGCATACCCTGCCAACTTATGGCGAACAAAGCAGTACAAAAGGGGGTGGTGATGGACGGAGCATCAGAACCAATCAAACACTCACACCCAGTCAACAGATCTGGGTTTGATCCATCACCGTTCTTTAGCCCACTCTGCTACCGCAGTTCAGACTTGGCCATATGCAAATCAGTCTGACCCTGTGCCTCATGGGAACAGTCCAGCCCAAACTGCCGAGCCATGCCTTCCCTGGACCGGAAACAAGCTTCCTAGGACTGGTTTCTGGCATTTCAGCCGTCTTCAGCCAGGCTTGCTTGAATCCAATGGCAAAGTGAGCAAGGGACTCACGTCTGAGCATACCCAGCCAACTTATGGCGAACAAAGCGGTACAAAAGAGGGTGGCGATGGACAGAGCATCAGAACCAATCAAACACTCACACCCAGTCAACAGACCTGGGTTTGATCCATCACCGTTCTTTAGCCCACTCTGCCACCCCAGTTCAGACATGGCCATATGCAAATCAGTCTGACCCTGTGCCTCATGGGAACAGTCCAGCCCGAACTGCCAAGCCATGCCTTCCCTGGACCGGAAACGAGCTTCCTAGGACCGGTTTCTGGCATTTCAGCCGTCTTCAGCCAGGCTTGCTTGAATCCAGTGGCAAAGTGAGCAAGGGACTCACGTCTGAGCATACCCTGCCAACTTATGGCGAACAAAGCGGTACAAAAGGGGGTGGCGATGGACGGAGCATCAGAACCAATCAAACACTCACACCCAGTCAACAGACCTGGATTTGATCCATCACCGTTCTTTAGCCCACTCTGCCACCCCAGTTCAGACATGGCCATATGCAAATCAGTCTGACCCTGTGCCTCATGGGAACAGTCCAGCCGGAACTGCCAAGCCATGCCTTCCCTGGACCGGAAACAAGCTTCCTAGGACCAGTTTCTGGCATTTCAGCCGTCTTTAGCCAGGCTTACTTGAATCCAGTGGCAAAGTGAGCAAGGGACTCACGTCTGAGCATACCCTGCCAACTTATGGCGAACAAAGCGGTACAAACGGGGGTGGTGATGGACGGAGCATCAGAACCAATCAAACACTCACACCCAGTCAACAGATCTGGGTTTGATCTATCACCGTTCTTTAGCCCACTCTGCCACCCCAGTTCAGACATGGCCATGTGCAAATCAGTCTGACCCTGTGCCTCCTGGGAACAGTTCAGCCCGAACTGCCAAGCCATGCCTTCCCTGGACCGGAAACAAGCTTCCTAGGACTGGTTTCTGGCATTTCAGCCGTCTTCAGCCAGGCTTGCTTGAATCCAGTGGCAAAGTGAGCAAGGGACTCACGTCTGAGCATACCCTGCCAACTTATTGCGAACAAAGCGGTACAAAAGGAGGTGGTGATGGACGGAGCATCAGAACCAATCAAACACTCACACCCAGTCAACAGATCTGGGTTTGATCCATCACCGTTCTTTAGCCCACTCTGCCACCCCAGTTCAGACATGGCCATGTGCAAATCAGTCTGACCCTGTGCCTCATGGGAACAGTCCAGCCCGAACTGCCAAGCCATGCCTTCCCTGGACCGGAAAAAAGCTTCCTAGGACCGGTTTCTGGCATTTCAGGCGTCTTCAGCCAGGCTTGCTTGAATCCAGTGGCAAAGTGAGCAAGGGACTAACGTCTGAGCATACCCTGCCAACTTATGGCGAACAAAGCGGTACATTAGGGGGTGGTGATGGACGGAGCATCAGAACCAATCAAACACTCACACCCAGTCGAAGATCTGGGTTTGATCCATCACCGTTCTTTAGCCCACTCTGCCACCCCAGTTCAGACATGGCCATATGCAAATCAGTCTGACCCTGTGCCACATGGGAACAGTCCAGCCCGAACTGCCAAGCCATGCCTTCCCTGGACCGGAAACAAGCTTCCTAGGACCGGTTTCTGGCATTTCAGCCGTCTTCAGCCAGGCTTGCTTGAATCCAGTGGCAAAGTGAGCAAGGGACTCACGTCTGAGCATACCCTGCCAACTTATGGCGAACAAAGCAGTACAAAAGGGGGTGGTGATGGACGGAGCATCAGAACCAATCAAACACTCACACCCAGTCAACAGATCTGGGTTTGATCCATCACCGTTCTTTAGCCCACTCTGCCACCCCAGTTCAGACATGGCCATGTGCAAATCAGTCTGACCCTGTGCCTCCTGGGAACAGTCCAGCCCAAACTGCCAAGCCATGCCTTCCCTGGACCGGAAACAAGCTATCTAGGACCGGTTTCTGGCATTTCAGCCCTCTCCAGCCAGGCTTGCTTGAATCCAGTGGCAAAGTGAGCAAGGGACTCACGTCTGAGCATACCCTGCCAACTTATGGCGAACAAAGCGGTACAAAAGGGGGTGGTGATGGACGGAGCATCAGAACCAATCAAACACTCACACCCAGTCAACAGATCTGGGTTTGATCCATCACCGTTCTTTAGCCCACTCTGCCACCCCAGTTCAGACATGGCCATGTGCAAATCAGTCTGACCCTGTGCCTCATGGGAACAGTCCAGCCCGAACTGCCAAGCCATGCCTTCCCTGGACCGGAAAAAAGCTTCCTAGGACCGGTTTCTGGCATTTCAGGCGTCTTCAGCCAGGCTTGCTTGAATCCAGTGGCAATGTGAGCAAGGGACTAACGTCTGAGCATACCCTGCCAACTTATGGCGAACAAAGCGGTACATTAGGGGGTGGTGATGGACGGAGCATCAGAACCAATCAAACACTCACACCCAGTCGAAGATCTGGGTTTGATCCATCACCGTTCTTTAGCCCACTCTGCCACCCCAGTTCAGACATGGCCATATGCAAATCAGTCTGACCCTGTGCCACATGGGAACAGTCCAGCCCGAACTGCCAAGCCATGCCTTCCCTGGACCGGAAACAAGCTTCCTAGGACCGGTTTCTGGCATTTCAGCCGTCTTCAGCCAGGCTTGCTTGAATCCAGTGGCAAAGTGAGCAAGGGACTCACGTCTGAGCATACCCTGCTAACTTATGGCGAACAAAGCAGTACAAAAGGGTGTGGTGATGGACGGAGCATCAGAACCAATCAAACACTCACACCCAGTCAACAGACCTGGGTTTGATCCATCACCGTTCTTTAGCCCACTCTGCCACCCCAGTTCAGACATGGCCATATGCAAATCAGTCTGACCCTGTGCCTCATGGGAACAGTCCAGCCGGAACTGCCAAGCCATGCCTTCCCTGGACCGGAAACAAGCTTCCTAGGACCGGTTTCTGGCATTTCAGCCGTCTTTAGCCAGGCTTACTTGAATCCAGTGGCAAAGTGAGCAAGGGACTCACGTCTGAGCATACCCTGCCAACTTATGGCGAACAAAGCGGTACAAAAGGGGGTGGTGATGGACAGAGCATCAGAACCAATCAAACACTCACACCCAGTCAACAGATGTGGGTTTGATCCATTACCGTTCTTTAGCCCACTCTGCCACCCCAGTTCAGACATGGCCATATGCAAATCAGTCTGACCCTGTGCCTCATGGGAACAATCCAGCCCGAACTGCCAAGCCATGCCTTCCCTGGACCGGAAACAAGCTTCCTAGGACCGGTTTCTGGCATTTCAGCCGGCTTCAGCCAGGCTTGCTTGAATCCAGTGGCAAAGTGAGCAAGGGACTCACGTCTGAGCATACCCTGCCAACTTATGGCGAACAAAGCGGTACAAAAAAGGGTGGTGATGGACGGAGCATCAGAACCAATCAAACACTCACACCCAGTCAACAGATCTGGGTTTGATCCATCACCGTTCTTTAGCCCACTCTGCCACCCCAGTTCAGACATGGCCATATGCAAATCAGTCTGACCCTGTGCCACATGGGAACAGTCCAGCCCGAACTGCCAAGCCATGCCTTCCCTGGACCGGAAACAAGCTTCCTAGGACCGGTTTCTGGCATTTCAGCCGTCTTCAGCCAGGCTTGCTTGAATCCAGTGGCAAAGTGAGCAAGGGACTCACGTCTGAGCATACCCTGCCAACTTATGGCGAACAAAGCAGTACAAAAGGGGGTGGTGATGGACGGAGCATCAGAACCAATCAAACACTCACACCCAGTCAACAGATCTGGGTTTGATCCATCACCGTTCTTTAGCCCACTCTGCTACCGCAGTTCAGACTTGGCCATATGCAAATCAGTCTGACCCTGTGCCTCATGGGAACAGTCCAGCCCGAACTGCCAAGCCATGCCTTCCTGGACCGGAAACAAGCTTCCTAGGACCGGTTTCTGGCATTTCAGCCGTCTTCAGCCAGGCTTCCTTGAATCCAATGGCAAAGTGAGCAAGGGACTCACGTCTGAGCATACCCAGCCAACTTATGGCGAACAAAGCGGTACAAAAGAGGGTGGCGATGGACAGAGCATCAGTACCAATCAAACACTCACACCCAGTCAACAGACCTGGGTTTGATCTATCACCGTTCTTTAGCCCACTCTGCCACCCCAGTTCAGACATGGCCATATGCAAATCAGTCTGACCCTGTGCCTCATGGGAACAGTCCAGCCCGAACTGCCAAGCCATGCCTTCCCTGGACCGGAAACAAGCTTCCTAGGACCGGTTTCTGGCATTTCAGCCGTCTTCAGCCAGGCTTGCTTGAATCCAGTGGCAAAGTGAGCAAGGGACTCACGTATGAGCATACCCTTCCAACTAATGGCGAACAAAGTGGTACAAAAGAGGGTGGCGATGGACAGAGTATCAGAACCAATCAAACACTCACACCCAGTCAACAGACCTGGGTTTGATCCATCACCGTTCTTTAGCCCACTCTGCCACCCCAGTTCAGACATGGCCATATGCAAATCAGTCTGACCCTGTGCCTCATGGGAACAGTCCAGCCCGAACTGCCAAGCCATGCCTTCCCTGGGCCGGAAACAAGCTTCCTAGGACCGGTTTCTGGCATTTCAGCCGTCTTCAGCCAGGCTTGTTTGAATCCAGTGGCAAAGTGAGCAAGGGACTCACGTCTGAGCATACCCTGCCAACTTATTGCGAACAAAGCTGTACAAAAGAGGGTGTCGATGGACGGAGCATCAGAACCAATCAAACACTCACACCCAGTCAACAGACCTGGGTTTGATCCATCACCGTTCTCTAGCCAACTCTGCCACCCCAGTTCAGACATGGCCATATGCAAATCAGTCTGACCCTGTGCCTCATGGGAACAATCCAGCCCGAACTGCCAAGCCATGCCTTCCCTGGACCGGAAACAAGCTTCCTAGGACCGGTTTCTGGCATTTCAGCCGGCTTCAGCCAGGCTTGCTTGAATCCAGTGGCAAAGTGAGCAAGGGACTCACGTCTGAGCATACCCTGCCAACTTATGGCGAACAAAGCGGTACAAAAAGGGGTGGTGATGGACGGAGCATCAGAACCAATCAAACACTCACACCCAGTCAACAGATCTGGGTTTGATCCATCACCGTTCTTTAGCCCACTCTGCCACCCCCGTTCAGACATGGCCATATGCAAATCAGTCTGACCCTGTGCCACATGGGAACAGTCCAGCCCGAACTGCCAAGCCATGCCTTCCCTGGACCGGAAACAAGCTTCCTAGGACCGGTTTCTGGGATTTCAGCCGTCTTCAGCCAGGCTTGCTTGCATCCAGTGGCAAAGTGAGCAAGGGACTCACGTCTGAGCATACCCTGCCAACTTATGGCGAACAAAGCAGTACAAAAGGGGGTGGTGATGGACGGAGCATCAGAACCAATCAAACACTCACACCCAGTCAACAGATCTGGGTTTGATCCATCACCGTTCTTTAGCCCACTCTGCTACCGCAGTTCAGACTTGGCCATATGCAAATCAGTCTGACCCTGTGCCTCATGGGAACAGTCCAGCCCAAACTGCCGAGCCATGCCTTCCCTGGACCGGAAACAAGCTTCCTAGGACTGGTTTCTGGCATTTCAGCCGTCTTCAGCCAGGCTTGCTTGAATCCAATGGCAAAGTGAGCAAGGGACTCACGTCTGAGCATACCCAGCCAACTTATGGCGAACAAAGCGGTACAAAAGAGGGTGGCGATGGACAGAGCATCAGAACCAATCAAACACTCACACCCAGTCAACAGACCTGGGTTTGATCCATCACCGTTCTTTAGCCCACTCTGCCACCCCAGTTCAGACATGGCCATATGCAAATCAGTCTGACCCTGTGCCTCATGGGAACAGTCCAGCCCGAACTGCCAAGCCATGCCTTCCCTGGACCGGAAACGAGCTTCCTAGGACCGGTTTCTGGCATTTCAGCCGTCTTCAGCCAGGCTTGCTTGAATCCAGTGGCAAAGTGAGCAAGGGACTCACGTCTGAGCATACCCTGCCAACTTATGGCGAACAAAGCGGTACAAAAGGGGGTGGCGATGGACGGAGCATCAGAACCAATCAAACACTCACACCCAGTCAACAGACCTGGATTTGATCCATCACCGTTCTTTAGCCCACTCTGCCACCCCAGTTCAGACATGGCCATATGCAAATCAGTCTGACCCTGTGCCTCATGGGAACAGTCCAGCCGGAACTGCCAAGCCATGCCTTCCCTGGACCGGAAACAAGCTTCCTAGGACCAGTTTCTGGCATTTCAGCCGTCTTTAGCCAGGCTTACTTGAATCCAGTGGCAAAGTGAGCAAGGGACTCACGTCTGAGCATACCCTGCCAACTTATGGCGAACAAAGCGGTACAAACGGGGGTGGTGATGGACGGAGCATCAGAACCAATCAAACACTCACACCCAGTCAACAGATCTGGGTTTGATCCATCACCGTTCTTTAGCCCACTCTGCCACCCCAGTTCAGACATGGCCATGTGCAAATCAGTCTGACCCTGTGCCTCCTGGGAACAGTTCAGCCCGAACTGCCAAGCCATGCCTTCCCTGGACCGGAAACAAGCTTCCTAGGACTGGTTTCTGGCATTTCAGCCGTCTTCAGCCAGGCTTGCTTGAATCCAGTGGCAAAGTGAGCAAGGGACTCACGTCTGAGCATACCCTGCCAACTTATTGCGAACAAAGCGGTACAAAAGGAGGTGGTGATGGACGGAGCATCAGAACCAATCAAACACTCACACCCAGTCAACAGATCTGGGTTTGATCCATCACCGTTCTTTAGCCCACTCTGCCACCCCAGTTCAGACATGGCCATGTGCAAATCAGTCTGACCCTGTGCCTCATGGGAACAGTCCAGCCCGAACTGCCAAGCCATGCCTTCCCTGGACCGGAAAAAAGCTTCCTAGGACCGGTTTCTGGCATTTCAGGCGTCTTCAGCCAGGCTTGCTTGAATCCAGTGGCAAAGTGAGCAAGGGACTAACGTCTGAGCATACCCTGCCAACTTATGGCGAACAAAGCGGTACATTAGGGGGTGGTGATGGACGGAGCATCAGAACCAATCAAACACTCACACCCAGTCGAAGATCTGGGTTTGATCCATCACCGTTCTTTAGCCCACTCTGCCACCCCAGTTCAGACATGGCCATATGCAAATCAGTCTGACCCTGTGCCACATGGGAACAGTCCAGCCCGAACTGCCAAGCCATGCCTTCCCTGGACCGGAAACAAGCTTCCTAGGACCGGTTTCTGGCATTTCAGCCGTCTTCAGCCAGGCTTGCTTGAATCCAGTGGCAAAGTGAGCAAGGGACTCACGTCTGAGCATACCCTGCCAACTTATGGCGAACAAAGCAGTACAAAAGGGGGTGGTGATGGACGGAGCATCAGAACCAATCAAACACTCACACCCAGTCAACAGATCTGGGTTTGATCCATCACCGTTCTTTAGCCCACTCTGCCACCCCAGTTCAGACATGGCCATGTGCAAATCAGTCTGACCCTGTGCCTCCTGGGAACAGTCCAGCCCAAACTGCCAAGCCATGCCTTCCCTGGACCGGAAACAAGCTATCTAGGACCGGTTTCTGGCATTTCAGCCCTCTCCAGCCAGGCTTGCTTGAATCCAGTGGCAAAGTGAGCAAGGGACTCACGTCTGAGCATACCCTGCCAACTTATGGCGAACTAAGCGGTACAAAAGGGGGTGGTGATGGACGGAGCATCAGAACCAATCAAACACTCACACCCAGTCAACAGATCTGGGTTTGATCCATCACCGTTCTTTAGCCCACTCTGCCACCCCAGTTCAGACATGGCCATGTGCAAATCAGTCTGACCCTGTGCCTCATGGGAACAGTCCAGCCCGAACTGCCAAGCCATGCCTTCCCTGGACCGGAAAAAAGCTTCCTAGGACCGGTTTCTGGCATTTCAGGCGTCTTCAGCCAGGCTTGCTTGAATCCAGTGGCAATGTGAGCAAGGGACTAACGTCTGAGCATACCCTGCCAACTTATGGCGAACAAAGCGGTACATTAGGGGGTGGTGATGGACGGAGCATCAGAACCAATCAAACACTCACACCCAGTCGAAGATCTGGGTTTGATCCATCACCGTTCTTTAGCCCACTCTGCCACCCCAGTTCAGACATGGCCATATGCAAATCAGTCTGACCCTGTGCCACATGGGAACAGTCCAGCCCGAACTGCCAAGCCATGCCTTCCCTGGACCGGAAACAAGCTTCCTAGGACCGGTTTCTGGCATTTCAGCCGTCTTCAGCCAGGCTTGCTTGAATCCAGTGGCAAAGTGAGCAAGGGACTCACGTCTGAGCATACCCTGCTAACTTATGGCGAACAAAGCAGTACAAAAGGGTGTGGTGATGGACGGAGCATCAGAACCAATCAAACACTCACACCCAGTCAACAGACCTGGGTTTGATCCATCACCGTTCTTTAGCCCACTCTGCCACCCCAGTTCAGACATGGCCATATGCAAATCAGTCTGACCCTGTGCCTCATGGGAACAGTCCAGCCGGAACTGCCAAGCCATGCCTTCCCTGGACCGGAAACAAGCTTCCTAGGACCGGTTTCTGGCATTTCAGCCGTCTTTAGCCAGGCTTACTTGAATCCAGTGGCAAAGTGAGCAAGGGACTCACGTCTGAGCATACCCTGCCAACTTATGGCGAACAAAGCGGTACAAAAGGGGGTGGTGATGGACAGAGCATCAGAACCAATCAAACACTCACACCCAGTCAACAGATCTGGGTTTGATCCATCACCGTTCTTTAGCCCACTCTGCCACCCCAGTTCAGACATGGCCATATGCAAATCAGTCTGACCCTGTGCCACATGGGAACAATCCAGCCCGAACTGCCAAGCCATGCCTTCCCTGGACCGGAAACAAGCTTCCTAGGACCGGTTTCTGGCATTTCAGCCGGCTTCAGCCAGGCTTGCTTGAATCCAGTGGCTTAGTGAGCAAGGGACTCACGTCTGAGCATACCCTGCCAACTTATGGCGAACAAAGCGGTACAAAAGGGGGTGGCGATGAACGGAGCATCAGAACCAATCAAACACTCACACCCAGTCAAAAGACCTGGCTTTGATCCATCACCGTTCTTTAGCCCACTCTGCCACCCCAGTTCAGACATGGCCATATGCAAATCAGTCTGACCCTGTGCCTCATGGGAACAGTCCAGCCCGAACTGCCAAGCCATGCCTTCCCTGGACAGGGAACAAGCTTCCTAGGACCGGTTTCTGGGTTTTCAGCCGTCTTCAGCCAGGCTTGCTTGAATCCAGTGGCAAAGTGAGCAAGGGACTCACGTCTGAGCATACCCTGCCAACTTATGGCGAACAAAGCGGTACAAAAGGGGGTGGTGATGGACGGAGCATCAGAACCAATCAAACACTCACACCCAGTCAACAGATCTGGGTTTGATCCATCACCGTTCTTTAGCCCACTCTGCCACCCCAGTTCAGACATGGCCATATGCAAATCAGTCTGACCCTGTGCCTCATGGGAACAGTCCAGCCCGAACTGCCAAGCCATGCCTTCCCTGGACCGGAAACAAGCTTCCTAGGACCGGTTTCTGGCATTTCAGCCGTCTTCAGCTGGGCTTGCTTGAATCCAGTGGCAAAGTGAGCAAGGGACTCACGTCTGAGCATACCCTGCCAACTTATGGCCAACAAAGCGGTTCAAAAGGGGGTGGTGATGGACGGAGCATCAGAACCAATCAAACACTCACACCCAGTCAACAGATCTGGGTTTGATCCATCACCGTTCTTTAGCCCACTCTGCCACCCCAGTTCAGACATGGCCATATGCAAATCAGTCTGACCTTGTTGTGCCTCATGGGAACAGTCCAGCCTGAACTGCCAAGCCATGCCTTTCTTGGACCGGAAACAAGCTTCCTAGGACCGGTTTCTGGCATTTCAGCCGTCTTCAGCCGGGCTTGCTTGAATCCAGTGGCAAAGTGAGCAAGGGACTCACGCCTGAGCATACCCTGCCAACTTATGGCGAACAAAGCGGTACAAAAGGGGGTGGTGATGGACGGAGCATCAGAAACAATCAAACACTCACACCCAGTCAACAGATCTGGGTTTGATCCATCACCGTTCTTTAGCCCACTCTGCCACCCCAGTTCAGACATGGCCATATGCAAATCAGTCTGACCCTGTGCCTCATGGGAACAGTCCAGCCCGAACTGCCAAGCCATGAATTCCCTGGACCGGAAATAAGCTTCCTAGGACCGGTTTCTGGCATTTCAGCCGTCTTCAGCCAGGCTTGCTTGAATCCAGTGGCAAAGTGAGCAAGGGACTCACGTCTGAGCATACCCTGCCAACTTATGGCGAACAAAGCGGTACAAAAGAGGGTGGCGATGGACGGAGCATCAGAACCAATCAAACACTCACACCCAGTCAATAGACCTGGGTTCGATCCATCACCGTTCTTTAGCCCACTCTGCCACCCCAGTTCAGACATGGCCATATGCAAATCAGTCTGACCCTGTGCCTCATGGGAACAGTCCAGCCGGAACTGCCAAGCCATGCCTTCCCTGGACCGGAAACAAGCTTCCTAGGACCGGTTTCTGGCATTTCAGCCGTCTTTAGCCAGGCTTACTTGAATCCAGTGGCAAAGTGAGCAAGGGACTCACGTCTGAGCATACCCTGCCAACTTATGGCGAACAAAGCGGTACAAAAGGGGGTGGTGATGGACAGAGCATCAGAACCAATCAAACACTCACACCCAGTCAACAGATCTGGGTTTGATCCATTACCGTTCTTTAGCCCACTCTGCCACCCCAGTTCAGACATGGCCATATGCAAATCAGTCTGACCCTGTGCCTCATGGGAACAATCCAGCCCGAACTGCCAAGCCATGCCTTCCCTGGACCGGAAACAAGCTTCCTAGGACCGGTTTCTGGCATTTCAGCCGGCTTAAGCCAGGCTTGCTTGAATCCAGTGGCAAAGTGAGCAAGGGACTCACGTCTGAGCATACCCTGCCAACTTATGGCGAACAAAGCGGTACAAAAGGGGGTGGCGATGGACGGAGCATCAGAACAAATCAAACACTCACACCCAGTCAACAGATCTGGGTTTGATCCATCACCGTTCTTTAGCCCACTCTGCCACCCCAGTTCAGACATGGCCATATGCAAATCAGTCTGACCCTGTGCCACATGGGAACAGTCCAGCCCGAACTGCCAAGCCATGCCTTCCCTGGACCGGAAACAAGCTTCCTAGGACCGGTTTCTGGCATTTCAGCCGTCTTCAGCCAGGCTTGCTTGAATCCAGTGGCAAAGTGAGCAAGGGACTCACGTCTGAGCATACCCTGCCAACTTATGGCGAACAAAACAGTACAAAAGGGGGTGGTGATGGACGGAGCATCAGAACCAATCAAACACTCACACCCAGTCAACAGATCTGGGTTTGATCCATCACCGTTCTTTAGCCCACTCTGCTACCGCAGTTCAGACTTGGCCATATGCAAATCAGTCTGACCCTGTGCCTCATGGGAACAGTCCAGCCCGAACTGCCGAGCCATGCCTTCCCCGGACCGGAAACAAGCTTCCTAGGACCGGTTTCTGGCATTTCAGCCGTCTTCAGCCAGGCTTGCTTGAATCCAATGGCAAAGTGAGCAAGGGACTCACGTCTGAGCATACCCAGCCAACTTATGGCGAACAAAGCGGTACAAAAGAGGGTGGCGATGGACAGAGCATCAGAACCAATCAAACACTCACACCCAGTCAACAGACCTGGGTTTGATCTATCACCGTTCTTTAGCCCACTCTGCCACCCCAGTTCACACATGGCCATATGCAAATCAGTCTGACCCTGTGCCTCATGGGAACAGTCCAGCCCGAACTGCCAAGCCATGCCTTCCCTGGACCGGAAACAAGCTTCCTAGGACCGGTTTCTGGCATTTCAGCCGTCTTCAGCCAGGCTTGCTTGAATCCAGTGGCAAAGTGAGCAAGGGACTCACGTCTGAGCATACCCTGCCAACTTATGGCGAACAAAGCGGTACAAAAGGGGGTGGTGATGGACAGAGCATCAGAACCAATCAAACACTCACACCCAGTCAACAGATCTGGGTTTGATCCATCACCGTTCTTTAGCCCACTCTGCCACCCCAGTTCAGACATGGCCATATGCAAATCAGTCTGACCCTGTGCCACATGGGAACAATCCAGCCCGAACTGCCAAGCCATGCCTTCCCTGGACCGGAAACAAGCTTCCTAGGACCGGTTTCTGGCATTTCAGCCGGCTTCAGCCAGGCTTGCTTGAATCCAGTGGCTTAGTGAGCAAGGGACTCACGTCTGAGCATACCCTGCCAACTTATGGCGAACAAAGCGGTACAAAAGGGGGTGGCGATGAACGGAGCATCAGAACCAATCAAACACTCACACCCAGTCAAAAGACCTGGCTTTGATCCATCACCGTTCTTTAGCCCACTCTGCCACCCCAGTTCAGACATGGCCATATGCAAATCAGTCTGACCCTGTGCCTCATGGGAACAGTCCAGCCCGAACTGCCAAGCCATGCCTTCCCTGGACAGGGAACAAGCTTCCTAGGACCGGTTTCTGGGTTTTCAGCCGTCTTCAGCCAGGCTTGCTTGAATCCAGTGGCAAAGTGAGCAAGGGACTCACGTCTGAGCATACCCTGCCAACTTATGGCGAACAAAGCGGTACAAAAGGGGGTGGTGATGGACGGAGCATCAGAACCAATCAAACACTCACACCCAGTCAACAGATCTGGGTTTGATCCATCACCGTTCTTTAGCCCACTCTGCCACCCCAGTTCAGACATGGCCATATGCAAATCAGTCTGACCCTGTGCCTCATGGGAACAGTCCAGCCCGAACTGCCAAGCCATGCCTTCCCTGGACCGGAAACAAGCTTCCTAGGACCGGTTTCTGGCATTTCAGCCGTCTTCAGCTGGGCTTGCTTGAATCCAGTGGCAAAGTGAGCAAGGGACTCACGTCTGAGCATACCCTGCCAACTTATGGCCAACAAAGCGGTTCAAAAGGGGGTGGTGATGGACGGAGCATCAGAACCAATCAAACACTCACACCCAGTCAACAGATCTGGGTTTGATCCATCACCGTTCTTTAGCCCACTCTGCCACCCCAGTTCAGACATGGCCATATGCAAATCAGTCTGACCTTGTTGTGCCTCATGGGAACAGTCCAGCCTGAACTGCCAAGCCATGCCTTTCTTGGACCGGAAACAAGCTTCCTAGGACCGGTTTCTGGCATTTCAGCCGTCTTCAGCCGGGCTTGCTTGAATCCAGTGGCAAAGTGAGCAAGGGACTCACGCCTGAGCATACCCTGCCAACTTATGGCGAACAAAGCGGTACAAAAGGGGGTGGTGATGGACGGAGCATCAGAAACAATCAAACACTCACACCCAGTCAACAGATCTGGGTTTGATCCATCACCGTTCTTTAGCCCACTCTGCCACCCCAGTTCAGACATGGCCATATGCAAATCAGTCTGACCCTGTGCCTCATGGGAACAGTCCAGCCCGAACTGCCAAGCCATGAATTCCCTGGACCGGAAATAAGCTTCCTAGGACCGGTTTCTGGCATTTCAGCCGTCTTTAGCCAGGCTTACTTGAATCCAGTGGCAAAGTGAGCAAGGGACTCACGTCTGAGCATACCCTGCCAACTTATGGCGAACAAAGCGGTACAAAAGGGGGTGGTGATGGACAGAGCATCAGAACCAATCAAACACTCACACCCAGTCAACAGATCTGGGTTTGATCCATTACCGTTCTTTAGCCCACTCTGCCACCCCAGTTCAGACATGGCCATATGCAAATCAGTCTGACCCTGTGCCTCATGGGAACAATCCAGCCCGAACTGCCAAGCCATGCCTTCCCTGGACCGGAAACAAGCTTCCTAGGACCGGTTTCTGGCATTTCAGCCGGCTTAAGCCAGGCTTGCTTGAATCCAGTGGCAAAGTGAGCAAGGGACTCACGTCTGAGCATACCCTGCCAACTTATGGCGAACAAAGCGGTACAAAAGGGGGTGGCGATGGACGGAGCATCAGAACAAATCAAACACTCACACCCAGTCAACAGATCTGGGTTTGATCCATCACCGTTCTTTAGCCCACTCTGCCACCCCAGTTCAGACATGGCCATATGCAAATCAGTCTGACCCTGTGCCACATGGGAACAGTCCAGCCCGAACTGCCAAGCCATGCCTTCCCTGGACCGGAAACAAGCTTCCTAGGACCGGTTTCTGGCATTTCAGCCGTCTTCAGCCAGGCTTGCTTGAATCCAGTGGCAAAGTGAGCAAGGGACTCACGTCTGAGCATACCCTGCCAACTTATGGCGAACAAAACAGTACAAAAGGGGGTGGTGATGGACGGAGCATCAGAACCAATCAAACACTCACACCCAGTCAACAGATCTGGGTTTGATCCATCACCGTTCTTTAGCCCACTCTGCTACCGCAGTTCAGACTTGGCCATATGCAAATCAGTCTGACCCTGTGCCTCATGGGAACAGTCCAGCCCGAACTGCCGAGCCATGCCTTCCCCGGACCGGAAACAAGCTTCCTAGGACCGGTTTCTGGCATTTCAGCCGTCTTCAGCCAGGCTTGCTTGAATCCAATGGCAAAGTGAGCAAGGGACTCACGTCTGAGCATACCCAGCCAACTTATGGCGAACAAAGCGGTACAAAAGAGGGTGGCGATGGACAGAGCATCAGAACCAATCAAACACTCACACCCAGTCAACAGACCTGGGTTTGATCTATCACCGTTCTTTAGCCCACTCTGCCACCCCAGTTCACACATGGCCATATGCAAATCAGTCTGACCCTGTGCCTCATGGGAACAGTCCAGCCCGAACTGCCAAGCCATGCCTTCCCTGGACCGGAAACAAGCTTCCTAGGACCGGTTTCTGGCATTTCAGCCGGCTTCAGCCAGGCTTGCTTGAATCCAGTGGCAAAGTGAGCAAGGGACTCACGTATGAGCATACCCTTCCAACTAATGGCGAACAAAGCGGTACAAAAGAGGGTGGCGATGGACAGAGCATCAGAACCAATCAAACACTCACACCCAGTCAACAGACCTGGGTTTGATCCATCACCGTTCTTTAGCCCACTCTGCCACCCCAGTTCAGACATGGCCATATGCAAATCAGTCTGACCCTGTGCCTCATGGGAACAGTCCAGCCCGAACTGCCAAGCCATGCCTTCCCTGGGCCGGAAACAAGCTTCCTAGGACCGGTTTCTGGCATTTCAGCCGTCTTCAGCCAGGCTTGTTTGAATCCAGTGGCAAAGTGAGCAAGGGACTCACGTCTGAGCATACCCTGCCCACTTATTGCGAACAAAGCTGTACAAAAGAGGGTGTCGATGGACGGAGCATCAGAACCAATCAAACACTCACACCCAGTCAACAGACCTGGGTTTGATCCATCACCGTTCTCTAGCCCACTCTGCCACCCCAGTTCAGACATGGCCATATGCAAATCAGTCTGACCCTGTGCCTCATGGGAACAATCCAGCCCGAACTGCCAAGCCATGCCTTCCCTGGACCGGAAACAAGCTTCCTAGGACCGGTTTCTGGCATTTCAGCCGGCTTCAGCCAGGCTTGCTTGAATCCAGTGGCAAAGTGAGCAAGGGACTCACGTCTGAGCATACCCTGCCAACTTATGGCGTACAAAGCGGTACAAAAAGGGGTGGTGATGGACGGAGCATCAGAACCAATCAAACACTCACACCCAGTCAACAGATCTGGGTTTGATCCATCACCGTTCTTTAGCCCACTCTGCCACCCCAGTTCAGACATGGCCATATGCAAATCAGTCTGACCCTGTGCCACATGGGAACAGTCCAGCCCGAACTGCCAAGCCATGCCTTCCCTGGACCGGAAACAAGCTTCCTAGGACCGGTTTCTGGCATTTCAGCCATCGTCAGCCAGGCTTGCTTGCATCCAGTGGCAAAGTGAGCAAGGGACTCACGTCTGAGCATACCCTGCCAACTTATGGCGAACAAAGCAGTACAAAAGGGGGTGGTGATGGACGGAGCATCAGAACCAATCAAACACTCACACCCAGTCAACAGATCTGGGTTTGATCCATCACCGTTCTTTAGCCCACTCTGCTACCGCAGTTCAGACTTGGCCATATGCAAATCAGTCTGACCCTGTGCCTCATGGGAACAGTCCAGCCCAAACTGCCGAGCCATGCCTTCCCTGGACCGGAAAAGAGCTTCCTAGGACCGGTTTCTGGCATTTCAGCCGTCTTCAGCCAGGCTTGCTTGAATCCAATGGCAAAGTGAGCAAGGGACTCACGTCTGAGCATACCCAGCCAACTTATGGCGAACAAAGCGGTACAAAAGAGGGTGGCGATGGACAGAGCATCAAAACCAATCAAACACTGACACCCAGTCAACAGACCTGGGTTTGATCCATCACCGTTCTTTAGCCCACTCTGCCACCCCAGTTCAGACATGGCCATATGCAAATCAGTCTGGCCCTGTGCCTCATGGGAACAGTCCAGCCCGAACTGCCAAGCCATGCCTTCCCTGGACCGGAAACAAGCTTCCTAGGACCGGTTTCTGGCATTTCAGCCGTCTTCAGCCAGGCTTGCTTGAATCCAGTGGCAAAGTGAGCAAGGGACTCACGTCTGAGCATACCCTGCCAACTTATGGCGAACAAAGCGGTACAAAAGGGGGTGGCGATGGACGGAGCATCAGAACCAATCAAACACTCACACCCAGTCAACAGACCTGGATTTGATCCATCACCGTTCTTTAGCCCACTCTGCCACCCCAGTTCAGACATGGCCATATGCAAATCAGTCTGACCCTGTGCCTCATGGGAACAGTCCAGCCAGAACTGCCAAGCCATGCCTTCCCTGGACCGGAAACAAGCTTCCTAGGAGCAGTTTCTGGCATTTCAGCCGTCTTTAGCCAGGCTTACTTGAATCCAGTGGCAAAGTGAGCAAGGGACTCACGTCTGAGCATACCCTGCCAACTTATGGCGAACAAAGCGGTACAAAAGGGGGTGGTGATGGACGGAGCATCAGAACCAATCAAACACTCACACCCAGTCAACAGATCTGGGTTTGATCCATCACCGTTCTTTAGCCCACTCTGCCACCCCAGTTCAGACATGGCCATGTGCAAATCAGTTTGACCCTGTCCCTCCTGGGAACAGTCCAGCCCGAACTGCCAAGCCATGCCTTCCCTGGACCGGAAACAAGCTTCCTAGGACCGGTTTCTGGCATTTCAGCCGTCTTCAGCCAGGCTTGCTTGAATCCAGTGGCAAAGTGAGCAAGGGACTCACGCCTGAGCATACCCTGCCAACTTATGGCGAACAAAGCGGTACAAAAGGGGGTGGTGATGGACGGAGCATTAGAACCAATCAAACACTCACACCCAGTTAACAGACCTGGGTTTGATCTATCACTGTTCTTTAGCCCACTCTGCCACCCCAGTTCAGACATGGCCATATGCAAATCAGTCTGACCCTGTGCCTCATGGGAACAGTCCAGCCCGAACTGCCAAGCCATGCCTTCCCTGGGCCGGAAACAAGCTTCCTAGGACCGGTTTCTGGCATTTCAGCCGTCTTCAGCCAGGCTTGTTTGAATCCAGTGGCAAAGTGAGCAAGGGACTCACGTCTGAGCATACCCTGCCAACTTATTGCGAACAAAGCTGTACAAAAGAGGGTGTCGATGGACGGAGCATCAGAACCAATCAAACACTCACACCCAGTCAACAGACCTGGGTTTGATCAATCACCGTTCTCTAGCCCACTCTGCCACCCCAGTTCAGACATGGCCATATGCAAATCAGTCTGACCCTGTGCCTCATGGGAACAATCCAGCCCGAACTGCCAAGCCATGCCTTCCCTGGACCGGAAACAAGCTTCCTAGGACCGGTTTCTGGCATTTCAGCCGACTTCAGCCAGGCTTGCTTGAATCCAGTGGCAAAGTGAGCAAGGGACTCACGTCTGAGCATACCCTGCCAACTTATGGCGTACAAAGCGGTACAAAAAGGGGTGGTGATGGACGGAGCATCAGAACCAATCAAACACTCACACCCAGTCAACAGATCTGGGTTTGATCCATCACCGTTCTTTAGCCCACTCTGCCACCCCAGTTCAGACATGGCCATATGCAAATCAGTCTGACCCTGTGCCACATGGGAACAGTCCAGCCCGAACTGCCAAGCCATGCCTTCCCTGGGCCGGAAACAAGCTTCCTAGGACCGGTTTCTGGCATTTCAGCCGTCTTCAGCCAGGCTTGTTTGAATCCAGTGGCAAAGTGAGCAAGGGACTCACGTCTGAGCATACCCTGCCCACTTATTGCGAACAAAGCTGTACAAAAGAGGGTGTCGATGGACGGAGCATCAGAACCAATCACACACTCACACCCAGTCAACAGACCTGGGTTTGATCCATCACCGTTCTCTAGCCCACTCTGCCACCCCAGTTCAGACATGGCCATATGCAAATCAGTCTGACCCTGTGCCTCATGGGAACAATCCAGCCCGAACTGCCAAGCCATGCCTTCCCTGGACCGGAAACAAGCTTCCTAGGACCGGTTTCTGGCATTTCAGCCGGCTTCAGCCAGGCTTGCTTGAATCCAGTGGCAAAGTGAGCAAGGGACTCACGTCTGAGCATACCCTGCCAACTTATGGCGTACAAAGCGGTACAAAAAGGGGTGGTGATGGACGGAGCATCAGAACCAATCAAACACTCACACCCAGTCAACAGATCTGGGTTTGATCCATCACCGTTCTTTAGCCCACTCTGCCACCCCAGTTCAGACATGGCCATATGCAAATCAGTCTGACCCTGTGCCACATGGGAACAGTCCAGCCCGAACTGCCAAGCCATGCCTTCCCTGGACCGGAAACAAGCTTCCTAGGACCGGTTTCTGGCATTTCAGCCATCTTCAGCCAGGCTTGCTTGCATCCAGTGGCAAAGTGAGCAAGGGACTCACGTCTGAGCATACCCTGCCAACTTATGGCGAACAAAGCAGTACAAAAGGGGGTGGTGATGGACGGAGCATCAGAACCAATCAAACACTCACACCCAGTCAACAGATCTGGGTTTGATCCATCACCGTTCTTTAGCCCACTCTGCTACCGCAGTTCAGACTTGGCCATATGCAAATCAGTCTGACCCTGTGCCTCATGGGAACAGTCCAGCCCAAACTGCCGAGCCATGCCTTCCCTGGACCGGAAAAGAGCTTCCTAGGACCGGTTTCTGGCATTTCAGCCGTCTTCAGCCAGGCTTGCTTGAATCCAATTGCAAAGTGAGCAAGGGACTCACGTCTGAGCATACCCAGCCAACTTATGGCGAACAAAGCGGTACAAAAGAGGGTGGCGATGGACAGAGCATCAAAACCAATCAAACACTGACACCCAGTCAACAGACCTGGGTTTGATCCATCACCGTTCTTTAGCCCACTCTGCCACCCCAGTTCAGACATGGCCATATGCAAATCAGTCTGGCCCTGTGCCTCATGGGAACAGTCCAGCCCGAACTGCCAAGCCATGCCTTCCCTGGACCGGAAACAAGCTTCCTAGGACCGGTTTCTGGCATTTCAGCCGTCTTCAGCCAGGCTTGCTTGAATCCAGTGGCAAAGTGAGCAAGGGACTCACGTCTGAGCATACCCTGCCAACTTATGGCGAACAAAGCGGTACAAAAGGGGGTGGCGATGGACGGAGCATCAGAACCAATCAAACACTCACACCCAGTCAACAGACCTGGATTTGATCCATCACCGTTCTTTAGCCCACTCTGCCACCCCAGTTCAGACATGGCCATATGCAAATCAGTCTGACCCTGTGCCTCATGGGAACAGTCCAGCCAGAACTGCCAAGCCATGCCTTCCCTGGACCGGAAACAAGCTTCCTAGGACCAGTTTCTGGCATTTCAGCCGTCTTTAGCCAGGCTTACTTGAATCCAGTGGCAAAGTGAGCAAGGGACTCACGTCTGAGCATACCCTGCCAACTTATGGCGAACAAAGCGGTACAAAAGGGGGTGGTGATGGACGGAGCATCAGAACCAATCAAACACTCACACCCAGTCAACAGATCTGGGTTTGTTCCATCACCGTTCTTTAGCCCACTCTGCCACCCCAGTTCAGACATGGCCATGTGCAAATCAGTTTGACCCTGTCCCTCCTGGGAACAGTCCAGCCCGAACTGCCAAGCCATGCCTTCCCTGGACCGGAAACAAGCTTCCTAGGACCGGTTTCTGGCATTTCAGCCGTCTTCAGCCAGGCTTGCTTGAATCCAGTGGCAAAGTGAGCAAGGGACTCAAGCCTGAGCATACCCTGCCAACTTATGGCGAACAAAGCGGTACAAAAGGGGGTGGTGATGGACGGAGCATTAGAACCAATCAAACACTCACACCCAGTTAACAGACCTGGGTTTGATCCATCACCGTTCTTTAGCCCACTCTGCCACCCCAGTTCAGACATGGCCATATGCAAATCAGTCTGACCCTGTGCCTCATGGGAACAGTCCAGCCCGAACTGCCAAGCCATGCCTTCCCTGGGCCGGAAACAAGCTTCCTAGGACCGGTTTCTGGCATTTCAGCCGTCTTCAGCCAGGCTTGTTTGAATCCAGTGGCAAAGTGAGCAAGGGACTCACGTCTGAGCATACCCTGCCAACTTATTGCGGTCAAAGCTGTACAAAAGAGGGTGTCGATGGACGGAGCATCAGAACCAATCAAACACTCACACCCAGTCAACAGACCTGGGTTTGATCCATCACCGTTCTCTAGCCCACTCTGCCACCCCAGTTCAGACATGGCCATATGCAAATCAGTCTGACCCTGTGCCTCATGGGAACAATCCAGCCCGAACTGCCAAGCCATGCCTTCCCTGGACCGGAAACAAGCTTCCTAGGACCGGTTTCTGGCATTTCAGCCGACTTCAGCCAGGCTTGCTTGAATCCAGTGGCAAAGTGAGCAAGGGACTCACGTCTGACCATACCCTGCCAACTTATGGCGTACAAAGCGGTACAAAAAGGGGTGGTGATGGACGGAGCATCAGAACCAATCAAACACTCACACCCAGTCAACAGATCTGGGTTTGATCCATCACCGTTCTTTAGCCCACTCTGCCACCCCAGTTCAGACATGGCCATATGCAAATCAGTCTGACCCTGTGCCACATGGGAACAGTCCAGCCCGAACTGCCAAGCCATGCCTTCCCTGGACCGGAAACAAGCTTCCTAGGACCGGTTTCTGGCATTTCAGCCGTCTTCAGCCAGGCTTGCTTGCATCCAGTGGCAAAGTGAGCAAGGGACTCACGTCTGAGCATACCCTGCCAACTTATGGCGAACAAAGCAGTACAAAAGGGGGTGGTGATGGACGGAGCATCAGAACCAATCAAACACTCACACCCAGTCAACAGATCTGGGTTTGATCCATCACCGTTCTTTAGCCCACTCTGCTACCGCAGTTCAGACTTGGCCATATGCAAATCAGTCTGACCCTGTGCCTCATGGGAACAGTCCAGCCCAAACTGCCGAGCCATGCCTTCCCTGGACCGGAAAAGAGCTTCCTAGGACCGGTTTCTGGCATTTCAGCCGTCTTCAGCCAGGCTTGCTTGAATCCAATGGCAAAGTGAGCAAGGGACTCACGTCTGAGCATACCCAGCCAACTTATGGCGAACAAAGCGGTACAAAAGAGGGTGGCGATGGACAGAGCATCAAAACCAATCAAACACTGACACCCAGTCAACAGACCTGGGTTTGATCCATCACCGTTCTTTAGCCCACTCTGCCACCCCAGTTCAGACATGGCCATATGCAAATCAGTCTGGCCCTGTGCCTCATGGGAACAGTCCAGCCCGAACTGCCAAGCCATGCCTTCCCTGGACCGGAAGCAAGCTTCCTAGGACCGGTTTCTGGCATTTCAGCCGTCTTCAGCCACGCTTGCTTGAATCCAGTGGCAAAGTGAGCAAGGGACTCACGTCTGAGCATACCCTGCCAACTTATGGCGAACAAAGCGGTACAAAAGGGGGTGGCGATGGACGGAGCATCAGAACCAATCAAACACTCACACCCAGTCAACAGACCTGGATTTGATCCATCACCGTTCTTTAGCCCACTCTGCCACCCCAGTTCAGACATGGCCATATGCAAATCAGTCTGACCCTGTGCCTCATGGGAACAGTCCAGCCGGAACTGCCAAGCCATGCCTTCCCTGGACCGGAAACAAGCTTCCTAGGACCAGTTTCTGGCATTTCAGCCGTCTTTAGCCAGGCTTACTTGAATCCAGTGGCAAAGTGAGCAAGGGACTCACGTCTGAGCATACCCTGCCAACTTATGGCGAACAAAGCGGTACAAAAGGGGGTGGTGATGGACGGAGCATCAGAACCAATCAAACACTCACACCCAGTCAACAGATCTGGGTTTGATCCATCACCGTTCTTTAGCCCACTCTGCCACCCCAGTTCAGACATGGCCATGTGCAAATCAGTCTGACCCTGTGCCTCCTGGGAACAGTCCAGCCCGAACTGCCAAGCCATGCCTTCCCTGGACCGGAAACAAGCTTCCTAGGACCGGTTTCTGGCATTTCAGCCGTCTTCAGCCAGGCTTGCTTGAATCCAGTGGCAAATTGAGCAAGGGACTCACGCCTGAGCATACCCTGCCAACTTATGGCGAACAAAGCGGTACAAAAGGGGGTGGTGATGGACGGAGCATTAGAACCAATCAAACACTCACACCCAGTCAACAGATCTGGGTTTGATCCATCACCGTTCTTTAGCCCACTCTGCCACCCCAGTTCAGACATGGCCATGTGCAAATCAGTCTGACCCTGTGCCTCATGGGAACAGTCCAGCCCGAACTGCCAAGCCATGCCTTCCCTGGACCGGAAAAAAGCTTCCTAGGACCGGTTTCTGGCATTTCAGGCGTCTTCAGCCAGGCTTGCTTGAATCCAGTGGCAAAGTGAGCAAGGGACTAACGTCTGAGCATACCCTGCCAACTTATGGTGAACAAAGCGGTACATTAGGGGGTGGTGATGGACGGAGCATCAGAACCAATCAAACACTCACACCCAGTCGAAGATCTGGGTTTGATCCATCACCGTTCTTTAGCCCACTCTGCCACCCCAGTTCAGACATGGCCATATGCAAATCAGTCTGACCCTGTGCCACATGGGAACAGTCCAGCCCGAACTGCCAAGCCATGCCTTCCCTGGACCGGAAACAAGCTTCCTAGGACCGGTTTCTGGCATTTCAGCCGTCTTCAGCCAGGCTTGCTTGAATCCAGTGGCAAAGTGAGCAAGGGACTCACGTCTGAGCATACCCTGCCAACTTATGGCGAACAAAGCGGTACAAAAGGGGGTGGTGATGGACGGAGCATCAGAACGAATCAAACACTCACACCCAGTCAACAGATCTGGGTTTGATCCATCACCATTCTTTAGCCCACTCTGCCACCCCAGTTCAGACATGGCCATGTGCAAATCAGTCTGACCCTGTGCCTCCTGGGAACAGTCCAGCCCGAACTGCCAAGCCATGCCTTCCCTGGACCGGAAACAAGCTTCCTAGGACCGGTTTCTGGCATTTCAGCCCTCTCCAGCCAGGCTTGCTTGAATCCAGTGGCAAAGTGAGCAAGGGACTCACGTCTGAGCATACCCTGCCAACTTATGGCGAACAAAGCGGTACAAAAGGGGGTGGTGATGGACGGAGCATCAGAACCAATCAAACACTCACACCCAGTCAACAGATCTGGGTTTGATCCATCACCGTTCTTTAGCCCACTCTGCCACCCCAGTTCAGACATGGCCATGTGCAAATCAGTCTGACCCTGTGCCTCATGGGAACAGTCCAGCCCGAACTGCCAAGCCATGCCTTCCCTGGACCTGAAAAAAGCTTCCTAGGACCGGTTTCTGGCATTTCAGGCGTCTTCAGCCAGGCTTGCTTGAATCCAGTGGCAATGTGAGCAAGGGACTAACGTCTGAGCATACCCTGCCAACTTATGGCGAACAAAGCGGTACATTAGGGGGTGGTGATGGACGGAGCATCAGAACCAATCAAACACTCACACCCAGTCGAAGATCTGGGTTTGATCCATCACCGTTCTTTAGCCCACTCTGCCACCCCAGTTCAGACATGGCCATATGCAAATCAGTCTGACCCTGTGCCACATGGGAACAGTCCAGCCCGAACTGCCAAGCCATGCCTTCCCTGGACCGGAAACAAGCTTCCTAGGACCGGTTTCTGGCATTTCAGCCGTCTTCAGCCAGGCTTGCTTGAATCCAGTGGCAAAGTGAGCAAGGGACTCACGTCTGAGCATACCCTGCCAACTTATGGCGAACAAAGCAGTACAAAAGGGGGTGGTGATGGACGGAGCATCAGAACCAATCAAACACTCACACCCAGTCAACAGACCTGGGTTTGATCCATCACCGTTCTTTAGCCCACTCTGCCACCCCAGTTCAGACATGGCCATATGCAAATCAGTCTGACCCTGTGCCTCATGGGAACAGTTCAGCCGGAACTGCCAAGCCATGCCTTCCCTGGACCGGAAACAAGCTTCCTAGGACCGGTTTCTGGCATTTCAGCCGTCTTTAGCCAGGCTTACTTGAATCCAGTGGCAAAGTGAGCAAGGGACTCACGTCTGAGCATACCCTGCCAACTTATGGCGAACAAAGCGGTACAAAAGGGGGTGGTGATGGACAGAGCATCAGAACCAATCAAACACTCACACCCAGTCAACAGATCTGGGTTTGATCCATCACCGTTCTTTAGCCCACTCTGCCACCCCAGTTCAGACATGGCCATATGCAAATCAGTCTGACCCTGTGCCACATGGGAACAGTCCAGCCCGAACTGCCAAGCCATGCCTTCCCTGGACCGGAAACAAGCTTCCTAGGACCGGTTTCTGGCATTTCAGCCGTCTTCAGCCAGGCTTGCTTGAATCCAGTGGCAAAGTGAGCAAGGGACTCACGTCTGAGCATACCCTGCCAACTTATGGCGAACAAAGCGGTACAAAAGGGGGTGGTGATGGACGGAGCATCAGAACCAATCAAACACTCACACCCAGTCAACAGATCTGGGTTTGATCCATCACCGTTCTTTAGCCCACTCTGCCACCTCAGTTCAGACATGGCCATATGCAAATCAGTCTGACCCTGTGCCACATGGGAACAGTCCAGCCCGAACTGCCAAGCCATGCCTTCCCTGGACCGGAAACAAGCTTCCTAGGACCGGTTTCTGGCATTTCAGCCGTCTTCAGCCAGGCTTGCTTGAATCCAGTGGCAAAGTGAGCAAGGGACTCACGTCTGAGCATACCCTGCCAACTTATGGCGAACAAAGCAGTACAAAAGGGGGTGGTGATGGACGGAGCATCAGAACCAATCAAACACTCACACCCAATCAACAGACCTGGGTTTGATCTATCACCGTTCTCTAGCCCACTCTGCCACCCCAGTTCAGACATGGCCATATGCAAATCAGTCTGACCCTGTGCCTCATGGGAACAATCCAGCCCGAACTGCCAAGCCATGCCTTCCCTGGACCGGAAACAAGCTTCCTAGGACCGGTTTCTGGCATTTCAGCCGGCTTCAGCCAGGCTTGCTTGAATCCAGTGGCAAAGTGAGCAAGGGACTCACGTCTGAGCATACCCTGCCAACTTATGGCGAACAAAGCGGTACAAAAAGGGGTGGTGATGGACGGAGCATCAGAACCAATCAAACACTCACACCCAGTCAACAGATCTGGGTTTGATCCATCACCGTTCTTTAGCCCACTCTGCCACCCCAGTTCAGACATGGCCATATGCAAATCAGTCTGACCCTGTGCCTCATGGGAACAGTCCAGCCCAAACTGCCGAGCCATGCCTTCCCTGGACCGGAAACAAGCTTCCTAGGACCGGTTTCTGGCATTTCAGCCGTCTTCAGCCAGGCTTGCTTGAATCCAATGGCAAAGTGAGCAAGGGACTCACGTCTGAGCATACCCAGCCAACTTATGGCGAACAAAGCGGTACAAAAGAGGGTGGCGATGGACAGAGCATCAGAACCAATCAAACACTCACACCCAGTCAACAGACCTGGGTTTGATCCATCACCGTTCTTTAGCCCACTCTGCCACCCCAGTTCAGACATGGCCATATGCAAATCAGTCTGACCCTGTGCCTCATGGGAACAGTCCAGCCCGAACTGCCAAGCCATGCCTTCCCTGGACCGGAAACAAGCTTCCTAGGACCGGTTTCTGGCATTTCAGCCGTCTTCAGCCAGGCTTGCTTGAATCCAGTGGCAAAGTGAGCAAGGGACTCACGTCTGAGCATACCCTGCCAACTTATGGCGAACAAAGCGGTACAAAAGGGGGTGGCGATGGACGGAGCATCAGAACCAATCAAACACTCACACCCAGTCAACAGACCTGGATTTGATCCATCACCGTTCTTTAGCCCACTCTGCCACCCCAGTTCAGACATGGCCATATGCAAATCAGTCTGACCCTGTGCCTCATGGGAACAGTCCAGCCGGAACTGCCAAGCCATGCCTTCCCTGGACCGGAAACAAGCTTCCTAGGACCAGTTTCTGGCATTTCAGCCGTCTTTAGCCAGGCTTACTTGAATCCAGTGGCAAAGTGAGCAAGGGACTCACGTCTGAGCATACCCTGCCAACTTATGGCGAACAAAGCGGTACAAAAGAGGGTGTCGATGGACGGAGCATCAGAACCAATCAAACACTCACACCCAGTCAACAGACCTGGGTTTGATCCATCACCGTTCTTTAGCCCACTCTGCCACCCCAGTTCAGACATGGCCATATGCAAATCAGTCTGACCCTGTGCCTCATGGCAACAGTCCAGCCCGAACTGCCAAGCCATGCCTTCCCTGGACCGGAAACAAGCTTCCTAGGACCAGTTTCTGGCATTTCAGCCGTCTTCAGCCAGGCTTGCTTGAATCCAGTGGCTTAGTGAGCAAGGGACTCACGTCTGAGCATATCCTGCCAACTTATGGCGAACAAAGCGGTACAAAAGGGGGTGGCGATGAATGGAGCATCAGAACCAATCAAACACTCACACCCAGTCAACAGACCTGGGTTTGATCCATCACCGTTCTTTAGCCCACTCTGCCACCCCAGTTCAGACATGGCCATATGCAAATCAGTCTGACCCTGTGCCTCATGGGAACAGTCCAGCCCGAACTGCCAAGCCATGCCTTCCCTGGACAGGGAACAAGCTTCCTAGATCCGGTTTCTGGCATTTCAGCCGTCTTCAGCCAGGCTTGCTTGAATCCAGTGGCAAAGTGAGCAAGGGACTCACGTCTGAGCATACCCTGCCAACTTATGGCGAACAAAGCGGTACAAAAGGGGGTGGTGATGGACGGAGCATCAGAACCAATCAAACACTCACACCCAGTCAACAGATCTGGGTTTGATCCATCACCGTTCTTTAGCCCACTCTGCCACCCCAGTTCAGATATGGCCATATGCAAATCAGTCTGACCCTGTGCCACATGGGAACAGTCCAGCCCGAACTGCCAAGCCATGCCTTCCCTGGACCGGAAACAAGCTTCCTAGGACCGGTTTCTGGCATTTCAGCCGTCTTCAGCCAGGCTTGCTTGAATCCAGTGGCAAAGTGAGCAAGGGACTCACGTCTGAGCATACCCTGCCAACTTATGGCGAACAAAGCAGTACAAAAGGCGGTGGTGATGGACGGAGCATCAGAACCAATCAAACACTCACACCCAGTCAACAGACCTGGGTTTGATCCATCACCGTTCTCTAGCCCACTCTGCCACCCCAGTTCAGACATGGCCATATGCAAATCAGTCTGACCCTGTGCCTCATGGGAACAATCCAGCCCGAACTGCCAAGCCATGCCTTCCCTGGACCGGAAACAAGCTTCCTAGGACCGGTTTCTGGCATTTCAGCCGGCTTCAGCCAGGCTTGCTTGAATCCAGTGGCAAAGTGAGCAAGGGACTCACGTCTGAGCATACCCTGCCAACTTATGGCGAACAAAGCGGTACAAAAAGGGGTGGTGATGGACGGAGCATCAGAACCAATCAAACACTCACACCCAGTCAGCAGATCTGGGTTTGATCCATCACCGTTCTTTAGCCCACTCTGCCACCCCAGTTCAGACATGGCCATATGCAAATCAGTCTGACCCTGTGCCACATGGGAACAGTCCAGCCCGAACTGCCAAGCCATGCCTTCCCTGGACCAGAAACAAGCTTCCTAGGACCGGTTTCTGGCATTTCAGCCGTCTTCAGCCAGGCTTGCTTGCATCCAGTGGCAAAGTGAGCAAGGGACTCACGTCTGAGCATACCCTGCCAACTTATGGCGAACAAAGCAGTACAAAAGGGGGTGGTGATGGACGGAGCATCAGAACCAATCAAACACTCACACCCAGTCAACAGATCTGGGTTTGATCCATCACCGTTCTTTAGCCCACTCTGCTACCGCAGTTCAGACTTGGCCATATGCAAATCAGTCTGACCCTGTGCCTCATGGGAACAGTCCAGCCCGAACTGCCAAGCCATGCCTTCCCTGGACTGGAAACAAGCTTCCTAGGACCGGTTTCTGGCATTTCAGCCGTCTTCAGCCAGGCTTGCTTGAATCCAGTGGCAAAGTGAGCAAGGGACTCACGTCTGAGCATACCCTGCCAACTTATGGCGAACAAAGCGGTACAAAAGGGGGTGGCGATGGACGGAGCATCAGAACCAATCAAACACTCACACCCAGTCAACAGACCTGGATTTGATCCATCACCGTTCTTTAGCCCACTCTGCCACCCCAGTTCAGACATGGCCATATGCAAATCAGTCTGACCCTGTGCCTCATAGGAACAGTCCAGCCGGAACTGCCAAGCCATGCCTTCCCTGGACCGGAAACAAGCTTCCTAGGACCAGTTTCTGGCATTTCAGCCGTCTTTAGCCAGGCTTACTTGAATCCAGTGGCAAAGTGAGCAAGGGACTCACGTCTGAGCATACCCTGCCAACTTATGGCGAACAAAGCGGTACAAAAGGGGGTGGTGATGGACGGAGCATCAGAACCAATCAAACACTCACACCCAGTCAACAGATCTGGGTTTGATCCATCACCGTTCTTTAGCCCACTCTGCCACCCCAGTTCAGACATGGCCATGTGCAAATCAGTCTGACCCTGTGCCTCCTGGGAAAAGTCCAGCCCGAACTGCCAAGCCATGCCTTCCCTGGACCGGAAACAAGCTTCCTAGGACCGGTTTCTGGCATTTCAGCCGTCTTCAGCCAGGCTTGCTTGAATCCAGTGGCAAAGTGAGCAAGGGACTCACGTCTGAGCATACCCTGCCAACTTATGGCGAACAAAGCAGTACAAAAGGGGGTGGTGATGGACGGAGCATCAGAACCAATCAAACACTCACACCCAGTCAACAGACCTGGATTTGATCCATCACCGTTCTTTAGCCCACTCTGCCACCCCAGTTCAGACATGGCCATATGCAAATCAGTCTGACCCTGTGCCTCATAGGAACAGTCCAGCCGGAACTGCCAAGCCATGCCTTCCCTGGACCGGAAACAAGCTTCCTAGGACCAGTTTCTGGCATTTCAGCCGTCTTTAGCCAGGCTTACTTGAATCCAGTGGCAAAGTGAGCAAGGGACTCACGTCTGAGCATACCCTGCCAACTTATGGCGAACAAAGCGGTACAAAAGGGGGTGGTGATGGACGGAGCATCAGAACCAATCAAACACTCACACCCAGTCAACAGATCTGGGTTTGATCCATCACCGTTCTTTAGCCCACTCTGCCACCCCAGTTCAGACATGGCCATGTGCAAATCAGTCTGACCCTGTGCCTCCTGGGAAAAGTCCAGCCCGAACTGCCAAGCCATGCCTTCCCTGGACCGGAAACAAGCTTCCTAGGACCGGTTTCTGGCATTTCAGCCGTCTTCAGCCAGGCTTGCTTGAATCCAGTGGCAAAGTGAGCAAGGGACTCACGTCTGAGCATACCCTGCCAACTTATGGCGAACAAAGCGGTACAAAAGGGGGTGGTGATGGACGGAGCATCAGAACCAATCAAACACTCACACCCAGTCAACAGATCTGGGTTTCATCCATCACCGTTCTTTAGCCCACTCTGCCACCCCAGTTCAGACATGGCCATGTGCAAATCAGTCTGACCCTGTGCCTCATGGGAACAGTCCAGCCCGAACTGCCAAGCCATGCCTTCCCTGGACCGGAAAAAAGCTTCCTAGGACCGGTTTCTGGCATTTCAGGCGTCTTCAGCCAGGCTTGCTTGAATCCAGTGGCAAAGTGAGCAAGGGACTAACGTCTGAGCATACCCTGCCAACTTATGGCGAACAAAGCGGTACATTAGGGGGTGGTGATGGACGGAGCATCAGAACCAATCAAACACTCACACCCAGTCGAAGATCTGGGTTTGATCCATCACCTTTCTTTAGCCCACTCTGCCACCCCAGTTCAGACATGGCCATATGCAAATCAGTCTGACCCTGTGCCACATGGGAACAGTCCAGCCCGAACTGCCAAGCCATGCCTTCCCTGGACCGGAAACAAGCTCCCTAGGACCGGTTTCTGGCATTTCAGCCGTCTTCAGCCAGGCTTGCTTGAATCCAGTGGCAAAGTGAGCAAGGGACTCACGTCTGAGCATACCCTGCCAACTTATGGCGAACAAAGCAGTACAAAAGGGGGTGGTGATGGACGGAGCATCAGAACCAATCAAACACTCACACCCAGTCAACAGATCTGGGTTTGATCCATCACCGTTCTTTAGCCCACTCTGCCACCCCAGTTCAGACATGGCCATGTGCAAATCAGTCTGACCCTGTGCCTCCTGGGAACAGTCCAGCCCGAACTGCCAAGCCATGCCTTCCCTGGACCGGAAAAAAGCTTCCTAGGACCGGTTTCTGGCATTTCAGCCCTCTCCAGCCAGGCTTGCTTGAATCCAGTGGCAAAGTGAGCAAGGGACTCACGTCTGAGCATACCCTGCCAACTTATGGCGAACAAAGCGGTACAAAAGGGGGTGGTGATGGACGGAGCATCAGAACCAATCAAACACTCACACCCAGTCAACAGATCTGGGTTTGATCCATCACCGTTCTTTAGCCCACTCTGCCACCCCAGTTCAGACATGGCCATGTGCAAATCAGTCTGACCCTGTGCCTCATGGGAACAGTCCAGCCCGAACTACCAAGCCATGCCTTCCCTGGACCGGAAAAAAGCTTCCTAGGACCGGTTTCTGGCATTTCAGGCGTCTTCAGCCAGGCTTGCTTGAATCCAGTGGCAATGTGAGCAAGGGACTAACGTCTGAGCATACCCTGCCAACTTATGGCGAACAAAGCGGTACATTAGGGGGTGGTGATGGACGGAGCATCAGAACCAATCAAACACTCACACCCAGTCGAAGATCTGGGTTTGATCCATCACCGTTCTTTAGCCCACTCTGCCACCCCAGTTCAGACATGGCCATATGCAAATCAGTCTGACCCTGTGCCACATGGGAACAGTACAGCCCGAACTGCCAAGCCATGCCTTCCCTGGACCGGAAACAAGCTTCCTAGGACCGGTTTCTGGCATTTCAGCCGTCTTCAGCCAGGCTTGCTTGAATCCAGTGGCAAAGTGAGCAAGGGACTCACGTCTGAGCATACCCTGCCAACTTATGGCGAACAAAGCAGTACAAAAGGGGGTGGTGATGGACAGAGCATCAGAACCAATCACACACTCACACCCAGTCAACAGACCTGGGTTTGATCCATCACCGTTCTTTAGCCCACTCTGCCACCCCAGTTCAGACATGGCCATATGCAAATCAGTCTGACCCTGTGCCTCATGGGAACAATCCAGCCCGAACTGCCAAGCCATGCCTTCCCTGGACCGGAAACAAGCTTCCTAGGACCGGTTTCTGGCATTTCAGCCGGCTTCAGCCAGGCTTGCTTGAATCCAGTGGCAAAGTGAGCAAGGGACTCACGTCTGAGCATACCCTGCCAACTTATGGCGAACAAAGCAGTACAAAAGGGGGTGGTGATGGACGGAGCATCAGAACCAATCAAACACTCACACCCAGTCAACAGACCTGGATTTGATCCATCACCGTTCTTTAGCCCACTCTGCCACCCCAGTTCAGACATGGCCATATGCAAATCAGTCTGACCCTGTGCCTCATAGGAACAGTCCAGCCGGAACTGCCAAGCCATGCCTTCCCTGGACCGGAAACAAGCTTCCTAGGACCAGTTTCTGGCATTTCAGCCGTCTTTAGCCAGGCTTACTTGAATCCAGTGGCAAAGTGAGCAAGGGACTCACGTCTGAGCATACCCTGCCAACTTATGGCGAACAAAGCGGTACAAAAGGGGGTGGTGATGGACGGAGCATCAGAACCAATCAAACACTCACACCCAGTCAACAGATCTGGGTTTGATCCATCACCGTTCTTTAGCCCACTCTGCCACCCCAGTTCAGACATGGCCATGTGCAAATCAGTCTGACCCTGTGCCTCCTGGGAAAAGTCCAGCCCGAACTGCCAAGCCATGCCTTCCCTGGACCGGAAACAAGCTTCCTAGGACCGGTTTCTGGCATTTCAGCCGTCTTCAGCCAGGCTTGCTTGAATCCAGTGGCAAAGTGAGCAAGGGACTCACGTCTGAGCATACCCTGCCAACTTATGGCGAACAAAGCGGTACAAAAGGGGGTGGTGATGGACGGAGCATCAGAACCAATCAAACACTCACACCCAGTCAACAGATCTGGGTTTGATCCATCACCGTTCTTTAGCCCACTCTGCCACCCCAGTTCAGACATGGCCATGTGCAAATCAGTCTGACCCTGTGCCTCATGGGAACAGTCCAGCCCGAACTGCCAAGCAATGCCTTCCCTGGACCGGAAAAAAGCTTCCTAGGACCGGTTTCTGGCATTTCAGGCGTCTTCAGCCAGGCTTGCTTGAATCCAGTGGCAAAGTGAGCAAGGGACTAACGTCTGAGCATACCCTGCCAACTTATGGCGAACAAAGCGGTACATTAGGGGGTGGTGATGGACGGAGCATCAGAACCAATCAAACACTCACACCCAGTCGAAGATCTGGGTTTGATCCATCACCTTTCTTTAGCCCACTCTGCCACCCCAGTTCAGACATGGCCATATGCAAATCAGTCTGACCCTGTGCCACATGGGAACAGTCCAGCCCGAACTGCCAAGCCATGCCTTCCCTGGACCGGAAACAAGCTCCCTAGGACCGGTTTCTGGCATTTCAGCCGTCTTCAGCCAGGCTTGCTTGAATCCAGTGGCAAAGTGAGCAAGGGACTCACGTCTGAGCATACCCTGCCAACTTATGGCGAACAAAGCAGTACAAAAGGGGGTGGTGATGGACGGAGCATCAGAACCAATCAAACACTCACACCCAGTCAACAGATCTGGGTTTGATCCATCACCGTTCTTTAGCCCACTCTGCCACCCCAGTTCAGACATGGCCATGTGCAAATCAGTCTGACCCTGTGCCTCCTGGGAACAGTCCAGCCCGAACTGCCAAGCCATGCCTTCCCTGGACCGGAAAAAAGCTTCCTAGGACCGGTTTCTGGCATTTCAGCCCTCTCCAGCCAGGCTTGCTTGAATCCAGTGGCAAAGTGAGCAAGGGACTCACGTCTGAGCATACCCTGCCAACTTATGGCGAACAAAGCGGTACAAAAGGGGGTGGTGATGGACGGAGCATCAGAACCAATCAAACACTCACACCCAGTCAACAGATCTGGGTTTGATCCATCACCGTTCTTTAGCCCACTCTGCCACCCCAGTTCAGACATGGCCATGTGCAAATCAGTCTGACCCTGTGCCTCATGGGAACAGTCCAGCCCGAACTACCAAGCCATGCCTTCCCTGGACCGGAAAAAAGCTTCCTAGGACCGGTTTCTGGCATTTCAGGCGTCTTCAGCCAGGCTTGCTTGAATCCAGTGGCAATGTGAGCAAGGGACTAACGTCTGAGCATACCCTGCCAACTTATGGCGAACAAAGCGGTACATTAGGGGGTGGTGATGGACGGAGCATCAGAACCAATCAAACACTCACACCCAGTCGAAGATCTGGGTTTGATCCATCACCGTTCTTTAGCCCACTCTGCCACCCCAGTTCAGACATGGCCATATGCAAATCAGTCTGACCCTGTGCCACATGGGAACAGTACAGCCCGAACTGCCAAGCCATGCCTTCCCTGGACCGGAAACAAGCTTCCTAGGACCGGTTTCTGGCATTTCAGCCGTCTTCAGCCAGGCTTGCTTGAATCCAGTGGCAAAGTGAGCAAGGGACTCACGTCTGAGCATACCCTGCCAACTTATGGCGAACAAAGCAGTACAAAAGGGGGTGGTGATGGACAGAGCATCAGAACCAATCACACACTCACACCCAGTCAACAGACCTGGGTTTGATCCATCACCGTTCTTTAGCCCACTCTGCCACCCCAGTTCAGACATGGCCATATGCAAATCAGTCTGACCCTGTGCCTCATGGGAACAATCCAGCCCGAACTGCCAAGCCATGCCTTCCCTGGACCGGAAACAAGCTTCCTAGGACCGGTTTCTGGCATTTCAGCCGGCTTCAGCCAGGCTTGCTTGAATCCAGTGGCAAAGTGAGCAAGGGACTCACGTCTGAGCATACCCTGCCAACTTATGGCGAACAAAGCAGTACAAAAGGGGGTGGTGATGGACGGAGCATCAGAACCAATCAAACACTCACACCCAGTCAACAGATCTGGGTTTGATCCATCACTGTTCTTTAGCCCACTCTGCTACCCCAGTTCAGACTTGGCCATATGCAAATCAGTCTGACCCTGTGCCTCATGGGAACAGTCCAGCCCGAACTGCCGAGCCATGCCTTCCCTGGACCGGAAACAAGCTTCCTAGGACCGGTTTCTGGCATTTCAGCCGTCTTCAGCCAGGCTTGCTTGAATCCAATGGCAAAGTGAGCAAGGGACTCACGTCTGAGCATACCCTGCCAACTTATGGCGAACAAAGCGGTACAAAAGAGGGTGTCGATGGACGGAGCATCAGAACCAATCAAACACTCACACCCAGTCAACAGACCTGGGTTTGATCCATCACCGTTCTTTAGCCCACTCTGCCACCCCAGTTCAGACATGGCCATATGCAAATCAGTCTGACCCTGTGCCTCATGGGAACAGTCCAGCCCGAACTGCCAAGCCATGCCTTCCCTGGACCGGAAACAAGCTTCCTAGGACCAGTTTCTGGCATTTCAGCCGTCTTCAGCCAGGCTTGCTTGAATCCAGTGGCTTAGTGAGCAAGGGACTCACGTCTGAGCATACCCTGCCAACTTATGGCGAACAAAGCGGTACAAAAGGGGGTGGCGATGAATGGAGCATCAGAACCAATCAAACACTCACACCCAGTCAACAGACCTGGGTTTGATCCATCACCGTTCTTTAGCCCACTCTGCCACCCCAGTTCAGACATGGCCATATGCAAATCAGTCTGACCCTGTGCCTCATGGGAACAGTCCAGCCCGAACTGCCAAGCCATGCCTTCCCTGGACAGGGAACAAGCTTCCTAGATCCGGTTTCTGGCATTTAAGCCGTCTTCAGCCAGGCTTGCTTGAATCCAGTGGCAAAGTGAGCAAGGGACTCACGTCTGAGCATACCCTGCCAACTTATGGCGAACAAAGCGGTACAAAAGGGGGTGGTGATGGACGGAGCATCAGAACCAATCAAACACTCACACCCAGTCAACAGATCTGGGTTTGATCCATCACCGTTCTTTAGCCCACTCTGCCACCCCAGTTCAGACATGGCCATATGCAAATCAGTCTGACCATGTGCCTCATGGGAACAGTCCAGCCCGAACTGCCAAGCCATGCCTTCCCTGGACCGGAAACAAGCTTCCTAGGACCGGTTTCTGGCATTTCAGCCGTCTTCAGCTGGGCTTGCTTGAATCCAGTGGCAAAGTGAGCAAGGGACTCACGTCTGAGCATACCCTGCCAACTTATGGCCAACAAAGCGGTTCAAAAGGGGGTGGTGATGGACGGAGCATCAGAACCAATCAAACACTCACACCCAGTCAACAGATCTGGGTTTGATCCATCACCGTTCTTTAGCCCACTCTGCCACCCCAGTTCAGACATGGCCATATGCAAATCAGTCTGACCCTGTGCCTCATGGGAACAGTCCAGCCTGAACTGCCAAGCCATGCCTTCCTTGGACCGGAAACAAGCTTCCTAGGACCGGTTTCTGGCATTTCAGCCGTCTTCAGCCGGGCTTGCTTGAATCCAGTGGCAAAGTGAGCAAGGGACTCACGCCTGAGCATACCCTGCCAACTTATGGCGAACAAAGCGGTACAAAAGGGGGTGGTGATGGACGGAGCATCAGAAACAATCAAACACTCATACCCAGTCAACAGATCTGGGTTTGATCCATCACCGTTCTTTAGCCCACTCTGCCACCCCAGTTCAGACATGGCCATATGCAAATCAGTCTGACCCTGTGCCTCATGGGAACAGTCCAGCCCGAACTGCCAAGCCATGCCTTCCCTGGACCGGAAATAAGCTTCCTAGGACCGGTTTCTGGCATTTCAGCCGTCTTCAGCCAGGCTTGCTTGAATCCAGTGGCAAAGTGAGCAAGGGACTCATGTCTGAGCATACCCTGCCAACTTATGGCGAACAAAGCGGTACAAAAGAGGGTGGCGATGGACGGAGCATCAGAACCAATCAAACACTCACACCCAGTCAACAGACCTGGGTTTGATCCATCACCGTTCTTTAGCCCACTCTGCCACCCCAGTTCAGACATGGCCATATGCAAATCAGTCTGACCCTGTGCCTCATGGGAACAGTCCAGCCCGAACTGCCAAGCCATGCCTTCCCTGAACCGGAAACAAGCTTCCTAGGACCGGTTTCTGGCATTTCAGCCGTCTTCAGCCAGGCTTGCTTGAATCCAGTGGCAAAGTGAGCAAGGGACTCACGTCTGAGCATACCCTGCCAACTTATGGCGAACAAAGCGGTACAAAAGGGGGTGGCGATGGACGGAGCATCAGAACCAATCAAACACTCACACCCAGTCAACAGACCTGGGTTTGATCCATCACCGTTCTTTAGCCCACGCTGCCACCCCAGTTCAGACATGGCCATATGCAAATCAGTCTGACCCTGTGCCTCATGGGAACAGTCCAGCCCGAACTGCCAAGTCATGCCTTCCCTGGACCGGAAACAAACTTCCTAGGACCAGTTTCTGGCATTTCAGCCGTCTTCAGCCAGGCTTGCTTGAATCCAGTGGCAAAGTGAGCAAGGGACTCACGTCTGAGCATACCCTACCAACTTATGGCGAACAAAGCGGTACAAAAGGGGGTGGCGATGGACGGAGCATCAGAACCAATCAAACACTCACACCCAGTCAACAGACCTGCGTTTGATCCATCACCGTTCTTTAGCCCACTCTGCCACCCCAGTTCAGACATGGCCATATGCAAATCAGTCTGATCCTGTGCCTCATGGGAACAGTCCAGCCGGAACTGCCAAGCCATGCCTTCCCTGGACCGGAAACAAGCTTCCTAGGACCGGTTTCTGGCATTTCAGCCGTCTTTAGCCAGGCTTACTTGAATCCAGTGGCAAAGTGAGCAAGGGACTCACGTCTGAGCATACCCTGCCAACTTATGGCGAACAAAGCGGTACAAAAGGGGGTGGTGATGGACAGAGCATCAGAACCAATCAAACACTCACACCCAGTCAACAGATCTGGGTTTGATCCATCACCGTTCTTTAGCCCACTCTGCCACCCCAGTTCAGACATGGCCATGTGCAAATCAGTCTGACCCTGTGCCTCCTGGGAAAAGTCCAGCCCGAACTGCCAAGCCATGCCTTCCCTGGACCGGAAACAAGCTTCCTAGGACCGGTTTCTGGCATTTCAGCCGTCTTCAGCCAGGCTTGCTTGAATCCAGTGGCAAAGTGAGCAAGGGACTCACGTCTGAGCATACCCTGCCAACTTATGGCGAACAAAGCGGTACAAAAGGGGGTGGTGATGGACGGAGCATCAGAACCAATCAAACACTCACACCCAGTCAACAGATCTGGGTTTCATCCATCACCGTTCTTTAGCCCACTCTGCCACCCCAGTTCAGACATGGCCATGTGCAAATCAGTCTGACCCTGTGCCTCATGGGAACAGTCCAGCCCGAACTGCCAAGCCATGCCTTCCCTGGACCGGAAAAAAGCTTCCTAGGACCGGTTTCTGGCATTTCAGGCGTCTTCAGCCAGGCTTGCTTGAATCCAGTGGCAAAGTGAGCAAGGGACTAACGTCTGAGCATACCCTGCCAACTTATGGCGAACAAAGCGGTACATTAGGGGGTGGTGATGGACGGAGCATCAGAACCAATCAAACACTCACACCCAGTCGAAGATCTGGGTTTGATCCATCACCTTTCTTTAGCCCACTCTGCCACCCCAGTTCAGACATGGCCATATGCAAATCAGTCTGACCCTGTGCCACATGGGAACAGTCCAGCCCGAACTGCCAAGCCATGCCTTCCCTGGACCGGAAACAAGCTCCCTAGGACCGGTTTCTGGCATTTCAGCCGTCTTCAGCCAGGCTTGCTTGAATCCAGTGGCAAAGTGAGCAAGGGACTCACGTCTGAGCATACCCTGCCAACTTATGGCGAACAAAGCAGTACAAAAGGGGGTGGTGATGGACGGAGCATCAGAACCAATCAAACACTCACACCCAGTCAACAGATCTGGGTTTGATCCATCACCGTTCTTTAGCCCACTCTGCCACCCCAGTTCAGACATGGCCATGTGCAAATCAGTCTGACCCTGTGCCTCCTGGGAACAGTCCAGCCCGAACTGCCAAGCCATGCCTTCCCTGGACCGGAAAAAAGCTTCCTAGGACCGGTTTCTGGCATTTCAGCCCTCTCCAGCCAGGCTTGCTTGAATCCAGTGGCAAAGTGAGCAAGGGACTCACGTCTGAGCATACCCTGCCAACTTATGGCGAACAAAGCGGTACAAAAGGGGGTGGTGATGGACGGAGCATCAGAACCAATCAAACACTCACACCCAGTCAACAGATCTGGGTTTGATCCATCACCGTTCTTTAGCCCACTCTGCCACCCCAGTTCAGACATGGCCATGTGCAAATCAGTCTGACCCTGTGCCTCATGGGAACAGTCCAGCCCGAACTACCAAGCCATGCCTTCCCTGGACCGGAAAAAAGCTTCCTAGGACCGGTTTCTGGCATTTCAGGCGTCTTCAGCCAGGCTTGCTTGAATCCAGTGGCAATGTGAGCAAGGGACTAACGTCTGAGCATACCCTGCCAACTTATGGCGAACAAAGCGGTACATTAGGGGGTGGTGATGGACGGAGCATCAGAACCAATCAAACACTCACACCCAGTCGAAGATCTGGGTTTGATCCATCACCGTTCTTTAGCCCACTCTGCCACCCCAGTTCAGACATGGCCATATGCAAATCAGTCTGACCCTGTGCCACATGGGAACAGTACAGCCCGAACTGCCAAGCCATGCCTTCCCTGGACCGGAAACAAGCTTCCTAGGACCGGTTTCTGGCATTTCAGCCGTCTTCAGCCAGGCTTGCTTGAATCCAGTGGCAAAGTGAGCAAGGGACTCACGTCTGAGCATACCCTGCCAACTTATGGCGAACAAAGCAGTACAAAAGGGGGTGGTGATGGACAGAGCATCAGAACCAATCACACACTCACACCCAGTCAACAGACCTGGGTTTGATCCATCACCGTTCTTTAGCCCACTCTGCCACCCCAGTTCAGACATGGCCATATGCAAATCAGTCTGACCCTGTGCCTCATGGGAACAATCCAGCCCGAACTGCCAAGCCATGCCTTCCCTGGACCGGAAACAAGCTTCCTAGGACCGGTTTCTGGCATTTCAGCCGGCTTCAGCCAGGCTTGCTTGAATCCAGTGGCAAAGTGAGCAAGGGACTCACGTCTGAGCATACCCTGCCAACTTATGGCGAACAAAGCAGTACAAAAGGGGGTGGTGATGGACGGAGCATCAGAACCAATCAAACACTCACACCCAGTCAACAGACCTGGATTTGATCCATCACCGTTCTTTAGCCCACTCTGCCACCCCAGTTCAGACATGGCCATATGCAAATCAGTCTGACCCTGTGCCTCATAGGAACAGTCCAGCCGGAACTGCCAAGCCATGCCTTCCCTGGACCGGAAACAAGCTTCCTAGGACCAGTTTCTGGCATTTCAGCCGTCTTTAGCCAGGCTTACTTGAATCCAGTGGCAAAGTGAGCAAGGGACTCACGTCTGAGCATACCCTGCCAACTTATGGCGAACAAAGCGGTACAAAAGGGGGTGGTGATGGACGGAGCATCAGAACCAATCAAACACTCACACCCAGTCAACAGATCTGGGTTTGATCCATCACCGTTCTTTAGCCCACTCTGCCACCCCAGTTCAGACATGGCCATGTGCAAATCAGTCTGACCCTGTGCCTCCTGGGAAAAGTCCAGCCCGAACTGCCAAGCCATGCCTTCCCTGGACCGGAAACAAGCTTCCTAGGACCGGTTTCTGGCATTTCAGCCGTCTTCAGCCAGGCTTGCTTGAATCCAGTGGCAAAGTGAGCAAGGGACTCACGTCTGAGCATACCCTGCCAACTTATGGCGAACAAAGCGGTACAAAAGGGGGTGGTGATGGACGGAGCATCAGAACCAATCAAACACTCACACCCAGTCAACAGATCTGGGTTTGATCCATCACCGTTCTTTAGCCCACTCTGCCACCCCAGTTCAGACATGGCCATGTGCAAATCAGTCTGACCCTGTGCCTCATGGGAACAGTCCAGCCCGAACTGCCAAGCAATGCCTTCCCTGGACCGGAAAAAAGCTTCCTAGGACCGGTTTCTGGCATTTCAGGCGTCTTCAGCCAGGCTTGCTTGAATCCAGTGGCAAAGTGAGCAAGGGACTAACGTCTGAGCATACCCTGCCAACTTATGGCGAACAAAGCGGTACATTAGGGGGTGGTGATGGACGGAGCATCAGAACCAATCAAACACTCACACCCAGTCGAAGATCTGGGTTTGATCCATCACCTTTCTTTAGCCCACTCTGCCACCCCAGTTCAGACATGGCCATATGCAAATCAGTCTGACCCTGTGCCACATGGGAACAGTCCAGCCCGAACTGCCAAGCCATGCCTTCCCTGGACCGGAAACAAGCTCCCTAGGACCGGTTTCTGGCATTTCAGCCGTCTTCAGCCAGGCTTGCTTGAATCCAGTGGCAAAGTGAGCAAGGGACTCACGTCTGAGCATACCCTGCCAACTTATGGCGAACAAAGCAGTACAAAAGGGGGTGGTGATGGACGGAGCATCAGAACCAATCAAACACTCACACCCAGTCAACAGATCTGGGTTTGATCCATCACCGTTCTTTAGCCCACTCTGCCACCCCAGTTCAGACATGGCCATGTGCAAATCAGTCTGACCCTGTGCCTCCTGGGAACAGTCCAGCCCGAACTGCCAAGCCATGCCTTCCCTGGACCGGAAAAAAGCTTCCTAGGACCGGTTTCTGGCATTTCAGCCCTCTCCAGCCAGGCTTGCTTGAATCCAGTGGCAAAGTGAGCAAGGGACTCACGTCTGAGCATACCCTGCCAACTTATGGCGAACAAAGCGGTACAAAAGGGGGTGGTGATGGACGGAGCATCAGAACCAATCAAACACTCACACCCAGTCAACAGATCTGGGTTTGATCCATCACCGTTCTTTAGCCCACTCTGCCACCCCAGTTCAGACATGGCCATGTGCAAATCAGTCTGACCCTGTGCCTCATGGGAACAGTCCAGCCCGAACTACCAAGCCATGCCTTCCCTGGACCGGAAAAAAGCTTCCTAGGACCGGTTTCTGGCATTTCAGGCGTCTTCAGCCAGGCTTGCTTGAATCCAGTGGCAATGTGAGCAAGGGACTAACGTCTGAGCATACCCTGCCAACTTATGGCGAACAAAGCGGTACATTAGGGGGTGGTGATGGACGGAGCATCAGAACCAATCAAACACTCACACCCAGTCGAAGATCTGGGTTTGATCCATCACCGTTCTTTAGCCCACTCTGCCACCCCAGTTCAGACATGGCCATATGCAAATCAGTCTGACCCTGTGCCACATGGGAACAGTACAGCCCGAACTGCCAAGCCATGCCTTCCCTGGACCGGAAACAAGCTTCCTAGGACCGGTTTCTGGCATTTCAGCCGTCTTCAGCCAGGCTTGCTTGAATCCAGTGGCAAAGTGAGCAAGGGACTCACGTCTGAGCATACCCTGCCAACTTATGGCGAACAAAGCAGTACAAAAGGGGGTGGTGATGGACAGAGCATCAGAACCAATCACACACTCACACCCAGTCAACAGACCTGGGTTTGATCCATCACCGTTCTTTAGCCCACTCTGCCACCCCAGTTCAGACATGGCCATATGCAAATCAGTCTGACCCTGTGCCTCATGGGAACAATCCAGCCCGAACTGCCAAGCCATGCCTTCCCTGGACCGGAAACAAGCTTCCTAGGACCGGTTTCTGGCATTTCAGCCGGCTTCAGCCAGGCTTGCTTGAATCCAGTGGCAAAGTGAGCAAGGGACTCACGTCTGAGCATACCCTGCCAACTTATGGCGAACAAAGCAGTACAAAAGGGGGTGGTGATGGACGGAGCATCAGAACCAATCAAACACTCACACCCAGTCAACAGATCTGGGTTTGATCCATCACTGTTCTTTAGCCCACTCTGCTACCCCAGTTCAGACTTGGCCATATGCAAATCAGTCTGACCCTGTGCCTCATGGGAACAGTCCAGCCCGAACTGCCGAGCCATGCCTTCCCTGGACCGGAAACAAGCTTCCTAGGACCGGTTTCTGGCATTTCAGCCGTCTTCAGCCAGGCTTGCTTGAATCCAATGGCAAAGTGAGCAAGGGACTCACGTCTGAGCATACCCTGCCAACTTATGGCGAACAAAGCGGTACAAAAGAGGGTGTCGATGGACGGAGCATCAGAACCAATCAAACACTCACACCCAGTCAACAGACCTGGGTTTGATCCATCACCGTTCTTTAGCCCACTCTGCCACCCCAGTTCAGACATGGCCATATGCAAATCAGTCTGACCCTGTGCCTCATGGGAACAGTCCAGCCCGAACTGCCAAGCCATGCCTTCCCTGGACCGGAAACAAGCTTCCTAGGACCAGTTTCTGGCATTTCAGCCGTCTTCAGCCAGGCTTGCTTGAATCCAGTGGCTTAGTGAGCAAGGGACTCACGTCTGAGCATACCCTGCCAACTTATGGCGAACAAAGCGGTACAAAAGGGGGTGGCGATGAATGGAGCATCAGAACCAATCAAACACTCACACCCAGTCAACAGACCTGGGTTTGATCCATCACCGTTCTTTAGCCCACTCTGCCACCCCAGTTCAGACATGGCCATATGCAAATCAGTCTGACCCTGTGCCTCATGGGAACAGTCCAGCCCGAACTGCCAAGCCATGCCTTCCCTGGACAGGGAACAAGCTTCCTAGATCCGGTTTCTGGCATTTAAGCCGTCTTCAGCCAGGCTTGCTTGAATCCAGTGGCAAAGTGAGCAAGGGACTCACGTCTGAGCATACCCTGCCAACTTATGGCGAACAAAGCGGTACAAAAGGGGGTGGTGATGGACGGAGCATCAGAACCAATCAAACACTCACACCCAGTCAACAGATCTGGGTTTGATCCATCACCGTTCTTTAGCCCACTCTGCCACCCCAGTTCAGACATGGCCATATGCAAATCAGTCTGACCATGTGCCTCATGGGAACAGTCCAGCCCGAACTGCCAAGCCATGCCTTCCCTGGACCGGAAACAAGCTTCCTAGGACCGGTTTCTGGCATTTCAGCCGTCTTCAGCTGGGCTTGCTTGAATCCAGTGGCAAAGTGAGCAAGGGACTCACGTCTGAGCATACCCTGCCAACTTATGGCCAACAAAGCGGTTCAAAAGGGGGTGGTGATGGACGGAGCATCAGAACCAATCAAACACTCACACCCAGTCAACAGATCTGGGTTTGATCCATCACCGTTCTTTAGCCCACTCTGCCACCCCAGTTCAGACATGGCCATATGCAAATCAGTCTGACCCTGTGCCTCATGGGAACAGTCCAGCCTGAACTGCCAAGCCATGCCTTCCTTGGACCGGAAACAAGCTTCCTAGGACCGGTTTCTGGCATTTCAGCCGTCTTCAGCCGGGCTTGCTTGAATCCAGTGGCAAAGTGAGCAAGGGACTCACGCCTGAGCATACCCTGCCAACTTATGGCGAACAAAGCGGTACAAAAGGGGGTGGTGATGGACGGAGCATCAGAAACAATCAAACACTCATACCCAGTCAACAGATCTGGGTTTGATCCATCACCGTTCTTTAGCCCACTCTGCCACCCCAGTTCAGACATGGCCATATGCAAATCAGTCTGACCCTGTGCCTCATGGGAACAGTCCAGCCCGAACTGCCAAGCCATGCCTTCCCTGGACCGGAAATAAGCTTCCTAGGACCGGTTTCTGGCATTTCAGCCGTCTTCAGCCAGGCTTGCTTGAATCCAGTGGCAAAGTGAGCAAGGGACTCATGTCTGAGCATACCCTGCCAACTTATGGCGAACAAAGCGGTACAAAAGAGGGTGGCGATGGACGGAGCATCAGAACCAATCAAACACTCACACCCAGTCAACAGACCTGGGTTTGATCCATCACCGTTCTTTAGCCCACTCTGCCACCCCAGTTCAGACATGGCCATATGCAAATCAGTCTGACCCTGTGCCTCATGGGAACAGTCCAGCCCGAACTGCCAAGCCATGCCTTCCCTGAACCGGAAACAAGCTTCCTAGGACCGGTTTCTGGCATTTCAGCCGTCTTCAGCCAGGCTTGCTTGAATCCAGTGGCAAAGTGAGCAAGGGACTCACGTCTGAGCATACCCTGCCAACTTATGGCGAACAAAGCGGTACAAAAGGGGGTGGCGATGGACGGAGCATCAGAACCAATCAAACACTCACACCCAGTCAACAGACCTGGGTTTGATCCATCACCGTTCTTTAGCCCACGCTGCCACCCCAGTTCAGACATGGCCATATGCAAATCAGTCTGACCCTGTGCCTCATGGGAACAGTCCAGCCCGAACTGCCAAGTCATGCCTTCCCTGGACCGGAAACAAACTTCCTAGGACCAGTTTCTGGCATTTCAGCCGTCTTCAGCCAGGCTTGCTTGAATCCAGTGGCAAAGTGAGCAAGGGACTCACGTCTGAGCATACCCTACCAACTTATGGCGAACAAAGCGGTACAAAAGGGGGTGGCGATGGACGGAGCATCAGAACCAATCAAACACTCACACCCAGTCAACAGACCTGCGTTTGATCCATCACCGTTCTTTAGCCCACTCTGCCACCCCAGTTCAGACATGGCCATATGCAAATCAGTCTGATCCTGTGCCTCATGGGAACAGTCCAGCCGGAACTGCCAAGCCATGCCTTCCCTGGACCGGAAACAAGCTTCCTAGGACCGGTTTCTGGCATTTCAGCCGTCTTTAGCCAGGCTTACTTGAATCCAGTGGCAAAGTGAGCAAGGGACTCACGTCTGAGCATACCCTGCCAACTTATGGCGAACAAAGCGGTACAAAAGGGGGTGGTGATGGACAGAGCATCAGAACCAATCAAACACTCACACCCAGTCAACAGATCTGGGTTTGATCCATCACCGTTCTTTAGCCCACTCTGCCACCCCAGTTCAGACATGGCCATATGCAAATCAGTCTGACCCTGTGCCTCATGGGAACAATCCAGCCCGAACTGCCAAGCCATGCCTTCCCTGGACCGGAAACAAGCTTCCTAGGACCAGTTTCTGGCATTTCAGCCGGCTTCAGCCAGGCTTGCTTGAATCCAGTGGCAAAGTGAGCAAGGGACTCACGTCTGAGCATACCCTGCCAACTTATGGCGGACAAAGCGGTACAAAAAGGGGTGGTGATGGACGGAGCATCAGAACCAATCAAACACTAACACCCAGTCAACAGATCTGGGTTTGATCCATCACCGTTCTTTAGCCCACTCTGCCACCCCAGTTCAGACATGGCCATATGCAAATCAGTCTGACCCTGTGCCACATGGGAACAGTCCAGCCCGAACTGCCAAGCCATGCCTTCCCTGGACCGGAAACAAGCTTCCTAGGACCGGTTTCTGGCATTTCAGCCGTCTTCAGCCAGGCTTGCTTGAATCCAGTGGCAAAGTGAGCAAGGGACTCACGTCTGAGCATACCCTGCCAACTTATGGCGAACAAAGCAGTACAAAAGGGGGTGGTGATGGACGGAGCATCAGAACCAATCAAACACTCACACCCAGTCAACAGATCTGGGTTTGATCCATCACCGTTCTTTAGCCCACTCTGCTACCGCAGTTCAGACTTGGCCATATGCAAATCAGTCTGACCCTGTGCCTCATGGGAACAGTCCAGCCCGAACTGCCGAGCCATGCCTTCCCTGGACCGGAAACAAGCTTCCTAGGACCGGTTTCTGGCATTTCAGCCGTCTTCAGCCAGGCTTGCTTGAATCCAATGGCAAAGTGAGCAAGGGACTCACGTCTGAGCATACCCAGCCAACTTATGGCGAACAAAGCGGTACAAAAGAGGGTGGCGATGGACAGAGCATCAGAACCAATCAAACACTCACACCCAGTCAACAGACCTGGGTTTGATCTATCACCGTTCTTTAGCCCACTCTGCCACCCCAGTTCAGACATGGCCATATGCAAATCAGTCTGACCCTGTGCCTCATGGGAACAGTCCAGCCCGAACTGCCAAGCCATGCCTTCCCTGGGCCGGAAACAAGCTTCCTAGGACCGGTTTCTGGCATTTCAGCCGTCTTCAGCCAGGCTTGTTTGAATCCAGTGGCAAAGTGAGCAAGGGACTCACGTCTGAGCATACCCTGCCAACTTATTGCGAACAAAGCTGTACAAAAGAGGGTGTCGATGGACGGAGCATCAGAACCAATCAAACACTCACACCAAGTCAACAGACCTGGGTTTGATCCATCACCGTTCTCTAGCCCACTCTGCCACCCCAGTTCAGACATGGCCATATGCAAATCAGTCTGACCCTGTGCCTCATGGGAACAATCCAGCCCGAACTGCCAAGCCATGCCTTCCCTAGACCGGAAACAAGCTTCCTAGGACCGGTTTCTGGCATTTCAGCCGGCTTCAGCCAGGCTTGCTTGAATCCAGTGGCAAAGTGAGCAAGGGACTCACGTCTGAGCATACCCTGCCAACTTATGGCGAACAAAGCGGTACAAAAAGGGGTGGTGATGGACGGAGCATCAGAACCAATCAAACACTCACACCCAGTCAACAGATCTGGGTTTGATCCATCACCGTTCTTTAGCCCACTCTGCCACCCCAGTTCAGACATGGCCATATGCAAATCAGTCTGACCCGGTGCCAGATGGGAACAGTCCAGCCCGAACTGCCAAGCCATGCCTTCCCTGGACAGGGAACAAGCTTCCTAGGACCGGTTTCTGGCATTTCAGCCGTCTTCAGCCAGGCTTGCTTGAATCCAGTGGCAAAGTGAGCAAGGGACTCACGTCTGAGCATACCCTGCCAACTTATGGCGAACAAAGCGGTACAAAAGGGGGTGGTGATGGACGAAGCATCAGAACCAATCAAACACTCACACCCAGTCAACAGATCTGGGTTTGATCCATCACCGTTCTTTAGCCCACTCTGCCACCCCAGTTCAGACATGGCCATATGCAAATCAGTCTGACCCTGTGCCTCATGGGAACAGTCCAGCCCGAACTGCCAAGCCATGCCTTCCCTGGACCGGAAACAAGCTTCCTAGGACCGGTTTCTGGCATGTCAGCCGTCTTCAGCCGGGCTTGCTTGAATCCAGTGGCAAAGTGAGCAAGGGACTCACGTCTGAGCATACCCTGCCAACTTATGGCCAACAAAGCGGTTCAAAAGGGGGTGGTGATGGACGGAGCATCAGAACCAATCAAACACTCACACCCAGTCAACATATCTGGGTTTGATCCATCACCGTTCTTTAGCCCACTCTGCCACCCCAGTTCAGACATGGCCATATGCAAATCAGTCTGACCCTGTGCCTCATGGGAACAGTCCAGCCCGAACTGCCAAGCCATGCCTTCCTTGGACCGGAAACAAGCTTCCTAGGACCGGTTTCTGGCATTTCAGCCGTCTTCAGCCGGGCTTGCTTGAATCCAGTGGCAAAGTGAGCAAGGGACTCACGCCTGAGCATACCCTGCCAACTTATGGCGAACAAAGCGGTGCAAAAGGGGGTGGTGATGGACGGAGCATCAGAACCAATCAAACACTCACACCCAGTCAACAGATCTGGGTTTGATCCATCACCGTTCTTTAGCCCACTCTGCCACCCCAGTTCAGACATGGCCATATGCAAATCAGTCTGACCCTGTGTCTCATGGGAACAGTCCAGCCCGAACTGCCAAGCCATGCCTTCCCTGGACCGGAAACAAGCTTCCTAGGACCGGTTTCTGGCATTTCAGCCGTCTTCAGCCATGCTTGCTTGAATCCAGTGGCAAAGTGAGCAAGGGACTCACGTCTGAGCATACCCTGCCAACTTATGGCGAACAAAGCGGTACAAAAAGGGGTGGCGATGGACGGAGCATCAGAACCAATCAAACACTCACACCCAGTCAACAGACCTGGGTTTGATCCATCACCGTTCTTTAGCCCACTCTGCCACCCCAGTTCAGACATGGCCATATCCAAATCAGTCTGACCCTGTGCCTCATGGGAACAGTCCAGCCCGAACTGCCAAGCCATGCCTTCCCTGGACCGGAAACAAGCTTCCTAGGACCGGTTTCTGGCATTTCAGCCGTCTTCAGCCAGGCTTGCTTGAATCCAGCGGCAAAGTGAGCAAGGGACTCACGTCTGAGCATACCCTGCCAACTTATGGCGAACAAAGCGGTACAAAAGGGGGTGGTGATGGACGGAGCATCAGAACCAATCAAACACTCACACCCAGTCAACAGATCTGGGTTTGATCCATCACCGTTCTTTAGCCCACTCTGCCACCCCAGTTCAGACATGGCCATGTGCAAATCAGTCTGACCCTGTGCCTCCTGGGAACAGTCCAGCCCGAACTGCCAAGCCATGCCTTCCCTGGACCGGAAACAAGCTTCCTAGGACCGGTTTCTGGCATTTCAGCCGTCTTCAGCCAGGCTTGCTTGAATCCAGTGGCAAAGTGAGCAAGGGACTCACGTCTGAGCATACCCTGCCAACTTATGGCGAACAAAGCGGTACAAAAGGGGGTGGTGATGGACGGAGCATCAGAACCAATCAAACACTCACACCCATTCAACAGATCTGGGTTTGATCTATCACCGTTCTTTAGCCCACTCTGCCACCCCAGTTCAGACATGGCCATGTGCAAATCAGTCTGACCCTGTGCCTCATGGGAACAGTCCAGCCCGAACTGCCAAGCCATGCCTTCCCTGGGCCGGAAAAAAGCTTCCTAGGACCGGTTTCTGGCATTTCAGGCGTCTTCAGCCAGGCTTGCTTGAATCCAGTGGCAATGTGAGCAAGGGACTAACGTCTGAGCATACCCTGCCAACTTATGGCGAACAAAGCGGTACATTAGGGGGTGGTGATGGACGGAGCATCAGAACCAAACACTCACACCCAGTCAAAGATCTGGGTTTGATCCATCACCGTTCTTTAGCCCACTCTGCCACCCCAGTTCAGACATGGCCATATGCAAATCAGTCTGACCCTGTGCCACATGGGAACAGTCCAGCCCGAACTGCCAAGCCATGCCTTCCCTGGACCGGAAACAAGCTTCCTAGGACCGGTTTCTGGCATTTCAGCCGTCTTCAGCCAGGCTTGCTTGAATCCAGTGGCAAAGTGAGCAAGGGACTCACGTCTGAGCATACCCTGCCAACTTATGGCGAACAAAGCAGTACAAAAGGGGGTGGTGATGGACGGAGCATCAGAACCAATCAAACACTCACACTCAGTCAACAGATCTGGGTTTGATCCATGTTCTTTAGCCCACTCTGCCACCCCAGTTCAGACATGGCCATATGCAAATCAGTCTGACCCTGTGCCTCATGGGAACAGTCCGGCCCGAACTGCCAAGCCATGCCTTCCCTGGACCGTAAACAAGCTTCCTAGGACCGGTTTCTGGCATTTCAGCCGTCTTCAGCCAGGCTTGCTTGAATCCAGTGGCAAAGTGAGCAAGGGACTCACGTCTGAGCATACCCTGCCAACTTATGGCGAACAAAGCGGTACAAAAGGGGGTGGCGATGGACGGAGCATCAGAACCAATCAAACACTCACACCCAGTCAACAGATCTGGGTTTGAGCCATCACCGTTCTTTAGCCCACTCTGCCACCCCAGTTCAGACATGGCCATATGCAAATCAGTCTGACCCTGTGCCTCATGGGAACAGTCCAGCCCGAACTGCCAAGCCATGCCTTCCCTGGACCGGAAACAAGCTTCCTAGGACCGGTTTCTGGCATTTCAGCCGTCTTCAGCCAGGCTTGCTTGAATCCAATGGCAAAGTGAGCAAGGGACTCACGTCTGAGCATACCCTGCCAACTTATGGCGAACAAAGCGGTACAAAAGAGGGTGTCGATGGACGGAGCATCAGAACCAATCAAACACTCACACCCAGTCAACAGACCTGGGTTTGATCCATCACCGTTCTTTAGCCCACTCTGCCACCCCAGTTCAGACATGGCCATATGCAAATCAGTCTGACCCTGTGCCTCATGGGAACAGTCCAGCCCGAACTGCCAAGCCATGCCTTCCATGGACCGGAAACAAGCTTCCTAGGACCAGTTTCTGGCATTTCAGCCGTCTTCAGCCAGGCTTGCTTGAATCCAGTGGCTTAGTGAGCAAGGGACTCACGTCTGAGCATACCCTGCCAACTTATGGCGAACAAAGCGGTACAAAAGGGGGTGGCGATGAATGGAGCATCAGAACCAATCAAACACTCACACCCAGTCAACAGACCTGGGTTTGATCCATCACCGTTCTTTAGCCCACTCTGCCACCCCAGTTCAGACATGGCCATATGCAAATCAGTCTGACCCTGTGCCTCATGGGAACAGTCCAGCCCGAACTGCCAAGCCATGCCTTCCCTGGACAGGGAACAAGCTTCCTAGATCCGGTTTCTGGCATTTAAGCCGTCTTCAGCCAGGCTTGCTTGAATCCAGTGGCAAAGTGAGCAAGGGACTCACGTCTGAGCATACCCTGCCAGCTTATGGCGAACAAAGCGGTACAAAAGGGGGTGGTGATGTACGGAGCATCAGAACCAATCAAACACTCACACCCAGTCAACAGATCTGGGTTTGATCCATCACCGTTCTTTAGCCCACTCTGCCACCCCAGTTCAGACATGGCCATATGCAAATCAGTCTGACCCTGTGCCTCATGGGAACAGTCCAGCCCGAACTGCCAAGCCATGCCTTCCCTGGACCGGAAACAAGCTTCCTAGGACCGGTTTCTGGCATTTCAGCCGTCTTCAGCTGGGCTTGCTTGAATCCAGTGGCAAAGTGAGCAAGGGACTCACGTCTGAGCATACCCTGCCAACTTATGGCCAACAAAGCGGTTCAAAAGGGGGTGGTGATGGACGGAGCATCAGAACCAATCAAACACTCACACCCAGTCAACAGATCTGGGTTTGATCCATCACCGTTCTTTAGCCCACTCTGCCACCCCAGTTCAGACATGGCCATATGCAAATCAGTCTGACCCTGTGCCTCATGGGAACAGTCCAGCCTGAACTGCCAAGCCATGCCTTCCTTGGACCGGAAACAAGCTTCCTAGGACCGGTTTCTGGCATTTCAGCCGTCTTCAGCCGGGCTTGCTTGAATCCAGTGGCAAAGTGAGCAAGGGACTCACGCCTGAGCATACCCTGCCAACTTATGGCGAACAAAGCGGTACAAAAGGGGGTGGTGATGGACGGAGCATCAGAAACAATCAAACACTCACACCCAGTCAACAGATCTGGGTTTGATCCATCACCGTTCTTTAGCCCACTCTGCCACCCCAGTTCAGACATGGCCATATGCAAATCAGTCTGACCCTGTGCCTCATGGGAACAGTCCAGCACGAACTGCCAAGCCATGCCTTCCCTGGACCGGAAATAAGCTTCCTAGGACCGGTTTCTGGCATTTCAGCCGTCTTCAGCCAGGCTTGCTTGAATCCAGTGGCAAAGTGAGCAAGGGACTCATGTCTGAGCATACCCTGCCAACTTATGGCGAACAAAGCGGTACAAAAGAGGGTGGCGATGGACGGAGCATCAGAACCAATCAAACACTCACACCCAGTCAACAGACCTGGGTTTGATCCATCACCGTTCTTTAGCCCACTCTGCCACCCCAGTTCAGACATGGCCATATGCAAATCAGTCTGACCCTGTGCCTCATGGGAACAGTCCAGCCCGAACTGCCAAGCCATGCCTTCCCTGGACCGGAAACAAGCTTCCTAGGACCGGTTTCTGGCATTTCAGCCGTCTTCAGCCAGGCTTGCTTGAATCCAGTGGCAAAGTGAGCAAGGGACTCACGTCTGAGCATACCCTGCCAACTTATGGCGAACAAAGCGGTACAAAAGGGGGTGGCGATGGACGGAGCATCAGAACCAATCAAACACTCACACCCAGTCAACAGACCTGGGTTTGACCCATCACCGTTCTTTAGCCCACGCTGCCACCCCAGTTCAGACATGGCCATATGCAAATCAGTCTGACCCTGTGCCTCATGGGAACAGTCCAGCCCGAACTGCCAAGTCATGCCTTCCCTGGACCGGAAACAAGCTTCCTAGGACCAGTTTCTGGCATTTCAGCCGTCTTCAGCCAGGCTTGCTTGAATCCAGTGGCAAAGTGAGCAAGGGACTCACGTCTGAGCATACCCTGCCAACTTATGGCGAACAAAGCGGTACAAAAGGGGGTGGCGATGGACGGAGCATCAGAACCAATCAAACACTCACACCCAGTCAACAGACCTGGGTTTGATCAATCACCGTTCTTTAGCCCACTCTGCCACCCCAGTTCAGACATGGCCATATGCAAATCAGTCTGATCCTGTGCCTCATGGGAACAGTCCAGCCGGAACTGCCAAGCCATGCCTTCCCTGGACCGGAAACAAGCTTCCTAGGACCGGTTTCTGGCATTTCAGCCGTCTTTAGCCAGGCTTACTTGAATCCAGTGGCAAAGTGAGCAAGGGACTCACGTCTGAGCATACCCTGCCAACTTATGGCGAACAAAGCGGTACAAAAGGGGGTGGTGATGGACAGAGCATCAGAACCAATCAAACACTCACACCCAGTCAACAGATCTGGGTTTGATCCATCACCGTTCTTTAGCCCACTCTGCCACCCCAGTTCAGACATGGCCATATGCAAATCAGTCTGACCCTGTGCCTCATGGGAACAATCCAGCCCGAACTGCCAAGCCATGCCTTCCCTGGACCGGAAACAAGCTTCCTAGGACCGGTTTCTGGCATTTCAGCCGGCTTCAGCCAGGCTTGCTTGAATCCAGTGGCAAAGTGAGCAAGGGACTCACGTCTGAGCATACCCTGCCAACTTATGGCGGACAAAGCGGTACAAAAAGGGGTGGTGACGTACGGAGCATCAGAACCAATCAAACACTAACACCCAGTCAACAGATCTGGGTTTGATCCATCACCGTTCTTTAGCCCACTCTGCCACCCCAGTTCAGACATGGCCATATGCAAATCAGTCTGACCCTGTGCCACATGGGAACAGTCCAGCCCGAACTGCCAAGCCATGCCTTCCCTGGACCGGAAACAAGCTTCCTAGGACCGGTTTCTGGCAATTCAGCCGTCTTCAGCCAGGCTTGCTTGAATCCAGTGGCAAAGTGAGCAAGGGACTCACGTCTGAGCATACCCTGCCAACTTATGGCGAACAAAGCAGTACAAAAGGGGGTGGTGATGGACGGAGCATCAGAACCAATCAAACACTCACACCCAGTCAACAGATCTGGGTTTGATCCATCACCGTTCTTTAGCCCACTCTGCTACCGCAGTTCAGACTTGGCCATATGCAAATCAGTCTGACCCTGTGCCTCATGGGAACAGTCCAGCCCGAACTGCCGAGCCATGCCTTCCCTGGACCGGAAACAAGCTTCCTAGGACCGGTTTCTGGCATTTCAGCCAGGCTTGCTTGAATCCAATGGCAAAGTGAGCAAGGGACTCACGTCTGAGCATACCCTGCCAACTTATGGCGAACAAAGCGGTACATTAGGGGGTGGTGATGGACGGAGCATCAGAACCAAACACTCACACCCAGTCAAAGATCTGGGTTTGATCCATCACCGTTCTTTAGCCCACTCTGCCACCCCAGTTCAGACATGGCCATATGCAAATCAGTCTGACCCTGTGCCACATGGGAACAGTCCAGCCCGAACTGCCAAGCCATGCCTTCCCTGGACCGGAAACAAGCTTCCTAGGACCGGTTTCTGGCATTTCAGCCGTCTTCAGCCAGGCTTGCTTGAATCCAGTGGCAAAGTGAGCAAGGGACTCACGTCTGAGCATACCCTGCCAACTTATGGCGAACAAAGCAGTACAAAAGGGGGTGGTGATGGACGGAGCATCAGAACCAATCAAACACTCACACTCAGTCAACAGATCTGGGTTTGATCCATGTTCTTTAGCCCACTCTGCCACCCCAGTTCAGACATGGCCATATGCAAATCAGTCTGACCCTGTGCCTCATGGGAACAGTCCGGCCCGAACTGCCAAGCCATGCCTTCCCTGGACCGTAAACAAGCTTCCTAGGACCGGTTTCTGGCATTTCAGCCGTCTTCAGCCAGGCTTGCTTGAATCCAGTGGCAAAGTGAGCAAGGGACTCACGTCTGAGCATACCCTGCCAACTTATGGCGAACAAAGCGGTACAAAAGGGGGTGGCGATGGACGGAGCATCAGAACCAATCAAACACTCACACCCAGTCAACAGATCTGGGTTTGAGCCATCACCGTTCTTTAGCCCACTCTGCCACCCCAGTTCAGACATGGCCATATGCAAATCAGTCTGACCCTGTGCCTCATGGGAACAGTCCAGCCCGAACTGCCAAGCCATGCCTTCCCTGGACCGGAAACAAGCTTCCTAGGACCGGTTTCTGGCATTTCAGCCGTCTTCAGCCAGGCTTGCTTGAATCCAATGGCAAAGTGAGCAAGGGACTCACGTCTGAGCATACCCTGCCAACTTATGGCGAACAAAGCGGTACAAAAGAGGGTGTCGATGGACGGAGCATCAGAACCAATCAAACACTCACACCCAGTCAACAGACCTGGGTTTGATCCATCACCGTTCTTTAGCCCACTCTGCCACCCCAGTTCAGACATGGCCATATGCAAATCAGTCTGACCCTGTGCCTCATGGGAACAGTCCAGCCCGAACTGCCAAGCCATGCCTTCCATGGACCGGAAACAAGCTTCCTAGGACCAGTTTCTGGCATTTCAGCCGTCTTCAGCCAGGCTTGCTTGAATCCAGTGGCTTAGTGAGCAAGGGACTCACGTCTGAGCATACCCTGCCAACTTATGGCGAACAAAGCGGTACAAAAGGGGGTGGCGATGAATGGAGCATCAGAACCAATCAAACACTCACACCCAGTCAACAGACCTGGGTTTGATCCATCACCGTTCTTTAGCCCACTCTGCCACCCCAGTTCAGACATGGCCATATGCAAATCAGTCTGACCCTGTGCCTCATGGGAACAGTCCAGCCCGAACTGCCAAGCCATGCCTTCCCTGGACAGGGAACAAGCTTCCTAGATCCGGTTTCTGGCATTTAAGCCGTCTTCAGCCAGGCTTGCTTGAATCCAGTGGCAAAGTGAGCAAGGGACTCACGTCTGAGCATACCCTGCCAGCTTATGGCGAACAAAGCGGTACAAAAGGGGGTGGTGATGTACGGAGCATCAGAACCAATCAAACACTCACACCCAGTCAACAGATCTGGGTTTGATCCATCACCGTTCTTTAGCCCACTCTGCCACCCCAGTTCAGACATGGCCATATGCAAATCAGTCTGACCCTGTGCCTCATGGGAACAGTCCAGCCCGAACTGCCAAGCCATGCCTTCCCTGGACCGGAAACAAGCTTCCTAGGACCGGTTTCTGGCATTTCAGCCGTCTTCAGCTGGGCTTGCTTGAATCCAGTGGCAAAGTGAGCAAGGGACTCACGTCTGAGCATACCCTGCCAACTTATGGCCAACAAAGCGGTTCAAAAGGGGGTGGTGATGGACGGAGCATCAGAACCAATCAAACACTCACACCCAGTCAACAGATCTGGGTTTGATCCATCACCGTTCTTTAGCCCACTCTGCCACCCCAGTTCAGACATGGCCATATGCAAATCAGTCTGACCCTGTGCCTCATGGGAACAGTCCAGCCTGAACTGCCAAGCCATGCCTTCCTTGGACCGGAAACAAGCTTCCTAGGACCGGTTTCTGGCATTTCAGCCGTCTTCAGCCGGGCTTGCTTGAATCCAGTGGCAAAGTGAGCAAGGGACTCACGCCTGAGCATACCCTGCCAACTTATGGCGAACAAAGCGGTACAAAAGGGGGTGGTGATGGACGGAGCATCAGAAACAATCAAACACTCACACCCAGTCAACAGATCTGGGTTTGATCCATCACCGTTCTTTAGCCCACTCTGCCACCCCAGTTCAGACATGGCCATATGCAAATCAGTCTGACCCTGTGCCTCATGGGAACAGTCCAGCACGAACTGCCAAGCCATGCCTTCCCTGGACCGGAAATAAGCTTCCTAGGACCGGTTTCTGGCATTTCAGCCGTCTTCAGCCAGGCTTGCTTGAATCCAGTGGCAAAGTGAGCAAGGGACTCATGTCTGAGCATACCCTGCCAACTTATGGCGAACAAAGCGGTACAAAAGAGGGTGGCGATGGACGGAGCATCAGAACCAATCAAACACTCACACCCAGTCAACAGACCTGGGTTTGATCCATCACCGTTCTTTAGCCCACTCTGCCACCCCAGTTCAGACATGGCCATATGCAAATCAGTCTGACCCTGTGCCTCATGGGAACAGTCCAGCCCGAACTGCCAAGCCATGCCTTCCCTGGACCGGAAACAAGCTTCCTAGGACCGGTTTCTGGCATTTCAGCCGTCTTCAGCCAGGCTTGCTTGAATCCAGTGGCAAAGTGAGCAAGGGACTCACGTCTGAGCATACCCTGCCAACTTATGGCGAACAAAGCGGTACAAAAGGGGGTGGCGATGGACGGAGCATCAGAACCAATCAAACACTCACACCCAGTCAACAGACCTGGGTTTGACCCATCACCGTTCTTTAGCCCACGCTGCCACCCCAGTTCAGACATGGCCATATGCAAATCAGTCTGACCCTGTGCCTCATGGGAACAGTCCAGCCCGAACTGCCAAGTCATGCCTTCCCTGGACCGGAAACAAGCTTCCTAGGACCAGTTTCTGGCATTTCAGCCGTCTTCAGCCAGGCTTGCTTGAATCCAGTGGCAAAGTGAGCAAGGGACTCACGTCTGAGCATACCCTGCCAACTTATGGCGAACAAAGCGGTACAAAAGGGGGTGGCGATGGACGGAGCATCAGAACCAATCAAACACTCACACCCAGTCAACAGACCTGGGTTTGATCAATCACCGTTCTTTAGCCCACTCTGCCACCCCAGTTCAGACATGGCCATATGCAAATCAGTCTGATCCTGTGCCTCATGGGAACAGTCCAGCCGGAACTGCCAAGCCATGCCTTCCCTGGACCGGAAACAAGCTTCCTAGGACCGGTTTCTGGCATTTCAGCCGTCTTTAGCCAGGCTTACTTGAATCCAGTGGCAAAGTGAGCAAGGGACTCACGTCTGAGCATACCCTGCCAACTTATGGCGAACAAAGCGGTACAAAAGGGGGTGGTGATGGACAGAGCATCAGAACCAATCAAACACTCACACCCAGTCAACAGATCTGGGTTTGATCCATCACCGTTCTTTAGCCCACTCTGCCACCCCAGTTCAGACATGGCCATATGCAAATCAGTCTGACCCTGTGCCTCATGGGAACAATCCAGCCCGAACTGCCAAGCCATGCCTTCCCTGGACCGGAAACAAGCTTCCTAGGACCGGTTTCTGGCATTTCAGCCGGCTTCAGCCAGGCTTGCTTGAATCCAGTGGCAAAGTGAGCAAGGGACTCACGTCTGAGCATACCCTGCCAACTTATGGCGGACAAAGCGGTACAAAAAGGGGTGGTGACGTACGGAGCATCAGAACCAATCAAACACTAACACCCAGTCAACAGATCTGGGTTTGATCCATCACCGTTCTTTAGCCCACTCTGCCACCCCAGTTCAGACATGGCCATATGCAAATCAGTCTGACCCTGTGCCACATGGGAACAGTCCAGCCCGAACTGCCAAGCCATGCCTTCCCTGGACCGGAAACAAGCTTCCTAGGACCGGTTTCTGGCAATTCAGCCGTCTTCAGCCAGGCTTGCTTGAATCCAGTGGCAAAGTGAGCAAGGGACTCACGTCTGAGCATACCCTGCCAACTTATGGCGAACAAAGCAGTACAAAAGGGGGTGGTGATGGACGGAGCATCAGAACCAATCAAACACTCACACCCAGTCAACAGATCTGGGTTTGATCCATCACCGTTCTTTAGCCCACTCTGCTACCGCAGTTCAGACTTGGCCATATGCAAATCAGTCTGACCCTGTGCCTCATGGGAACAGTCCAGCCCGAACTGCCGAGCCATGCCTTCCCTGGACCGGAAACAAGCTTCCTAGGACCGGTTTCTGGCATTTCAGCCAGGCTTGCTTGAATCCAATGGCAAAGTGAGCAAGGGACTCACGTCTGAGCATACCCAGCCAACTTATGGCGAACAAAGCGGTACAAAAGAGGGTGGCGATGGACAGAGCATCAGAACCAATCAAACACTCACACCCAGTCAACAGACCTGGGTTTGATCTATCACCGTTCTTTAGCCCACTCTGCCACCCCAGTTCAGACATGGCCATATGCAAATCAGTCTGACCCTGTGCCTCATGGGAACAGTCCAGCCCGAACTGCCAAGCCATGCCTTCCCTGGACCGGAAACAAGCTTCCTAGGACCGGTTTCTGGCATTTCAGCCGTCTTCAGCCAGGCTTGCTTGAATCCAGTGGCAAAGTGAGCAAGGGACTCACGTATGAGCATACCCTTCCAACTAATGGCGAACAAAGCGGTACAAAAGAGGGTGGCGATGGACAGAGCATCAGAACCAATCAAACACTCACACCCATTCAACAGACCTGGGTTTGATCCATCACCGTTCTTTAGCCCACTCTGCCACCCCAGTTCAGACATGGCCATATGCAAATCAGTCTGACCCTGTGCCTCATGGGAACAGTCCAGCCCGAACTGCCAAGCCATGCCTTCCCTGGGCCGGAAACAAGCTTCCTAGGACCGGTTTCTGGCATTTCAGCCGTCTTCAGCCAGGCTTGTTTGAATCCAGTGGCAAAGTGAGCAAGGGACTCACGTCTGAGCATACCCTGCCAACTTATTGCGAACAAAGCTGTACAAAAGAGGGTGTCGATGGACGGAGCATCAGAACCAATCAAACACTCACACCCAGTCAACAGACCTGGGTTTGATCCATCACCGTTCTCTAGCCCACTCTGCCACCCCAGTTCAGACATGGCCATATGCAAATCAGTCTGACCCTGTGCCTCATGGGAACAATCCAGCCCGAACTGCCAAGCCATGCCTTCCCTGGACCGGAAACAAGCTTCCTAGGACCGGTTTCTGGCATTTCAGCCGGCTTCAGCCAGGCTTGCTTGAATCCAGTGGCAAAGTGAGCAAGGGACTCACGTCTGAGCATACCCTGCCAACTTATGGCGAACAAAGCGGTACAAAAAGGGGTGGTGATGGACGGAGCATCAGAACCAATCAAACACTCACACCCAGTCAACAGATCTGGGTTTGATCCATCACCATTCTTTAGCCCACTCTGCCACCCCAGTTCAGACATGGCCATATGCAAATCAGTCTGACCCTGTGCCACATGGGAACAGTCCAGCCCGAACTGCCAAGCCATGCCTTCCCTGGACAGGGAACAAGCTTCCTAGGACCGGTTTCTGGCATTTCAGCCGTCTTCAGCCAGGCTTGCTTGAATCCAGTGGCAAAGTGAGCAAGGGACTCACGTCTGAGCAGACCCTGCCAACTTATGGCGAACAAAGCGGTACAAAAGGGGGTGGTGATGGACGAAGCATCAGAACCAATCAAACACTCACACCCAGTCAACAGATCTGGGTTTGATCCATCACCGTTCTTTAGCCCACTCTGCTACCGCAGTTCAGACTTGGCCATATGCAAATCAGTCTGACCCTGTGCCTCATGGGAACAGTCCAGCCCGAACTGCCAAGCCATGCCTTCCCTGGACCGGAAACAAGCTTCCTAGGACCGGTTTCTGGCATTTCAGCCGTCTTCAGCTGGGCTTGCTTGAATCCAGTGGCAAAGTGAGCAAGGGACTCACGTCTGAGCATACCCTGCCAACTTATGGCCAACAAAGCGGTTCAAAAGGGGGTGGTGATGGACGGAGCATCAGAACCAATCAAACACTCACACCCAGTCAACAGATCTGGGTTTGATCCATCACCGTTCTTTAGCCCACTCTGCCACCCCAGTTCAGACATGGCCATATGCAAATCAGTCTGACCCTGTGCCTCATGGGAACAGTCCAGCCTGAACTGCCAAGCCATGCCTTCCTTGGACCGGAAACAAGCTTCCTAGGACCGGTTTCTGGCATTTCAGCCGTCTTCAGCCGGGCTTGCTTGAATCCAGTGGCAAAGTGAGCAAGGGACTCACGCCTGAGCATACCCTGCCAACTTATGGCGAACAAAGCGGTACAAAAGGGGGTGGTGATGGACGGAGCATCAGAAACAATCAAACACTCACACCCAGTCAACAGATCTGGGTTTGATCCATCACCGTTCTTTAGCCCACTCTGCCACCCCAGTTCAGACATGGCCATATGCAAATCAGTCTGACCCTGTGCCTCATGGGAACAGTCCAGCACGAACTGCCAAGCCATGCCTTCCCTGGACCGGAAATAAGCTTCCTAGGACCGGTTTCTGGCATTTCAGCCGTCTTCAGCCAGGCTTGCTTGAATCCAGTGGCAAAGTGAGCAAGGGACTCATGTCTGAGCATACCCTGCCAACTTATGGCGAACAAAGCGGTACAAAAGAGGGTGGCGATGGACGGAGCATCAGAACCAATCAAACACTCACACCCAGTCAACAGACCTGGGTTTGATCCATCACCGTTCTTTAGCCCACTCTGCCACCCCAGTTCAGACATGGCCATATGCAAATCAGTCTGACCCTGTGCCTCATGGGAACAGTCCAGCCCGAACTGCCAAGCCATGCCTTCCCTGGACCGGAAACAAGCTTCCTAGGACCAGTTTCTGGCATTTCAGCCGTCTTCAGCCAGGCTTGCTTGAATCCAGTGGCAAAGTTATGCAAGGGACTCACGTCTGAGCATACCCTGCCAACTTATGGCGAACAAAGCGGTACAAAAGGGGGTGGCGATGGACGGAGCATCAGAACCAATCAAACACTCACACCCAGTCAACAGACCTGGGTTTGATCAATCACCGTTCTTTAGCCCACTCTGCCACCCCAGTTCAGACATGGCCATATGCAAATCAGTCTGATCCTGTGCCTCATGGGAACAGTCCAGCCGGAACTGCCAAGCCATGCCTTCCCTGGACCGGAAACAAGCTTCCTAGGACCGGTTTCTGGCATTTCAGCCGTCTTTAGCCAGGCTTACTTGAATCCAGTGGCAAAGTGAGCAAGGGACTCACGTCTGAGCATACCCTGCCAACTTATGGCGAACAAAGCGGTACAAAAGGGGGTGGTGATGGACAGAGCATCAGAACCAATCAAACACTCACACCCAGTCAACAGATCTGGGTTTGATCCATCACCGTTCTTTAGCCCACTCTGCCACCCCAGTTCAGACATGGCCATATGCAAATCAGTCTGACCCTGTGCCTCATGGGAACAATCCAGCCCGAACTGCCAAGCCATGCCTTCCCTGGACCGGAAACAAGCTTCCTAGGACCGGTTTCTGGCATTTCAGCCGGCTTCAGCCAGGCTTGCTTGAATCCAGTGGCAAAGTGAGCAAGGGACTCACGTCTGAGCATACCCTGCCAACTTATGGCGGACAAAGCGGTACAAAAAGGGGTGGTGACGTACGGAGCATCAGAACCAATCAAACACTAACACCCAGTCAACAGATCTGGGTTTGATCCATCACCGTTCTTTAGCCCACTCTGCCACCCCAGTTCAGACATGGCCATATGCAAATCAGTCTGACCCTGTGCCACATGGGAACAGTCCAGCCCGAACTGCCAAGCCATGCCTTCCCTGGACCGGAAACAAGCTTCCTAGGACCGGTTTCTGGCAATTCAGCCGTCTTCAGCCAGGCTTGCTTGAATCCAGTGGCAAAGTGAGCAAGGGACTCACGTCTGAGCATACCCTGCCAACTTATGGCGAACAAAGCAGTACAAAAGGGGGTGGTGATGGACGGAGCATCAGAACCAATCAAACACTCACACCCAGTCAACAGATCTGGGTTTGATCCATCACCGTTCTTTAGCCCACTCTGCTACCGCAGTTCAGACTTGGCCATATGCAAATCAGTCTGACCCTGTGCCTCATGGGAACAGTCCAGCCCGAACTGCCGAGCCATGCCTTCCCTGGACCGGAAACAAGCTTCCTAGGACCGGTTTCTGGCATTTCAGCCAGGCTTGCTTGAATCCAATGGCAAAGTGAGCAAGGGACTCACGTCTGAGCATACCCAGCCAACTTATGGCGAACAAAGCGGTACAAAAGAGGGTGGCGATGGACAGAGCATCAGAACCAATCAAACACTCACACCCAGTCAACAGACCTGGGTTTGATCTATCACCGTTCTTTAGCCCACTCTGCCACCCCAGTTCAGACATGGCCATATGCAAATCAGTCTGACCCTGTGCCTCATGGGAACAGTCCAGCCCGAACTGCCAAGCCATGCCTTCCCTGGACCGGAAACAAGCTTCCTAGGACCGGTTTCTGGCATTTCAGCCGTCTTCAGCCAGGCTTGCTTGAATCCAGTGGCAAAGTGAGCAAGGGACTCACGTATGAGCATACCCTTCCAACTAATGGCGAACAAAGCGGTACAAAAGAGGGTGGCGATGGACAGAGCATCAGAACCAATCAAACACTCACACCCATTCAACAGACCTGGGTTTGATCCATCACCGTTCTTTAGCCCACTCTGCCACCCCAGTTCAGACATGGCCATATGCAAATCAGTCTGACCCTGTGCCTCATGGGAACAGTCCAGCCCGAACTGCCAAGCCATGCCTTCCCTGGGCCGGAAACAAGCTTCCTAGGACCGGTTTCTGGCATTTCAGCCGTCTTCAGCCAGGCTTGTTTGAATCCAGTGGCAAAGTGAGCAAGGGACTCACGTCTGAGCATACCCTGCCAACTTATTGCGAACAAAGCTGTACAAAAGAGGGTGTCGATGGACGGAGCATCAGAACCAATCAAACACTCACACCCAGTCAACAGACCTGGGTTTGATCCATCACCGTTCTCTAGCCCACTCTGCCACCCCAGTTCAGACATGGCCATATGCAAATCAGTCTGACCCTGTGCCTCATGGGAACAATCCAGCCCGAACTGCCAAGCCATGCCTTCCCTGGACCGGAAACAAGCTTCCTAGGACCGGTTTCTGGCATTTCAGCCGGCTTCAGCCAGGCTTGCTTGAATCCAGTGGCAAAGTGAGCAAGGGACTCACGTCTGAGCATACCCTGCCAACTTATGGCGAACAAAGCGGTACAAAAAGGGGTGGTGATGGACGGAGCATCAGAACCAATCAAACACTCACACCCAGTCAACAGATCTGGGTTTGATCCATCACCATTCTTTAGCCCACTCTGCCACCCCAGTTCAGACATGGCCATATGCAAATCAGTCTGACCCTGTGCCACATGGGAACAGTCCAGCCCGAACTGCCAAGCCATGCCTTCCCTGGACAGGGAACAAGCTTCCTAGGACCGGTTTCTGGCATTTCAGCCGTCTTCAGCCAGGCTTGCTTGAATCCAGTGGCAAAGTGAGCAAGGGACTCACGTCTGAGCAGACCCTGCCAACTTATGGCGAACAAAGCGGTACAAAAGGGGGTGGTGATGGACGAAGCATCAGAACCAATCAAACACTCACACCCAGTCAACAGATCTGGGTTTGATCCATCACCGTTCTTTAGCCCACTCTGCCACCCCAGTTCAGACATGGCCATATGCAAATCAGTCTGACCCTGTGCCTCATGGGAACAGTCCAGCCCGAACTGCCAAGCCATGCCTTCCCTGGACCGGAAACAAGCTTCCTAGGACCGGTTTCTGGCATGTCAGCCGTCTTCAGCCGGGCTTGCTTGAATCCAGTGGCAAAGTGAGCAAGGGACTCACGTCTGAGCATACCCTGCCAACTTATGGCCAACAAAGCGGTTCAAAAGGGGGTGGTGATGGACGGAGCATCAGAACCAATCAAACACTCACACCCAGTCAACAGATCTGGGTTTGATCCATCACCGTTCTTTAGCCCACTCTGCCACCCCAGTTCAGACATGGCCATATGCAAATCAGTCTGACCCTGTGCCTCATGGGAACAGTCCAGCCCGAACTGCCAAGCCATGCCTTCCTTGGACCGGAAACAAGCTTCCTAGGACCGGTTTCTGGCATTTCAGCCGTCTTCAGCCGGGCTTGCTTGAATCCAGTGGCAAAGTGAGCAAGGGACTCACGCCTGAGCATACCCTGCCAACTTATGGCGAACAAAGCGGTGCAAAAGGGGGTGGTGATGGACGGAGCATCAGAACCAATCAAACACTCACACCCAGTCAACAGATCTGGGTTTGATCCATCACCGTTCTTTAGCCCACTCTGCCACCCCAGTTCAGACATGGCCATATGCAAATCAGTCTGACCCTGTGTCTCATGGGAACAGTCCAGCCCGAACTGCCAAGCCATGCCTTCCCTGGACCGGAAACAAGCTTCCTAGGACCGGTTTCTGGCATTTCAGCCGTCTTCAGCCATGCTTGCTTGAATCCAGTGGCAAAGTGAGCAAGGGACTCACGTCTGAGCATACCCTGCCAACTTATGGCGAACAAAGCAGTACAAAAGGGGGTGGCGATGGACGGAGCATCAGAACCAATCAAACACTCACACCCAGTCAACAGACCTGGGTTTGATCCATCACCGTTCTTTAGCCCACTCTGCCACCCCAGTTCAGACATGGCCATATCCAAATCAGTCTGACCCTGTGCCTCATGGGAACAGTCCAGCCCGAACTGCCAAGCCATGCCTTCCCTGGACCGGAAACAAGCTTCCTAGGACCGGTTTCTGGCATTTCAGCCGTCTTCAGCCAGGCTTGCTTGAATCCAGCGGCAAAGTGAGCAAGGGACTCACGTCTGAGCATACCCTGCCAACTTATGGCGAACAAAGCGGTACAAAAGGGGGTGGTGATGGACGGAGCATCAGAACCAATCAAACACTCACACCCAGTCAACAGATCTGGGTTTGATCCATCACTGTTCTTTAGCCCACTCTGCCACCCCAGTTCAGACATGGCCATATGCAAATCAGTCTGACCCTGTGCCTCATGGGAACAGTCCAGCCCGAACTGCCAAGTCATGCCTTCCCTGGACCGGAAACAAGCTTCCTAGGACCGGTTTCTGGCATTTCAGCCGTCTTTAGCCAGGCTTACTTGAATCCAGTGGCAAAGTGAGCAAGGGACTCACGTCTGAGCATACCCTGCCAACTTATGGCGAACAAAGCGGTGCAAAAGGGGGTGGTGATGGACGGAGCATCAGAACCAATCAAACACTCACACCCAGTCAACAGATCTGGGTTTGATCCATCACCGTTCTTTAGCCCACTCTGCCACCCCAGTTCAGACATGGCCATGTGCAAATCAGTCTGACCCTGTGCCTCCTGGGAACAGTCCAGCCCGAGCTGCCAAGCCATGCCTTCCCTGGACCGGAAACAAGCTTCCTAGGACCGGTTTCTGGCATTTCAGCCGTCTTCAGCCAGGCTTGCTTGAATCCAGTGGCAAAGTGAGCAAGGGACTCACGTCTGAGCATACCCTGCCAACTTATGGCGAACAAAGCGGTACAAAAGGGGGTGGTGATGGACGGAGCATCAGAACCAATCAAACACTCACACCCATTCAACAGATCTGGGTTTGATCTATCACCGTTCTTTAGCCCACTCTGCCACCCCAGTTCAGACATGGCCATGTGCAAATCAGTCTGACCCTGTGCCTCATGGGAACAGTCCAGCCCGAACTGCCAAGCCATGCCTTCCCTGGGCCGGAAAAAAGCTTCCTAGGACCGGTTTCTGGCATTTCAGGCGTCTTCAGCCAGGCTTGCTTGAATCCAGTGGCAATGTGAGCAAGGGACTAACGTCTGAGCATACCCTGCCAACTTATGGCGAACAAAGCGGTACATTAGGGGGTGGTGATGGACGGAGCATCAGAACCAAACACTCACACCCAGTCAAAGATCTGGGTTTGATCCATCACCGTTCTTTAGCCCACTCTGCCACCCCAGTTCAGACATGGCCATATGCAAATCAGTCTGACCCTGTGCCACATGGGAACAGTCCAGCCCGAACTGCCAAGCCATGCCTTCCCTGGACCGGAAACAAGCTTCCTAGGACCGGTTTCTGGCATTTCAGCCGTCTTCAGCCAGGCTTGCTTGAATCCAGTGGCAAAGTGAGCAAGGGACTCACGTCTGAGCATACCCTGCCAACTTATGGCGAACAAAGCAGTACAAAAGGGGGTGGTGATGGACGGAGCATCAGAACCAATCAAACACTCACACTCAGTCAACAGATCTGGGTTTGATCCATGTTCTTTAGCCCACTCTGCCACCCCAGTTCAGACATGGCCATATGCAAATCAGTCTGACCCTGTGCCTCATGGGAACAGTCCGGCCCGAACTGCCAAGCCATGCCTTCCCTGGACCGTAAACAAGCTTCCTAGGACCGGTTTCTGGCATTTCAGCCGTCTTCAGCCAGGCTTGCTTGAATCCAGTGGCAAAGTGAGCAAGGGACTCACGTCTGAGCATACCCTGCCAACTTATGGCGAACAAAGCGGTACAAAAGGGGGTGGCGATGGACGGAGCATCAGAACCAATCAAACACTCACACCCAGTCAACAGATCTGGGTTTGAGCCATCACCGTTCTTTAGCCCACTCTGCCACCCCAGTTCAGACATGGCCATATGCAAATCAGTCTGACCCTGTGCCTCATGGGAACAGTCCAGCCCGAACTGCCAAGCCATGCCTTCCCTGGACCGGAAACAAGCTTCCTAGGACCGGTTTCTGGCATTTCAGCCGTCTTCAGCCAGGCTTGCTTGAATCCAGTGGCAAAGTGAGCAAGGGACTCACGTCTGAGCATACCCTGCCAACTTATGGCGAACAAAGCGGTACAAAAGGGGGTGGTGATGGACGGAGCATCAGAACCAATCAAACACTCACACCCATTCAACAGATCTGGGTTTGATCTATCACCGTTCTTTAGCCCACTCTGCCACCCCAGTTCAGACATGGCCATGTGCAAATCAGTCTGACCCTGTGCCTCATGGGAACAGTCCAGCCCGAACTGCCAAGCCATGCCTTCCCTGGGCCGGAAAAAAGCTTCCTAGGACCGGTTTCTGGCATTTCAGGCGTCTTCAGCCAGGCTTGCTTGAATCCAGTGGCAATGTGAGCAAGGGACTAACGTCTGAGCATACCCTGCCAACTTATGGCGAACAAAGCGGTACATTAGGGGGTGGTGATGGACGGAGCATCAGAACCAAACACTCACACCCAGTCAAAGATCTGGGTTTGATCCATCACCGTTCTTTAGCCCACTCTGCCACCCCAGTTCAGACATGGCCATATGCAAATCAGTCTGACCCTGTGCCACATGGGAACAGTCCAGCCCGAACTGCCAAGCCATGCCTTCCCTGGACCGGAAACAAGCTTCCTAGGACCGGTTTCTGGCATTTCAGCCGTCTTCAGCCAGGCTTGCTTGAATCCAGTGGCAAAGTGAGCAAGGGACTCACGTCTGAGCATACCCTTCCAACTTATGGCGAACAAAGCAGTACAAAAGGGGGTGGTGATGGACGGAGCATCAGAACCAATCAAACACTCACACTCAGTCAACAGATCTGGGTTTGATCCATGTTCTTTAGCCCACTCTGCCACCCCAGTTCAGACATGGCCATATGCAAATCAGTCTGACCCTGTGCCTCATGGGAACAGTCCGGCCCGAACTGCCAAGCCATGCCTTCCCTGGACCGTAAACAAGCTTCCTAGGACCGGTTTCTGGCATTTCAGCCGTCTTCAGCCAGGCTTGCTTGAATCCAGTGGCAAAGTGAGCAAGGGACTCACGTCTGAGCATACCCTGCCAACTTATGGCGAACAAAGCGGTACAAAAGGGGGTGGCGATGGACGGAGCATCAGAACCAATCAAACACTCACACCCAGTCAACAGATCTGGGTTTGAGCCATCACCGTTCTTTAGCCCACTCTGCCACCCCAGTTCAGACATGGCCATATGCAAATCAGTCTGACCCTGTGCCTCATGGGAACAGTCCAGCCCGAACTGCCAAGCCATGCCTTCCCTGGACCGGAAACAAGCTTCCTAGGACCGGTTTCTGGCATTTCAGCCGTCTTCAGCCAGGCTTGCTTGAATCCAGTGGCAAAGTGAGCAAGGGACTCACGTCTGAGCATACCCTGCCAACTTATGGCGAACAAAGCGGTACAAAAGAGGGTGGCGATGGACAGAGCATCAGAACCAATCAAACACTCACACCCAGTCAACAGATCTGGGTTTGATCCATCACCGTTCTTTAGCCCACTCTGCCACCCCAGTTCAGACATGGCCATATGCAAATCAGTCTGACCCTGTGCCTCATGGGAACAGTCCAGCCCGAACTGCCAAGCCATGCCTTCCCTGGACCGGAAACAAGCTTCCTAGGACCGGTTTCTGGCATGTCAGCCGTCTTCAGCCGGGCTTGCTTGAATCCAGTGGCAAAGTGAGCAAGGGACTCACGTCTGAGCATACCCTGCCAACTTATGGCGAACAAAGCGGTACAAAAGGGGGTGGCGATGGACGGAGCATCAGAACCAATCAAACACTCACAGCCAGTCAACAGACCTGGGTTTGATCCATCACCGTTCTTTAGCCCACTCTGCCACCCCATTTCAGACATGGCCATATCCAAATCAGTCTGACCTTGTGCCTCATGGGAACAGTCCAGCCCGAACTGCCAAGCCATGCCTTCCCTGGACCGGAAACAAGCTTCCTAGGACCGGTTTCTGGCATTTCAGCCGTCTTCAGCCAGGCTTGCTTGAATCCAGCGGCAAAGTGAGCAAGGGACTCACGTCTGAGCATACCCTGCCAGCTTATGGCGAACAAAGCGGTACAAAAGGGGGTGGTGATGGACGGAGCATCAGAACCAATCAAACACTCACACCCAGTCAACAGATCTGGGTTTGATCCATCACCGTTCTTTAGCCCACTCTGCCACCCCAGTTCAGACATGGCCATGTGCAAATCAGTCTGACCCTGTGCCTCATGGGAACAGTCCAGCCCGAACTGCCAAGTCATGCCTTCCCTGGACCGGAAACAAGCTTCCTAGGACCGGTTTCTGGCATTTCAGCCGTCTTCAGCCAGGCTTGCTTGAATCCAGTGGCAAAGTGAGCAAGGGACTCACGTCTGAGCATACCCTGACAACTTATGGCGAACAAAGCGGTACAAAAGGGGGTGGTGATGGACGGAGCATCAGAACCAATCAAACACTCACACCCATTCAACAGATCTGGGTTTGATCTATCACCGTCCTTTAGCCCACTCTGCCACCCCAGTTCAGACATGGCCATGTGCAAATCAGTCTGACCCTGTGCCTCATGGGAACAGTCCAGCCCGAACTGCCAAGCCATGCCTTCCCTGGGCCGGAAAAAAGCTTCCTAGGACCGGTTTCTGGCATTTCAGGCGTCTTCAGCCAGGCTTGCTTGAATCCAGTGGCAATGTGAGCAAGGGACTAACGTCTGAGCATACCCTGCCAACTTATGGCGAACAAAGCGGTACATTAGGGGGTGGTGATGGACGGAGCATCAGAACCAAACACTCACACCCAGTCGAAGATCTGGGTTTGATCCATCACCGTTCTTTAGCCCACTCTGCCACCCCAGTTCAGACATGGCCATATGCAAATCAGTCTGACCCTGTGCCACATGGGAACAGTCCAGCCCGAACTGCCAAGCCATGCCTTCCCTGGACCGGAAACAAGCTTCCTAGGACCGGTTTCTGGCATTTCAGCCGTCTTCAGCCAGGCTTGCTTGAATCCAGTGGCAAAGTGAGCAAGGGACTCACGTCTGAGCATACCCTGCCAACTTATGGCGAACAAAGCGGTACAAAAGGGGGTGGCGATGGACGGAGCATCAGAACCAATCAAACACTCACACCCAGTCAACAGACCTGGGTTTGATCCATCACCGTTCTTTAGCCCACTCTGCCACCCCATTTCAGACATGGCCATATCCAAATCAGTCTGACCTTGTGCCTCATGGGAACAGTCCAGCCCGAACTGCCAAGCCATGCCTTCCCTGGACCGGAAACAAGCTTCCTAGGACCGGTTTCTGGCATTTCAGCCGTCTTCAGCCAGGCTTGCTTGAATCCAGCGGCAAAGTGAGCAAGGGACTCACGTCTGAGCATACCCTGCCAACTTATGGCGAACAAAGCGGTACAAAAGGGGGTGGTGATGGACGGAGCATCAGAACCAATCAAACACTCACACCCAGTCAACAGATCTGGGTTTGATCCATCACCGTTCTTTAGCCCACTCTGCCACCCCAGTTCAGACATGGCCATATGCAAATCAGTCTGACCCTGTGCCTCATGGGAACAGTCCAGCCCGAACTGCCAAGTCATGCCTTCCCTGGACCGGAAACAAGCTTCCTAGGACCGGTTTCTGGCATTTCAGCCGTCTTTAGCCAGGCTTACTTGAATCCAGTGGCAAAGTGAGCAAGGGACTCACGTCTGAGCATACCCTGCCAACTTATGGCGAACAAAGCGGTGCAAAAGGGGGTGGTGATGGACGGAGCATCAGAACCAATCAAACACTCACACCCAGTCAACAGATCTGGGTTTGATCCATCACCGTTCTTTAGCCCACTCTGCCACCCCAGTTCAGACATGGCCATGTGCAAATCAGTCTGACCCTGTGCCTCATGGGAACAGTCCAGCCCGAACTGCCAAGCCATGCCTTCCCTGGACCGGAAACAAGCTTCCTAGGACCGGTTTCTGGCATTTCAGCCGTCTTCAGCCAGGCTTGCTTGAATCCAGTGGCAAAGTGAGCAAGGGACTCACGTCTGAGCATACCCTGCCAACTTATGGCGAACAAAGCGGTACAAAAGGGGGTGGTGATGGACGGAGCATCAGAACCAATCAAACACTCACACCCATTCAACAGATCTGGGTTTGATCTATCACCGTTCTTTAGCCCACTCTGCCACCCCAGTTCAGACATGGCCATGTGCAAATCAGTCTGACCCTGTGCCTCATGGGAACAGTCCAGCCCGAACTGCCAAGCCATGCCTTCCCTGGGACGGAAAAAAGCTTCCTAGGACCGGTTTCTGGCATTTCAGGCGTCTTCAGCCAGGCTTGCTTGAATCCAGTGGCAATGTGAGCAAGGGACTAACGTCTGAGCATACCCTGCCAACTTATGGCGAACAAAGCGGTACATTAGGGGGTGGTGATGGACGGAGCATCAGAACCAAACACTCACACCCAGTCGAAGATCTGGGTTTGATCCATCACCGTTCTTTAGCCCACTCTGCCACCCCAGTTCAGACATGGCCATATGCAAATCAGTCTGACCCTGTGCCACATGGGAACAGTCCAGCCCGAACTGCCAAGCCATGCCTTCCCTGGACCGGAAACAAGCTTCCTAGGACCGGTTTCTGGCATTTCAGCCGTCTTCAGCCAGGCTTGCTTGAATCCAGTGGCAAAGTGAGCAAGGGACTCACGTCTGAGCATACCCTGCCAACTTATGGCGAACAAAGCAGTACAAAAGGGGGTGGTGATGGACGGAGCATCAGAACCAATCAAACACTCACACTCAGTCAACAGATCTGGGTTTGATCCATGTTCTTTAGCCCACTCTGCCATCCCAGTTCAGACATGGCCATATTCAAATCAGTCTGACCCTGTGCCTCATGGGAACAGTCCGGCCCGAACTGCCAAGCCATGCCTTCCCTGGACCGTAAACAAGCTTCCTAGGACCGGTTTCTGGCATTTCAGCCGTCTTCAGCCAGGCTTGCTTGAATCCAGCGGCAAAGTGAGCAAGGGACTCACGTCTGAGCATACCCTGCCAACTTATGGCGAACAAAGCGGTACAAAAGGGGGTGGTGATGGACGGAGCATCAGAACCAATCAAACACTCACACCCAGTCAACAGATCTGGGTTTGATCCATCACCGTTCTTTAGCCCACTCTGCCACCCCAGTTCAGACATGGCCATATGCAAATCAGTCTGACCCTGTGCCTCATGGGAACAGTCCAGCCCGAACTGCCAAGTCATGCCTTCCCTGGACCGGAAACAAGCTTCCTAGGACCGGTTTCTGGCATTTCAGCCGTCTTTAGCCAGGCTTACTTGAATCCAGTGGCAAAGTGAGCAAGGGACTCACGTCTGAGCATACCCTGCCAACTTATGGCGAACAAAGCGGTGCAAAAGGGGATGGTGATGGACGGAGCATCAGAACCAATCAAACACTCACACCCAGTCAACAGATCTGGGTTTGATCCATCACCGTTCTTTAGCCCACTCTGCCACCCCAGTTCAGACATGGCCATGTGCAAATCAGTCTGACCCTGTGCCTCCTGGGAACAGTCCAGCCCGAACTGCCAAGCCATGCCTTCCCTGGACCGGAAACAAGCTTCCTAGGACCGGTTTCTGGCATTTCAGCCGTCTTCAGCCAGGCTTGCTTGAATCCAGTGGCAAAGTGAGCAAGGGACTCACGTCTGAGCATACCCTGCCAACTTATGGCGAACAAAGCGGTACAAAAGGGGGTGGTGATGGACGGAGCATCAGAACCAATCAAACACTCACACCCATTCAACAGATCTGGGTTTGATCTATCACCGTTCTTTAGCCCACTCTGCCACCCCAGTTCAGACATGGCCATGTGCAAATCAGTCTGACCCTGTGCCTCATGGGAACAGTCCAGCCCGAACTGCCAAGCCATGCCTTCCCTGGGCCGGAAAAAAGCTTCCTAGGACCGGTTTCTGGCATTTCAGGCGTCTTCAGCCAGGCTTGCTTGAATCCAGTGGCAATGTGAGCAAGGGACTAACGTCTGAGCATACCCTGCCAACTTATGGCGAACAAAGCGGTACATTAGGGGGTGGTGATGGACGGAGCATCAGAACCAAACACTCACACCCAGTCGAAGATCTGGGTTTGATCCATCACCGTTCTTTAGCCCACTCTGCCACCCCAGTTCAGACATGGCCATATGCAAATCAGTCTGACCCTGTGCCACATGGGAACAGTCCAGCCCGAACTGCCAAGCCATGCCTTCCCTGGACCGGAAACAAGCTTCCTAGGACCGGTTTCTGGCATTTCAGCCGTCTTCAGCCAGGCTTGCTTGAATCCAGTGGCAAAGTGAGCAAGGGACTCACGTCTGAGCATACCCTGCCAACTTATGGCGAACAAAGCAGTACAAAAGGGGGTGGTGATGGACGGAGCATCAGAACCAATCAAACACTCACACTCAGTCAACAGATCTGGGTTTGATCCATGTTCTTTAGCCCACTCTGCCACCCCAGTTCAGACATGGCCATATGCAAATCAGTCTGACCCTGTGCCTCATGGGAACAGTCCGGCCCGAACTGCCAAGCCATGCCTTCCCTGGACCGGAAACAAGCTTCCTAGGACCAGTTTCTGGCATTTCAGTCGTCTTCAGCCAGGCTTGCTTGAATCCAGTGGCAAAGTGAGCAAGGGACTCACGTCTGAGCATACCCTGCCAACTTATTGCGAACAAAGCGGTACAAAAGAGGGTGTCGATGGACGGAGCATCAGAACCAATCAAACGCTCACACCCAGTCAACAGACCTGGGTTTTATCCATCACCGTTCTCTAGCCCACTCTGCCACCCCAGTTCAGACATGGCCATATGCAAATCAGTCTGACCCTGTGCCTCATGGGAACAGTCCAGCCCGAACTGCCAAGCCATGCCTTCCCTGGACCGGAAACAAGCTTCCTAGGACCAGTTTCTGGCATTTCAGCCGTCTTCAGCCAGGCTTGTTTGAGTCCAGTGGCTTAGTGAGCAAGGGACTCACGTCTGAGCATACCCTGCCAACTTATGGCGAACAAAGCGGTACAAAAGGGGGTGGCGATGGACGGAGCATCAGAACCAATCAAACACTCACACCCAGTCAACAGACCTGGGTTTGATCCATCACCGTTCTTTAGCCCACTCTGCCACCCCAGTTCAGACATGGCCATATGCAAATCAGTCTGACCCTGTGCCTCATGGGAACAGTCCAGCCCGAACTGCCAAGCCATGCCTTCCCTGGACAGGGAACAAGCTTCCTAGGACCGGTTTCTGGCATGTCAGCCGTCTTCAGCCGGGCTTGCTTGAATCCAGTGGCAAAGTGAGCAAGGGACTCACGTCTGAGCATACCCTGCCAACTTATGGCGAACAAAGCGGTACAAAAGGGGGTGGTGATGGACGGAGCATCAGAACCAATCAAACACTCACACCCAGTCAACAGATCTGGGTTTGATCCATCACCGTTCTTTAGCCCACTCTGCCACCCCAGTTCAGACATGGCCATGTGCAAATCAGTCTGACCCTGTGCCTCCTGGGAACAGTCCAGCCCGAACTGCCAAGCCATGCCTTCCCTGGACCGGAAACAAGCTTCCTAGGACCGGTTTCTGGCATTTCAGCCGTCTTCAGCCAGGCTTGCTTGAATCCAGTGGCAAAGTGAGCAAGGGACTCACGTCTGAGCATACCCTGCCAACTTATGGCGAACAAAGCGGTACAAAAGGGGGTGGTGATGGACGGAGCATTAGAACCAATCAAACACTCACACCCAGTCAACAGATCTGGGTTTGATCCATCACCGTTCTTTAGCCCACTCTGCCACCCCAGTTCAGACATGGCCATGTGCAAATCAGTCTGACCCTGTGCCTCATGGGAACAGTCCAGCCCGAACTGCCAAGCCATGCCTTCCCTGGACCGGAAAAAAGCTTCCTAGGACCGGTTTCTGGCATTTCAGGCGTCTTCAGCCAGGCTTGCTTGAATCCAGTGGCAAAGTGAGCAAGGGACTAACGTCTGAGCATACCCTGCCAACTTATGGCGAACAAAGCGGTACATTAGGGGGTGGTGATGGACGGAGCATCAGAACCAATCAAACACTCACACCCAGTCGAAGATCTGGGTTTGATCCATCACCGTTCTTTAGCCCACTCTGCCACCCCAGTTCAGACATGGCCATATGCAAATCAGTCTGACCCTGTGCCACATGGGAACAGTCCAGCCCGAACTGCCAAGCCATGCCTTCCCTGGACCGGAAACAAGCTTCCTAGGACCGGTTTCTGGCATTTCAGCCGTCTTCAGCCAGGCTTGCTTGAATCCAGTGGCAAAGTGAGCAAGGGACTCACGTCTGAGCATACCCTGCCAACTTATGGCGAACAAAGCAGTACAAAAGGGGGTGGTGATGGACGGAGCATCAGAACCAATCAAACACTCACACCCAGTCAACAGATCTGGGTTTGATCCATCACCGTTCTTTAGCCCACTCTGCCACCCCAGTTCAGACATGGCCATGTGCAAATCAGTCTGACCCTGCGCCTCCTGGGAACAGTCCAGCCCGAACTGCCAAGCCATGCCTTCCCTGGACCGGAAACAAGCTTCCTAGGACCGGTTTCTGGCATTTCAGCCCTCTCCAGCCAGGCTTGCTTGAATCCAGTGGCAAAGTGAGCAAGGGACTCACGTCTGAGCATACCCTGCCAACTTATGGCGAACAAAGCGGTACAAAAGGGGGTGGTGATGGACGGAGCATCAGAACCAATCAAACACTCACACCCAGTCAACAGATCTGGGTTTGATCCATCACCGTTCTTTAGCCCACTCTGCCACCCCAGTTCAGACATGGCCATGTGCAAATCAGTCTGACCCTGTGCCTCATGGGAACAGTCCAGCCCGAACTGCCAAGCCATGCCTTCCCTGGACCGGAAAAAAGCTTCCTAGGACCGGTTTCTGGCATTTCAGGCGTCTTCAGCCAGGCTTGCTTGAATCCAATGGCAATGTGAGCAAGGGACTAACGTCTGAGCATATCCTGCCAACTTATGGCGAACAAAGCGGTACATTAGGGGGTGGTGATGTACGGAGCATCAGAACCAATCAAACACTCACACCCAGTCGAAGATCTGGGTTTGATCCATCACCGTTCTTTAGCCCACTCTGCCACCCCAGTTCAGACATGGCCATATGCAAATCAGTCTGACCCTGTGCCACATGGGAACAGTCCAGCCCGAACTGCCAAGCCATGCCTTCCCTGGACCGGAAACAAGCTTCCTAGGACCGGTTTCTGGCATTTCAGCCGTCTTCAGCCAGGCTTGCTGGAATCCAGTGGCAAAGTGAGCAAGGGACTCACGTCTGAGCATACCCTGCCAACTTATGGCGAACAAAGCAGTACAAAAGGGGGTGGTGATGGACGGAGCATCAGAACCAATCAAACACTCACACCCAGTCAACAGATCTGGGTTTGATCCATCACCGTTCTTTAGCCCACTCTGCCACCCCAGTTCAGACATGGCCATATGCAAATCAGTCTGACCCTGTGCCTCATGGGAACAATCCAGCCCGAACTGCCAAGCCATGCCTTCCCTGGACCGGAAACAAGCTTCCTAGGACCGGTTTCTGGCATTTCAGCCAGCTTCAGCCAGGCTTGCTTGAATCCAGTGGCAAAGTGAGCAAGGGACTCACATCTGAGCATACCCTGCCAACTTATGGCGAACAAAGCGGTACAAAAGGGGGTGGTGATGGACGGAGCATCAGAACCAATCAAACACTCACACCCAGTCAACAGATCTGGGTTTGATCCATCACCGTTCTTTAGCCCACTCTGCCACCCCAGTTCAGACATGGCCATATGCAAATCAGTCTGACCCTGTGCCACATGGGAACAGTCCAGCCCGAACTGCCAAGCCATGCCTTCCCTGGACCGGAAACAAGCTTCCTAGGACCGGTTTCTGGCATTTCAGCCGTCTTCGCCAGGCTTGCTTGAATCCAGTGGCAAAGTGAGCAAGGGACTCACGTCTGAGCATACCCTGCCAACTTATGGCGAACAAAGCGGTACAAAAGAGGGTGTCGATGGACGGAGCATCAGAACCAATCAAACACTCACACCCAGTCAACAGACCTGGGTTTGATCCATCACCGTTCTTTAGCCCACTCTGCCACCCCAGTTCAGACATGGCCATATGCAAATCAGTCTGACCCTGTGCCTCATGGGAACAGTCCAGCCCGAACTGCCAAGCCATGCCTTCCCTGGACCGGAAACAAGCTTCCTAGGACCAGTTTCTGGCATTTCAGCCGTCTTCAGCCAGGCCTAATTGAATCCAGTGGCTTACTGAGCAAGGGACTCACCTCTGAGCATACCCTGCCAAATTATGGCGAACAAAGCGGTACAAAAGGGGGTGGCGATGAATGGAGCATCAGAACCAATCAAACACTCACACCCAGTCAACAGACCTGGGTTTGATCCATCACCGTTCTTTAGCCCACTCTGCCACCCCAGTTCAGACATGGCCATATGCAAATCAGTCTGACCCTGTGCCTCATGGGAACAGTCCAGCCCGAACTGCCAAGCCATGCCTTCCCTGGACAGGGAACAAGCTTCCTAGATCCGGTTTCTGGCATTTCAGCCGTCTTCATCCAGGCTTGCTTGAATCCAGTGGCAAAGTGAGCAAGGGACTCACGTCTGAGCATACCCTGCCAACTTATGGCGAACAAAGCGGTACAACAGGGGGTGGTGATGGACGGAGCATTAGAACCAATCAAACACTCACACCCAGTCAACAGATCTGGGTTTGATCCATCACCGTTCTTTAGCCCACTCTGCCACCCCAGTTCAGACATGGCCATGTGCAAATCAGTCTGACCCTGTGCCTCATGGGAACAGTCCAGCCCGAACTGCCAAGCCATGCCTTCCCTGGACCGGAAAAAAAGCTTCCTAGGACCGGTTTCTGGCATTTCAGGCGTCTTCAGCCAGGCTTGCTTGAATCCAGTGGCAAAGTGAGCAAGGGACTAACGTCTGAGCATACCCTGCCAACTTATGGCGAACAAAGCGGTACATTAGGGGGTGGTGATGGACGGAGCATCAGAACCAATCAAACACTCACACCCAGTCGAAGATCTGGGTTTGATCCATCACCGTTCTTTAGCCCACTCTGCCACCCCAGTTCAGACATGGCCATATGCAAATCAGTCTGACCCTGTGCCACATGGGAACAGTCCAGCCCGAACTGCCAAGCCATGCCTTCCCTGGACCGGAAACAAGCTTCCTAGGACCGGTTTCTGGCATTTCAGCCGTCTTCAGCCAGGCTTGCTTGAATCCAGTGGCAAAGTGAGCAAGGGACTCACGTCTGAGCATACCCTGCCAACTTATGGCGAACAAAGCAGTACAAAAGGGGGTGGTGATGGACGGAGCATCAGAACCAATCAAACACTCACACCCAGTCAACAGATCTGGGTTTGATCCATCACCGTTCTTTAGCCCACTCTGCCACCCCAGTTCAGACATGGCCATGTGCAAATCAGTCTGACCCTGTGCCTCCTGGGAACAGTCCAGCCCGAACTGCCAAGCCATGCCTTCCCTGGACCGGAAACAAGCTTCCTAGGACCGGTTTCTGGCATTTCAGCCCTCTCCAGCCAGGCTTGCTTGAATCCAGTGGCAAAGTGAGCAAGGGACTCACGTCTGAGCATACCCTGCCAACTTATGGCGAACAAAGCGGTACAAAAGGGGGTGGTGATGGACGGAGCATCAGAACCAATCAAACACTCACACCCAGTCAACAGATCTGGGTTTGATCCATCACCGTTCTTTAGCCCACTCTGCCACCCCAGTTCAGACATGGCCATGTGCAAATCAGTCTGACCCTGTGCCTCATGGGAACAGTCCAGCCCGAACTGCCAAGCCATGCCTTCCCTGGACCGGAAAAAAGCTTCCTAGGACCGGTTTCTGGCATTTCAGGCGTCTTCAGCCAGGCTTGCTTGAATCCAGTGGCAATGTGAGCAAGGGACTAACGTCTGAGCATATCCTGCCAACTTATGGCGAACAAAGCGGTACATTAGGGGGTGGTGATGGACAGAGCATCAGAACCAATCAAACACTCACACCCAGTCGAAGATCTGGGTTTGATCCATCACCATTCTTTAGCCCACTCTGCCACCCCAGTTCAGACATGGCCATATGCAAATCAGTCTGACCCTGTGCCACATGGGAACAGTCCAGCCCGAACTGCCAAGCCATGCCTTCCCTGGACCGGAAACAAGCTTCCTAGGACCGGTTTCTGGCATTTCAGCCGTCTTCAGCCAGGCTTGCTTGAATCCAGTGGCAAAGTGAGCAAGGGACTCATGTCTGAGCATACCCTGCCAACTTATGGCGAACAAAGCGGTACAAAAGAGGGTGGCGATGGACGGAGCATCAGAACCAATCAAACACTCACACCCAGTCAACAGACCTGGGTTTGATCCATCACCGTTCTTTAGCCCACTCTGCCACCCCAGTTCAGACATGGCCATATGCAAATCAGTCTGACCCTGTGCCTCATGGGAACAGTCCAGCCCGAACTGCCAAGCCATGCCTTCCCTGGACCGGAAACAAGCTTCCTAGGACCGGTTTCTGGCATTTCAGCCGTCTTCAGCCAGGCTTGCTTGAATCCAGTGGCAAAGTGAGCAAGGGACTCACGTCTGAGCATACCCTGCCAACTTATGGCGAACAAAGCGGTACAAAAGGGGGTGGCGATGGACGGAGCATCAGAACCAATCAAACACTCACACCCAGTCAACAGACCTGGGTTTGATCCATCACCGTTCTTTAGCCCACGCTGCCACCCCAGTTCAGACATGGCCATATGCAAATCAGTCTGACCCTGTGCCTCATGGGAACAGTCCAGCCCGAACTGCCAAGTCATGCCTTCCCTGGACCGGAAACAAGCTTCCTAGGACCAGTTTCTGGCATTTCAGCCGTCTTCAGCCAGGCTTGCTTGAATCCAGTGGCAAAGTGAGCAAGGGACTCACGTCTGAGCATACCCTACCAACTTATGGCGAACAAAGCGGTACAAAAGGGGGTGGCGATGGACGGAGCATCAGAACCAATCAAACACTCACACCCAGTCAACAGACCTGCGTTTGATCCATCACCGTTCTTTAGCCCACTCTGCCACCCCAGTTCAGACATGGCCATATGCAAATCAGTCTGATCCTGTGCCTCATGGGAACAGTCCAGCCGGAACTGCCAAGCCATGCCTTCCCTGGACCGGAAACAAGCTTCCTAGGACCGGTTTCTGGCATTTCAGCCGTCTTTAGCCAGGCTTACTTGAATCCAGTGGCAAAGTGAGCAAGGGACTCACGTCTGAGCATACCCTGCCAACTTATGGCGAACAAAGCGGTACAAAAGGGGGTGGTGATGGACAGAGCATCAGAACCAATCAAACACTCACACCCAGTCAACAGATCTGGGTTTGATCCATCACCGTTCTTTAGCCCACTCTGCCACCCCAGTTCAGACATGGCCATATGCAAATCAGTCTGACCCTGTGCCTCATGGGAACAATCCAGCCCGAACTGCCAAGCCATGCCTTCCCTGGACCGGAAACAAGCTTCCTAGGACCGGTTTCTGGCATTTCAGCCGGCTTCAGCCAGGCTTGCTTGAATCCAGTGGCAAAGTGAGCAAGGGACTCACGTCTGAGCATACCCTGCCAACTTATGGCGGACAAAGCGGTACAAAAAGGGGTGGTGATGGACGGAGCATCAGAACCAATCAAACACTAACACCCAGTCAACAGATCTGGGTTTGATCCATCACCGTTCTTTAGCCCACTCTGCCACCCCAGTTCAGACATGGCCATATGCAAATCAGTCTGACCCTGTGCCACATGGGAACAGTCCAGCCCGAACTGCCAAGCCATGCCTTCCCTGGACCGGAAACAAGCTTCCTAGGACCGGTTTCTGGCATTTCAGCCGTCTTCAGCCAGGCTTGCTTGAATCCAGTGGCAAAGTGAGCAAGGGACTCACGTCTGAGCATACCCTGCCAACTTATGGCGAACAAAGCAGTACAAAAGGGGGTGGTGATGGACGGAGCATCAGAACCAATCAAACACTCACACCCAGTCAACAGATCTGGGTTTGATCCATCACCGTTCTTTAGCCCACTCTGCTACCGCAGTTCAGACTTGGCCATATGCAAATCAGTCTGACCCTGTGCCTCATGGGAACAGTCCAGCCCGAACTGCCGAGCCATGCCTTCCCTGGACCGGAAACAAGCTTCCTAGGACCGGTTTCTGGCATTTCAGCCGTCTTCAGCCAGGCTTGCTTGAATCCAATGGCAAAGTGAGCAAGGGACTCACGTCTGAGCATACCCAGCCAACTTATGGCGAACAAAGCGGTACAAAAGAGGGTGGCGATGGACAGAGCATCAGAACCAATCAAACACTCACACCCAGTCAACAGACCTGGGTTTGATCTATCACCGTTCTTTAGCCCACTCTGCCACCCCAGTTCAGACATGGCCATATGCAAATCAGTCTGACCCTGTGCCTCATGGGAACAGTCCAGCCCGAACTGCCAAGCCATGCCTTCCCTGGGCCGGAAACAAGCTTCCTAGGACCGGTTTCTGGCATTTCAGCCGTCTTCAGCCAGGCTTGTTTGAATCCAGTGGCAAAGTGAGCAAGGGACTCACGTCTGAGCATACCCTGCCAACTTATTGCGAACAAAGCTGTACAAAAGAGGGTGTCGATGGACGGAGCATCAGAACCAATCAAACACTCACACCAAGTCAACAGACCTGGGTTTGATCCATCACCGTTCTCTAGCCCACTCTGCCACCCCAGTTCAGACATGGCCATATGCAAATCAGTCTGACCCTGTGCCTCATGGGAACAATCCAGCCCGAACTGCCAAGCCATGCCTTCCCTAGACCGGAAACAAGCTTCCTAGGACCGGTTTCTGGCATTTCAGCCGGCTTCAGCCAGGCTTGCTTGAATCCAGTGGCAAAGTGAGCAAGGGACTCACGTCTGAGCATACCCTGCCAACTTATGGCGAACAAAGCGGTACAAAAAGGGGTGGTGATGGACGGAGCATCAGAACCAATCAAACACTCACACCCAGTCAACAGATCTGGGTTTGATCCATCACCGTTCTTTAGCCCACTCTGCCACCCCAGTTCAGACATGGCCATATGCAAATCAGTCTGACCCGGTGCCAGATGGGAACAGTCCAGCCCGAACTGCCAAGCCATGCCTTCCCTGGACAGGGAACAAGCTTCCTAGGACCGGTTTCTGGCATTTCAGCCGTCTTCAGCCAGGCTTGCTTGAATCCAGTGGCAAAGTGAGCAAGGGACTCACGTCTGAGCATACCCTGCCAACTTATGGCGAACAAAGCGGTACAAAAGGGGGTGGTGATGGACGAAGCATCAGAACCAATCAAACACTCACACCCAGTCAACAGATCTGGGTTTGATCCATCACCGTTCTTTAGCCCACTCTGCCACCCCAGTTCAGACATGGCCATATGCAAATCAGTCTGACCCTGTGCCTCATGGGAACAGTCCAGCCCGAACTGCCAAGCCATGCCTTCCCTGGACCGGAAACAAGCTTCCTAGGACCGGTTTCTGGCATGTCAGCCGTCTTCAGCCGGGCTTGCTTGAATCCAGTGGCAAAGTGAGCAAGGGACTCACGTCTGAGCATACCCTGCCAACTTATGGCCAACAAAGCGGTTCAAAAGGGGGTGGTGATGGACGGAGCATCAGAACCAATCAAACACTCACACCCAGTCAACATATCTGGGTTTGATCCATCACCGTTCTTTAGCCCACTCTGCCACCCCAGTTCAGACATGGCCATATGCAAATCAGTCTGACCCTGTGCCTCATGGGAACAGTCCAGCCCGAACTGCCAAGCCATGCCTTCCTTGGACCGGAAACAAGCTTCCTAGGACCGGTTTCTGGCATTTCAGCCGTCTTCAGCCGGGCTTGCTTGAATCCAGTGGCAAAGTGAGCAAGGGACTCACGCCTGAGCATACCCTGCCAACTTATGGCGAACAAAGCGGTGCAAAAGGGGGTGGTGATGGACGGAGCATCAGAACCAATCAAACACTCACACCCAGTCAACAGATCTGGGTTTGATCCATCACCGTTCTTTAGCCCACTCTGCCACCCCAGTTCAGACATGGCCATATGCAAATCAGTCTGACCCTGTGTCTCATGGGAACAGTCCAGCCCGAACTGCCAAGCCATGCCTTCCCTGGACCGGAAACAAGCTTCCTAGGACCGGTTTCTGGCATTTCAGCCGTCTTCAGCCATGCTTGCTTGAATCCAGTGGCAAAGTGAGCAAGGGACTCACGTCTGAGCATACCCTGCCAACTTATGGCGAACAAAGCGGTACAAAAAGGGGTGGCGATGGACGGAGCATCAGAACCAATCAAACACTCACACCCAGTCAACAGACCTGGGTTTGATCCATCACCGTTCTTTAGCCCACTCTGCCACCCCAGTTCAGACATGGCCATATCCAAATCAGTCTGACCCTGTGCCTCATGGGAACAGTCCAGCCCGAACTGCCAAGCCATGCCTTCCCTGGACCGGAAACAAGCTTCCTAGGACCGGTTTCTGGCATTTCAGCCGTCTTCAGCCAGGCTTGCTTGAATCCAGCGGCAAAGTGAGCAAGGGACTCACGTCTGAGCATACCCTGCCAACTTATGGCGAACAAAGCGGTACAAAAGGGGGTGGTGATGGACGGAGCATCAGAACCAATCAAACACTCACACCCAGTCAACAGATCTGGGTTTGATCCATCACTGTTCTTTAGCCCACTCTGCCACCCCAATTCAGACATGGCCATATGCAAATCAGTCTGACCCTGTGCCTCATGGGAACAGTCCAGCCCGAACTGCCAAGTCATGCCTTCCCTGGACCGGAAACAAGCTTCCTAGGACCGGTTTCTGGCATTTCAGCCGTCTTTAGCCAGGCTTACTTGAATCCAGTGGCAAAGTTAGCAAGGGACTCACGTCTGAGCATACCCTGCCAACTTATGGCGAACAAAGCGGTGCAAAAGGGGGTGGTGATGGACGGAGCATCAGAACCAATCAAACACTCACACCCAGTCAACAGATCTGGGTTTGATCCATCACCGTTCTTTAGCCCACTCTGCCACCCCAGTTCAGACATGGCCATGTGCAAATCAGTCTGACCCTGTGCCTCCTGGGAACAGTCCAGCCCGAACTGCCAAGCCATGCCTTCCCTGGACCGGAAACAAGCTTCCTAGGACCGGTTTCTGGCATTTCAGCCGTCTTCAGCCAGGCTTGCTTGAATCCAGTGGCAAAGTGAGCAAGGGACTCACGTCTGAGCATACCCTGCCAACTTATGGCGAACAAAGCGGTACAAAAGGGGGTGGTGATGGACGGAGCATCAGAACCAATCAAACACTCACACCCATTCAACAGATCTGGGTTTGATCTATCACCGTTCTTTAGCCCACTCTGCCACCCCAGTTCAGACATGGCCATGTGCAAATCAGTCTGACCCTGTGCCTCATGGGAACAGTCCAGCCCGAACTGCCAAGCCATGCCTTCCCTGGGCCGGAAAAAAGCTTCCTAGGACCGGTTTCTGGCATTTCAGGCGTCTTCAGCCAGGCTTGCTTGAATCCAGTGGCAATGTGAGCAAGGGACTAACGTCTGAGCATACCCTGCCAACTTATGGCGAACAAAGCGGTACATTAGGGGGTGGTGATGGACGGAGCATCAGAACCAAACACTCACACCCAGTCAAAGATCTGGGTTTGATCCATCACCGTTCTTTAGCCCACTCTGCCACCCCAGTTCAGACATGGCCATATGCAAATCAGTCTGACCCTGTGCCACATGGGAACAGTCCAGCCCGAACTGCCAAGCCATGCCTTCCCTGGACCGGAAACAAGCTTCCTAGGACCGGTTTCTGGCATTTCAGCCGTCTTCAGCCAGGCTTGCTTGAATCCAGTGGCAAAGTGAGCAAGGGACTCACGTCTGAGCATACCCTGCCAACTTATGGCGAACAAAGCAGTACAAAAGGGGGTGGTGATGGACGGAGCATCAGAACCAATCAAACACTCACACTCAGTCAACAGATCTGGGTTTGATCCATGTTCTTTAGCCCACTCTGCCACCCCAGTTCAGACATGGCCATATGCAAATCAGTCTGACCCTGTGCCTCATGGGAACAGTCCGGCCCGAACTGCCAAGCCATGCCTTCCCTGGACCGTAAACAAGCTTCCTAGGACCGGTTTCTGGCATTTCAGCCGTCTTCAGCCAGGCTTGCTTGAATCCAGTGGCAAAGTGAGCAAGGGACTCACGTCTGAGCATACCCTGCCAACTTATGGCGAACAAAGCGGTACAAAAGGGGGTGGCGATGGACGGAGCATCAGAACCAATCAAACACTCACACCCAGTCAACAGATCTGGGTTTGAGCCATCACCGTTCTTTAGCCCACTCTGCCACCCCAGTTCAGACATGGCCATATGCAAATCAGTCTGACCCTGTGCCTCATGGGAACAGTCCAGCCCGAACTGCCAAGCCATGCCTTCCCTGGACCGGAAACAAGCTTCCTAGGACCGGTTTCTGGCATTTCAGCCGTCTTCAGCCAGGCTTGCTTGAATCCAATGGCAAAGTGAGCAAGGGACTCACGTCTGAGCATACCCTGCCAACTTATGGCGAACAAAGCGGTACAAAAGAGGGTGTCGATGGACGGAGCATCAGAACCAATAAAACACTCACACCCAGTCAACAGACCTGGGTTTGATCCATCACCGTTCTTTAGCCCACTCTGCCACCCCAGTTCAGACATGGCCATATGCAAATCAGTCTGACCCTGTGCCTCATGGGAACAGTCCAGCCCGAACTGCCAAGCCATGCCTTCCCTGGACAGGGAACAAGCTTCCTAGATCCGGTTTCTGGCATTTAAGCCGTCTTCAGCCAGGCTTGCTTGAATCCAGTGGCAAAGTGAGCAAGGGACTCACGTCTGAGCATACCCTGCCAACTTATGGCGAACAAAGCGGTACAAAAGGGGGTGGTGATGTACGGAGCATCAGAACCAATCAAACACTCACACCCAGTCAACAGATCTGGGTTTGATCCATCACCGTTCTTTAGCCCACTCTGCCACCCCAGTTCAGACATGGCCATATGCAAATCAGTCTGACCCTGTGCCTCATGGGAACAGTCCAGCCCGAACTGCCAAGCCATGCCTTCCCTGGACCGGAAACAAGCTTCCTAGGACCGGTTTCTGGCATTTCAGCCGTCTTCAGCTGGGCTTGCTTGAATCCAGTGGCAAAGTGAGCAAGGGACTCACGTCTGAGCATACCCTGCCAACTTATGGCCAACAAAGCGGTTCAAAAGGGGGTGGTGATGGACGGAGCATCAGAACCAATCAAACACTCACACCCAGTCAACAGATCTGGGTTTGATCCATCACCGTTCTTTAGCCCACTCTGCCACCCCAGTTCAGACATGGCCATATGCAAATCAGTCTGACCCTGTGCCTCATGGGAACAGTCCAGCCTGAACTGCCAAGCCATGCCTTCCTTGGACCGGAAACAAGCTTCCTAGGACCGGTTTCTGGCATTTCAGCCGTCTTCAGCCGGGCTTGCTTGAATCCAGTGGCAAAGTGAGCAAGGGACTCACGCCTGAGCATACCCTGCCAACTTATGGCGAACAAAGCGGTACAAAAGGGGGTGGTGATGGACGGAGCATCAGAAACAATCAAACACTCACACCCAGTCAACAGATCTGGGTTTGATCCATCACCGTTCTTTAGCCCACTCTGCCACCCCAGTTCAGACATGGCCATATGCAAATCAGTCTGACCCTGTGCCTCATGGGAACAGTCCAGCCCGAACTGCCAAGCCATGCCTTCCCTGGACCGGAAATAAGCTTCCTAGGACCGGTTTCTGGCATTTCAGCCGTCTTCAGCCAGGCTTGCTTGAATCCAGTGGCAAAGTGAGCAAGGGACTCATGTCTGAGCATACCCTGCCAACTTATGGCGAACAAAGCGGTACAAAAGAGGGTGGCGATGGACGGAGCATCAGAACCAATCAAACACTCACACCCAGTCAACAGACCTGGGTTTGATCCATCACCGTTCTTTAGCCCACTCTGCCACCCCAGTTCAGACATGGCCATATGCAAATCAGTCTGACCCTGTGCCTCATGGGAACAGTCCAGCCCGAACTGCCAAGCCATGCCTTCCCTGGACCGGAAACAAGCTTCCTAGGACCGGTTTCTGGCATTTCAGCCGTCTTCAGCCAGGCTTGCTTGAATCCAGTGGCAAAGTGAGCAAGGGACTCACGTCTGAGCATACCCTGCCAACTTATGGCAAACAAAGCGGTACAAAAGGGGGTGGCGATGGACGGAGCATCAGAACCAATCAAACACTCACACCCAGTCAACAGACCTGGGTTTGATCCATCACCGTTCTTTAGCCCACGCTGCCACCCCAGTTCAGACATGGCCATATGCAAATCAGTCTGACCCTGTGCCTCATGGGAACAGTCCAGCCCGAACTGCCAAGTCATGCCTTCCCTGGACCGGAAACAAGCTTCCTAGGACCAGTTTCTGGCATTTCAGCCGTCTTCAGCCAGGCTTGCTTGAATCCAGTGGCAAAGTGAGCAAGGGACTCACGTCTGAGCATACCCTGCCAACTTATGGCGAACAAAGCGGTACAAAAGGGGGTGGCGATGGACGGAGCATCAGAACCAATCAAACACTCACACCCAGTCAACAGACCTGGGTTTGATCAATCACCGTTCTTTAGCCCACTCTGCCACCCCAGTTCAGACATGGCCATATGCAAATCAGTCTGATCCTGTGCCTCATGGGAACAGTCCAGCCGGAACTGCCAAGCCATGCCTTCCCTGGACCGGAAACAAGCTTCCTAGGACCGGTTTCTGGCATTTCAGCCGTCTTTAGCCAGGCTTACTTGAATCCAGTGGCAAAGTGAGCAAGGGACTCACGTCTGAGCATACCCTGCCAACTTATGGCGAACAAAGCGGTACAAAAGGGGGTGGTGATGGACAGAGCATCAGAACCAATCAAACACTCACACCCAGTCAACAGATCTGGGTTTGATCCATCACCGTTCTTTAGCCCACTCTGCCACCCCAGTTCAGACATGGCCATATGCAAATCAGTCTGACCCTGTGCCTCATGGGAACAATCCAGCCCGAACTGCCAAGCCATGCCTTCCCTGGACCGGAAACAAGCTTCCTAGGACCGGTTTCTGGCATTTCAGCCGGCTTCAGCCAGGCTTGCTTGAATCCAGTGGCAAAGTGAGCAAGGGACTCACGTCTGAGCATACCCTGCCAACTTATGGCGGACAAAGCGGTACAAAAAGGGGTGGTGATGGACGGAGCATCAGAACCAATCAAACACTAACACCCAGTCAACAGATCTGGGTTTGATCCATCACCGTTCTTTAGCCCACTCTGCCACCCCAGTTCAGACATGGCCATATGCAAATCAGTCTGACCCTGTGCCACATGGGAACAGTCCAGCCCGAACTGCCAAGCCATGCCTTCCCTGGACCGGAAACAAGCTTCCTAGGACCGGTTTCTGGCATTTCAGCCGTCTTCAGCCAGGCTTGCTTGAATCCAGTGGCAAAGTGAGCAAGGGACTCACGTCTGAGCATACCCTGCCAACTTATGGCGAACAAAGCAGTACAAAAGGGGGTGGTGATGGACGGAGCATCAGAACCAATCAAACACTCACACCCAGTCAACAGATCTGGGTTTGATCCATCACCGTTCTTTAGCCCACTCTGCTACCGCAGTTCAGACTTGGCCATATGCAAATCAGTCTGACCCTGTGCCTCATGGGAACAGTCCAGCCCGAACTGCCGAGCCATGCCTTCCCTGGACCGGAAACAAGCTTCCTAGGACCGGTTTCTGGCATTTCAGCCAGGCTTGCTTGAATCCAATGGCAAAGTGAGCAAGGGACTCACGTCTGAGCATACCCTGCCAACTTATGGCGAACAAAGCGGTACAAAAGAGGGTGGCGATGGACGGAGCATCAGAACCAATCAAACACTCACACCCAGTCAACAGGCCTGGGTTTGATCCATCACCGTTCTTTAGCCCACTCTGCCACCCCAGTTCAGACATGGCCATATGCAAATCAGTCTGACCCTGTGCCTCATGGGAACAGTCCAGCCCGAACTGCCAAGCCATGCCTTCCCTGGACCGGAAACAAGCTTCCTAGGACCGGTTTCTGGCATTTCAGCCGTCTTCAGCCAGGCTTGCTTGAATCCAGTGGCAAAGTGAGCAAGGGACTCACGTCTGAGCATACCCTGCCAACTTATGGCGAACAAAGCGGTACAAAAGGGGGTGGCGATGGACGGAGCATCAGAACCAATCAAACACTCACACCCAGTCAACAGACCTGGGTTTGATCCATCACCGTTCTTTAGCCCACGCTGCCACCCCAGTTCAGACATGGCCATATGCAAATCAGTCTGACCCTGTGCCTCATGGGAACAGTCCAGCCCGAACTGCCAAGTCATGCCTTCCCTGGACCGGAAACAAGCTTCCTAGGACCAGTTTCTGGCATTTCAGCCGTCTTCAGCCAGGCTTGCTTGAATCCAGTGGCAAAGTGAGCAAGGGACTCACGTCTGAGCATACCCTACCAACTTATGGCGAACAAAGCGGTACAAAAGGGGGTGGCGATGGACGGAGCATCAGAACCAATCAAACACTCACACCCAGTCAACAGACCTGCGTTTGATCCATCACCGTTCTTTAGCCCACTCTGCCACCCCAGTTCAGACATGGCCATATGCAAATCAGTCTGATCCTGTGCCTCATGGGAACAGTCCAGCCGGAACTGCCAAGCCATGCCTTCCCTGGACCGGAAACAAGCTTCCTAGGACCGGTTTCTGGCATTTCAGCCGTCTTTAGCCAGGCTTACTTGAATCCAGTGGCAAAGTGAGCAAGGGACTCACGTCTGAGCATACCCTGCCAACTTATGGCGAACAAAGCGGTACAAAAGGGGGTGGTGATGGACAGAGCATCAGAACCAATCAAACACTCACACCCAGTCAACAGATCTGGGTTTGATCCATCACCGTTCTTTAGCCCACTCTGCCACCCCAGTTCAGACATGGCCATATGCAAATCAGTCTGACCCTGTGCCTCATGGGAACAATCCAGCCCGAACTGCCAAGCCATGCCTTCCCTGGACCGGAAACAAGCTTCCTAGGACCGGTTTCTGGCATTTCAGCCGGCTTCAGCCAGGCTTGCTTGAATCCAGTGGCAAAGTGAGCAAGGGACTCACGTCTGAGCATACCCTGCCAACTTATGGCGGACAAAGCGGTACAAAAAGGGGTGGTGATGGACGGAGCATCAGAACCAATCAAACACTAACACCCAGTCAACAGATCTGGGTTTGATCCATCACCGTTCTTTAGCCCACTCTGCCACCCCAGTTCAGACATGGCCATATGCAAATCAGTCTGACCCTGTGCCACATGGGAACAGTCCAGCCCGAACTGCCAAGCCATGCCTTCCCTGGACCGGAAACAAGCTTCCTAGGACCGGTTTCTGGCATTTCAGCCGTCTTCAGCCAGGCTTGCTTGAATCCAGTGGCAAAGTGAGCAAGGGACTCACGTCTGAGCATACCCTGCCAACTTATGGCGAACAAAGCAGTACAAAAGGGGGTGGTGATGGACGGAGCATCAGAACCAATCAAACACTCACACCCAGTCAACAGATCTGGGTTTGATCCATCACCGTTCTTTAGCCCACTCTGCTACCGCAGTTCAGACTTGGCCATATGCAAATCAGTCTGACCCTGTGCCTCATGGGAACAGTCCAGCCCGAACTGCCGAGCCATGCCTTCCCTGGACCGGAAACAAGCTTCCTAGGACCGGTTTCTGGCATTTCAGCCGTCTTCAGCCAGGCTTGCTTGAATCCAATGGCAAAGTGAGCAAGGGACTCACGTCTGAGCATACCCAGCCAACTTATGGCGAACAAAGCGGTACAAAAGAGGGTGGCGATGGACAGAGCATCAGAACCAATCAAACACTCACACCCAGTCAACAGACCTGGGTTTGATCTATCACCGTTCTTTAGCCCACTCTGCCACCCCAGTTCAGACATGGCCATATGCAAATCAGTCTGACCCTGTGCCTCATGGGAACAGTCCAGCCCGAACTGCCAAGCCATGCCTTCCCTGGGCCGGAAACAAGCTTCCTAGGACCGGTTTCTGGCATTTCAGCCGTCTTCAGCCAGGCTTGTTTGAATCCAGTGGCAAAGTGAGCAAGGGACTCACGTCTGAGCATACCCTGCCAACTTATTGCGAACAAAGCTGTACAAAAGAGGGTGTCGATGGACGGAGCATCAGAACCAATCAAACACTCACACCAAGTCAACAGACCTGGGTTTGATCCATCACCGTTCTCTAGCCCACTCTGCCACCCCAGTTCAGACATGGCCATATGCAAATCAGTCTGACCCTGTGCCTCATGGGAACAATCCAGCCCGAACTGCCAAGCCATGCCTTCCCTAGACCGGAAACAAGCTTCCTAGGACCGGTTTCTGGCATTTCAGCCGGCTTCAGCCAGGCTTGCTTGAATCCAGTGGCAAAGTGAGCAAGGGACTCACGTCTGAGCATACCCTGCCAACTTATGGCGAACAAAGCGGTACAAAAAGGGGTGGTGATGGACGGAGCATCAGAACCAATCAAACACTCACACCCAGTCAACAGATCTGGGTTTGATCCATCACCGTTCTTTAGCCCACTCTGCCACCCCAGTTCAGACATGGCCATATGCAAATCAGTCTGACCCGGTGCCAGATGGGAACAGTCCAGCCCGAACTGCCAAGCCATGCCTTCCCTGGACAGGGAACAAGCTTCCTAGGACCGGTTTCTGGCATTTCAGCCGTCTTCAGCCAGGCTTGCTTGAATCCAGTGGCAAAGTGAGCAAGGGACTCACGTCTGAGCATACCCTGCCAACTTATGGCGAACAAAGCGGTACAAAAGGGGGTGGTGATGGACGAAGCATCAGAACCAATCAAACACTCACACCCAGTCAACAGATCTGGGTTTGATCCATCACCGTTCTTTAGCCCACTCTGCCACCCCAGTTCAGACATGGCCATATGCAAATCAGTCTGACCCTGTGCCTCATGGGAACAGTCCAGCCCGAACTGCCAAGCCATGCCTTCCCTGGACCGGAAACAAGCTTCCTAGGACCGGTTTCTGGCATGTCAGCCGTCTTCAGCCGGGCTTGCTTGAATCCAGTGGCAAAGTGAGCAAGGGACTCACGTCTGAGCATACCCTGCCAACTTAAGGCCAACAAAGCGGTTCAAAAGGGGGTGGTGATGGACGGAGCATCAGAACCAATCAAACACTCACACCCAGTCAACATATCTGGGTTTGATCCATCACCGTTCTTTAGCCCACTCTGCCACCCCAGTTCAGACATGGCCATATGCAAATCAGTCTGACCCTGTGCCTCATGGGAACAGTCCAGCCCGAACTGCCAAGCCATGCCTTCCTTGGACCGGAAACAAGCTTCCTAGGACCGGTTTCTGGCATTTCAGCCGTCTTCAGCCGGGCTTGCTTGAATCCAGTGGCAAAGTGAGCAAGGGACTCACGCCTGAGCATACCCTGCCAACTTATGGCGAACAAAGCGGTGCAAAAGGGGGTGGTGATGGACGGAGCATCAGAACCAATCAAACACTCACACCCAGTCAACAGATCTGGGTTTGATCCATCACCGTTCTTTAGCCCACTCTGCCACCCCAGTTCAGACATGGCCATATGCAAATCAGTCTGACCCTGTGTCTCATGGGAACAGTCCAGCCCGAACTGCCAAGCCATGCCTTCCCTGGACCGGAAACAAGCTTCCTAGGACCGGTTTCTGGCATTTCAGCCGTCTTCAGCCATGCTTGCTTGAATCCAGTGGCAAAGTGAGCAAGGGACTCACGTCTGAGCATACCCTGCCAACTTATGGCGAACAAAGCGGTACAAAAAGGGGTGGCGATGGACGGAGCATCAGAACCAATCAAACACTCACACCCAGTCAACAGACCTGGGTTTGATCCATCACCGTTCTTTAGCCCACTCTGCCACCCCAGTTCAGACATGGCCATATCCAAATCAGTCTGACCCTGTGCCTCATGGGAACAGTCCAGCCCGAACTGCCAAGCCATGCCTTCCCTGGACCGGAAACAAGCTTCCTAGGACCGGTTTCTGGCATTTCAGCCGTCTTCAGCCAGGCTTGCTTGAATCCAGCGGCAAAGTGAGCAAGGGACTCACGTCTGAGCATACCCTGCCAACTTATGGCGAACAAAGCGGTACAAAAGGGGGTGGTGATGGACGGAGCATCAGAACCAATCAAACACTCACACCCAGTCAACAGATCTGGGTTTGATCCAGCACTGTTCTTTAGCCCACTCTGCCACCCCAATTCAGACATGGCCATATGCAAATCAGTCTGACCCTGTGCCTCATGGGAACAGTCCAGCCCGAACTGCCAAGTCATGCCTTCCCTGGACCGGAAACAAGCTTCCTAGGACCGGTTTCTGGCATTTCAGCCGTCTTTAGCCAGGCTTACTTGAATCCAGTGGCAAAGTTAGCAAGGGACTCACGTCTGAGCATACCCTGCCAACTTATGGCGAACAAAGCGGTGCAAAAGGGGGTGGTGATGGACGGAGCATCAGAACCAATCAAACACTCACACCCAGTCAACAGATCTGGGTTTGATCCATCACCGTTCTTTAGCCCACTCTGCCACCCCAGTTCAGACATGGCCATGTGCAAATCAGTCTGACCCTGTGCCTCCTGGGAACAGTCCAGCCCGAACTGCCAAGCCATGCCTTCCCTGGACCGGAAACAAGCTTCCTAGGACCGGTTTCTGGCATTTCAGCCGTCTTCAGCCAGGCTTGCTTGAATCCAGTGGCAAAGTGAGCAAGGGACTCACGTCTGAGCATACCCTGCCAACTTATGGCGAACAAAGCGGTACAAAAGGGGGTGGTGATGGACGGAGCATCAGAACCAATCAAACACTCACACCCATTCAACAGATCTGGGTTTGATCTATCACCGTTCTTTAGCCCACTCTGCCACCCCAGTTCAGACATGGCCATGTGCAAATCAGTCTGACCCTGTGCCTCATGGGAACAGTCCAGCCCGAACTGCCAAGCCATGCCTTCCCTGGGCCGGAAAAAAGCTTCCTAGGACCGGTTTCTGGCATTTCAGGCGTCTTCAGCCAGGCTTGCTTGAATCCAGTGGCAATGTGAGCAAGGGACTAACGTCTGAGCATACCCTGCCAACTTATGGCGAACAAAGCGGTACATTAGGGGGTGGTGATGGACGGAGCATCAGAACCAAACACTCACACCCAGTCAAAGATCTGGGTTTGATCCATCACTGTTCTTTAGCCCACTCTGCCACCCCAGTTCAGACATGGCCATATGCAAATCAGTCTGACCCTGTGCCACATGGGAACAGTCCAGCCCGAACTGCCAAGCCATGCCTTCCCTGGACCGGAAACAAGCTTCCTAGGACCGGTTTCTGGCATTTCAGCCGTCTTCAGCCAGGCTTGCTTGAATCCAGTGGCAAAGTGAGCAAGGGACTCACGTCTGAGCATACCCTGCCAACTTATGGCGAACAAAGCAGTACAAAAGGGGGTGGTGATGGACGGAGCATCAGAACCAATCAAACACTCACACTCAGTCAACAGATCTGGGTGTGATCCATGTTCTTTAGCCCACTCTGCCACCCCAGTTCAGACATGGCCATATGCAAATCAGTCTGACCCTGTGCCTCATGGGAACAGTCCGGCCCGAACTGCCAAGCCATGCCTTCCCTGGACCGTAAACAAGCTTCCTAGGACCGGTTTCTGGCATTTCAGCCGTCTTCAGCCAGGCTTGCTTGAATCCAGTGGCAAAGTGAGCAAGGGACTCACGTCTGAGCATACCCTGCCAACTTATGGCGAACAAAGCGGTACAAAAGGGGGTGGCGATGGACGGAGCATCAGAACCAATCAAACACTCACACCCAGTCAACAGATCTGGGTTTGAGCCATCACCGTTCTTTAGCCCACTCTGCCACCCCAGTTCAGACATGGCCATATGCAAATCAGTCTGACCCTGTGCCTCATGGGAACAGTCCAGCCCGAACTGCCAAGCCATGCCTTCCCTGGACCGGAAACAAGCTTCCTAGGACCGGTTTCTGGCATTTCAGCCGTCTTCAGCCAGGCTTGCTTGAATCCAATGGCAAAGTGAGCAAGGGACTCACGTCTGAGCATACCCTGCCAACTTATGGCGAACAAAGCGGTACAAAAGAGGGTGTCGATGGACGGAGCATCAGAACCAATAAAACACTCACACGCAGTCAACAGACCTGGGTTTGATCCATCACCGTTCTTTAGCCCACTCTGCCACCCCAGTTCAGACATGGCCATATGCAAATCAGTCTGACCCTGTGCCTCATGGGAACAGTCCAGCCCGAACTGCCAAGCCATGCCTTCCATGGACCGGAAACAAGCTTCCTAGGACCAGTTTCTGGCATTTCAGCCGTCTTCAGCCAGGCTTGCTTGAATCCAGTGGCTTAGTGAGCAAGGGACTCACGTCTGAGCATACCCTGCCAACTTATGGCGAACAAAGCGGTACAAAAGGGGGTGGCGATGAATGGAGCATCAGAACCAATCAAACACTCACACCCAGTCAACAGACCTGGGTTTGATCCATCACCGTTCTTTAGCCCACTCTGCCACCCCAGTTCAGACATGGCCATATGCAAATCAGTCTGACCCTGTGCCTCATGGGAACAGTCCAGCCCGAACTGCCAAGCCATGCCTTCCCTGGACAGGGAACAAGCTTCCTAGATCCGGTTTCTGGCATTTAAGCCATCTTCAGCCAGGCTTGCTTGAATCCAGTGGCAAAGTGAGCAAGGGACTCACGTCTGAGCATACCCTGCCAACTTATGGCGAACAAAGCGGTACAAAAGGGGGTGGTGATGTACGGAGCATCAGAACCAATCAAACACTCACACCCAGTCAACAGATCTGGGTTTGATCCATCACCGTTCTTTAGCCCACTCTGCCACCCCAGTTCAGACATGGCCATATGCAAATCAGTCTGACCCTGTGCCTCATGGGAACAGTCCAGCCCGAACTGCCAAGCCATGCCTTCCCTGGACCGGAAACAAGCTTCCTAGGACCGGTTTCTGGCATTTCAGCCGTCTTCAGCTGGGCTTGCTTGAATCCAGTGGCAAAGTGAGCAAGGGACTCACGTCTGAGCATACCCTGCCAACTTATGGCCAACAAAGCGGTTCAAAAGGGGGTGGTGATGGACGGAGCATCAGAACCAATCAAACACTCACACCCAGTCAACAGATCTGGGTTTGATCCATCACCGTTCTTTAGCCCACTCTGCCACCCCAGTTCAGACATGGCCATATGCAAATCAGTCTGACCCTGTGCCTCATGGGAACAGTCCAGCCTGAACTGCCAAGCCATGCCTTCCTTGGACCGGAAACAAGCTTCCTAGGACCGGTTTCTGGCATTTCAGCCGTCTTCAGCCGGGCTTGCTTGAATCCAGTGGCAAAGTGAGCAAGGGACTCACGCCTGAGCATACCCTGCCAACTTATGGCGAACAAAGCGGTACAAAAGGGGGTGGTGATGGACGGAGCATCAGAAACAATCAAACACTCACACCCAGTCAACAGATCTGGGTTTGATCCATCACCGTTCTTTAGCCCACTCTGCCACCCCAGTTCAGACATGGCCATATGCAAATCAGTCTGACCCTGTGCCTCATGGGAACAGTCCAGCCCGAACTGCCAAGCCATGCCTTCCCTGGACCGGAAATAAGCTTCCTAGGACCGGTTTCTGGCATTTCAGCCGTCTTCAGCCAGGCTTGCTTGAATCCAGTGGCAAAGTGAGCAAGGGACTCATGTCTGAGCATACCCTGCCAACTTATGGCGAACAAAGCGGTACAAAAGAGGGTGGCGATGGACGGAGCATCAGAACCAATCAAACACTCACACCCAGTCAACAGACCTGGGTTTGATCCATCACCGTTCTTTAGCCCACTCTGCCACCCCAGTTCAGACATGGCCATATGCAAATCAGTCTGACCCTGTGCCACATGGGAACAGTCCAGCCCGAACTGCCAAGCCATGCCTTCCCTGGACCGGAAACAAGCTTCCTAGGACCGGTTTCTGGCATTTCAGCCGTCTTCAGCCAGGCTTGCTTGAATCCAGTGGCAAAGTGAGCAAGGGACTCACGTCTGAGCATACCCTGCCAACTTATGGCGAACAAAGCAGTACAAAAGGGGGTGGTGATGGACGGAGCATCAGAACCAATCAAACACTCACACCCAGTCAACAGATCTGGGTTTGATCCATCACCGTTCTTTAGCCCACTCTGCTACCGCAGTTCAGACTTGGCCATATGCAAATCAGTCTGACCCTGTGCCTCATGGGAACAGTCCAGCCCGAACTGCCGAGCCATGCCTTCCCTGGACCGGAAACAAGCTTCCTAGGACCGGTTTCTGGCATTTCAGCCAGGCTTGCTTGAATCCAATGGCAAAGTGAGCAAGGGACTCACGTCTGAGCATACCCTGCCAACTTATGGCGAACAAAGCGGTACAAAAGAGGGTGGCGATGGACGGAGCATCAGAACCAATCAAACACTCACACCCAGTCAACAGACCTGGGTTTGATCCATCACCGTTCTTTAGCCCACTCTGCCACCCCAGTTCAGACATGGCCATATGCAAATCAGTCTGACCCTGTGCCTCATGGGAACAGTCCAGCCCGAACTGCCAAGCCATGCCTTCCCTGGACCGGAAACAAGCTTCCTAGGACCGGTTTCTGGCATTTCAGCCGTCTTCAGCCAGGCTTGCTTGAATCCAGTGGCAAAGTGAGCAAGGGACTCACGTCTGAGCATACCCTGCCAACTTATGGCGAACAAAGCGGTACAAAAGGGGGTGGCGATGGACGGAGCATCAGAACCAATCAAACACTCACACCCAGTCAACAGACCTGGGTTTGATCCATCACCGTTCTTTAGCCCACGCTGCCACCCCAGTTCAGACATGGCCATATGCAAATCAGTCTGACCCTGTGCCTCATGGGAACAGTCCAGCCCGAACTGCCAAGTCATGCCTTCCCTGGACCGGAAACAAGCTTCCTAGGACCAGTTTCTGGCATTTCAGCCGTCTTCAGCCAGGCTTGCTTGAATCCAGTGGCAAAGTGAGCAAGGGACTCACGTCTGAGCATACCCTACCAACTTATGGCGAACAAAGCGGTACAAAAGGGGGTGGCGATGGACGGAGCATCAGAACCAATCAAACACTCACACCCAGTCAACAGACCTGCGTTTGATCCATCACCGTTCTTTAGCCCACTCTGCCACCCCAGTTCAGACATGGCCATATGCAAATCAGTCTGATCCTGTGCCTCATGGGAACAGTCCAGCCGGAACTGCCAAGCCATGCCTTCCCTGGACCGGAAACAAGCTTCCTAGGACCGGTTTCTGGCATTTCAGCCGTCTTTAGCCAGGCTTACTTGAATCCAGTGGCAAAGTGAGCAAGGGACTCACGTCTGAGCATACCCTGCCAACTTATGGCGAACAAAGCGGTACAAAAGGGGGTGGTGATGGACAGAGCATCAGAACCAATCAAACACTCACACCCAGTCAACAGATCTGGGTTTGATCCATCACCGTTCTTTAGCCCACTCTGCCACCCCAGTTCAGACATGGCCATATGCAAATCAGTCTGACCCTGTGCCTCATGGGAACAATCCAGCCCGAACTGCCAAGCCATGCCTTCCCTGGACCGGAAACAAGCTTCCTAGGACCGGTTTCTGGCATTTCAGCCGGCTTCAGCCAGGCTTGCTTGAATCCAGTGGCAAAGTGAGCAAGGGACTCACGTCTGAGCATACCCTGCCAACTTATGGCGGACAAAGCGGTACAAAAAGGGGTGGTGATGGACGGAGCATCAGAACCAATCAAACACTAACACCCAGTCAACAGATCTGGGTTTGATCCATCACCGTTCTTTAGCCCACTCTGCCACCCCAGTTCAGACATGGCCATATGCAAATCAGTCTGACCCTGTGCCACATGGGAACAGTCCAGCCCGAACTGCCAAGCCATGCCTTCCCTGGACCGGAAACAAGCTTCCTAGGACCGGTTTCTGGCATTTCAGCCGTCTTCAGCCAGGCTTGCTTGAATCCAGTGGCAAAGTGAGCAAGGGACTCACGTCTGAGCATACCCTGCCAACTTATGGCGAACAAAGCAGTACAAAAGGGGGTGGTGATGGACGGAGCATCAGAACCAATCAAACACTCACACCCAGTCAACAGATCTGGGTTTGATCCATCACCGTTCTTTAGCCCACTCTGCTACCGCAGTTCAGACTTGGCCATATGCAAATCAGTCTGACCCTGTGCCTCATGGGAACAGTCCAGCCCGAACTGCCGAGCCATGCCTTCCCTGGACCGGAAACAAGCTTCCTAGGACCGGTTTCTGGCATTTCAGCCGTCTTCAGCCAGGCTTGCTTGAATCCAATGGCAAAGTGAGCAAGGGACTCACGTCTGAGCATACCCAGCCAACTTATGGCGAACAAAGCGGTACAAAAGAGGGTGGCGATGGACAGAGCATCAGAACCAATCAAACACTCACACCCAGTCAACAGACCTGGGTTTGATCTATCACCGTTCTTTAGCCCACTCTGCCACCCCAGTTCAGACATGGCCATATGCAAATCAGTCTGACCCTGTGCCTCATGGGAACAGTCCAGCCCGAACTGCCAAGCCATGCCTTCCCTGGGCCGGAAACAAGCTTCCTAGGACCGGTTTCTGGCATTTCAGCCGTCTTCAGCCAGGCTTGTTTGAATCCAGTGGCAAAGTGAGCAAGGGACTCACGTCTGAGCATACCCTGCCAACTTATTGCGAACAAAGCTGTACAAAAGAGGGTGTCGATGGACGGAGCATCAGAACCAATCAAACACTCACACCAAGTCAACAGACCTGGGTTTGATCCATCACCGTTCTCTAGCCCACTCTGCCACCCCAGTTCAGACATGGCCATATGCAAATCAGTCTGACCCTGTGCCTCATGGGAACAATCCAGCCCGAACTGCCAAGCCATGCCTTCCCTAGACCGGAAACAAGCTTCCTAGGACCGGTTTCTGGCATTTCAGCCGGCTTCAGCCAGGCTTGCTTGAATCCAGTGGCAAAGTGAGCAAGGGACTCACGTCTGAGCATACCCTGCCAACTTATGGCGAACAAAGCGGTACAAAAAGGGGTGGTGATGGACGGAGCATCAGAACCAATCAAACACTCACACCCAGTCAACAGATCTGGGTTTGATCCATCACCGTTCTTTAGCCCACTCTGCCACCCCAGTTCAGACATGGCCATATGCAAATCAGTCTGACCCGGTGCCAGATGGGAACAGTCCAGCCCGAACTGCCAAGCCATGCCTTCCCTGGACAGGGAACAAGCTTCCTAGGACCGGTTTCTGGCATTTCAGCCGTCTTCAGCCAGGCTTGCTTGAATCCAGTGGCAAAGTGAGCAAGGGACTCACGTCTGAGCATACCCTGCCAACTTATGGCGAACAAAGCGGTACAAAAGGGGGTGGTGATGGACGAAGCATCAGAACCAATCAAACACTCACACCCAGTCAACAGATCTGGGTTTGATCCATCACCGTTCTTTAGCCCACTCTGCCACCCCAGTTCAGACATGGCCATATGCAAATCAGTCTGACCCTGTGCCTCATGGGAACAGTCCAGCCCGAACTGCCAAGCCATGCCTTCCCTGGACCGGAAACAAGCTTCCTAGGACCGGTTTCTGGCATGTCAGCCGTCTTCAGCCGGGCTTGCTTGAATCCAGTGGCAAAGTGAGCAAGGGACTCACGTCTGAGCATACCCTGCCAACTTAAGGCCAACAAAGCGGTTCAAAAGGGGGTGGTGATGGACGGAGCATCAGAACCAATCAAACACTCACACCCAGTCAACATATCTGGGTTTGATCCATCACCGTTCTTTAGCCCACTCTGCCACCCCAGTTCAGACATGGCCATATGCAAATCAGTCTGACCCTGTGCCTCATGGGAACAGTCCAGCCCGAACTGCCAAGCCATGCCTTCCTTGGACCGGAAACAAGCTTCCTAGGACCGGTTTCTGGCATTTCAGCCGTCTTCAGCCGGGCTTGCTTGAATCCAGTGGCAAAGTGAGCAAGGGACTCACGCCTGAGCATACCCTGCCAACTTATGGCGAACAAAGCGGTGCAAAAGGGGGTGGTGATGGACGGAGCATCAGAACCAATCAAACACTCACACCCAGTCAACAGATCTGGGTTTGATCCATCACCGTTCTTTAGCCCACTCTGCCACCCCAGTTCAGACATGGCCATATGCAAATCAGTCTGACCCTGTGTCTCATGGGAACAGTCCAGCCCGAACTGCCAAGCCATGCCTTCCCTGGACCGGAAACAAGCTTCCTAGGACCGGTTTCTGGCATTTCAGCCGTCTTCAGCCATGCTTGCTTGAATCCAGTGGCAAAGTGAGCAAGGGACTCACGTCTGAGCATACCCTGCCAACTTATGGCGAACAAAGCGGTACAAAAAGGGGTGGCGATGGACGGAGCATCAGAACCAATCAAACACTCACACCCAGTCAACAGACCTGGGTTTGATCCATCACCGTTCTTTAGCCCACTCTGCCACCCCAGTTCAGACATGGCCATATCCAAATCAGTCTGACCCTGTGCCTCATGGGAACAGTCCAGCCCGAACTGCCAAGCCATGCCTTCCCTGGACCGGAAACAAGCTTCCTAGGACCGGTTTCTGGCATTTCAGCCGTCTTCAGCCAGGCTTGCTTGAATCCAGCGGCAAAGTGAGCAAGGGACTCACGTCTGAGCATACCCTGCCAACTTATGGCGAACAAAGCGGTACAAAAGGGGGTGGTGATGGACGGAGCATCAGAACCAATCAAACACTCACACCCAGTCAACAGATCTGGGTTTGATCCATCACTGTTCTTTAGCCCACTCTGCCACCCCAATTCAGACATGGCCATATGCAAATCAGTCTGACCCTGTGCCTCATGGGAACAGTCCAGCCCGAACTGCCAAGTCATGCCTTCCCTGGACCGGAAACAAGCTTCCTAGGACCGGTTTCTGGCATTTCAGCCGTCTTTAGCCAGGCTTACTTGAATCCAGTGGCAAAGTTAGCAAGGGACTCACGTCTGAGCATACCCTGCCAACTTATGGCGAACAAAGCGGTGCAAAAGGGGGTGGTGATGGACGGAGCATCAGAACCAATCAAACACTCACACCCAGTCAACAGATCTGGGTTTGATCCATCACCGTTCTTTAGCCCACTCTGCCACCCCAGTTCAGACATGGCCATGTGCAAATCAGTCTGACCCTGTGCCTCCTGGGAACAGTCCAGCCCGAACTGCCAAGCCATGCCTTCCCTGGACCGGAAACAAGCTTCCTAGGACCGGTTTCTGGCATTTCAGCCGTCTTCAGCCAGGCTTGCTTGAATCCAGTGGCAAAGTGAGCAAGGGACTCACGTCTGAGCATACCCTGCCAACTTATGGCGAACAAAGCGGTACAAAAGGGGGTGGTGATGGACGGAGCATCAGAACCAATCAAACACTCACACCCATTCAACAGATCTGGGTTTGATCTATCACCGTTCTTTAGCCCACTCTGCCACCCCAGTTCAGACATGGCCATGTGCAAATCAGTCTGACCCTGTGCCTCATGGGAACAGTCCAGCCCGAACTGCCAAGCCATGCCTTCCCTGGGCCGGAAAAAAGCTTCCTAGGACCGGTTTCTGGCATTTCAGGCGTCTTCAGCCAGGCTTGCTTGAATCCAGTGGCAATGTGAGCAAGGGACTAACGTCTGAGCATACCCTGCCAACTTATGGCGAACAAAGCGGTACATTAGGGGGTGGTGATGGACGGAGCATCAGAACCAAACACTCACACCCAGTCAAAGATCTGGGTTTGATCCATCACTGTTCTTTAGCCCACTCTGCCACCCCAGTTCAGACATGGCCATATGCAAATCAGTCTGACCCTGTGCCACATGGGAACAGTCCAGCCCGAACTGCCAAGCCATGCCTTCCCTGGACCGGAAACAAGCTTCCTAGGACCGGTTTCTGGCATTTCAGCCGTCTTCAGCCAGGCTTGCTTGAATCCAGTGGCAAAGTGAGCAAGGGACTCACGTCTGAGCATACCCTGCCAACTTATGGCGAACAAAGCAGTACAAAAGGGGGTGGTGATGGACGGAGCATCAGAACCAATCAAACACTCACACTCAGTCAACAGATCTGGGTTTGATCCATGTTCTTTAGCCCACTCTGCCACCCCAGTTCAGACATGGCCATATGCAAATCAGTCTGACCCTGTGCCTCATGGGAACAGTCCGGCCCGAACTGCCAAGCCATGCCTTCCCTGGACCGTAAACAAGCTTCCTAGGACCGGTTTCTGGCATTTCAGCCGTCTTCAGCCAGGCTTGCTTGAATCCAGTGGCAAAGTGAGCAAGGGACTCACGTCTGAGCATACCCTGCCAACTTATGGCGAACAAAGCGGTACAAAAGGGGGTGGCGATGGACGGAGCATCAGAACCAATCAAACACTCACACCCAGTCAACAGATCTGGGTTTGAGCCATCACCGTTCTTTAGCCCACTCTGCCACCCCAGTTCAGACATGGCCATATGCAAATCAGTCTGACCCTGTGCCTCATGGGAACAGTCCAGCCCGAACTGCCAAGCCATGCCTTCCCTGGACCGGAAACAAGCTTCCTAGGACCGGTTTCTGGCATTTCAGCCGTCTTCAGCCAGGCTTGCTTGAATCCAATGGCAAAGTGAGCAAGGGACTCACGTCTGAGCATACCCTGCCAACTTATGGCGAACAAAGCGGTACAAAAGAGGGTGTCGATGGACGGAGCATCAGAACCAATAAAACACTCACACGCAGTCAACAGACCTGGGTTTGATCCATCACCGTTCTTTAGCCCACTCTGCCACCCCAGTTCAGACATGGCCATATGCAAATCAGTTTGACCCTGTGCCTCATGGGAACAGTCCAGCCCGAACTGCCAAGCCATGCCTTCCATGGACCGGAAACAAGCTTCCTAGGACCAGTTTCTGGCATTTCAGCCGTCTTCAGCCAGGCTTGCTTGAATCCAGTGGCTTAGTGAGCAAGGGACTCACGTCTGAGCATACCCTGCCAACTTATGGCGAACAAAGCGGTACAAAAGGGGGTGGCGATGAATGGAGCATCAGAACCAATCAAACACTCACACCCAGTCAACAGACCTGGGTTTGATCCATCACCGTTCTTTAGCCCACTCTGCCACCCCAGTTCAGACATGGCCATATGCAAATCAGTCTGACCCTGTGCCTCATGGGAACAGTCCAGCCCGAACTGCCAAGCCATGCCTTCCCTGGACAGGGAACAAGCTTCCTAGATCCGGTTTCTGGCATTTAAGCCGTCTTCAGCCAGGCTTGCTTGAATCCAGTGGCAAAGTGAGCAAGGGACTCACGTCTGAGCATACCCTGCCAACTTATGGCGAACAAAGCGGTACAAAAGGGGGTGGTGATGTACGGAGCATCAGAACCAATCAAACACTCACACCCAGTCAACAGATCTGGGTTTGATCCATCACCGTTCTTTAGCCCACTCTGCCACCCCAGTTCAGACATGGCCATATGCAAATCAGTCTGACCCTGTGCCTCATGGGAACAGTCCAGCCCGAACTGCCAAGCCATGCCTTCCCTGGACCGGAAACAAGCTTCCTAGGACCGGTTTCTGGCATTTCAGCCGTCTTCAGCTGGGCTTGCTTGAATCCAGTGGCAAAGTGAGCAAGGGACTCACGTCTGAGCATACCCTGCCAACTTATGGCCAACAAAGCGGTTCAAAAGGGGGTGGTGATGGACGGAGCATCAGAACCAATCAAACACTCACACCCAGTCAACAGATCTGGGTTTGATCCATCACCGTTCTTTAGCCCACTCTGCCACCCCAGTTCAGACATGGCCATATGCAAATCAGTCTGACCCTGTGCCTCATGGGAACAGTCCAGCCTGAACTGCCAAGCCATGCCTTCCTTGGACCGGAAACAAGCTTCCTAGGACCGGTTTCTGGCATTTCAGCCGTCTTCAGCCGGGCTTGCTTGAATCCAGTGGCAAAGTGAGCAAGGGACTCACGCCTGAGCATACCCTGCCAACTTATGGCGAACAAAGCGGTACAAAAGGGGGTGGTGATGGACGGAGCATCAGAAACAATCAAACACTCACACCCAGTCAACAGATCTGGGTTTGATCCATCACCGTTCTTTAGCCCACTCTGCCACCCCAGTTCAGACATGGCCATATGCAAATCAGTCTGACCCTGTGCCTCATGGGAACAGTCCAGCCCGAACTGCCAAGCCATGCCTTCCCTGGACCGGAAATAAGCTTCCTAGGACCGGTTTCTGGCATTTCAGCCGTCTTCAGCCAGGCTTGCTTGAATCCAGTGGCAAAGTGAGCAAGGGACTCATGTCTGAGCATACCCTGCCAACTTATGGCGAACAAAGCGGTACAAAAGAGGGTGGCGATGGACGGAGCATCAGAACCAATCAAACACTCACACCCAGTCAACAGACCTGGGTTTGATCCATCACCGTTCTTTAGCCCACTCTGCCACCCCAGTTCAGACATGGCCATATGCAAATCAGTCTGACCCTGTGCCTCATGGGAACAGTCCAGCCCGAACTGCCAAGCCATGCCTTCCCTGGACCGGAAACAAGCTTCCTAGGACCGGTTTCTGGCATTTCAGCCGTCTTCAGCCAGGCTTGCTTGAATCCAGTGGCAAAGTGAGCAAGGGACTCACGTCTGAGCATACCCTGCCAACTTATGGCGAACAAAGCGGTACAAAAGGGGGTGGCGATGGACGGAGCATCAGAACCAATCAAACACTCACACCCAGTCAACAGACCTGGGTTTGATCCATCACCGTTCTTTAGCCCACGCTGCCACCCCAGTTCAGACATGGCCATATGCAAATCAGTCTGACCCTGTGCCTCATGGGAACAGTCCAGCCCGAACTGCCAAGTCATGCCTTCCCTGGACCGGAAACAAGCTTCCTAGGACCAGTTTCTGGCATTTCAGCCGTCTTCAGCCAGGCTTGCTTGAATCCAGTGGCAAAGTGAGCAAGGGACTCACGTCTGAGCATACCCTGCCAACTTATGGCGAACAAAGCGGTACAAAAGGGGGTGGCGATGGACGGAGCATCAGAACCAATCAAACACTCACACCCAGTCAACAGACCTGGGTTTGATCAATCACCGTTCTTTAGCCCACTCTGCCACCCCAGTTCAGACATGGCCATATGCAAATCAGTCTGATCCTGTGCCTCATGGGAACAGTCCAGCCGGAACTGCCAAGCCATGCCTTCCCTGGACCGGAAACAAGCTTCCTAGGACCGGTTTCTGGCATTTCAGCCGTCTTTAGCCAGGCTTACTTGAATCCAGTGGCAAAGTGAGCAAGGGACTCACGTCTGAGCATACCCTGCCAACTTATGGCGAACAAAGCGGTACAAAAGGGGGTGGTGATGGACAGAGCATCAGAACCAATCAAACACTCACACCCAGTCAACAGATCTGGGTTTGATCCATCACCGTTCTTTAGCCCACTCTGCCACCCCAGTTCAGACATGGCCATATGCAAATCAGTCTGACCCTGTGCCTCATGGGAACAATCCAGCCCGAACTGCCAAGCCATGCCTTCCCTGGACCGGAAACAAGCTTCCTAGGACCGGTTTCTGGCATTTCAGCCGGCTTCAGCCAGGCTTGCTTGAATCCAGTGGCAAAGTGAGCAAGGGACTCACGTCTGAGCATACCCTGCCAACTTATGGCGGACAAAGCGGTACAAAAAGGGGTGGTGATGGACGGAGCATCAGAACCAATCAAACACTAACACCCAGTCAACAGATCTGGGTTTGATCCATCACCGTTCTTTAGCCCACTCTGCCACCCCAGTTCAGACATGGCCATATGCAAATCAGTCTGACCCTGTGCCACATGGGAACAGTCCAGCCCGAACTGCCAAGCCATGCCTTCCCTGGACCGGAAACAAGCTTCCTAGGACCGGTTTCTGGCATTTCAGCCGTCTTCAGCCAGGCTTGCTTGAATCCAGTGGCAAAGTGAGCAAGGGACTCACGTCTGAGCATACCCTGCCAACTTATGGCGAACAAAGCAGTACAAAAGGGGGTGGTGATGGACGGAGCATCAGAACCAATCAAACACTCACACCCAGTCAACAGATCTGGGTTTGATCCATCACCGTTCTTTAGCCCACTCTGCTACCGCAGTTCAGACTTGGCCATATGCAAATCAGTCTGACCCTGTGCCTCATGGGAACAGTCCAGCCCGAACTGCCGAGCCATGCCTTCCCTGGACCGGAAACAAGCTTCCTAGGACCGGTTTCTGGCATTTCAGCCAGGCTTGCTTGAATCCAATGGCAAAGTGAGCAAGGGACTCACGTCTGAGCATACCCAGCCAACTTATGGCGAACAAAGCGGTACAAAAGAGGGTGGCGATGGACAGAGCATCAGAACCAATCAAACACTCACACCCAGTCAACAGACCTGGGTTTGATCTATCACCGTTCTTTAGCCCACTCTGCCACCCCAGTTCAGACATGGCCATATGCAAATCAGTCTGACCCTGTGCCTCATGGGAACAGTCCAGCCCGAACTGCCAAGCCATGCCTTCCCTGGACCGGAAACAAGCTTCCTAGGACCGGTTTCTGGCATTTCAGCCGTCTTCAGCCAGGCTTGCTTGAATCCAGTGGCAAAGTGAGCAAGGGACTCACGTATGAGCATACCCTTCCAACTAATGGCGAACAAAGCGGTACAAAAGAGGGTGGCGATGGACAGAGCATCAGAACCAATCAAACACTCACACCCATTCAACAGACCTGGGTTTGATCCATCACCGTTCTTTAGCCCACTCTGCCACCCCAGTTCAGACATGGCCATATGCAAATCAGTCTGACCCTGTGCCTCATGGGAACAGTCCAGCCCGAACTGCCAAGCCATGCCTTCCCTGGGCCGGAAACAAGCTTCCTAGGACCGGTTTCTGGCATTTCAGCCGTCTTCAGCCAGGCTTGTTTGAATCCAGTGGCAAAGTGAGCAAGGGACTCACGTCTGAGCATACCCTGCCAACTTATTGCGAACAAAGCTGTACAAAAGAGGGTGTCGATGGACGGAGCATCAGAACCAATCAAACACTCACACCCAGTCAACAGACCTGGGTTTGATCCATCACCGTTCTCTAGCCCACTCTGCCACCCCAGTTCAGACATGGCCATATGCAAATCAGTCTGACCCTGTGCCTCATGGGAACAATCCAGCCCGAACTGCCAAGCCATGCCTTCCCTGGACCGGAAACAAGCTTCCTAGGACCGGTTTCTGGCATTTCAGCCGGCTTCAGCCAGGCTTGCTTGAATCCAGTGGCAAAGTGAGCAAGGGACTCACGTCTGAGCATACCCTGCCAACTTATGGCGAACAAAGCGGTACAAAAAGGGGTGATGATGGACGGAGCATCAGAACCAATCAAACACTCACACCCAGTCAACAGATCTGGGTTTGATCCATCACCATTCTTTAGCCCACTCTGCCACCCCAGTTCAGACATGGCCATATGCAAATCAGTCTGACCCTGTGCCACATGGGAACAGTCCAGCCCGAACTGCCAAGCCATGCCTTCCCTGGACAGGGAACAAGCTTCCTAGGACCGGTTTCTGGCATTTCAGCCGTCTTCAGCCAGGCTTGCTTGAATCCAGTGGCAAAGTGAGCAAGGGACTCACGTCTGAGCATACCCTGCCAACTTATGGCGAACAAAGCGGTACAAAAGGGGGTGGTGATGGACGAAGCATCAGAACCAATCAAACACTCACACCCAGTCAACAGATCTGGGTTTGATCCATCACCGTTCTTTAGCCCACTCTGCCACCCCAGTTCAGACATGGCCATATGCAAATCAGTCTGACCCTGTGCCTCATGGGAACAGTCCAGCCCGAACTGCCAAGCCATGCCTTCCCTGGACCGGAAACAAGCTTCCTAGGACCGGTTTCTGGCATGTCAGCCGTCTTCAGCCGGGCTTGCTTGAATCCAGTGGCAAAGTGAGCAAGGGACTCACGTCTGAGCATACCCTGCCAACTTATGGCCAACAAAGCGGTTCAAAAGGGGGTGGTGATGGACGGAGCATCAGAACCAATCAAACACTCACACTCAGTCAACAGATCTGGGTTTGATCCATCACCGTTCTTTAGCCCACTCTGCCACCCCAGTTCAGACATGGCCATATGCAAATCAGTCTGACCCTGTGCCTCATGGGAACAGTCCAGCCCGAACTGCCAAGCCATGCCTTCCTTGGACCGGAAACAAGCTTCCTAGGACCGGTTTCTGGCATTTCAGCCGTCTTCAGCCGGGCTTGCTTGAATCCAGTGGCAAAGTGAGCAAGGGACTCACGCCTGAGCATACCCTGCCAACTTATGGCGAACAAAGCGGTGCAAAAGGGGGTGGTGATGGACGGAGCATCAGAACCAATCAAACACTCACACCCAGTCAACAGATCTGGGTTTGATCCATCACCGTTCTTTAGCCCACTCTGCCACCCCAGTTCAGACATGGCCATATGCAAATCAGTCTGACCCTGTGTCTCATGGGAACAGTCCAGCCCGAACTGCCAAGCCATGCCTTCCCTGGACCGGAAACAAGCTTCCTAGGACCGGTTTCTGGCATTTCAGCCGTCTTCAGCCATGCTTGCTTGAATCCAGTGGCAAAGTGAGCAAGGGACTCACGTCTGAGCATACCCTGCCAACTTATGGCGAACAAAGCAGTACAAAAGGGGGTGGCGATGGACGGAGCATCAGAACTAATCAAACACTCACACCCAGTCAACAGACCTGGGTTTGATCCATCACCGTTCTTTAGCCCACTCTGCCACCCCAGTTCAGACATGGCCATATCCAAATCAGTCTGACCCTGTGCCTCATGGGAACAGTCCAGCCCGAACTGCCAAGCCATGCCTTCCCTGGACCGGAAACAAGCTTCCTAGGACCGGTTTCTGGCATTTCAGCCGTCTTCAGCCAGGCTTGCTTGAATCCAGCGGCAAAGTGAGCAAGGGACTCACGTCTGAGCATACCCTGCCAACTTATGGCGAACAAAGCGGTACAAAAGGGGGTGGTGATGGACGGAGCATCAGAACCAATCAAACACTCACACCCAGTCAACAGATCTGGGTTTGATCCATCACTGTTCTTTAGCCCACTCTGCCACCCCAGTTCAGACATGGCCATATGCAAATCAGTCTGACCCTGTGCCTCATGGGAACAGTCCAGCCCGAACTGCCAAGTCATGCCTTCCCTGGACCGGAAACAAGCTTCCTAGGACCGGTTTCTGGCATTTCAGCCGTCTTTAGCCAGGCTTACTTGAATCCAGTGGCAAAGTGAGCAAGGGACTCACGTCTGAGCATACCCTGCCAACTTATGGCGAACAAAGCGGTGCAAAAGGGGGTGGTGATGGACGGAGCATCAGAACCAATCAAACACTCACACCCAGTCAACAGATCTGGGTTTGATCCATCACCGTTCTTTAGCCCACTCTGCCACCCCAGTTCAGACATGGCCATGTGCAAATCAGTCTGACCCTGTGCCTCCTGGGAACAGTCCAGCCCGAACTGCCAAGCCATGCCTTCCCTGGACCGGAAACAAGCTTCCTAGGACCGGTTTCTGGCATTTCAGCCGTCTTCAGCCAGGCTTGCTTGAATCCAGTGGCAAAGTGAGCAAGGGACTCACGTCTGAGCATACCCTGCCAACTTATGGCGAACAAAGCGGTACAAAAGGGGGTGGTGATGGACGGAGCATCAGAACCAATCAAACACTCACACCCATTCAACAGATCTGGGTTTGATCTATCACCGTTCTTTAGCCCACTCTGCCACCCCAGTTCAGACATGGCCATGTGCAAATCAGTCTGACCCTGTGCCTCATGGGAACAGTCCAGCCCGAACTGCCAAGCCATGCCTTCCCTGGGCCGGAAAAAAGCTTCCTAGGACCGGTTTCTGGCATTTCAGGCGTCTTCAGCCAGGCTTGCTTGAATCCAGTGGCAATGTGAGCAAGGGACTAACGTCTGAGCATACCCTGCCAACTTATGGCGAACAAAGCGGTACATTAGGGGGTGGTGATGGACGGAGCATCAGAACCAAACACTCACACCCAGTCAAAGATCTGGGTTTGATCCATCACCGTTCTTTAGCCCACTCTGCCACCCCAGTTCGGACATGGCCATATGCAAATCAGTCTGACCCTGTGCCACATGGGAACAGTCCAGCCCGAACTGCCAAGCCATGCCTTCCCTGGACCGGAAACAAGCTTCCTAGGACCGGTTTCTGGCATTTCAGCCGTCTTCAGCCAGGCTTGCTTGAATCCAGTGGCAAAGTGAGCAAGGGACTCACGTCTGAGCATACCCTGCCAACTTATGGCGAACAAAGCAGTACAAAAGGGGGTGGTGATGGACGGAGCATCAGAACCAATCAAACACTCACACTCAGTCAACAGATCTGGGTTTGATCCATGTTCTTTAGCCCACTCTGCCACCCCAGTTCAGACATGGCCATATGCAAATCAGTCTGACCCTGTGCCTCATGGGAACAGTCCGGCCCGAACTGCCAAGCCATGCCTTCCCTGGACCGTAAACAAGCTTCCTAGGACCGGTTTCTGGCATTTCAGCCGTCTTCAGCCAGGCTTGCTTGAATCCAGTGGCAAAGTGAGCAAGGGACTCACGTCTGAGCATACCCTGCCAACTTATGGCGAACAAAGCGGTACAAAAGGGGGTGGCGATGGACGGAGCATCAGAACCAATCAAACACTCACACCCAGTCAACAGATCTGGGTTTGAGCCATCACCGTTCTTTAGCCCACTCTGCCACCCCAGTTCAGACATGGCCATATGCAAATCAGTCTGACCCTGTGCCTCATGGGAACAGTCCAGCCCGAACTGCCAAGCCATGCCTTCCCTGGACCGGAAACAAGCTTCCTAGGACCGGTTTCTGGCATTTCAGCCGTCTTCAGCCAGGCTTGCTTGAATCCAGTGGCAAAGTGAGCAAGGGACTCACGTCTGAGCATACCCTGCCAACTTATGGCGAACAAAGCGGTACAAAAGGGGGTGGTGATGGACGGAGCATCAGAACCAATCAAACACTCACACCCATTCAACAGATCTGGGTTTGATCTATCACCGTTCTTTAGCCCACTCTGCCACCCCAGTTCAGACATGGCCATGTGCAAATCAGTCTGACCCTGTGCCTCATGGGAACAGTCCAGCCCGAACTGCCAAGCCATGCCTTCCCTGGGCCGGAAAAAAGCTTCCTAGGACCGGTTTCTGGCATTTCAGGCGTCTTCAGCCAGGCTTGCTTGAATCCAGTGGCAATGTGAGCAAGGGACTAACGTCTGAGCATACCCTGCCAACTTATGGCGAACAAAGCGGTACATTAGGGGGTGGTGATGGACGGAGCATCAGAACCAAACACTCACACCCAGTCAAAGATCTGGGTTTGATCCATCACCGTTCTTTAGCCCACTCTGCCACCCCAGTTCAGACATGGCCATATGCAAATCAGTCTGACCCTGTGCCACATGGGAACAGTCCAGCCCGAACTGCCAAGCCATGCCTTCCCTGGACCGGAAACAAGCTTCCTAGGACCGGTTTCTGGCATTTCAGCCGTCTTCAGCCAGGCTTGCTTGAATCCAGTGGCAAAGTGAGCAAGGGACTCACGTCTGAGCATACCCTGCCAACTTATGGCGAACAAAGCAGTACAAAAGGGGGTGGTGATGGACGGAGCATCAGAACCAATCAAACACTCACACTCAGTCAACAGATCTGGGTTTGATCCATGTTCTTTAGCCCACTCTGCCACCCCAGTTCAGACATGGCCATATGCAAATCAGTCTGACCCTGTGCCTCATGGGAACAGTCCGGCCCGAACTGCCAAGCCATGCCTTCCCTGGACCGTAAACAAGCTTCCTAGGACCGGTTTCTGGCATTTCAGCCGTCTTCAGCCAGGCTTGCTTGAATCCAGTGGCAAAGTGAGCAAGGGACTCACGTCTGAGCATACCCTGCCAACTTATGGCGAACAAAGCGGTACAAAAGGGGGTGGCGATGGACGGAGCATCAGAACCAATCAAACACTCACACCCAGTCAACAGATCTGGGTTTGAGCCATCACCGTTCTTTAGCCCACTCTGCCACCCCAGTTCAGACATGGCCATATGCAAATCAGTCTGACCCTGTGCCTCATGGGAACAGTCCAGCCCGAACTGCCAAGCCATGCCTTCCCTGGACCGGAAACAAGCTTCCTAGGACCGGTTTCTGGCATTTCAGCCGTCTTCAGCCAGGCTTGCTTGAATCCAGTGGCAAAGTGAGCAAGGGACTCACGTCTGAGCATACCCTGCCAACTTATGGCGAACAAAGCGGTACAAAAGAGGGTGGCGATGGACAGAGCATCAGAACCAATCAAACACTCACACCCAGTCAACAGATCTGGGTTTGATCCATCACCGTTCTTTAGCCCACTCTGCCACCCCAGTTCAGACATGGCCATATGCAAATCAGTCTGACCCTGTGCCTCATGGGAACAGTCCAGCCCGAACTGCCAAGCCATGCCTTCCCTGGACCGGAAACAAGCTTCCTAGGACTGGTTTCTGGCATGTCAGCCGTCTTCAGCCGGGCTTGCTTGAATCCAGTGGCAAAGTGAGCAAGGGACTCACGTCTGAGCATACCCTGCCAACTTATGGCGAACAAAGCGGTACAAAAGGGGGTGGCGATGGACGGAGCATCAGAACCAATCAAACACTCACAGCCAGTCAACAGACCTGGGTTTGATCCATCACCGTTCTTTAGCCCACTCTGCCACCCCATTTCAGACATGGCCATATCCAAATCAGTCTGACCTTGTGCCTCATGGGAACAGTCCAGCCCGAACTGCCAAGCCATGCCTTCCCTGGACCGGAAACAAGCTTCCTAGGACCGGTTTCTGGCATTTCAGCCGTCTTCAGCCAGGCTTGCTTGAATCCAGCGGCAAAGTGAGCAAGGGACTCACGTCTGAGCATACCCTGCCAGCTTATGGCGAACAAAGCGGTACAAAAGGGGGTGGTGATGGACGGAGCATCAGAACCAATCAAACACTCACACCCAGTCAACAGATCTGGGTTTGATCCATCACCGTTCTTTAGCCCACTCTGCCACCCCAGTTCAGACATGGCCATGTGCAAATCAGTCTGACCCTGTGCCTCATGGGAACAGTCCAGCCCGAACTGCCAAGTCATGCCTTCCCTGGACCGGAAACAAGCTTCCTAGGACCGGTTTCTGGCATTTCAGCCGTCTTCAGCCAGGCTTGCTTGAATCCAGTGGCAAAGTGAGCAAGGGACTCACGTCTGAGCATACCCTGACAACTTATGGCGAACAAAGCGGTACAAAAGGGGGTGGTGATGGACGGAGCATCAGAACCAATCAAACACTCACACCCATTCAACAGATCTGGGTTTGATCTATCACCGTCCTTTAGCCCACTCTGCCACCCCAGTTCAGACATGGCCATGTGCAAATCAGTCTGACCCTGTGCCTCATGGGAACAGTCCAGCCCGAACTGCCAAGCCATGCCTTCCCTGGGCCGGAAAAAAGCTTCCTAGGACCGGTTTCTGGCATTTCAGGCGTCTTCAGCCAGGCTTGCTTGAATCCAGTGGCAATGTGAGCAAGGGACTAACGTCTGAGCATACCCTGCCAACTTATGGCGAACAAAGCGGTACATTAGGGGGTGGTGATGGACGGAGCATCAGAACCAAACACTCACACCCAGTCGAAGATCTGGGTTTGATCCATCACCGTTCTTTAGCCCACTCTGCCACCCCAGTTCAGACATGGCCATATGCAAATCAGTCTGACCCTGTGCCACATGGGAACAGTCCAGCCCGAACTGCCAAGCCATGCCTTCCCTGGACCGGAAACAAGCTTCCTAGGACCGGTTTCTGGCATTTCAGCCGTCTTCAGCCAGGCTTGCTTGAATCCAGTGGCAAAGTGAGCAAGGGACTCACGTCTGAGCATACCCTGCCAACTTATGGCGAACAAAGCGGTACAAAAGGGGGTGGCGATGGACGGAGCATCAGAACCAATCAAACACTCACACCCAGTCAACAGACCTGGGTTTGATCCATCACCGTTCTTTAGCCCACTCTGCCACCCCATTTCAGACATGGCCATATCCAAATCAGTCTGACCTTGTGCCTCATGGGAACAGTCCAGCCCGAACTGCCAAGCCATGCCTTCCCTGGACCGGAAACAAGCTTCCTAGGACCGATTTCTGGCATTTCAGCCGTCTTCAGCCAGGCTTGCTTGAATCCAGCGGCAAAGTGAGCAAGGGACTCACGTCTGAGCATACCCTGCCAACTTATGGCGAACAAAGCGGTACAAAAGGGGGTGGTGATGGACGGAGCATCAGAACCAATCAAACACTCACACCCAGTCAACAGATCTGGGTTTGATCCATCACCGTTCTTTAGCCCACTCTGCCACCCCAGTTCAGACATGGCCATATGCAAATCAGTCTGACCCTGTGCCTCATGGGAACAGTCCAGCCCGAACTGCCAAGTCATGCCTTCCCTGGACCGGAAACAAGCTTCCTAGGACCGGTTTCTGGCATTTCAGCCGTCTTTAGCCAGGCTTACTTGAATCCAGTGGCAAAGTGAGCAAGGGACTCACGTCTGAGCATACCCTGCCAACTTATGGCGAACAAAGCGGTGCAAAAGGGGGTGGTGATGGACGGAGCATCAGAACCAATCAAACACTCACACCCAGTCAACAGATCTGGGTTTGATCCATCACCGTTCTTTAGCCCACTCTGCCACCCCAGTTCAGACATGGCCATGTGCAAATCAGTCTGACCCTGTGCCTCATGGGAACAGTCCAGCCCGAACTGCCAAGCCATGCCTTCCCTGGACCGGAAACAAGCTTCCTAGGACCGGTTTCTGGCATTTCAGCCGTCTTCAGCCAGGCTTGCTTGAATCCAGTGGCAAAGTGAGCAAGGGACTCACGTCTGAGCATACCCTGCCAACTTATGGCGAACAAAGCGGTACAAAAGGGGGTGGTGATGGACGGAGCATCAGAACCAATTAAACACTCACACCCATTCAACAGATCTGGGTTTGATCTATCACCGTTCTTTAGCCCACTCTGCCACCCCAGTTCAGACATGGCCATGTGCAAATCAGTCTGACCCTGTGCCTCATGGGAACAGTCCAGCCCGAACTGCCAAGCCATGCCTTCCCTGGGCCGGAAAAAAGCTTCCTAGGACCGGTTTCTGGCATTTCAGGCGTCTTCAGCCAGGCTTGCTTGAATCCAGTGGCAATGTGAGCAAGGGACTAACGTCTGAGCATACCCTGCCAACTTATGGCGAACAAAGCGGTACATTAGGGGGTGGTGATGGACGGAGCATCAGAACCAAACACTCACACCCAGTCGAAGATCTGGGTTTGATCCATCACCGTTCTTTAGCCCACTCTACCACCCCAGTTCAGACATGGCCATATGCAAATCAGTCTGACCCTGTGCCACATGGGAACAGTCCAGCCCGAACTGCCAAGCCATGCCTTCCCTGGACCGGAAACAAGCTTCCTAGGACCGGTTTCTGGCATTTCAGCCGTCTTCAGCCAGGCTTGCTTGAATCCAGTGGCAAAGTGAGCAAGGGACTCACGTCTGAGCATACCCTGCCAACTTATGGCGAACAAAGCAGTACAAAAGGGGGTGGTGATGGACGGAGCATCAGAACCAATCAAACACTCACACTCAGTCAACAGATGTGGGTTTGATCCATGTTCTTTAGCCCACTCTGCCACCCCAGTTCAGACATGGCCATATTCAAATCAGTCTGACCCTGTGCCTCATGGGAACAGTCCGGCCCGAACTGCCAAGCCATGCCTTCCCTGGACCGTAAACAAGCTTCCTAGGACCGGTTTCTGGCATTTCAGCCGTCTTCAGCCAGGCTTGCTTGAATCCAGCGGCAAAGTGAGCAAGGGACTCACGTCTGAGCATACCCTGCCAACTTATGGCGAACAAAGCGGTACAAAAGGGGGTGGTGATGGACGGAGCATCAGAACCAATCAAACACTCACACCCAGACAACAGATCTGGGTTTGATCCATCACCGTTCTTTAGCCCACTCTGCCACCCCAGTTCAGACATGGCCATATGCAAATCAGTCTGACCCTGTGCCTCATGGGAACAGTCCAGCCCGAACTGCCAAGTCATGCCTTCCCTGGACCGGAAACAAGCTTCCTAGGACCGGTTTCTGGCATTTCAGCCGTCTTTAGCCAGGCTTACTTGAATCCAGTGGCAAAGTGAGCAAGGGACTCACGTCTGAGCATACCCTGCCAACTTATGGCGAACAAAGCGGTGCAAAAGGGGGTGGTGATGGACGGAGCATCAGAACCAATCAAACACTCACACCCAGTCAACAGATCTGGGTTTGATCCATCACCGTTCTTTAGCCCACTCTGCCACCCCAGTTCAGACATGGCCATGTGCAAATCAGTCTGACCCTGTGCCTCCTGGGAACAGTCCAGCCCGAACTGCCAAGCCATGCCTTCCCTGGACCGGAAACAAGCTTCCTAGGACCGGTTTCTGGCATTTCAGCCGTCTTCAGCCAGGCTTGCTTGAATCCAGTGGCAAAGTGAGCAAGGGACTCACGTCTGAGCATACCCTGCCAACTTATGGCGAACAAAGCGGTACAAAAGGGGGTGGTGATGGACGGAGCATCAGAACCAATCAAACACTCACACCCATTCAACAGATCTGGGTTTGATCTATCACCGTTCTTTAGCCCACTCTGCCACCCCAGTTCAGACATGGCCATGTGCAAATCAGTCTGACCCTGTGCCTCATGGGAACAGTCCAGCCCGAACTGCCAAGCCATGCCTTCCCTGGGCCGGAAAAAAGCTTCCTAGGACCGGTTTCTGGCATTTCAGGCGTCTTCAGCCAGGCTTGCTTGAATCCAGTGGCAATGTGAGCAAGGGACTAACGTCTGAGCATACCCTGCCAACTTATGGCGAACAAAGCGGTACATTAGGGGGTGGTGATGGACGGAGCATCAGAACCAAACACTCACACCCAGTCGAAGATCTGGGTTTGATCCATCACCGTTCTTTAGCCCACTCTGCCACCCCAGTTCAGACATGGCCATATGCAAATCAGTCTGACCCTGTGCCACATGGGAACAGTCCAGCCCGAACTGCCAAGCCATGCCTTCCCTGGACCGGAAACAAGCTTCCTAGGACCGGTTTCTGGCATTTCAGCCGTCTTCAGCCAGGCTTGCTTGAATCCAGTGGCAAAGTGAGCAAGGGACTCACGTCTGAGCATACCCTGCCAACTTATGGCGAACAAAGCAGTACAAAAGGGGGTGGTGATGGACGGAGCATCAGAACCAATCAAACACTCACACTCAGTCAACAGATCTGGGTTTGATCCATGTTCTTTAGCCCACTCTGCCACCCCAGTTCAGACATGGCCATATGCAAATCAGTCTGACCCTGTGCCTCATGGGAACAGTCCGGCCCGAACTGCCAAGCCATGCCTTCCCTGGACCGTAAACAAGCTTCCTAGGACCGGTTTCTGGCATTTCAGCCGTCTTCAGCCAGGCTTGCTTGAATCCAGTGGCAAAGTGAGCAAGGGACTCACGTCTGAGCATACCCTGCCAACTTATGGCGAACAAAGCGGTACAAAAGGGGGTGGCGATGGACGGAGCATCAGAACCAATCAAACACTCACACCCAGTCAACAGATCTGGGTTTGAGCCATCACCGTTCTTTAGCCCACTCTGCCACCCCAGTTCAGACATGGCCATATGCAAATCAGTCTGACCCTGTGCCTCATGGGAACAGTCCAGCCCGAACTGCCAAGCCATGCCTTCCCTGGACCGGAAACAAGCTTCCTAGGACCGGTTTCTGGCATTTCAGCCGTCTTCAGCCAGGCTTGCTTGAATCCAGTGGCTAAGTGAGCAAGGGACTCACGTCTGAGCATACCCTGCCAACTTATGGCGAACAAAGCGGTACAAAAGAGGGTGGCGATGGACAGAGCATCAGAACCAATCAAACACTCACACCCAGTCAACAGACCTGGGTTTGATCCATCACCGTTCTTTAGCCCACTCTGCCACCCCAGTTCAGACATGGCCATATGCAAATCAGTCTGACCCTGTGCCTCATGGGAACAGTCCAGCCCGAACTGCCAAGCCATGCCTTCCCTGGACCAGAAACAAGCTTCCTAGGACCAGTTTCTGGCATTTCAGTCGTCTTCAGCCAGGCTTGCTTGAATCCAGTGGCAAAGTGAGCAAGGGACTCACGTCTGAGCATACCCTGCCAACTTATTGCGAACAAAGCGGTACAAAAGAGGGTGTCGATGGACGGAGCATCAGAACCAATCAAACGCTCACACCCAGTCAACAGACCTGGGTTTGATCCATCACCGTTCTCTAGCCCACTCTGCCACCCCAGTTCAGACATGGCCATATGCAAATCAGTCTGACCCTGTGCCTCATGGGAACAGTCCAGCCCGAACTGCCAAGCCATGCCTTCCCTGGACCGGAAACAAGCTTCCTAGGACCAGTTTCTGGCATTTCAGCCGTCTTCAGCCAGGCTTGCTTGAATCCAGTGGCTTAGTGAGCAAGGGACTCACGTCTGAGCATACCCTGCCAACTTATGGCGAACAAAGCGGTACAAAAGGGGGTGGCGATGGACGGAGCATCAGAACCAATCAAACACTCACACCCAGTCAACAGACCTGGGTTTGATCCATCACCGTTCTTTAGCCCACTCTGCCACCCCAGTTCAGACATGGCCATATGCAAATCAGTCTGACCCTGTGCCTCATGGGAACAGTCCAGCCCGAACTGCCAAGCCATGCCTTCCCTGGACAGGGAACAAGCTTCCTAGGACCGGTTTCTGGCATGTCAGCCGTCTTCAGCCGGGCTTGCTTGAATCCAGTGGCAAAGTGAGCAAGGGACTCACGTCTGAGCATACCCTGCCAACTTATGGCGAACAAAGCGGTACAAAAGGGGGTGGTGATGGACGGAGCATCAGAACCAATCAAACACTCACACCCAGTCAACAGATCTGGGTTTGATCCATCACCGTTCTTTAGCCCACTCTGCCACCCCAGTTCAGACATGGCCATGTGCAAATCAGTCTGACCCTGTGCCTCCTGGGAACAGTCCAGCCCGAACTGCCAAGCCATGCCTTCCCTGGACCGGAAACAAGCTTCCTAGGACCGGTTTCTGGCATTTCAGCCGTCTTCAGCCAGGCTTGCTTGAATCCAGTGGCAAAGTGAGCAAGGGACTCACGTCTGAGCATACCCTGCCAACTTATGGCGAACAAAGCGGTACAAAAGGGGGTGGCGATGGACGGAGCATCAGAACCAATCAAACACTCACACCCAGTCAACAGATCTGGGTTTGAGCCATCACCGTTCTTTAGCCCACTCTGCCACCCCAGTTCAGACATGGCCATATGCAAATCAGTCTGACCCTGTGCCTCATGGGAACAGTCCAGCCCGAACTGCCAAGCCATGCCTTCCCTGGACCGGAAACAAGCTTCCTAGGACCGGTTTCTGGCATTTCAGCCGTCTTCAGCCAGGCTTGCTTGAATCCAGTGGCAAAGTGAGCAAGGGACTCACGTCTGAGCATACCCTGCCAACTTATGGCGAACAAAGCGGTACAAAAGAGGGTGGCGATGGACAGAGCATCAGAACCAATCAAACACTCACACCCAGTCAACAGATCTGGGTTTGATCCATCACCGTTCTTTAGCCCACTCTGCCACCCCAGTTCAGACATGGCCATATGCAAATCAGTCTGACCCTGTGCCTCATGGGAACAGTCCAGCCCGAACTGCCAAGCCATGCCTTCCCTGGACCGGAAACAAGCTTCCTAGGACCGGTTTCTGGCATGTCAGCCGTCTTCAGCCGGGCTTGCTTGAATCCAGTGGCAAAGTGAGCAAGGGACTCACGTCTGAGCATACCCTGCCAACTTATGGCGAACAAAGCGGTACAAAAGGGGGTGGCGATGGACGGAGCATCAGAACCAATCAAACACTCACAGCCAGTCAACAGACCTGGGTTTGATCCATCACCGTTCTTTAGCCCACTCTGCCACCCCATTTCAGACATGGCCATATCCAAATCAGTCTGACCTTGTGCCTCATGGGAACAGTCCAGCCCGAACTGCCAAGCCATGCCTTCCCTGGACCGGAAACAAGCTTCCTAGGACCGGTTTCTGGCATTTCAGCCGTCTTCAGCCAGGCTTGCTTGAATCCAGCGGCAAAGTGAGCAAGGGACTCACGTCTGAGCATACCCTGCCAGCTTATGGCGAACAAAGCGGTACAAAAGGGGGTGGTGATGGACGGAGCATCAGAACCAATCAAACACTCACACCCAGTCAACAGATCTGGGTTTGATCCATCACCGTTCTTTAGCCCACTCTGCCACCCCAGTTCAGACATGGCCATGTGCAAATCAGTCTGACCCTGTGCCTCATGGGAACAGTCCAGCCCGAACTGCCAAGTCATGCCTTCCCTGGACCGGAAACAAGCTTCCTAGGACCGGTTTCTGGCATTTCAGCCGTCTTCAGCCAGGCTTGCTTGAATCCAGTGGCAAAGTGAGCAAGGGACTCACGTCTGAGCATACCCTGACAACTTATGGCGAACAAAGCGGTACAAAAGGGGGTGGTGATGGACGGAGCATCAGAACCAATCAAACACTCACACCCATTCAACAGATCTGGGTTTGATCTATCACCGTCCTTTAGCCCACTCTGCCACCCCAGTTCAGACATGGCCATGTGCAAATCAGTCTGACCCTGTGCCTCATGGGAACAGTCCAGCCCGAACTGCCAAGCCATGCCTTCCCTGGGCCGGAAAAAAGCTTCCTAGGACCGGTTTCTGGCATTTCAGGCGTCTTCAGCCAGGCTTGCTTGAATCCAGTGGCAATGTGAGCAAGGGACTAACGTCTGAGCATACCCTGCCAACTTATGGCGAACAAAGCGGTACATTAGGGGGTGGTGATGGACGGAGCATCAGAACCAAACACTCACACCCAGTCGAAGATCTGGGTTTGATCCATCACCGTTCTTTAGCCCACTCTGCCACCCCAGTTCAGACATGGCCATATGCAAATCAGTCTGACCCTGTGCCACATGGGAACAGTCCAGCCCGAACTGCCAAGCCATGCCTTCCCTGGACCGGAAACAAGCTTCCTAGGACCGGTTTCTGGCATTTCAGCCGTCTTCAGCCAGGCTTGCTTGAATCCAGTGGCAAAGTGAGCAAGGGACTCACGTCTGAGCATACCCTGCCAACTTATGGCGAACAAAGCGGTACAAAAGGGGGTGGCGATGGACGGAGCATCAGAACCAATCAAACACTCACACCCAGTCAACAGACCTGGGTTTGATCCATCACCGTTCTTTAGCCCACTCTGCCACCCCATTTCAGACATGGCCATATCCAAATCAGTCTGACCTTGTGCCTCATGGGAACAGTCCAGCCCGAACTGCCAAGCCATGCCTTCCCTGGACCGGAAACAAGCTTCCTAGGACCGGTTTCTGGCATTTCAGCCGTCTTCAGCCAGGCTTGCTTGAATCCAGCGGCAAAGTGAGCAAGGGACTCACGTCTGAGCATACCCTGCCAACTTATGGCGAACAAAGCGGTACAAAAGGGGGTGGTGATGGACGGAGCATCAGAACCAATCAAACACTCACACCCAGTCAACAGATCTGGGTTTGATCCATCACCGTTCTTTAGCCCACTCTGCCACCCCAGTTCAGACATGGCCATATGCAAATCAGTCTGACCCTGTGCCTCATGGGAACAGTCCAGCCCGAACTGCCAAGTCATGCCTTCCCTGGACCGGAAACAAGCTTCCTAGGACCGGTTTCTGGCATTTCAGCCGTCTTTAGCCAGGCTTACTTGAATCCAGTGGCAAAGTGAGCAAGGGACTCACGTCTGAGCATACCCTGCCAACTTATGGCGAACAAAGCGGTGCAAAAGGGGGTGGTGATGGACGGAGCATCAGAACCAATCAAACACTCACACCCAGTCAACAGATCTGGGTTTGATCCATCACCGTTCTTTAGCCCACTCTGCCACCCCAGTTCAGACATGGCCATGTGCAAATCAGTCTGACCCTGTGCCTCATGGGAACAGTCCAGCCCGAACTGCCAAGCCATGCCTTCCCTGGACCGGAAACAAGCTTCCTAGGACCGGTTTCTGGCATTTCAGCCGTCTTCAGCCAGGCTTGCTTGAATCCAGTGGCAAAGTGAGCAAGGGACTCACGTCTGAGCATACCCTGCCAACTTATGGCGAACAAAGCGGTACAAAAGGGGGTGGTGATGGACGGAGCATCAGAACCAATCAAACACTCACACCCATTCAACAGATCTGGGTTTGATCTATCACCGTTCTTTAGCCCACTCTGCCACCCCAGTTCAGACATGGCCATGTGCAAATCAGTCTGACCCTGTGCCTCATGGGAACAGTCCAGCCCGAACTGCCAAGCCATGCCTTCCCTGGGCCGGAAAAAAGCTTCCTAGGACCGGTTTCTGGCATTTCAGGCGTCTTCAGCCAGGCTTGCTTGAATCCAGTGGCAATGTGAGCAAGGGACTCACGTCTGAGCATACCCTGCCAACTTATGGCGAACAAAGCGGTACATTAGGGGGTGGTGATGGACGGAGCATCAGAACCAAACACTCACACCCAGTCGAAGATCTGGGTTTGATCCATCACCGTTCTTTAGCCCACTCTGCCACCCCAGTTCAGACATGGCCATATGCAAATCAGTCTGACCCTGTGCCACATGGGAACAGTCCAGCCCGAACTGCCAAGCCATGCCTTCCCTGGACCGGAAACAAGCTTCCTAGGACCGGTTTCTGGCATTTCAGCCGTCTTCAGCCAGGCTTGCTTGAATCCAGTGGCAAAGTGAGCAAGGGACTCACGTCTGAGCATACCCTGCCAACTTATGGCGAACAAAGCAGTACAAAAGGGGGTGGTGATGGACGGAGCATCAGAACCAATCAAACACTCACACTCAGTCAACAGATGTGGGTTTGATCCATGTTCTTTAGCCCACTCTGCCACCCCAGTTCAGACATGGCCATATTCAAATCAGTCTGACCCTGTGCCTCATGGGAACAGTCCGGCCCGAACTGCCAAGCCATGCCTTCCCTGGACCGTAAACAAGCTTCCTAGGACCGGTTTCTGGCATTTCAGCCGTCTTCAGCCAGGCTTGCTTGAATCCAGCGGCAAAGTGAGCAAGGGACTCACGTCTGAGCATACCCTGCCAACTTATGGCGAACAAAGCGGTACAAAAGGGGGTGGTGATGGACGGAGCATCAGAACCAATCAAACACTCACACCCAGTCAACAGATCTGGGTTTGATCCATCACCGTTCTTTAGCCCACTCTGCCACCCCAGTTCAGACATGGCCATATGCAAATCAGTCTGACCCTGTGCCTCATGGGAACAGTCCAGCCCGAACTGCCAAGTCATGCCTTCCCTGGACCGGAAACAAGCTTCCTAGGACCGGTTTCTGGCATTTCAGCCGTCTTTAGCCAGGCTTACTTGAATCCAGTGGCAAAGTGAGCAAGGGACTCACGTCTGAGCATACCCTGCCAACTTATGGCGAACAAAGCGGTGCAAAAGGGGGTGGTGATGGACGGAGCATCAGAACCAATCAAACACTCACACCCAGTCAACAGATCTGGGTTTGATCCATCACCGTTCTTTAGCCCACTCTGCCACCCCAGTTCAGACATGGCCATGTGCAAATCAGTCTGACCCTGTGCCTCCTGGGAACAGTCCAGCCCGAACTGCCAAGCCATGCCTTCCCTGGACCGGAAACAAGCTTCCTAGGACCGGTTTCTGGCATTTCAGCCGTCTTCAGCCAGGCTTGCTTGAATCCAGTGGCAAAGTGAGCAAGGGACTCACGTCTGAGCATACCCTGCCAACTTATGGCGAACAAAGCGGTACAAAAGGGGGTGGTGATGGACGGAGCATCAGAACCAATCAAACACTCACACCCATTCAACAGATCTGGGTTTGATCTATCACCGTTCTTTAGCCCACTCTGCCACCCCAGTTCAGACATGGCCATGTGCAAATCAGTCTGACCCTGTGCCTCATGGGAACAGTCCAGCCCGAACTGCCAAGCCATGCCTTCCCTGGGCCGGAAAAAAGCTTCCTAGGACCGGTTTCTGGCATTTCAGGCGTCTTCAGCCAGGCTTGCTTGAATCCAGTGGCAATGTGAGCAAGGGACTAACGTCTGAGCATACCCTGCCAACTTATGGCGAACAAAGCGGTACATTAGGGGGTGGTGATGGACGGAGCATCAGAACCAAACACTCACACCCAGTCGAAGATCTGGGTTTGATCCATCACCGTTCTTTAGCCCACTCTGCCACCCCAGTTCAGACATGGCCATATGCAAATCAGTCTGACCCTGTGCCACATGGGAACAGTCCAGCCCGAACTGCCAAGCCATGCCTTCCCTGGACCGGAAACAAGCTTCCTAGGACCGGTTTCTGGCATTTCAGCCGTCTTCAGCCAGGCTTGCTTGAATCCAGTGGCAAAGTGAGCAAGGGACTCACGTCTGAGCATACCCTGCCAACTTATGGCGAACAAAGCAGTACAAAAGGGGGTGGTGATGGACGGAGCATCAGAACCAATCAAACACTCACACTCAGTCAACAGATCTGGGTTTGATCCATGTTCTTTAGCCCACTCTGCCACCCCAGTTCAGACATGGCCATATGCAAATCAGTCTGACCCTGTGCCTCATGGGAACAGTCCGGCCCGAACTGCCAAGCCATGCCTTCCCTGGACCGTAAACAAGCTTCCTAGGACCGGTTTCTGGCATTTCAGCCGTCTTCAGCCAGGCTTGCTTGAATCCAGTGGCAAAGTGAGCAAGGGACTCACGTCTGAGCATACCCTGCCAACTTATGGCGAACAAAGCGGTACAAAAGGGGGTGGCGATGGACGGAGCATCAGAACCAATCAAACACTCACACCCAGTCAACAGATCTGGGTTTGAGCCATCACCGTTCTTTAGCCCACTCTGCCACCCCAGTTCAGACATGGCCATATGCAAATCAGTCTGACCCTGTGCCTCATGGGAACAGTCCAGCCCGAACTGCCAAGCCATGCCTTCCCTGGACCGGAAACAAGCTTCCTAGGACCGGTTTCTGGCATTTCAGCCGTCTTCAGCCAGGCTTGCTTGAATCCAGTGGCTAAGTGAGCAAGGGACTCACGTCTGAGCATACCCTGCCAACTTATGGCGAACAAAGCGGTACAAAAGAGGGTGGCGATGGACAGAGCATCAGAACCAATCAAACACTCACACCCAGTCAACAGACCTGGGTTTGATCCATCACCGTTCTTTAGCCCACTCTGCCACCCCAGTTCAGACATGGCCATATGCAAATCAGTCTGACCCTGTGCCTCATGGGAACAGTCCAGCCCGAACTGCCAAGCCATGCCTTCCCTGGACCAGAAACAAGCTTCCTAGGACCAGTTTCTGGCATTTCAGTCGTCTTCAGCCAGGCTTGCTTGAATCCAGTGGCAAAGTGAGCAAGGGACTCACGTCTGAGCATACCCTGCCAACTTATTGCGAACAAAGCGGTACAAAAGAGGGTGTCGATGGACGGAGCATCAGAACCAATCAAACGCTCACACCCAGTCAACAGACCTGGGTTTGATCCATCACCGTTCTCTAGCCCACTCTGCCACCCCAGTTCAGACATGGCCATATGCAAATCAGTCTGACCCTGTGCCTCATGGGAACAGTCCAGCCCGAACTGCCAAGCCATGCCTTCCCTGGACCGGAAACAAGCTTCCTAGGACCAGTTTCTGGCATTTCAGCCGTCTTCAGCCAGGCTTGCTTGAATCCAGTGGCTTAGTGAGCAAGGGACTCACGTCTGAGCATACCCTGCCAACTTATGGCGAACAAAGCGGTACAAAAGGGGGTGGCGATGGACGGAGCATCAGAACCAATCAAACACTCACACCCAGTCAACAGACCTGGGTTTGATCCATCACCGTTCTTTAGCCCACTCTGCCACCCCAGTTCAGACATGGCCATATGCAAATCAGTCTGACCCTGTGCCTCATGGGAACAGTCCAGCCCGAACTGCCAAGCCATGCCTTCCCTGGACAGGGAACAAGCTTCCTAGGACCGGTTTCTGGCATGTCAGCCGTCTTCAGCCGGGCTTGCTTGAATCCAGTGGCAAAGTGAGCAAGGGACTCACGTCTGAGCATACCCTGCCAACTTATGGCGAACAAAGCGGTACAAAAGGGGGTGGTGATGGACGGAGCATCAGAACCAATCAAACACTCACACCCAGTCAACAGATCTGGGTTTGATCCATCACCGTTCTTTAGCCCACTCTGCCACCCCAGTTCAGACATGGCCATGTGCAAATCAGTCTGACCCTGTGCCTCCTGGGAACAGTCCAGCCCGAACTGCCAAGCCATGCCTTCCCTGGACCGGAAACAAGCTTCCTAGGACCGGTTTCTGGCATTTCAGCCGTCTTCAGCCAGGCTTGCTTGAATCCAGTGGCAAAGTGAGCAAGGGACTCACGTCTGAGCATACCCTGCCAACTTATGGCGAACAAAGCGGTACAAAAGGGGGTGGTGATGGACGGAGCATTAGAACCAATCAAACACTCACACCCAGTCAACAGATCTGGGTTTGATCCATCACCGTTCTTTAGCCCACTCTGCCACCCCAGTTCAGACATGGCCATGTGCAAATCAGTCTGACCCTGTGCCTCATGGGAACAGTCCAGCCCGAACTGCCAAGCCATGCCTTCCCTGGACCGGAAAAAAGCTTCCTAGGACCGGTTTCTGGCATTTCAGGCGTCTTCAGCCAGGCTTGCTTGAATCCAGTGGCAAAGTGAGCAAGGGACTAACGTCTGAGCATACCCTGCCAACTTATGGCGAACAAAGCGGTACATTAGGGGGTGGTGATGGACGGAGCATCAGAACCAATCAAACACTCACACCCAGTCGAAGATCTGGGTTTGATCCATCACCGTTCTTTAGCCCACTCTGCCACCCCAGTTCAGACATGGCCATATGCAAATCAGTCTGACCCTGTGCCACATGGGAACAGTCCAGCCCGAACTGCCAAGCCATGCCTTCCCTGGACCGGAAACAAGCTTCCTAGGACCGGTTTCTGGCATTTCAGCCGTCTTCAGCCAGGCTTGCTTGAATCCAGTGGCAAAGTGAGCAAGGGACTCACGTCTGAGCATACCCTGCCAACTTATGGCGAACAAAGCAGTACAAAAGGGGGTGGTGATGGACGGAGCATCAGAACCAATCAAACACTCACACCCAGTCAACAGATCTGGGTTTGATCCATCACCGTTCTTTAGCCCACTCTGCCACCCCAGTTCAGACATGGCCATGTGCAAATCAGTCTGACCCTGCGCCTCCTGGGAACAGTCCAGCCCGAACTGCCAAGCCATGCCTTTCCTGGACCGGAAACAAGCTTCCTAGGACCGGTTTCTGGCATTTCAGCCCTCTCCAGCCAGGCTTGCTTGAATCCAGTGGCAAAGTGAGCAAGGGACTCACGTCTGAGCATACCCTGCCAACTTATGGCGAACAAAGCGGTACAAAAGGGGGTGGTGATGGACGGAGCATCAGAACCAATCAAACACTCACACCCAGTCAACAGATCTGGGTTTGATCCATCACCGTTCTTTAGCCCACTCTGCCACCCCAGTTCAGACATGGCCATGTGCAAATCAGTCTGACCCTGTGCCTCATGGGAACAGTCCAGCCTGAACTGCCAAGCCATGCCTTCCCTGGACCGGAAAAAAGCTTCCTAGGACCGGTTTCTGGCATTTCAGGCGTCTTCAGCCAGGCTTGCTTGAATCCAATGGCAATGTGAGCAAGGGACTAACGTCTGAGCATATCCTGCCAACTTATGGCGAACAAAGCGGTACATTAGGGGGTGGTGATGTACGGAGCATCAGAACCAATCAAACACTCACACCCAGTCGAAGATCTGGGTTTGATCCATCACCGTTCTTTAGCCCACTCTGCCACCCCAGTTCAGACATGGCCATATGCAAATCAGTCTGACCCTGTGCCACATGGGAACAGTCCAGCCCGAACTGCCAAGCCATGCCTTCCCTGGACCGGAAACAAGCTTCCTAGGACCGGTTTCTGGCATTTCAGCCGTCTTCAGCCAGGCTTGCTGGAATCCAGTGGCAAAGTGAGCAAGGGACTCACGTCTGAGCATACCCTGCCAACTTATGGCGAACAAAGCAGTACAAAAGGGGGTGGTGATGGACGGAGCATCAGAACCAATCAAACACTCACACCCAGTCAACAGATCTGGGTTTGATCCATCACCGTTCTTTAGCCCACTCTGCCACCCCAGTTCAGACATGGCCATATGCAAATCAGTCTGACCCTGTGCCTCATGGGAACAATCCAGCCCGAACTGCCAAGCCATGCCTTCCCTGGACCGGAAACAAGCTTCCTAGGACCGGTTTCTGGCATTTCAGCCAGCTTCAGCCAGGCTTGCTTGAATCCAGTGGCAAAGTGAGCAAGGGACTCACGTCTGAGCATACCCTGCCAACTTATGGCGAACAAAGCGGTACAAAAGGGGGTGGTGATGGACGGAGCATCAGAACCAATCAAACACTCACACCCAGTCAACAGATCTGGGTTTGATCCATCACCGTTCTTTAGCCCACTCTGCCACCCCAGTTCAGACATGGCCATATGCAAATCAGTCTGACCCTGTGCCACATGGGAACAGTCCAGCCCGAACTGCCAAGCCATGCCTTCCCTGGACCGGAAACAAGCTTCCTAGGACCGGTTTCTGGCATTTCAGCCGTCTTCGCCAGGCTTGCTTGAATCCAGTGGCAAAGTGAGCAAGGGACTCACGTCTGAGCATACCCTGCCAACTTATGGCGAACAAAGCGGTACAAAAGAGGGTGTCGATGGACGGAGCATCAGAACCAATCAAACACTCACACCCAGTCAACAGACCTGGGTTTGATCCATCACCGTTCTTTAGCCCACTCTGCCACCCCAGTTCAGACATGGCCATATGCAAATCAGTCTGACCCTGTGCCTCATGGGAACAGTCCAGCCCGAACTGCCAAGCCATGCCTTCCCTGGACCGGAAACAAGCTTCCTAGGACCAGTTTCTGGCATTTCAGCCGTCTTCAGCCAGGCCTAATTGAATCCAGTGGCTTACTGAGCAAGGGACTCACCTCTGAGCATACCCTGCCAAATTATGGCGAACAAAGCGGTACAAAAGGGGGTGGCGATGAATGGAGCATCAGAACCAATCAAACACTCACACCCAGTCAACAGACCTGGGTTTGATCCATCACCGTTCTTTAGCCCACTCTGCCACCCCAGTTCAGACATGGCCATATGCAAATCAGTCTGACCCTGTGCCTCATGGGAACAGTCCAGCCCGAACTGCCAAGCCATGCCTTCCCTGGACAGGGAACAAGCTTCCTAGATCCGGTTTCTGGCATTTCAGCCGTCTTCATCCAGGCTTGCTTGAATCCAGTGGCAAAGTGAGCAAGGGACTCACGTCTGAGCATACCCTGCCAACTTATGGCGAACAAAGCGGTACAACAGGGGTTGGTGATGGACGGAGCATTAGAACCAATCAAACACTCACACCCAGTCAACAGATCTGGGTTTGATCCATCACCGTTCTTTAGCCCACTCTGCCACCCCAGTTCAGACATGGCCATGTGCAAATCAGTCTGACCCTGTGCCTCATGGGAACAGTCCAGCCCGAACTGCCAAGCCATGCCTTCCCTGGACCGGAAAAAAAGCTTCCTAGGACCGGTTTCTGGCATTTCAGGCGTCTTCAGCCAGGCTTGCTTGAATCCAGTGGCAAAGTGAGCAAGGGACTAACGTCTGAGCATACCCTGCCAACTTATGGCGAACAAAGCGGTACATTAGGGGGTGGTGATGGACGGAGCATCAGAACCAATCAAACACTCACACCCAGTCGAAGATCTGGGTTTGATCCATCACCGTTCTTTAGCCCACTCTGCCACCCCAGTTCAGACATGGCCATATGCATATCAGTCTGACCCTGTGCCACATGGGAACAGTCCAGCCCGAACTGCCAAGCCATGCCTTCCCTGGACCGGAAACAAGCTTCCTAGGACCGGTTTCTGGCATTTCAGCCGTCTTCAGCCAGGCTTGCTTGAATCCAGTGGCAAAGTGAGCAAGGGACTCACGTCTGAGCATACCCTGCCAACTTATGGCGAACAAAGCAGTACAAAAGGGGGTGGTGATGGACGGAGCATCAGAACCAATCAAACACTCACACCCAGTCAACAGATCTGGGTTTGATCCACCACCGTTCTTTAGCCCACTCTGCCACCCCAGTTCAGACATGGCCATGTGCAAATCAGTCTGACCCTGTGCCTCCTGGGAACAGTCCAGCCCGAACTGCCAAGCCATGCCTTCCCTGGACCGGAAACAAGCTTCCTAGGACCGGTTTCTGGCATTTCAGCCCTCTCCAGCCAGGCTTGCTTGAATCCAGTGGCAAAGTGAGCAAGGGACTCACGTCTGAGCATACCCTGCCAACTTATGGCGAACAAAGCGGTACAAAAGGGGGTGGTGATGGACGGAGCATCAGAACCAATCAAACACTCACACCCAGTCAACAGATCTGGGTTTGATCCATCACCGTTCTTTAGCCCACTCTGCCACCCCAGTTCAGACATGGCCATGTGCAAATCAGTCTGACCCTGTGCCTCATGGGAACAGTCCAGCCCGAACTGCCAAGCCATGCCTTCCCTGGACCGGAAAAAAGCTTCCTAGGACCGGTTTCTGGCATTTCAGGCGTCTTCAGCCAGGCTTGCTTGAATCCAGTGGCAATGTGAGCAAGGGACTAACGTCTGAGCATATCCTGCCAACTTATGGCGAACAAAGCGGTACATTAGGGGGTGGTGATGGACGGAGCATCAGAACCAATCAAACACTCACACCCAGTCGAAGATCTGGGTTTGATCCATCACCGTTCTTTAGCCCACTCTGCCACCCCAGTTCAGACATGGCCATATGCAAATCAGTCTGACCCTGTGCCACATGGGAACAGTCCAGCCCGAACTGCCAAGCCATGCCTTCCCTGGACCGGAAACAAGCTTCCTAGGACCGGTTTCTGGCATTTCAGCCGTCTTCAGCCAGGCTTGCTTGAATCCAGTGGCAAAGTGAGCAAGGGACTCACGTCTGAGCATACCCTGCCAACTTATGGCGAACAAAGCAGTACAAAAGGGGGTGGTGATGGACGGAGCATCAGAACCAATCAAACACTCACACCCAGTCAACAGACCTGGGTTTGATCCATCACCGTTCTTTAGCCCACTCTGCCACCCCAGTTCAGACATGGCCATATGCAAATCAGTCTGACCCTGTGCCTCATGGGAACAGTCCAGCCGGAACTGCCAAGCCATGCCTTCCCTGGACCGGAAACAAGCTTCCTAGGACCGGTTTCTGGCATTTCAGCCGTCTTTAGCCAGGCTTACTTGAATCCAGTGGCAAAGTGAGCAAGGGACTCACGTCTGAGCATACCCTGCCAACTTATGGCGAACAAAGCGGTACAAAAGGGGGTGGTGATGGACAGAGCATCAGAACCGATCAAACACTCACACCCAGTCAACAGATCTGGGTTTGATCCATCACCGTTCTTTAGCCCACTCTGCCACCCCAGTTCAGACATGGCCATATGCAAATCAGTCTGACCCTGTGCCTCATGGGAACAATCCAGCCCGAACTGCCAAGCCATGCCTTCCCTGGACCGGAAACAAGCTTCCTAGGACCGGTTTCTGGCATTTCAGCCGGCTTCAGCCAGGCTTGCTTGAATCCAGTGGCAAAGTGAGCAAGGGACTCACGTCTGAGCATACCCTGCCAACTTATGGCGAACAAAGCGGTACAAAAGGGGGTGGTGATGGACGGAGCATCAGAACCAATCAAACACTCACACCCAGTCAACAGATCTGGGTTTGATCCATCACCGTTCTTTAGCCCACTCTGCCACCCCAGTTCAGACATGGCCATATGCAAATCAGTCTGACCCTGTGCCACATGGGAACAGTCCAGCCCGAACTGCCAAGCCATGCCTTCCCTGGGCCGGAAACAAGCTTCCTAGGACCGGTTTCTGGCATTTCAGCCGTCTTCGCCAGGCTTGCTTGAATCCAGTGGCAAAGTGAGCAAGGGACTCACGTCTGAGCATACCCTGCCAACTTATGGCGAACAAAGCGGTACAAAAGAGGGTGTCGATGGACGGAGCATCAGAACCAATCAAACACTCACACCCAGTCAACAGACCTGGGTTTGATCCATCACCGTTCTTTAGCCCACTCTGCCACCCCAGTTCAGACATGGCCATATGCAAATCAGTCTGACCCTGTGCCTCATGGGAACAGTCCAGCCCGAACTGCCAAGCCATGCCTTCCCTGGACCGGAAACAAGCTTCCTAGGACCAGTTTCTGGCATTTCAGCCGTCTTCAGCCAGGCTTGCTTGAATCCAGTGGCTTAGTGAGCAAGGGACTCACCTCTGAGCATACCCTGCCAACTTATGGCGAACAAAGCGGTACAAAAGGGGGTGGCGATGAATGGAGCATCAGAACCAATCAAACACTCACACCCAGTCAACAGACCTGGGTTTGATCCATCACCGTTCTTTAGCCCACTCTGCCACCCCAGTTCAGACATGGCCATATACAAATCAGTCTGACCCTGTGCCTCATGGGAACAGTCCAGCCCGAACTGCCAAGCCATGCCTTCCCTGGACAGGGAACAAGCTTCCTAGATCCGGTTTCTGGCATTTCAGCCGTCTTCAGCCAGGCTTGCTTGAATCCAGTGGCAAAGTGAGCAAGGGACTCACGTCTGAGCATACCCTGCCAACTTATGGCGAACAAAGCGGTACAAAAGGGGGTGGTGATGGACAGAGCATCAGAACCAATCAAACACTCACACCCAGTCAACAGATCTGGGTTTGATCCATCACCGTTCTTTAGCCCACTCTGCCACCCCAGTTCAGACATGGCCATATGCAAATCAGTCTGACCCTGTGCCACATGGGAACAGTCCAGCCCGAACTGCCAAGCCATGCCTTCCCTGGACCGGAAACAAGCTTCCTAGGACCGGTTTCTGGCATTTCAGCCGTCTTCAGCCGGGCTTGCTTGAATCCAGTGGCAAAGTGAGCAAGGGACTCACGCCTGAGCATACCCTGCCAACTTATGGCGAACAAAGCGGTACAAAAGGGGGTGGTGATGGACGGAGCATCAGAAACAATCAAACACTCACACCCAGTCAACAGATCTGGGTTTGATCCATCACCGTTCTTTAGCCCACTCTGCCACCCCAGTTCAGACATGGCCATATGCAAATCAGTCTGACCCTGTGCCTCATGGGAACAGTCCAGCCCGAACTGCCAAGCCAGGCCTTCCCTGGACCGGAAATAAGCTTCCTAGGACCGGTTTCTGGCATTTCAGCCGTCTTCAGCCAGGCTTGCTTGAATCCAGTGGCAAAGTGAGCAAGGGACTCACGCCTGAGCATACCCTGCCAACTTATGGCGAACAAAGCGGTGCAAAAGGGGGTGGTGATGGACGGAGCATCAGAACCCATCAAACACTCACACCCAGTCAACAGATCTGGGTTTGATCCATCACCGTTCTTTAGCCCACTCTGCCACCCCAGTTCAGACATGGCCATATGCAAATCAGTCTGACCCTGTGTCTCATGGGAACAGTCCAGCCCGAACTGCCAAGCCATGCCTTCCCTGGACCGGAAACAAGCTTCCTAGGACCGGTTTCTGGCATTTCAGCCGTCTTCAGCCATGCTTGCTTGAATCCAGTGGCAAAGTGAGCAAGGGACTCACGTCTGAGCATACCCTGCCAACTTATGGCGAACAAAGCGGTACAAAAGGGGGTGGCGATGGACGGAGCATCAGAACCAATCAAACACTCACACCCAGTCAACAGACCTGGGTTTGATCCATCACCGTTCTTTAGCCCACTCTGCCACCCCAGTTCAGACATGGCCATATCCAAATCAGTCTGACCCTGTGCCTCATGGGAACAGTCCAGCCCGAACTGCCAAGCCATGCCTTCCCTGGACCGGAAACAAGCTTCCTAGGACCGGTTTCTGGCATTTCAGCCGTCTTCAGCCAGGCTTGCTTGAATCCAGCGGCAAAGTGAGCAAGGGACTCACGTCTGAGCATACCCTGCCAACTTATGGCGAACAAAGCGGTACAAAAGGGGGTGGTGATGGACGGAGCATCAGAACCAATCAAACACTCACACCCAGTCAACAGATCTGGGTTTGATCCATCACTGTTCTTTAGCCCACTCTGCCACCCCAGTTCAGACATGGCCATATGCAAATCAGTCTGACCCTGTGCCTCATGGGAACAGTCCAGCCCGAACTGCCAAGTCATGCCTTCCCTGGACCGGAAACAAGCTTCCTAGGACCGGTTTCTGGCATTTCAGCCGTCTTTAGCCAGGCTTACTTGAATCCAGTGGCAAAGTGAGCAAGGGACTCACGTCTGAGCATACCCTGCCAACTTATGGCGAACAAAGCGGTGCAAAAGGGGGTGGTGATGGACGGAGCATCAGAACCAATCAAACACTCACACCCAGTCAACAGATCTGGGTTTGATCCATCACCGTTCTTTAGCCCACTCTGCCACCCCAGTTCAGACATGGCCATGTGCAAATCAGTCTGACCCTGTGCCTCCTGGGAACAGTCCAGCCCGAACTGCCAAGCCATGCCTTCCCTGGACCAGAAACAAGCTTCCTAGGACCGGTTTCTGGCATTTCAGCCGTCTTCAGCCAGGCTTGCTTGAATCCAGTGGCAAAGTGAGCAAGGGACTCACGTCTGAGCATACCCTGCCAACTTATGGCGAACAAAGCGGTACAAAAGGGGGTGGTGATGGACGGAGCATCAGAACCAATCAAACACTCACACCCATTCAACAGATCTGGGTTTGATCTATCACCGTTCTTTAGCCCACTCTGCCACCCCAGTTCAGACATGGCCATGTGCAAATCAGTCTGACCCTGTGCCTCATGGGAACAGTCCAGCCCGAACTGCCAAGCCATGCCTTCCCTGGGCCGGAAAAAAGCTTCCTAGGACCGGTTTCTGGCATTTCAGGCGTCTTCAGCCAGGCTTGCTTGAATCCAGTGGCAATGTGAGCAAGGGACTAACGTCTGAGCATACCCTGCCAACTTATGGCGAACAAAGCGGTACATTAGGGGGTGGTGATGGACGGAGCATCAGAACCAAACACTCACACCCAGTCAAAGATCTGGGTTTGATCCATCACCGTTCTTTAGCCCACTCTGCCACCCCAGTTCAGACATGGCCATATGCAAATCAGTCTGACCCTGTGCCACATGGGAACAGTCCAGCCCGAACTGCCAAGCCATGCCTTCCCTGGACCGGAAACAAGCTTCCTAGGACCGGTTTCTGGCATTTCAGCCGTCTTCAGCCAGGCTTGCTTGAATCCAGTGGCAAAGTGAGCAAGGGACTCACGTCTGAGCATACCCTGCCAACTTATGGCGAACAAAGCAGTACAAAAGGGGGTGGTGATGGACGGAGCATCAGAACCAATCAAACACTCACACTCAGTCAACAGATCTGGGTTTGATCCATGTTCTTTAGCCCACTCTGCCACCCCAGTTCAGACATGGCCATATGCAAATCAGTCTGACCCTGTGCCTCATGGGAACAGTCCAGCCGGAACTGCCAAGCCATGCCTTCCCTGGACCGGAAACAAGCTTCCTAGGACCGGTTTCTGGCATTTCAGCCGTCTTTAGCCAGGCTTACTTGAATCCAGTGGCAAAGTGAGCAAGGGACTCACGTCTGAGCATACCCTGCCAACTTATGGCGAACAAAGCGGTACAAAAGGGGGTGGTGATGGACAGAGCATCAGAACCAATCAAACACTCACACCCAGTCAACAGATCTGGGTTTGATCCATCACCGTTCTTTAGCCCACTCTGCCACCCCAGTTCAGACATGGCCATATGCAAATCAGTCTGACCCTGTGCCTCATGGGAACAATCCAGCCCGAACTGCCAAGCCATGCCTTCCCTGGACCGGAAACAAGCTTCCTAGGACCGGTTTCTGGCATTTCAGCCGGCTTCAGCCAGGCTTGCTTGAATCCAGTGGCAAAGTGAGCAAGGGACTCACGTCTGAGCATACCCTGCCAACTTATGGCGAACAAAGCGGTACAAAAGGGGGTGGTGATGGACGGAGCATCAGAACCAATCAAACACTCACACCCAGTCAACAGATCTGGGTTTGATCCATCACCGTTCTTTAGCCCACTCTGCCACCCCAGTTCAGACATGGCCATATGCAAATCAGTCTGACCCTGTGCCACATGGGAACAGTCCAGCCCGAACTGCCAAGCCATGCCTTCCCTGGACCAGAAACAAGCTTCCTAGGACCGGTTTCTGGCATTTCAGCCGTCTTCGCCAGGCTTGCTTGAATCCAGTGGCAAAGTGAGCAAGGGACTCACGTCTGAGCATACCCTGCCAACTTATGGCGAACAAAGCGGTACAAAAGAGGGTGTCGATGGACGGAGCATCAGAACCAATCAAACACTCACACCCAGTCAACAGACCTGGGTTTGATCCATCACCGTTCTTTAGCCCACTCTGCCACCCCAGTTCAGACATGGCCATATGCAAATCAGTCTGACCCTGTGCCTCATGGGAACAGTCCAGCCCGAACTGCCAAGCCATGGCTTCCCTGGACCGGAAACAAGCTTCCTAGGACCAGTTTCTGGCATTTCAGCCGTCTTCAGCCAGGCTTGCTTGAATCCAGTGGCTTAGTGAGCAAGGGACTCACCTCTGAGCATACCCTGCCAACTTATGGCGAACAAAGCGGTACAAAAGGGGGTGGCGATGAATGGAGCATCAGAACCAATCAAACACTCACACCCAGTCAACAGACCTGGGTTTGATCCATCACCGTTCTTTAGCCCACTCTGCCACCCCAGTTCAGACATGGCCATATGCAAATCAGTCTGACCCTGTGCCTCATGGGAACAGTCCAGCCCGAACTGCCAAGCCATGCCTTCCCTGGACAGGGAACAAGCTTCCTAGATCCGGTTTCTGGCATTTCAGCCGTCTTCAGCCAGGCTTGCTTGAATCCAGTGGCAAAGTGAGCAAGGGACTCACGTCTGAGCATACCCTGCCAACTTATGGCGAACAAAGCGGTACAAAAGGGGGTGGTGATGGACAGAGCATCAGAACCAATCAAACACTCACACCCAGTCAACAGATCTGGGTTTGATCCATCACCGTTCTTTAGCCCACTCTGCCACCCCAGTTCAGACATGGCCATATGCAAATCAGTCTGACCCTGTGCCACATGGGAACAGTCCAGCCCGAACTGCCAAGCCATGCCTTCCCTGGACCGGAAACAAGCTTCCTAGGACCGGTTTCTGGCATTTCAGCCGTCTTCAGCCGGGCTTGCTTGAATCCAGTGGCAAAGTGAGCAAGGGACTCACGCCTGAGCATACCCTGCCAACTTATGGCGAACAAAGCGGTACAAAAGGGGGTGGTGATGGACGGAGCATCAGAAACAATCAAACACTCACACCCAGTCAACAGATCTGGGTTTGATCCATCACCGTTCTTTAGCCCACTCTGCCACCCCAGTTCAGACATGGCCATATGCAAATCAGTCTGACCCTGTGCCTCATGGGAACAGTCCAGCCCGAACTGCCAAGCCATGCCTTCCCTGGACCGGAAATAAGCTTCCTAGGACCGGTTTCTGGCATTTCAGCCGTCTTCAGCCAGGCTTGCTTGAATCCAGTGGCTTAGTGAGCAAGGGACTCACCTCTGAGCATACCCTGCCAACTTATGGCGAACAAAGCGGTACAAAAGGGGGTGGCGATGAATGGAGCATCAGAACCAATCAAACACTCACACCCAGTCAACAGACCTGGGTTTGATCCATCTCCGTTCTTTAGCCCACTCTGCCACCCCAGTTCAGACATGGCCATATGCAAATCAGTCTGACCCTGTGCCTCATGGGAACAGTCCAGCCCGAACTGCCAAGCCATGCCTTCCCTGGACCGGAAACAAGCTTCCTAGGACCGGTTTCTGGCATTTCAGCCGTCTTCAGCCGGGCTTGCTTGAATCCAGTGGCAAAGTGAGCAAGGGACTCACGCCTGAGCATACCCTGCCAACTTATGGCGAACAAAGCGGTACAAAAGGGGGTGGTGATGGACGGAGCATCAGAAACAATCAAACACTCACACCCAGTCAAGAGATCTGGGTTTGATCCATCACCGTTCTTTAGCCCACTCTGCCACCCCAGTTCAGACATGGCCATATGCAAATCAGTCTGACCCTGTGCCTCATGGGAACAGTCCAGCCCGAACTGCCAAGCCATGCCTTCCCTGGACCGGAAATAAGCTTCCTAGGACCGGTTTCTGGCATTTCAGCCGTCTTCAGCCAGGCTTGCTTGAATCCAGTGGCAAAGTGAGCAAGGGACTCACGCCTGAGCATACCCTGCCAACTTATGGCGAACAAAGCGGTGCAAAAGGGGGTGGTGATGGACGGAGCATCAGAACCCATCAAACACTCACACCCAGTCAACAGATCTGGGTTTGATCCATCACCGTTCTTTAGCCCACTCTGCCACCCCAGTTCAGACATGGCCATATGCAAATCAGTCTGACCCTGTGTCTCATGGGAACAGTCCAGCCCGAACTGCCAAGCCATGCCTTCCCTGGACCGGAAACAAGCTTCCTAGGACCGGTTTCTGGCATTTCAGCCGTCTTCAGCCATGCTTGCTTGAATCCAGTGGCAAAGTGAGCAAGGGACTCACGTCTGAGCATACCCTGCCAACTTATGGCGAACAAAGCGGTACAAAAGGGGGTGGCGATGGACGGAGCATCAGAACCAATCAAACACTCACACCCAGTCAACAGACCTGGGTTTGATCCATCACCGTTCTTTAGCCCACTCTGCCACCCCAGTTCAGACATGGCCATATCCAAATCAGTCTGACCCTGTGCCTCATGGGAACAGTCCAGCCCGAACTGCCAAGCCATGCCTTCCCTGGACCGGAAACAAGCTTCCTAGGACCGGTTTCTGGCATTTCAGCCGTCTTCAGCCAGGCTTGCTTGAATCCAGCGGCAAAGTGAGCAAGGGACTCACGTCTGAGCATACCCTGCCAACTTATGGCGAACAAAGCGGTACAAAAGGGGGTGGTGATGGACGGAGCATCAGAACCAATCAAACACTCACACCCAGTCAACAGATCTGGATTTGATCCATCACTGTTCTTTAGCCCACTCTGCCACCCCAGTTCAGACATGGCCATATGCAAATCAGTCTGACCCTGTGCCTCATGGGAACAGTCCAGCCCGAACTGCCAAGTCATGCCTTCCCTGGACCGGAAACAAGCTTCCTAGGACCGGTTTCTGGCATTTCAGCCGTCTTTAGCCAGGCTTACTTGAATCCAGTGGCAAAGTGAGCAAGGGACTCACGTCTGAGCATACCCTGCCAACTTATGGCGAACAAAGCGGTGCAAAAGGGGGTGGTGATGGACGGAGCATCAGAACCAATCAAACACTCACACCCAGTCAACAGATCTGGGTTTGATCCATCACCGTTCTTTAGCCCACTCTGCCACCCCAGTTCAGACATGGCCATGTGCAAATCAGTCTGACCCTGTGCCTCCTGGGAACAGTCCAGCCCGAACTGCCAAGCCATGCCTTCCCTGGACCGGAAACAAGCTTCCTAGGACCGGTTTCTGGCATTTCAGCCGTCTTCAGCCAGGCTTGCTTGAATCCAGTGGCAAAGTGAGCAAGGGACTCACGTCTGAGCATACCCTGCCAACTTATGGCGAACAAAGCGGTACAAAAGGGGGTGGTGATGGACGGAGCATCAGAACCAATCAAACACTCACACCCATTCAACAGATCTGGGTTTGATCTATCACCGTTCTTTAGCCCACTCTGCCACCCCAGTTCAGACATGGCCATGTGCAAATCAGTCTGACCCTGTGCCTCATGGGAACAGTCCAGCCCGAACTGCCAAGCCATGCCTTCCCTGGGCCGGAAAAAAGCTTCCTAGGACCGGTTTCTGGCATTTCAGGCGTCTTCAGCCAGGCTTGCTTGAATCCAGTGGCAATGTGAGCAAGGGACTAACGTCTGAGCATACCCTGCCAACTTATGGCGAACAAAGCGGTACATTAGGGGGTGGTGATGGACGGAGCATCAGAACCAAACACTCACACCCAGTCAAAGATCTGGGTTTGATCCATCACCGTTCTTTAGCCCACTCTGCCACCCCAGTTCAGACATGGCCATATGCAAATCAGTCTGACCCTGTGCCACATGGGAACAGTCCAGCCCGAACTGCCAAGCCATGCCTTCCCTGGACCGGAAACAAGCTTCCTAGGACCGGTTTCTGGCATTTCAGCCGTCTTCAGCCAGGCTTGCTTGAATCCAGTGGCAAAGTGAGCAAGGGACTCACGTCTGAGCATACCCTGCCAACTTATGGCGAACAAAGCAGTACAAAAGGGGGTGGTGATGGACGGAGCATCAGAACCAATCAAACACTCACACTCAGTCAACAGATCTGGGTTTGATCCATGTTCTTTAGCCCACTCTGCCACCCCAGTTCAGACATGGCCATATGCAAATCAGTCTGACCCTGTGCCTCATAGGAACAGTCCAGCCGGAACTGCCAAGCCATGCCTTCCCTGGACCGGAAACAAGCTTCCTAGGACCGGTTTCTGGCATTTCAGCCGTCTTTAGCCAGGCTTACTTGAATCCAGTGGCAAAGTGAGCAAGGGACTCACGTCTGAGCATACCCTGCCAACTTATGGCGAACAAAGCGGTACAAAAGGGGGTGGTGATGGACAGAGCATCAGAACCAATCAAACACTCACACCCAGTCAACAGATCTGGGTTTGATCCATCACCGTTCTTTAGCCCACTCTGCCACCCCAGTTCAGACATGGCCATATGCAAATCAGTCTGACCCTGTGCCTCATGGGAACAATCCAGCCCGAACTGCCAAGCCATGCCTTCCCTGGACCGGAAACAAGCTTCCTAGGACCGGTTTCTGGCATTTCAGCCGGCTTCAGCCAGGCTTGCTTGAATCCAGTGGCAAAGTGAGCAAGGGACTCACGTCTGAGCATACCCTGCCAACTTATGGCGAACAAAGCGGTACAAAAGGGGGTGGTGATGGACGGAGCATCAGAACCAATCAAACACTCACACCCAGTCAACAGACCTGGGTTTGATCCATCACCGTTCTTTAGCCCACTCTGCCACCCCAGTTCAGACATGGCCATATGCAAATCAGTCTGACCCTGTGCCTCATGGGAACAGTCCAGCCCGAACTGCCAAGCCATGCCTTCCCTGGACCGGAAACAAGCTTCCTAGGACCAGTTTCTGGCATTTCAGCCGTCTTCAGCCAGGCTTGCTTGAATCCAGTGGCTTAGTGAGCAAGGGACTCACCTCTGAGCATACCCTGCCAACTTATGGCGAACAAAGCGGTACAAAAGGGGGTGGCGATGAATGGAGCATCAGAACCAATCAAACACTCACACCCAGTCAACAGACCTGGGTTTGATCCATCACCGTTCTTTAGCCCACTCTGCCACCCCAGTTCAGACATGGCCATATGCAAATCAGTCTGACCCTGTGCCTCATGGGAACAGTCCAGCCCGAACTGCCAAGCCATGCCTTCCCTGGACAGGGAACAAGCTTCCTAGATCCGGTTTCTGGCATTTCAGCCGTCTTCAGCCAGGCTTGCTTGAATCCAGTGGCAAAGTGTGCAAGGGACTCACGTCTGAGCATACCCTGCCAACTTATGGCGAACAAAGCGGTACAAAAGGGGGTGGTGATGGACAGAGCATCAGAACCAATCAAACACTCACACCCAGTCAACAGATCTGGGTTTGATCCATCACCGTTCTTTAGCCCACTCTGCCACCCCAGTTCAGACATGGCCATATGCAAATCAGTCTGACCCTGTGCCACATGGGAACAGTCCAGCCCGAACTGCCAAGCCATGCCTTCCCTGGACCGGAAACAAGCTTCCTAGGACCGGTTTCTGGCATTTCAGCCGTCTTCAGCCGGGCTTGCTTGAATCCAGTGGCAAAGTGAGCAAGGGACTCACGCCTGAGCATACCCTGCCAACTTATGGCGAACAAAGCGGTACAAAAGGGGGTGGTGATGGACGGAGCATCAGAAACAATCAAACACTCACACCCAGTCAACAGATCTGGGTTTGATCCATCACCGTTCTTTAGCCCACTCTGCCACCCCAGTTCAGACATGGCCATATGCAAATCAGTCTGACCCTGTGCCTCATGGGAACAGTCCAGCCCGAACTGCCAAGCCATGCCTTCCCTGGACCGGAAATAAGCTTCCTAGGACCGGTTTCTGGCATTTCAGCCGTCTTCAGCCAGGCTTGCTTGAATCCAGTGGCAAAGTGAGCAAGGGACTCACGCCTGAGCATACCCTGCCAACTTATGGCGAACAAAGCGGTGCAAAAGGGGGTGGTGATGGACGGAGCATCAGAACCCATCAAACACTCACACCCAGTCAACAGATCTGGGTTTGATCCATCACCGTTCTTTAGCCCACTCTGCCACCCCAGTTCAGACATGGCCATATGCAAATCAGTCTGACCCTGTGTCTCATGGGAACAGTCCAGCCCGAACTGCCAAGCCATGCCTTCCCTGGACCGGAAACAAGCTTCCTAGGACCGGTTTCTGGCATTTCAGCCGTCTTCAGCCATGCTTGCTTGAATCCAGTGGCAAAGTGAGCAAGGGACTCACGTCTGAGCATACCCTGCCAACTTATGGCGAACAAAGCGGTACAAAAGGGGGTGGCGATGGACGGAGCATCAGAACCAATCAAACACTCACACCCAGTCAACAGACCTGGGTTTGATCCATCACCGTTCTTTAGCCCACTCTGCCACCCCAGTTCAGACATGGCCATATCCAAATCAGTCTGACCCTGTGCCTCATGGGAACAGTCCAGCCCGAACTGCCAAGCCATGCCTTCCCTGGACCGGAAACAAGCTTCCTAGGACCGGTTTCTGGCATTTCAGCCGTCTTCAGCCAGGCTTGCTTGAATCCAGCGGCAAAGTGAGCAAGGGACTCACGTCTGAGCATACCCTGCCAACTTATGGCGAACAAAGCGGTACAAAAGGGGGTGGTGATGGACGGAGCATCAGAACCAATCAAACACTCACACCCAGTCAACAGATCTGGGTTTGATCCATCACTGTTCTTTAGCCCACTCTGCCACCCCAGTTCAGACATGGCCATATGCAAATCAGTCTGACCCTGTGCCTCATGGGAACAGTCCAGCCCGAACTGCCAAGTCATGCCTTCCCTGGACCGGAAACAAGCTTCCTAGGACCGGTTTCTGGCATTTCAGCCGTCTTTAGCCAGGCTTACTTGAATCCAGTGGCAAAGTGAGCAAGGGACTCACGTCTGAGCATACCCTGCCAACTTATGGCGAACAAAGCGGTGCAAAAGGGGGTGGTGATGGACGGAGCATCAGAACCAATCAAACACTCACACCCAGTCAACAGATCTGGGTTTGATCCATCACCGTTCTTTAGCCCACTCTGCCACCCCAGTTCAGACATGGCCATGTGCAAATCAGTCTGACCCTGTGCCTCCTGGGAACAGTCCAGCCCGAACTGCCAAGCCATACCTTCCCTGGACCGGAAACAAGCTTCCTAGGACCGGTTTCTGGCATTTCAGCCGTCTTCAGCCAGGCTTGCTTGAATCCAGTGGCAAAGTGAGCAAGGGACTCACGTCTGAGCATACCCTGCCAACTTATGGCGAACAAAGCGGTACAAAAGGGGGTGGTGATGGACGGAGCATCAGAACCAATCAAACACTCACACCCATTCAACAGATCTGGGTTTGATCTATCACCGTTCTTTAGCCCACTCTGCCACCCCAGTTCAGACATGGCCATGTGCAAATCAGTCTGACCCTGTGCCTCATGGGAACAGTCCAGCCCGAACTGCCAAGCCATGCCTTCCCTGGGCCGGAAAAAAGCTTCCTAGGACCGGTTTCTGGCATTTCAGGCGTCTTCAGCCAGGCTTGCTTGAATCCAGTGGCAATGTGAGCAAGGGACTAACGTCTGAGCATACCCTGCCAACTTATGGCGAACAAAGCGGTACATTAGGGGGTGGTGATGGACGGAGCATCAGAACCAAACACTCACACCCAGTCAAAGATCTGGGTTTGATCCATCACCGTTCTTTAGCCCACTCTGCCACCCCAGTTCAGACATGGCCATATGCAAATCAGTCTGACCCTGTGCCACATGGGAACAGTCCAGCCCGAACTGCCAAGCCATGCCTTCCCTGGACCGGAAACAAGCTTCCTAGGACCGGTTTCTGGCATTTCAGCCGTCTTCAGCCAGGCTTGCTTGAATCCAGTGGCAAAGTGAGCAAGGGACTCACGTCTGAGCATACCCTGCCAACTTATGGCGAACAAAGCAGTACAAAAGGGGGTGGTGATGGACGGAGCATCAGAACCAATCAAACACTCACACTCAGTCAACAGATCTGGGTTTGATCCATGTTCTTTAGCCCACTCTGCCACCCCAGTTCAGACATGGCCATATGCAAATCAGTCTGACCCTGTGCCTCATGGGAACAGTCCGGCCCGAACTGCCAAGCCATGCCTTCCCTGGACCGTAAACAAGCTTCCTAGGACCGGTTTCTGGCATTTCAGCCGTCTTCAGCCAGGCTTGCTTGAATCCAGTGGCAAAGTGAGCAAGGGACTCACGTCTGAGCATACCCTGCCAACTTATGGCGAACAAAGTGGTACAAAAGGGGGTGGCGATGGACGGAGCATCAGAACCAATCAAACACTCACACCCAGTCAACAGATCTGGGTTTGAGCCATCACCCTTCTTTAGCCCACTCTGCCACCCCAGTTCAGACATGGCCATATGCAAATCAGTCTGACCCTGTGCCTCATGGGAACAGTCCAGCCCGAACTGCCAAGCCATGCCTTCCCTGGACCGGAAACAAGCTTCCTAGGACCGGTTTCTGGCATTTCAGCCGTCTTCAGCCAGGCTTGCTTGAATCCAGTGGCAAAGTGAGCAAGGGACTCACGTCTGAGCATACCCTGCCAACTTATGGCGAACAAAGCGGTACAAAAGAGGGTGGCGATGGACAGAGCATCAGAACCAATCAAACACTCACACCCAGTCAACAGATCTGGGTTTGATCCATCACCGTTCTTTAGCCCACTCTGCCACCCCAGTTCAGACATGGCCATATGCAAATCAGTCTGACCCTGTGCCTCATGGGAACAGTCCAGCCCGAACTGCCAAGCCATGCCTTCCCTGGACCGGAAACAAGCTTCCTAGGACCGGTTTCTGGCATGTCAGCCGTCTTCAGCCGGGCTTGCTTGAATCCAGTGGCAAAGTGAGCAAGGGACTCACGTCTGAGCATACCCTGCCAACTTATGGCCAACAAAGCGGTTCAAAAGGGGGTGGTGATGGACGGAGCATCAGAACCAATCAAACACTCACACCCAGTCAACAGATCTGGGTTTGATCCATCACCGTTCTTTAGCCCACTCTGCCACCCCAGTTCAGATATGGCCATATGCAAATCAGTCTGACCCTGTGCCTCATGGGAACAGTCCAGCCCGAACTGCCAAGCCATGCCTTCCTTGGACCGGAAACAAGCTTCCTAGGACCGGTTTCTGGCATTTCAGCCGTCTTCAGCCGGGCTTGCTTGAATCCAGTGGCAAAGTGAGCAAGGGACTCACGCCTGAGCATACCCTGCCAACTTATGGCGAACAAAGCGGTGCAAAAGGGGGTGGTGATGGACGGAGCATCAGAACCAATCAAACACTCACACCCAGTCAACAGATCTGGGTTTGATCCATCACCGTTCTTTAGCCCACTCTGCCACCCCAGTTCAGACATGGCCATATGCAAATCAGTCTGACCCTGTGTCTCATGGGAACAGTCCAGCCCGAACTGCCAAGCCATGCCTTCCCTGGACCGGAAACAAGCTTCCTAGGACCGGTTTCTGGCATTTCAGCCGTCTTCAGCCATGCTTGCTTGAATCCAGTGGCAAAGTGAGCAAGGGACTCACGTCTGAGCATACCCTGCCAACTTATGGCGAACAAAGCGGTACAAAAGGGGGTGGCGATGGACGGAGCATCAGAACCAATCAAACACTCACAGCCAGTCAACAGACCTGGGTTTGATCCATCACCGTTCTTTAGCCCACTCTGCCACCCCATTTCAGACATGGCCATATCCAAATCAGTCTGACCTTGTGCCTCATGGGAACAGTCCAGCCCGAACTGCCAAGCCATGCCTTCCCTGGACCGGAAACAAGCTTCCTAGGACCGGTTTCTGGCATTTCAGCCGTCTTCAGCCAGGCTTGCTTGAATCCAGCGGCAAAGTGAGCAAGGGACTCACGTCTGAGCATACCCTGCCAACTTATGGCGAACAAAGCGGTACAAAAGGGGGTGGTGATGGACGGAGCATCAGAACCAATCAAACACTCACACCCAGTCAACAGATCTGGGTTTGATCCATCACCGTTCTTTAGCCCACTCTGCCACCCCAGTTCAGACATGGCCATATGCAAATCAGTCTGACCCTGTGCCTCATGGGAACAGTCCAGCCCGAACTGCCAAGTCATGCCTTCCCTGGACCGGAAACAAGCTTCCTAGGACCGGTTTCTGGCATTTCAGCCGTCTTTAGCCAGGCTTACTTGAATCCAGTGGCAAAGTGAGCAAGGGACTCACGTCTGAGCATACCCTGCCAACTTATGGCGAACAAAGCGGTGCAAAAGGGGGTGGTGATGGACGGAGCATCAGAACCAATCAAACACTCACACCCAGTCAACGGATCTGGGTTTGATCCATCACCGTTCTTTAGCCCACTCTGCCACCCCAGTTCAGACATGGCCATGTGCAAATTAGTCTGACCCTGTGCCTCCTGGGAAGAGTCCAGCCCGAACTGCCAAGCCATGCCTTCCCTGGACCGGAAGCAAGCTTCCTAGGACCGGTTTCTGGCATTTCAGCCGTCTTCAGCCAGGCTTGCTTGAATCCAGTGGCAAAGTGAGCAAGGGACTCACGTCTGAGCATACCCTGCCAACTTATGGCGAACAAAGCGGTACAAAAGGGGGTGGTGATGGACGGAGCATCAGAACCAATCAAACACTCACACCCATTCAACAGATCTGGGTTTGATCTATCACCGTTCTTTAGCCCACTCTGCCACCCCAGTTCAGACATGGCCATGTGCAAATCAGTCTGACCCTGTGCCTCATGGGAACAGTCCAGCCCGAACTGCCAAGCCATGCCTTCCCTGGGCCGGAAAAAAGCTTCCTAGGACCGGTTTCTGGCATTTCAGGCGTCTTCAGCCAGGCTTGCTTGAATCCAGTGGCAATGTGAGCAAGGGACTAACGTCTGAGCATACCCTGCCAACTTATGGCGAACAAAGCGGTACATTAGGGGGTGGTGATGGACGGAGCATCAGAACCAAACACTCACACCCAGTCGAAGATCTGGGTTTGATCCATCACCGTTCTTTAGCCCACTCTGCCACCCCAGTTCAGACATGGCCATATGCAAATCAGTCTGACCCTGTGCCACATGGGAACAGTCCAGCCCGAACTGCCAAGCCATGCCTTCCCTGGACCGGAAACAAGCTTCCTAGGACCGGTTTCTGGCATTTCAGCCGTCTTCAGCCAGGCTTGCTTGAATCCAGTGGCAAAGTGAGCAAGGGACTCACGTCTGAGCATACCCTGCCAACTTATGGCGAACAAAGCGGTACAAAAGGGGGTGGCGATGGACGGAGCATCAGAACCAATCAAACACTCACACCCAGTCAACAGACCTGGGTTTGATCCATCACCGTTCTTTAGCCCACTCTGCCACCCCATTTCAGACATGGCCATATCCAAATCAGTCTGACCTTGTGCCTCATGGGAACAGTCCAGCCCGAACTGCCAAGCCATGCCTTCCCTGGACCGGAAACAAGCTTCCTAGGACCGGTTTCTGGCATTTCAGCCGTCTTCAGCCAGGCTTGCTTGAATCCAGCGGCAAAGTGAGCAAGGGACTCACGTCTGAGCATACCCTGCCAACTTATGGCGAACAAAGCGGTACAAAAGGGGGTGGTGATGGACGGAGCATCAGAACCAATCAAACACTCACACCCAGTCAACAGATCTGGGTTTGATCCATCACCGTTCTTTAGCCCACTCTGCCACCCCAGTTCAGACATGGCCATATGCAAATCAGTCTGACCCTGTGCCTCATGGGAACAGTCCAGCCCGAACTGCCAAGTCATGCCTTCCCGGACCGGAAACAAGCTTCCTAGGACCGGTTTCTGGCATTTCAGCCGTCTTTAGCCAGGCTTACTTGAATCCAGTGGCAAAGTGAGCAAGGGACTCACGTCTGAGCATACCCTGCCAACTTATGGCGAACAAAGCGGTGCAAAAGGGGGTGGTGATGGACGGAGCATCAGAACCAATCAAACACTCACACCCAGTCAACAGATCTGGGTTTGATCCATCACCGTTTTTTAGCCCACTCTGCCACCCCAGTTCAGACATGGCCATGTGCAAATCAGTCTGACCCTGTGCCTCCTGGGAACAGTCCAGCCCGAACTGCCAAGCCATGTCTTCCCTGGACCGGAAACAAGCTTCCTAGGACCGGTTTCTGGCATTTCAGCCGTCTTCAGCCAGGCTTGCTTGAATCCAGTGGCAAAGTGAGCAAGGGACTCACGTCTGAGCATACCCTGCCAACTTATGGCGAACAAAGCGGTACAAAAGGGGGTGGTGATGGACGGAGCATCAGAACCAATCAAACACTCACACCCATTCAACAGATCTGGGTTTGATCTATCACCGTTCTTTAGCCCACTCTGCAACCCCAGTTCAGACATGGCCATGTGCAAATCAGTCTGACCCTGTGCCTCATGGGAACAGTCCAGCCCGAACTGCCAAGCCATGCCTTCCCTGGGCCGGAAAAAAGCTTCCTAGGACCGGTTTCTGGCATTTCAGGCGTCTTCAGCCAGGCTTGCTTGAATCCAGTGGCAATGTGAGCAAGGGACTAACGTCTGAGCATACCCTGCCAACTTATGGCGAACAAAGCGGTACATTAGGGGGTGGTGATGGACGGAGCATCAGAACCAAACACTCACACCCAGTCGAAGATCTGGGTTTGATCCATCACCGTTCTTTAGCCCACTCTGCCACCCCAGTTCAGACATGGCCATATGCAAATCAGTCTGACCCTGTGCCACATGGGAACAGTCCAGCCCGAACTGCCAAGCCATGCCTTCCCTGGACCGGAAACAAGCTTCCTAGGACCGGTTTCTGGCATTTCAGCCGTCTTCAGCCAGGCTTGCTTGAATCCAGTGGCAAAGTGAGCAAGGGACTCACGTCTGAGCATACCCTGCCAACTTATGGCGAACAAAGCAGTACAAAAGGGGGTGGTGATGGACGGAGCATCAGAACCAATCAAACACTCACACTCAGTCAACAGATCTGGGTTTGATCCATGTTCTTTAGCCCACTCTGCCACCCCAGTTCAGACATGGCCATATGCAAATCAGTCTGACCCTGTGCCTCATGGGAACAGTCCGGCCCGAACTGCCAAGCCATGCCTTCCCTGGACCGTAAACAAGCTTCCTAGGACCGGTTTCTGGCATTTCAGCCGTCTTCAGCCAGGCTTGCTTGAATCCAGCGGCAAAGTGAGCAAGGGACTCACGTCTGAGCATACCCTGCCAACTTATGGCGAACAAAGCGGTACAAAAGGGGGTGGTGATGGACGGAGCATCAGAACCAATCAAACACTCACACCCAGTCAACAGATCTGGGTTTGATCCATCACCGTTCTTTAGCCCACTCTGCCACCCCAGTTCAGACATGGCCATATGCAAATCAGTCTGACCCTGTGCCTCATGGGAACAGTCCAGCCCGAACTGCCAAGTCATGCCTTCCCTGGACCGGAAACAAGCTTCCTAGGACCGGTTTCTGGCATTTCAGCCGTCTTTAGCCAGGCTTACTTGAATCCAGTGGCAAAGTGAGCAAGGGACTCACGTCTGAGCATACCCTGCCAACTTATGGCGAACAAAGCGGTGCAAAAGGGGGTGGTGATGGACGGAGCATCAGAACCAATCAAACACTCACACCCAGTCAACAGATCTGGGTTTGATCCATCACCGTTCTTTAGCCCACTCTGCCACCCCAGTTCAGACATGGCCATGTGCAAATCAGTCTGACCCTGTGCCTCCTGGGAACAGTCCAGCCCGAACTGCCAAGCCATGCCTTCCCTGGACCGGAAACAAGCTTCCTAGGACCGGTTTCTGGCATTTCAGCCGTCTTCAGCCAGGCTTGCTTGAATCCAGTGGCAAAGTGAGCAAGGGACTCACGTCTGAGCATACCCTGCCAACTTATGGCGAACAAAGCGGTACAAAAGGGGGTGGTGATGGACGGAGCATCAGAACCAATCAAACACTCACACCCATTCAACAGATCTGGGTTTGATCTATCACCGTTCTTTAGCCCACTCTGCCACCCCAGTTCAGACATGGCCATGTGCAAATCAGTCTGACCCTGTGCCTCATGGGAACAGTCCAGCCCGAACTGTCAAGCCATGCCTTCCCTGGGCCGGAAAAAAGCTTCCTAGGACCGGTTTCTGGCATTTCAGGCGTCTTCAGCCAGGCTTGCTTGAATCCAGTGGCAATGTGAGCAAGGGACTAACGTCTGAGCATACCCTGCCAACTTATGGCGAACAAAGCGGTACATTAGGGGGTGGTGATGGACGGAGCATCAGAACCAAACACTCACACCCAGTCGAAGATCTGGGTTTGATCCATCACCGTTCTTTAGCCCACTCTGCCACCCCAGTTCAGACATGGCCATATGCAAATCAGTCTGACCCTGTGCCACATGGGAACAGTCCAGCCCGAACTGCCAAGCCATGCCTTCCCTGGACCGGAAACAAGCTTCCTAGGACCGGTTTCTGGCATTTCAGCCGTCTTCAGCCAGGCTTGCTTGAATCCAGTGGCAAAGTGAGCAAGGGACTCACGTCTGAGCATACCCTGCCAACTTATGGCGAACAAAGCAGTACAAAAGGGGGTGGTGATGGACGGAGCATCAGAACCAATCAAACACTCACACTCAGTCAACAGATCTGGGTTTGATCCATGTTCTTTAGCCCACTCTGCCACCCCAGTTCAGACATGGCCATATGCAAATCAGTCTGACCCTGTGCCTCATGGGAACAGTCCGGCCCGAACTGCCAAGCCATGCCTTCCCTGGACCGTAAACAAGCTTCCTAGGACCGGTTTCTGGCATTTCAGCCGTCTTCAGCCAGGCTTGCTTGAATCCAGTGGCAAAGTGAGCAAGGGACTCACGTCTGAGCATACCCTGCCAACTTATGGCGAACAAAGCGGTACAAAAGGGGGTGGCGATGGACGGAGCATCAGAACCAATCAAACACTCACACCCAGTCAACAGATCTGGGTTTGAGCCATCACCGTTCTTTAGCCCACTCTGCCACCCCAGTTCAGACATGGCCATATGCAAATCAGTCTGACCCTGTGCCTCATGGGAACAGTCCAGCCCGAACTGCCAAGCCATGCCTTCCCTGGACCGGAAACAAGCTTCCTAGGACCGGTTTCTGGCATTTCAGCCGTCTTCAGCCAGGCTTGCTTGAATCCAGTGGCAAAGTGAGCAAGGGACTCACGTCTGAGCATACCCTGCCAACTTATGGCGAACAAAGCGGTACAAAAGAGGGTGGCGATGGACAGAGCATCAGAACCAATCAAACACTCACACCCAGTCAACAGACCTGGGTTTGATCCATCACCGTTCTTTAGCCCACTCTGCCACCCCAGTTCAGACATGGCCATATGCAAATCAGTCTGACCCTGTGCCTCATGGGAACAGTCCAGCCCGAACTGCCAAGCCATGCCTTCCCTGGACCAGAAACAAGCTTCCTAGGACCAGTTTCTGGCATTTCAGTCGTCTTCAGCCAGGCTTGCTTGAATCCAGTGGCAAAGTGAGCAAGGGACTCACGTCTGAGCATACCCTGCCAACTTATTGCGAACAAAGCGGTACAAAAGAGGGTGTCGATGGACGGAGCATCAGAACCAATCAAACGCTCACACCCAGTCAACAGACCTGGGTTTGATCCATCACCGTTCTCTAGCCCACTCTGCCACCCCAGTTCAGACATGGCCATATGCAAATCAGTCTGACCCTGTGGCTCATGGGAACAGTCCAGCCCGAACTGCCAAGCCATGCCTTCCCTGGACCGGAAACAAGCTTCCTAGGACCAGTTTCTGGCATTTCAGCCGTCTTCAGCCAGGCTTGCTTGAATCCAGTGGCTTAGTGAGCAAGGGACTCACGTCTGAGCATACCCTGCCAACTTATGGCAAACAAAGCGGTACAAAAGGGGGTGGCGATGGACGGAGCATCAGAACCAATCAAACACTCACACCCAGTCAACAGACCTGGGTTTGATCCATCACCGTTCTTTAGCCCACTCTGCCACCCCAGTTCAGACATGGCCATATGCAAATCAGTCTGACCCTGTGCCTCATGGGAACAGTCCAGCCCGAACTGCCAAGCCATGCCTTCCCTGGACAGGGAACAAGCTTCCTAGGACCGGTTTCTGGCATTTCAGCCGTCTTCAGCCAGGCTTGCTTGAATCCAGTGGCAAAGTGAGCAAGGGACTCACGTCTGAGCATACCCTGCCAACTTATGGTGAACAAAGCGGTACAAAAGGGGGTGGTGATGGACGGAGCATCAGAACCAATCAAACACTCACACCCAGTCAACAGATCTGGGTTTGATCCATCACCGTTCTTTAGCCCACTCTGCCACCCCAGTTCAGACATGGCCATATGCAAATCAGTCTGACCCTGTGCCTCATGGGAACAGTCCAGCCCGAACTGCCAAGCCATGCCTTCCCTGGACCGGAAACAAGCTTCCTAGGACCGGTTTCTGGCATGTCAGCCGTCTTCAGCCGGGCTTGCTTGAATCCAGTGGCAAAGTGAGCAAGGGACTCACGTCTGAGCATACCCTGCCAACTTATGGCGAACAAAGCGGTACAAAAGGGGGTGGTGATGGACGGAGCATCAGAACCAATCAAACACTCACACCCAGTCAACAGATCTGGGTTTGATCCATCACCGTTCTTTAGCCCACTCTGCCACCCCAGTTCAGACATGGCCATGTGCAAATCAGTCTGACCCTGTGCCTCCTGGGAACAGTCCAGCCCGAACTGCCAAGCCATGCCTTCCCTGGACCGGAAACAAGCTTCCTAGGACCGGTTTCTGGCATTTCAGCTGTCTTCAGCCAGGCTTGCTTGAATCCAGTGGCAAAGTGAGCAAGGGACTCACGTCTGAGCATACCCTGCCAACTTATGGCGAACAAAGCGGTACAAAAGGGGGTGGTGATGGACGGAGCATTAGAACCAATCAAACACTCACACCCAGTCAACAGATCTGGGTTTGATCCATCACCGTTCTTTAGCCCACTCTGCCACCCCAGTTCAGACATGGCCATGTGCAAATCAGTCTGACCCTGTGCCTCATGGGAACAGTCCAGCCCGAACTGCCAAGCCATGCCTTCCCTGGACCGGAAAAAAGCTTCCTAGGACCGGTTTCTGGCATTTCAGGCGTCTTCAGCCAGGCTTGCTTGAATCCAGTGGCAAAGTGAGCAAGGGACTAACGTCTGAGCATACCCTGCCAACTTATGGCGAACAAAGCGGTACATTAGGGGGTGGTGATGGACGGAGCATCAGAACCAATCAAACACTCACACCCAGTCGAAGATCTGGGTTTGATCCATCACCGTTCTTTAGCCCACTCTGCCACCCCAGTTCAGACATGGCCATATGCAAATCAGTCTGACCCTGTGCCACATGGGAACAGTCCAGCCCGAACTGCCAAGCAATGCCTTCCCTGGACCGGAAACAAGCTTCCTAGGACCGGTTTCTGGCATTTCAGCCGTCTTCAGCCAGGCTTGCTTGAATCCAGTGGCAAAGTGAGCAAGGGACTCACGTCTGAGCATACCCTGCCAACTTATGGCGAACAAAGCAGTACAAAAGAGGGTGGTGATGGACGGAGCATCAGAACCAATCAAACACTCACACCCAGTCAACAGATCTGGGTTTGATCCATCACCGTTCTTTAGCCCACTCTGCCGCCCCAGTTCAGACATGGCCATGTGCAAATCAGTCTGACCCTGTGCCTCCTGGGAACAGTCCAGCCCGAACTGCCAAGCCATGCCTTCCCTGGACCGGAAACAAGCTTCCTAGGACCGGTTTCTGGCATTTCAGCCCTCTCCAGCCAGGCTTGCTTGAATCCAGTGGCAAAGTGAGCAAGGGACTCACGTCTGAGCATACCCTGCCAACTTATGGCGAACAAAGCGGTACAAAAGGGGGTGGTGATGGACGGAGCATCAGAACCAATCAAACACTCACACCCAGTCAACGGATCTGGGTTTGATCCATCACCGTTCTTTAGCCCACTCTGCCACCTCAGTTCAGACATGGCCATGTGCAAATCAGTCTGACCCTGTGCCTCATGGGAACAGTCCAGCCCGAACTGCCAAGCCATGCCTTCCCTGGACCGGAAAAAAGCTTCCTAGGACCGGTTTCTGGCATTTCAGGCGTCTTCAGCCAGGCTTGCTTGAATCCAGTGGCAATGTGAGCAAGGGACTAACGTCTGAGCATATCCTGCCAACTTATGGCGAACAAAGCGGTACATTAGGGGGTGGTGATGGACGGAGCATCAGAACCAATCAAACACTCACACCCAGTCGAAGATCTGGGTTTGATCCATCACCGTTCTTTAGCCCACTCTGCCACCCCAGTTCAGACATGGCCATATGCAAATCAGTCTGACCCTGTGCCACATGGGAACAGTCCAGCCCGAACTGCCAAGCCATGCCTTCCCTGGACCGGAAACAAGCTTCCTAGGACCGGTTTCTGGCATTTCAGCCGTCTTCAGCCAGGCTTGCTTGAATCCAGTGGCAAAGTGAGCAAGGGACTCACGTCTGAGCATACCCTGCCAACTTATGGCGAACAAAGCAGTACAAAAGGGGGTGGTGATGGACGGAGCATCAGAACCAATAAAACACTCACACCCAGTCAACAGACCTGGGTTTGATCCATCACCGTTCTTTAGCCCACTCTGCCACCCCAGTTCAGACATGGCCATATGCAAATCAGTCTGACCCTGTGCCTCATGGGAACAGTCCAGCCGGAACTGCCAAGCCATGCCTTCCCTGGACCGGAAACAAGCTTCCTAGGACCGGTTTCTGGCATTTCAGCCGTCTTTAGCCAGGCTTACTTGAATCCAGTGGCAAAGTGAGCAAGGGACTCACGTCTGAGCATACCCTGCCAACTTATGGCGAACAAAGCGGTACAAAAGGGGGTGGTGATGGACAGAGCATCAGAACCAATCAAACACTCACACCCAGTCAACAGATCTGGGTTTGATCCATCACCGTTCTTTAGCCCACTCTGCCACCCCAGTTCAGACATGGCCATATGCAAATCAGTCTGACCCTGTGCCTCATGGGAACAATCCCGCCCGAACTGCCAAGCCATGCCTTCCCTGGACCGGAAACAAGCTTCCTAGGACCGGTTTCTGGCATTTCAGCCGGCTTCAGCCAGGCTTGCTTGAATCCAGTGGCAAAGTGAGCAAGGGACTCACGTCTGAGCATACCCTGCCAACTTATGGCGAACAAAGCGGTACAAAAGGGGGTGGTGATGGACGGAGCATCAGAACCAATCAAACACTCACACCCAGTCAACAGATCTGGGTTTGATCCATCACCGTTCTTTAGCCCACTCTGCCACCCCAGTTCAGACGTGGCCATATGCAAATCAGTCTGACCCTGTGCCACATGGGAACAGTCCAGCCCGAACTGCAAAGCCATGCCTTCCCTGGACCGGAAACAAGCTTCCTAGGACCGGTTTCTGGCATTTCAGCCGTCTTCGCCAGGCTTGCTTGAATCCAGTGGCAAAGTGAGCAAGGGACTCACGTCTGAGCATACCCTGCCAACTTATGGCGAACAAAGCGGTACAAAAGAGGGTGTCGATGGACGGAGCATCAGAACCAATCAAACACTCACACCTAGTCAACAGACCTGGGTTTGATCCATCACCGTTCTTTAGCCCACTCTGCCACCCCAGTTCAGACATGGCCATATGCAAATCAGTCTGACCCTGTGCCTCATGGGAACAGTCCAGCCCGAACTGCCAAGCCATGCCTTCCCTGGACCGGAAACAAGCTTCCTAGGACCAGTTTCTGGCATTTCAGCCGTCTTCAGCCAGGCTTGCTTGAATCCAGTGGCTTAGTGAGCAAGGGACTCACCTCTGAGCATACCCTGCCAACTTATGGCGAACAAAGCGGTACAAAAGGGGGTGGCGATGAATGGAGCATCAGAACCAATCAAACACTCACACCCAGTCAACAGACCTGGGTTTGATCCATCACCGTTCTTTAGCCCACTCTGCCACCCCAGTTCAGACATGGCCATATGCAAATCAGTCTGACCATGTGCCTCATGGGAACAGTCCAGCCCGAACTGCCAAGCCATGCCTTCCCTGGACAGGGAACAAGCTTCCTAGATCCGGTTTCTGGCATTTCAGCCGTCTTCATCCAGGCTTGCTTGAATCCAGTGGCAAAGTGAGCAAGGGACTCACGTCTGAGCATACCCTGCCAACTTATGGCGAACAAAGCGGTACAACAGGGGGTGGTGATGGACGGAGCATTAGAACCAATCAAACACTCACACCCAGTCAACAGATCTGGGTTTGATCCATCACCGTTCTTTAGCCCACTCTGCCACCCCAGTTCAGACATGACCATGTGCAAATCAGTCTGACCCTGTGCCTCATGGGAACAGTCCAGCCCGAACTGCCAAGCCATGCCTTCCCTGGACCGGAAAAAAGCTTCCTAGGACCGGTTTCTGGCATTTCAGGCGTCTTCAGCCAGGCTTGCTTGAATCCAGTGGCAAAGTGAGCAAGGGACTAACGTCTGAGCATACCCTGCCAACTCATGGCGAACAAAGCGGTACATTAGGGGGTGGTGATGGACGGAGCATCAGAACCAATCAAACACTCACACCCAGTCGAAGATCTGGGTTTGATCCATCACCGTTCTTTAGCCCACTCTGCCACCCCAGTTCAGACATGGCCATATGCAAATCAGTCTGACCCTGTGCCACATGGGAACAGTCCAGCCCGAACTGCCAAGCCATGCCTTCCCTGGACCGGAAACAAGCTTCCTAGGACCGGTTTCTGGCATTTCAGCCGTCTTCAGCCAGGCTTGCTTGAATCCAGTGGCAAAGTGAGCAAGGGACTCACGTCTGAGCATACCCTGCCAACTTATGGCGAACAAAGCAGTACAAAAGGGGGTGGTGATGGACGGAGCATCAGAACCAATCAAACACTCACACCCAGTCAACAGACCTGGGTTTGATCCATCACCGTTCTCTAGCCCACTCTGCCACCCCAGTTCAGACATGGCCATATGCAAATCAGTCTGACCCTGTGCCTCATGGGAACAATCCAGCATGAACTGCCAAGCCATGCCTTCCCTGGACCGGAAACAAGCTTCCTAGGACCGGTTTCTGGCATTTCAGCCGGCTTCAGCCAGGCTTGCTTGAATCCAGTGGCAAATTGAGCAAGGGACTCACGTCTGAGCATACCCTGCCAACTTATGGCGAACAAAGCGGTACAAAAAGGGGTGGTGATGGACGGAGCATCAGAACCAATCAAACACTCACACCCAGTCAACAGATCTGGGTTTGATCCATCACCGTTCTTTAGCCCACTCTGCCACCCCAGTTCAGACATGGCCATATGCAAATCAGTCTGACCCTGTGCCACATGGGAACAGTCCAGCCCGAACTGCCAAGCCATACCTTCCCTGGACCGGAAACAAGCTTCCTAGGACCGGTTTCTGGCATTTCAGCCGTCTTCAGCCAGGCTTGCTTGCATCCAGTGGCAAAGTGAGCAAGGGACTCACGTCTGAGCATACCCTGCCAACTTATGGCGAACAAAGCAGTACAAAAGGGGGTGGTGATGGACGGAGCATCAGAACCAATCAAACACTCACACCCAGTCAACAGATCTGGGTTTGATCCATCACCGTTCTTTAGCCCACTCTGCTACCGCAGTTCAGACTTGGCCATATGCAAATCAGTCTGACCCTGTGCCTCATGGGAACAGTCCAGCCCAAACTGCCGAGCCATGCCTTCCCTGGACCGGAAACAAGCTTCCTAGGACCGGTTTCTGGCATTTCAGCCGTCTTCAGCCAGGCTTGCTTGAATCCAATGGCAAAGTGAGCAAGGGACTCACGTCTGAGCATACCCAGCCAACTTATGGCGAACAAAGCGGTACAAAAGAGGGTGGCGATGGACAGAGCATCAGAACCAATCAAACACTCACACCCAGTCAACAGACCTGGGTTTGATCCATCACCGTTCTTTAGCCCACTCTGCCACCCCAGTTCAGACATGGCCATATGCAAATCAGTCTGACCCTGTGCCTCATGGGAACAGTCCAGCCCGAACTGCCAAGCCATGCCTTCCCTGGACCGGAAACAAGCTTCCTAGGACCGGTTTCTGGCATTTCAGCCGTCTTCAGCCAGGCTTGCTTGAATCCAGTGGCAAAGTGAGCAAGGGACTCACGTCTGAGCATACCCTGCCAACTTATGGCGAACAAAGCGGTACAAAAGGGGGTGGCGATGGACGGAGCATCAGAACCAATCAAACACTCACACCCAGTCAACAGACCTGGATTTGATCCATCACCGTTCTTTAGCCCACTCTGCCACCCCAGTTCAGACATGGCCATATGCAAATCAGTCTGACCCTGTGCCTCATGGGAACAGTCCAGCCGGAACTGCCAAGCCATGCCTTCCCTGGACCGGAAACAAGCTTCCTAGGACCAGTTTCTGGCATTTCAGCCGTCTTTAGCCAGGCTTACTTGAATCCAGTGGCAAAGTGAGCAAGGGACTCACGTCTGAGCATACCCTGCCAACTTATGGCGAACAAAGCGGTACAAAAGAGGGTGTCGATGGACGGAGCATCAGAACCAATCAAACACTCACACCCAGTCAACAGACGTGGGTTTGATCCATCACCGTTCTTTAGCCCACTCTGCCACCCCAGTTCAGACATGGCCATATGCAAATCAGTCTGACCCTGTGCCTCATGGCAACAGTCCAGCCCGAACTGCCAAGCCATGCCTTCCCTGGACCGGAAACAAGCTTCCTAGGACCAGTTTCTGGCATTTCAGCCGTCTTCAGCCAGGCTTGCTTGAATCCAGTGGCTTAGTGAGCAAGGGACTCACGTCTGAGCATACCCTGCCAACTTATGGCGAACAAAGCGGTACGAAAGGGGGTGGCGATGAATGGAGCATCAGAACCAATCAAACACTCACACTCAGTCAACAGACCTGGGTTTGATCCATCACCGTTCTTTAGCCCACTCTGCCACCCCAGTTCAGACATGGCCATATGCAAATCAGTCTGACCCTGTGCCTCATGGGAACAGTCCAGCCCGAACTGCCAAGCCATGCCTTCCCTGGACAGGGAACAAGCTTCCTAGATCCGGTTTCTGGCATTTCAGCCGTCTTCAGCCAGGCTTGCTTGAATCCAGTGGCAAAGTGAGCAAGGGACTCACGTCTGAGCATACCCTGCCAACTTATGGCGAACAAAGCGGTACAAAAGGGGGTGGTGATGGACGGAGCATCAGAACCAATCAAACACTCACACCCAGTCAACAGATCTGGGTTTGATCCATCACCGTTCTTTAGCCCACTCTGCCACCCCAGTTCAGACATGGCCATATGCAAATCAGTCTGACCCTGTGCCACATGGGAACAGTCCAGCCCGAACTGCCAAGCCATGCCTTCCCTGGACCGGAAACAAGCTTCCTAGGACCGGTTTCTGGCATTTCAGCCGTCTTCAGCCAGGCTTGCTTGAATCCAGTGGCAAAGTGAGCAAGGGACTCACGTCTGAGCATACCCTGCCAACTTATGGCGAACAAAGCAGTACAAAAGGGGGTGGTGATGGACGGAGCATCAGAACCAATCAAACACTCACACCCAGTCAACAGACCTGGGTTTGATCCATCACCGTTCTCTAGCCCACTCTGCCACCCCAGTTCAGACATGGCCATATGCAAATCAGTCTGACCCTGTGCCTCATGGGAACAATCCAGCCCGAACTGCCAAGCCATGCCTTCCCTGGACCGGAAACAAGCTTCCTAGGACCGGTTTCTGGCATTTCAGCCGGCTTCAGCCAGGCTTGCTTGAATCCAGTGGCAAAGTGAGCAAGGGACTCACGTCTGAGCATACCCTGCCAACTTATGGCGAACAAAGCGGTACAAAAAGGGGTGGTGATGGACGGAGCATCAGAACCAATCAAACACTCACACCCAGTCAACAGATCTGGGTTTGATCCATCACCAGTCTTTAGCCCACTCTGCCACCCCAGTTCAGACATGGCCATATGCAAATCAGTCTGACCCTGTGCCACATGGGAACAGTCCAGCCCGAACTGCCAAGCCATGCCTTCCCTGGACCGGAAACAAGCTTCCTAGGACCGGTTTCTGGCATTTCAGCCGTCTTCAGCCAGGCTTGCTTGCATCCAGTGGCAAAGTGAGCAAGGGACTCACGTCTGAGCATACCCTGCCAACTTATGGCGAACAAAGCAGTACAAAAGGGGGTGGTGATGGACGGAGCATCAGAACCAATCAAACACTCACACCCAGTCAACAGATCTTGGTTTGATCCATCACCGTTCTTTAGCCCACTCTGCTACCGCAGTTCAGACTTGGCCATATGCAAATCAGTCTGACCCTGTGCCTCATGGGAACAGTCCAGCCCGAACTGCCAAGCCATGCCTTCCCTGGACCGGAAACAAGCTTCCTAGGACCGGTTTCTGGCATTTCAGCCGTCTTCAGCCAGGCTTACTTGAATCCAGTGGCAAAGTGAGCAAGGGACTCACGTCTGAGCTTACCCTGCCAACTTATGGCGAACAAAGCGGTACAAAAGGGGGTGGTGATGGACGGAGCATCAGAACCAATCAAACACTCACACCCAGTCAACAGATCTGGGTTTGATCCATCACCGTTCTTTAGCCCACTCTGCCACCCCAGTTCAGACATGGCCATGTGCAAATCAGTCTGACCCTATTCCTCCTGGGAACAGTCCAGCCCGAACTGCCAAGCCATGCCTTCCCTGGACCGGAAACAAGCTTCCTAGGACCGGTTTCTTGCATTTCAGCCGTCTTCGGCCAGGCTTGCTTGAATCCAGTGGCAAAGTGAGCAAGGGACTCACATCTGAGCATACCCTGCCAACTTATGGCGAACAAAGCGGTACGAAAGGGGGTGGTGATGGACGGAGCATCAGAACCAATCAAACACTCACACCCAGTCAACAGATCTGGGTTTGATCCATCACCGTTCTTTAGCCCACTCTGCCACCCCAGTTCAGACATGGCCATGTGCAAATCAGTCTGACCCTGTGCCTCATGGGAACAGTCCAGCCCGAACTGCCAAGCCATGCCTTCCCTGGACCAGAAAAAAGCTTCCTAGGACCGGTTTCTGGCATTTCAGGCGTCTTCAGCCAGGCTTGCTTGAATCCAGTGGCAAAGTGAGCAAGGGACTAACGTCTGAGCATACCCTGCCAACTTATGGCGAACAAAGCGGTACATTAGGGGGTGGTGATGGACGGAGCATCAGAACCAATCAAACACTCACACCCAGTCGAAGATCTGGGTTTGATCCATCACCGTTCTTTAGCCCACTCTGCCACCCCAGTTCAGACATGGCCATATGCAAATCAGTCTGACCCTGTGCCACATGGGAACAGTCCAGCACGAACTGCCAAGCCATGCCTTCCCTGGACCGGAAACAAGCTTCCTAGGACCGGTTTCTGGCATTTCAGCCGTCTTCAGCCAGGCTTGCTTGAATCCAGTGGCAAAGTGAGCAAGGGACTCACGTCTGAGCATACCCTGCCAACTTATGGCGAACAAAGCAGTACAAAAGGGGGTGGTGATGGACGGAGCATCAGAACCAATCAAACACTCACACCCAGTCAACAGATCTGGGTTTGATCCATCACCGTTCTTTAGCCCACTCTGCCACCCCAGTTCAGACATGGCCATGTGCAAACCAGTCTGACCCTGTGCCTCCTGGGAACAGTCCAGCCCGAACTGCCAAGCCATGCCTTCCCTGGACCGGAAACAAGCTTCCTAGGACCGGTTTCTGGCATTTCAGCCCTCTCCAGCCAGGCTTGCTTGAATCCAGTGGCAAAGTGAGCAAGGGACTCACGTCTGAGCATACCCTGCCAACTTATGGCGAACAAAGCGGTACAAAAGGGGGTGGTGATGGACGGAGCATCAGAACCAATCAAACACTCACACCCAGTCAACAGATCTGGGTTTGATCCATCACCGTTCTTTAGCCCACTCTGCCACCCCAGTTCAGACATGGCCATGTGCAAATCAGTCTGACCCTGTGCCTCATGGGAACAGTCCAGCCCGAACTACCAAGCCATGCCTTCCCTGGACCGGAAAAAAGCTTCCTAGGACCGGTTTCTGGCATTTCAGGCGTCTTCAGCCAGGCTTGCTTGAATCCAGTGGCAATGTGAGCAAGGGACTAACGTCTGAGCATACCCTGCCAACTTATGGCGAACAAAGCGGTACATTAGGGGGTGGTGATGGACGGAGCATCAGAACCAATCAAACACTCACACCCAGTCGAAGATCTGGGTTTGATCCATCACCGTTCTTTAGCCCACTCTGCCACCCCAGTTCAGACATGGCCATATGCAAATCAGTCTGACCCTGTGCCACATGGGAACAGTCCAGCCCGAACTGCCAAGCCATGCCTTCCCTGGACCGGAAACAAGCTTCCTAGGACCGGTTTCTGGCATTTCAGCCGTCTTCAGCCAGGCTTGCTTGAATCCAGTGGCAAAGTGAGCAAGGGACTCACGTCTGAGCATACCCTGCCAACTTATGGCGAACAAAGCGGTACAAAAGGGGGTGGTGATGGACGGAGCATCAGAACCAATCAAACACTCACACCCAGTCAACAGATCTGGGTTTGATCCATCACCGTTCTTTAGCCCACTCTGCCACCCCAGTTCAGACATGGCCATATGCAAATCAGTCTGACCCTGTGCCACATGGGAACAGTCCAGCCCGAACTGCCAAGCCATGCCTTCCCTGGACCGGAAACAAGCTTCCTAGGACCGGTTTCTGGCATTTCAGCCGTCTTCAGCCAGGCTTGCTTGAATCCAGTGGCAAAGTGAGCAAGGGACTCACGTCTGAGCATACCCTGCCAGCTTATGGCGAACAAAGCAGTACAAAAGGGGGTGGTGATGGACGGAGCATCAGAACCAATCAAACACTCACACCCAGTCAACAGACCTGGGTTTGATCCATCACCGTTCTTTAGCCCACTCTGCCACCCCAGTTCAGACATGGCCATATGCAAATCAGTCTGACCCTGTGCCACATGGGAACAGTCCAGCCAGAACTGCCAAGCCATGCCTTCCCTGGACCGGAAACAAGCTTCCTAGGACCGGTTTCTGGCATTTCAGCCGTCTTCAGCCAGGCTTGCTTGAATCCAGTGGCAAAGTGAGCAAGGGACTCACGTCTGAGCATACCCTGCCAACTTATGGCGAACAAAGCAGTACAAAAGGGGGTGGTGATGGACGGAGCATCAGAACCAATCAAACACTCACACCCAGTCAACAGATCTTGGTTTGATCCATCACCGTTCTTTAGCCCACTCTGCTACCCCAGTTCAGACTTGGCCATATGCAAATCAGTCTGACCCTGTGCCTCATGGGAACAGTCCAGCCCGAACTGCCAAGCCATGCCTTCCCTGGACCGGAAACAAGCTTCCTAGGACCGGTTTCTGGCATTTCAGCCGTCTTCAGCCAGGCTTGCTTGAATCCAGTGGCAAATTGAGCAAGGGACTCACGTCTGAGCATACCCTGCCAACTTATGGCGAACAAAGCGGTACAAAAGAGGGTGTCGATGGATGGAGCATCAGAACCAATCAAACACTCACACCCAGTCAACAGACCTGGGTTTGATCCATCACCGTTCTTTAGCCCACTCTGCCACCCCAGTTCAGACATGGCCATATGCAAATCAGTCTGACCCTATGCCTCATGGGAACAGTCCAGCCCGAACTGCCAAGCCATGCCTTCCCTGGACCGGAAACAAGCTTCCTAGGACCAGTTTCTGGCATTTCAGCCGTCTTCAGCCAGGCTTGCTTCAATCCAGTGGCTTAGTGAGCAAGGGACTCACGTCTGAGCATACCCTGCCAACTTATGGGGAACAAAGCGGTACAAAAGGGGGTGGTGATGAATGGAGCATCAGAACCAATCAAACACTCACACCCAGTCGAAGATCTGGGTTTGATCCATCACCGTTCTTTAGCCCACTCTGCCACCCCAGTTCAGACATGGCCATATGCAAATCAGTCTGACCCTGTGCCACATGGGAACAGTCCAGCCCGAACTGCCAAGCCATGCCTTCCCTGGACCGGAAACAAGCTTCCTAGGACCGGTTTCTGGCATTTCAGCCGTCTTCAGCCAGGCTTGCTTGAATCCAGTGGCAAAGTGAGCAAGGGACTCACGTCTGAGCATACCCTGCCAACTTATGGCGAACAAAGCGGTACAAAAGGGGGTGGTGATGGACGGAGCATCAGAACCAATCAAACACTCACACCCAGTCAACAGATCTGGGTTTGATCCATCACCGTTCTTTAGCCCACTCTGCCACCCCAGTTCAGACATGGCCATATGCAAATCAGTCTGACCCTGTGCCACATGGGAACAGTCCAGCCCGAACTGCCAAGCCATGCCTTCCCTGGACCGGAAACAAGCTTCCTAGGACCGGTTTCTGGCATTTCAGCCGTCTTCAGCCAGGCTTGCTTGAATCCAGTGGCAAAGTGAGCAAGGGACTCACGTCTGAGCATACCCTGCCAACTTATGGCGAACAAAGCAGTACAAAAGGGGGTGGTGATGGACGGAGCATCAGAACCAATCAAACACTCACACCCAGTCAACAGACCTGGGTTTGATCCATCACCGTTCTTTAGCCCACTCTGCCACCCCAGTTCAGACATGGCCATATGCAAATCAGTCTGACCCTGTGCCACATGGGAACAGTCCAGCCCGAACTGCCAAGCCATGCCTTCCCTGGACCGGAAACAAGCTTCCTAGGACCGGTTTCTGGCATTTCAGCCGTCTTCAGCCAGGCTTGCTTGAATCCAGTGGCAAAGTGAGCAAGGGACTCACGTCTGAGCATACCCTGCCAACTTATGGCGAACAAAGCAGTACAAAAGGGGGTGGTGATGGACGGAGCATCAGAACCAATCAAACACTCACACCCAGTCAACAGATCTTGGTTTGATCCATCACCGTTCTTTAGCCCACTCTGCTACCCCAGTTCAGACTTGGCTATATGCAAATCAGTCTGACCCTGTGCCTCATGGGAACAGTCCAGCCCGAACTGCCAAGCCATGCCTTCCCTGGACCGGAAACAAGCTTCCTAGGACCGGTTTCTGGCATTTCAGCCGTCTTCAGCCAGGCTTGCTTGAATCCAGTGGCAAAGTGAGCAAGGGACTCACGTCTGAGCATACCCTGCCAACTTATGGCGAACAAAGCGGTACAAAAGAGGGTGTCGATGGATGGAGCATCAGAACCAATCAAACACTCACACCCAGTCAACAGACCTGGGTTTGATCCATCACCGTTCTTTAGCCCACTCTGCCACCCCAGATCAGACATGGCCATATGCAAATCAGTCTGACCCTATGCCTCATGGGAACAGTCCAGCCCGAACTGCCAAGCCATGCCTTCCCTGGACCGGAAACAAGCTTCCTAGGACCAGTTTCTGGCATTTCAGCCGTCTTCAGCCAGGCTTGCTTCAATCCAGTGGCTTAGTGAGCAAGGGACTCACGTCTGAGCATACCCTGCCAACTTATGGGGAACAAAGCGGTACAAAAGGGGGTGGTGATGAATGGAGCATCAGAACCAATCAAACACTCACACCCAGTCAACAGACCTGGGTTTGATCCATCACCGTTCTTTAGCCCACTCTGCCACCCCAGTTCAGACATGGCCATATGCAAATCAGTCTGACCCTGTGCCTCATGGGAACAGTCCAGCCCGAACTGCCAAGCCATGCCTTCCCTGGACAGGGAACAAGCTTCCTAGATCCGGTTTCTGGCATTTAAGCCGTCTTCAGCCAGGCTTGCTTGAATCCAGTGGCAAAGTGAGCAAGGGACTCACGTCTGAGCATACCCTGCCAACTTATGGCGAACAAAGCGGTACAAAAGGGGGTGGTGATGGACGGAGCATCAGAACCAATCAAACACTCACACCCAGTCAACAGATCTGGGTTTGATCCATCACCGTTCTTTAGCCCACTCTGCCACCCCAGTTCAGACATGGCCATATGCAAATCAGTCTGACCCTGTGCCTCATGGGAACAGTCCAGCCCGAACTGCCAAGCCATGCCTTCCCTGGACCGGAAACAAGCTTCCTAGGACCGGTTTCTGGCATTTCAGCCGTCTTCAGCTGGGCTTGCTTGAATCCAGTGGCAAAGTGAGCAAGGGACTCACGTCTGAGCATACCCTGCCAACTTATGGCCAACAAAGCGGTTCAAAAGGGGGTGGTGATGGACGGAGCATCAGAACCAATCAAACACTCACACCCAGTCAACAGATCTGGGTTTGATCCATCACCGTTCTTTAGCCCACTCTGCCACCCCAGTTCAGACATGGCCATATGCAAATCAGTCTGACCCTGTGCCTCATGGGAACAGTCCAGCCTGAACTGCCAAGCCATGCCTTCCTTGGACCGGAAACAAGCTTCCTAGGACCGGTTTCTGGCATTTCAGCCGTCTTCAGCCGGGCTTGCTTGAATCCAGTGGCAAAGTGAGCAAGGGACTCACGCCTGAGCATACCCTGCCAACTTATGGCGAACAAAGCGGTACAAAAGGGGGTGGTGATGGACGGAGCATCAGAAACAATCAAACACTCACACCCAGTCAACAGATCTGGGTTTGATCCATCACCGTTCTTTAGCCCACTCTGCCACCCCAGTTCAGACATGGCCATATGCAAATCAGTCTGACCCTGTGCCTCATGGGAACAGTCCAGCCCGAACTGCCAAGCCATTCCTTCCCTGGACCGGAAATAAGCTTCCTAGGACCGGTTTCTGGCATTTCAGCCGTCTTCAGCCAGGCTTGCTTGAATCCAGTGGCAAAGTGAGCAAGAGACTCACGTCTGAGCATACCCTGCCAACTTATGGCGAACAAAGCGGTACAAAAGAGGGTGGCGATGGACGGAGCATCAGAACCAATCAAACACTCACACCCAGTCAACAGACCTGGGTTTGATCCATCACCGTTCTTTAGCCCACTCTGCCACCCCAGTTCAGACATGGCCATATGCAAATCAGTCTGACCCTGTGCCTCATGGGAACAGTCCAGCCCGAACTGCCAAGCCATGCCTTCCCTGGACCGGAAACAAGCTTCCTAGGACCGGTTTCTGGCATTTCAGCCGTCTTCAGCCAGGCTTGCTTGAATCCAGTGGCAAAGTGAGCAAGGGACTCACGTCTGAGCATACCCTGCCAACTTATGGCGAACAAAGCGGTACAAAAGCGGGTGGCGATGGACAGAGCATCAGAACCAATCAAACACTCACACCCAGTCAACAGACCTGGGTTTGACCCATCACCGTTCTTTAGCCCACGCTGCCACCCCAGTTCAGACATGGCCATATGCAAATCAGTCTGACCCTGTGCCTCATGGGAACAGTCCAGCCCGAACTGCCAAGTCATGCCTTCCCTGGACCGGAAACAAGCTTCCTAGGACCAGTTTCTGGCATTTCAGCCGTCTTCAGCCAGGCTTGCTTGAATCCAGTGGCAAAGTGAGCAAGGGACTCACGTCTGAGCATACCCTGCCAACTTATGGCGAACAAAGCGGTACAAAAGGGGGTGGCGATGGACGGAGCATTAGAACCAATCAAACACTCACACCCAGTCAACAAACCTGGGTTTGATCCATCACCGTTCTTTAGCCCACTCTGCCACCCCAGTTCAGACATGGCCATATGCAAATCAGTCTGATCCTGTGCCTCATGGGAACAGTCCAGCCGGAACTGCCAAGCCATGCCTTCCCTGGACCGGAAACAAGCTTCCTAGGACCGGTTTCTGGCATTTCAGCCGTCTTTACATGTGAGTATCAAGGACCCCCTGTGGAATAGTCTGATTCCTGGGACAGGGTATAAACACAATGGAAAATATAGTTCCCAGGCAAGCATATACAACTAATAGTTCAAATTGATAAGCACAGAAATAGTAGGACAGACAATTAATGTAGTTCACAATTTTAATTAAAAGAGGGAGAAGGTAAAAACATCACATATAGTGAAATGATAATATACAATAAAATTGAAATTTACAATAATACAGTTCAATGATATCAATTACATGTAGTGGCAGAACATAAAATATCTTCACATGATATCAATTACATGTAGTGGCAGAACATAAAATATCTTCACGACGCGCGTTTCGGCACAGGGTGCCTTCGTCAGGAGTAGCCACAACAGATTTGTGTGGGTAACAAAGGTGGATCAATGACATATGTATATGGGGGCAATATCGACCAGGGATGTGATTTCTTCCTGTTATATGTATGGATCCTTTCTTCTTTGTTTATTCGATGGTTCTTAGTAAGGAAGGGGATGTTTTTAATCGATTACAACCACGTGGGTCTGAAAAATGATGTTCCTAAGTCACACCATAATGCTTCTTCCAAAGATATAGTTAGTGAGATGGAATAAAACTTGTGACTCTCAATTTGTCGATAATGTCAGTTGATATTCTGGTAAATGCTCGAATACGGCAGAGCGTGTAGATAGTAGGTATACAAATACGATGATGTCGGAGCTTTAGAGACACGCATATAATTATGCAGGATAGGTCTCGCTAATCGGATAATCAAAATCTCGATTATAAAGTTGCTTCCGCTCGTCAAAGTGTGATCGCATCATACCACACTTTGACGAGCGGAAGCAACTTTATAATCGAGATTTTGATTATCCGATTAGCGAGACCTATCCTGCATAATTATATGCGTGTCTCTAAAGCTCCGACATCATCGTATTTGTATACCTACTATCTACACGCTCTGCCGTATTCGAGCATTTACCAGAATATCAACTGACATTATCGACAAATTGAGAGTCACAAGTTTTATTCCATCTCACTAACTATATCTTTGGAAGAAGCATTATGGTGTGACTTAGGAACATCATTTTTCAGACCCACGTGGTTGTAATCGATTAAAAACATCCCCTTCCTTACTAAGAACCATCGAATAAACAAAGAAGAAAGGATCCATACATATAACAGGAAGAAATCACATCCCTGGTCGATATTGCCCCCATATACATATGTCATTGATCCACCTTTGTTACCCACACAAATCTGTTGCGGCTACTCCTGACGAAGGCACCCTGTGCCGAAACGCGCGTCGTGAAGATATTTTACGTTCTGCCACTACATGTAATTGATATCATGTGAAGATATTTTATGTTCTGCCACTACATGTAATTGATATCATTGAACTGTATTATTGTAAATTTCAATTTTATTGTATATTATCATTTCACTATATGTGATGTTTTTACCTTCTCCCTCTTTTAATTAAAATTGTGAACTACATTAATTGTCTGTCCTACTATTTCTGTGCTTATCAATTTGAACTATTAGTTGTATATGCTTGCCTGGGAACTATATTTTCCATTGTGGATTTCAGCCGTCTTTAGCCAGGCTTACTTGAATCCAGTGGCAAAGTGAGCAAGGGACTCACGTCTGAGCATACCCTGCCAACTTATGGCGGACAAAGCGGTACAAAAAGGGGTGGTGATGGACGGAGCATCAGAACCAATCAAACACTCACACCCAGTCAACAGATCTGGGTTTGATCCATCACCGTTCTTTAGCCCACTCTGCCACCCCAGTTCAGACATGGCCATATGCAAATCAGTCTGACCCTGTGCCACATGGGAACAGTCCAGCCCGAACTGCCAAGCCATGCCTTCCCTGGACCGGAAACAAGCTTCCTAGGACCGGTTTCTGGCATTTCAGCCGGCTTCAGCCAGGCTTGCTTGAATCCAGTGGCAAAGTGAGCAAGGGACTCACGTCTGAGCATACCCTGCCAACTTATGGCGGACAAAGCGGTACAAAAAGGGGTGGTGATGGACGGAGCATCAGAACCAATCAAACACTCACACCCAGTCAACAGATCTGGGTTTGATCCATCACCGTTCTTTAGCCCACTCTGCCACCCCAGTTCAGACATGGCCATATGCAAATCAGTCTGACCCTGTGCCACATGGGAACAGTCCAGCCCGAACTGCCAAGCCATGCCTTCCCTGGACCGGAAACAAGCTTCCTAGGACCGGTTTCTGGCATTTCAGCCGTCTTCAACCAGGCTTGCTTGAATCCAGTGGCAAAGTGAGCAAGGGACTCACGTCTGAGCATACCCTGCCAACTTATGCGAACAAAGCAGTACAAAAGGGGGTGGTGATGGACGGAGCATCAGAACCAATCAAACACTCACACCCAGTCAACAGATCTGGGTTTGATCCATCACCGTTCTTTAGCCCACTCTGCTACCGCAGTTCAGACTTGGCCATATGCAAATCAGTCTGACCCTGTGCCTCATGGGAACAGTCCAGCCCGAACTGCCGAGCCATGCCTTCCCTGGACCGGAAACAAGCTTCCTAGGACCGGTTTCTGGCATTTCAGCCGTCTTCAGCCAGGCTTGCTTGAATCCAATGGCAAAGTGAGCAAGGGACTCACGTCTGAGCATACCCAGCCAACTTATGGCGAACAAAGCGGTACAAAAGAGGGTGGCGATGGACAGACCATCAGAACCAATCAAACACTCACACCCAGTCAACAGACCTGGGTTTGATCTATCACCGTTCTTTAGCCCACTCTGCCACCCCAGTTCAGATATGGCCATATGCAAATCAGTCTGACCCTGTGCCTCATGGGAACAGTCCAGCCCGAACTGCCAAGCCATGCCTTCCCTGGACCGGAAACAAGCTTCCTAGGACCGGTTTCTGGCATTTCAGCCGTCTTCAGCCAGGCTTGCTTGAATCCAGTGGCAAAGTGAGCAAGGGACTCACGTATGAGCATACCCTTCCAACTAATGGCGAACAAAGCGGTACAAAAGAGGGTGGCGATGGACAGAGCATCAGAACCAATCAAACACTCACACCCAGTCAACAGACCTGGGTTTGATCCATCACCGTTCTTTAGCCCACTCTGCCACCCCAGTTCAGACATGGCCATATGCAAATCAGTCTGACCCTGTGCCTCATGGGAACAGTCCAGCCCGAACTGCCAAGCCATGCCTTCCCTGGGCCGGAAACAAGCTTCCTAGGACCGGTTTCTGGCATTTCAGCCGTCTTCAGCCAGGCTTGTTTGAATCCAGTGGCAAAGTGAGCAAGGGACTCACGTCTGAGCATACCCTGCCAACTTATTGCGAACAAAGCTGTACAAAAGAGGGTGTCGATGGACGGAGCATCAGAACCAATCAAACACTCACACCCAGTCAACAGACCTGGGTTTGATCCATCACCGTTCTCTAGCCCACTCTGCCACCCCAGTTCAGACATGGCCATATGCAAATCAGTCTGACCCTGTGCCTCATGGGAACAATCCAGCCCGAACTGCCAAGCCATGCCTTCCCTGGACCGGAAACAAGCTTCCTAGGACCGGTTTCTGGCATTTCAGCCGGCTTCAGCCAGGCTTGCTTGAATCCAGTGGCAAAGTGAGCAAGGGACTCACGTCTGAGCATACCCTGCCAACTTATGGCGAACAAAGCGGTACAAAAAGGGGTGGTGATGGACGGAGCATCAGAACCAATCAAACACTCACACCCAGTCAACAGATCTGGGTTTGATCCATCACCGTTCTTTAGCCCACTCTGCCACCCCAGTTCAGACATGGCCATATGCAAATCAGTCTGACCCTGTGCCACATGGGAACAGTCCAGCCCGAACTGCCAAGCCATGCCTTCCCTGGACAGGGAACAAGCTTCCTAGGACCGGTTTCTGGCATTTCAGCCGTCTTCAGCCAGGCTTGCTTGAATCCAGTGGCAAAGTGAGCAAGGGACTCACGTCTGAGCATACCCTGCCAACTTATGGCGAACAAAGCGGTACAAAAGGGGGTGGTGATGGACGAAGCATCAGAACCAATCAAACACTCACACCCAGTCAACAGATCTGGGTTTGATCCATCACCGTTCTTTAGCCCACTCTGCCACCCCAGTTCAGACATGGCCATATGCAAATCAGTCTGACCCTGTGCCTCATGGGAACAGTCCAGCCCGAACTGCCAAGCCATGCCTTCCCTGGACCGGAAACAAGCTTCCTAGGACCGGTTTCTGGCATGTCAGCCGTCTTCAGCCGGGCTTGCTTGAATCCAGTGGCAAAGTGAGCAAGGGACTCACGTCTGAGCATACCCTGTCAAATTATGGCCAACAAAGCGGTTCAAAAGGGGGTGGTGATGGACGGAGCATCAGAACCAATCAAACACTCACACCCAGTCAACAGATCTGGGTTTGATCCATCACCGTTCTTTAGCCCACTCTGCCACCCCAGTTCAGACATGGCCATATGCAAATCAGTCTGACCCTGTGCCTCATGGGAACAGTCCAGCCCGAACTGCCAAGCCATGCCTTCCTTGGACCGGAAACAAGCTTCCTAGGACCGGTTTCTGGCATTTCAGCCGTCTTCAGCCGGGCTTGCTTGAATCCAGTGGCAAAGTGAGCAAGGGACTCACGCCTGAGCATACCCTGCCAACTTATGGCGAACAAAGCGGTGCAAAAGGGGGTGGTGATGGACGGAGCATCAGAACCAATCAAACACTCACACCCAGTCAACAGATCTGGGTTTGATCCATCACCGTTCTTTAGCCCACTCTGCCACCCTAGTTCAGACATGGCCATGTGCAAATCAGTCTGACCCTGTGCCTCCTGGGAACAGTCCAGCCCGAACTGCCAAGCCATGCCTTCCCTGGACCGGAAACAAGCTTCCTAGGACCGGTTTCTGGCATTTCAGCCCTCTCCAGCCAGGCTTGCTTGAATCCAGTGGCAAAGTGAGCAAGGGACTCACGTCTGAGCATACCCTGCCAACTTATGGCGAACAAAGCGGTACAAAAGGGGGTGGTGATGGACGGAGCATCAGAACCAATCAAACACTCACACTCAGTCAACAGATCTGGGTTTGATCCATGTTCTTTAGCCCACTCTGCCACCCCAGTTCAGACATGGCCATATGCAAATCAGTCTGACCCTGTGCCTCATGGGAACAGTCCGGCCCGAACTGCCAAGCCATGCCTTCCCTGGACCGTAAACAAGCTTCCTAGGACCGGTTTCTGGCATTTCAGCCGTCTTCAGCCAGGCTTGCTTGAATCCAGTGGCAAAGTGAGCAAGGGACTCACGTCTGAGCATACCCTGCCAACTTATGGCGAACAAAGCGGTACAAAAGGGGGTGGCGATGGACGGAGCATCAGAACCAATCAAACACTCACACCCAGTCAACAGATCTGGGTTTGAGCCATCACCGTTCTTTAGCCCACTCTGCCACCCCAGTTCAGACATGGCCATATGCAAATCAGTCTGACCCTGTGCCTCATGGGAACAGTCCAGCCCGAACTGCCAAGCCATGCCTTCCCTGGACCGGAAACAAGCTTCCTAGGACCGGTAACAAGCTTCCTAGGACCGGTTTCTGGCATTTCAGCCGTCTTCAGCCAGGCTTGCTTGAATCCAGTGGCAAAGTGAGCAAGGGACTCACGTCTGAGCATACCCTGCCAACTTATGGCGAACAAAGCGGTACAAAAGAGGGTGGCGATGGACAGAGCATCAGAACCAATCAAACACTCACACCCAGTCAACAGACCTGGGTTTGATCCATCACCGTTCTTTAGCCCACTCTGCCACCCCAGTTCAGACATGGCCATATGCAAATCAGTCTGACCCTGTGCCTCATGGGAACAGTCCAGCCCGAACTGCCAAGCCATGCCTTCCCTGGGCCGGAAACAAGCTTCCTAGGACCGGTTTCTGGCATTTCAGCCGTCTTCAGCCAGGCTTGTTTGAATCCAGTGGCAAAGTGAGCAAGGGACTCACGTCTGAGCATACCCTGCCAACTTATTGCGAACAAAGCTGTACAAAAGAGGGTGTCGATGGACGGAGCATCAGAACCAATCAAACACTCACACCCAGTCAACAGACCTGGGTTTGATCCATCACCGTTCTCTAGCCCACTCTGCCACCCCAGTTCAGACATGGCCATATGCAAATCAGTCTGACCCTGTGCCTCATGGGAACAATCCAGCCCGAACTGCCAAGCCATGCCTTCCCTGGACCGGAAACAAGCTTCCTAGGACCGGTTTCTGGCATTTCAGCCGGCTTCAGCCAGGCTTGCTTGAATCCAGTGGCAAAGTGAGCAAGGGACTCACGTCTGAGCATACCCTGCCAACTTATGGCGAACAAAGCGGTACAAAAAGGGGTGGTGATGGACGGAGCATCAGAACCAATCAAACACTCACACCCAGTCAACAGATCTGGGTTTGATCCATCACCGTTCTTTAGCCCACTCTGCCACCCCAGTTCAGACATGGCCATATGCAAATCAGTCTGACCCTGTGCCACATGGGAACAGTCCAGCCCGAACTGCCAAGCCATGCCTTCCCTGGACAGGGAACAAGCTTCCTAGGACCGGTTTCTGGCATTTCAGCCGTCTTCAGCCAGGCTTGCTTGAATCCAGTGGCAAAGTGAGCAAGGGACTCACGTCTGAGCATACCCTGCCAACTTATGGCGAACAAAGCGGTACAAAAGGGGGTGGTGATGGACGAAGCATCAGAACCAATCAAACACTCACACCCAGTCAACAGATCTGGGTTTGATCCATCACCGTTCTTTAGCCCACTCTGCCACCCCAGTTCAGACATGGCCATATGCAAATCAGTCTGACCCTGTGCCTCATGGGAACAGTCCAGCCCGAACTGCCAAGCCATGCCTTCCCTGGACCGGAAACAAGCTTCCTAGGACCGGTTTCTGGCATGTCAGCCGTCTTCAGCCGGGCTTGCTTGAATCCAGTGGCAAAGTGAGCAAGGGACTCACGTCTGAGCATACCCTGTCAAATTATGGCCAACAAAGCGGTTCAAAAGGGGGTGGTGATGGACGGAGCATCAGAACCAATCAAACACTCACACCCAGTCAACAGATCTGGGTTTGATCCATCACCGTTCTTTAGCCCACTCTGCCACCCCAGTTCAGACATGGCCATATGCAAATCAGTCTGACCCTGTGCCTCATGGGAACAGTCCAGCCCGAACTGCCAAGCCATGCCTTCCTTGGACCGGAAACAAGCTTCCTAGGACCGGTTTCTGGCATTTCAGCCGTCTTCAGCCGGGCTTGCTTGAATCCAGTGGCAAAGTGAGCAAGGGACTCACGCCTGAGCATACCCTGCCAACTTATGGCGAACAAAGCGGTGCAAAAGGGGGTGGTGATGGACGGAGCATCAGAACCAATCAAACACTCACACCCAGTCAACAGATCTGGGTTTGATCCATCACCGTTCTTTAGCCCACTCTGCCACCCCAGTTCAGACATGGCCATGTGCAAATCAGTCTGACCCTGTGCCTCCTGGGAACAGTCCAGCCCGAACTGCCAAGCCATGCCTTCCCTGGACCGGAAACAAGCTTCCTAGGACCGGTTTCTGGCATTTCAGCCCTCTCCAGCCAGGCTTGCTTGAATCCAGTGGCAAAGTGAGCAAGGGACTCACGTCTGAGCATACCCTGCCAACTTATGGCGAACAAAGCGGTACAAAAGGGGGTGGTGATGGACGGAGCATCAGAACCAATCAAACACTCACACTCAGTCAACAGATCTGGGTTTGATCCATGTTCTTTAGCCCACTCTGCCACCCCAGTTCAGACATGGCCATATGCAAATCAGTCTGACCCTGTGCCTCATGGGAACAGTCCGGCCCGAACTGCCAAGCCATGCCTTCCCTGGACCGTAAACAAGCTTCCTAGGACCGGTTTCTGGCATTTCAGCCGTCTTCAGCCAGGCTTGCTTGAATCCAGTGGCAAAGTGAGCAAGGGACTCACGTCTGAGCATACCCTGCCAACTTATGGCGAACAAAGCGGTACAAAAGGGGGTGGCGATGGACGGAGCATCAGAACCAATCAAACACTCACACCCAGTCAACAGATCTGGGTTTGAGCCATCACCGTTCTTTAGCCCACTCTGCCACCCCAGTTCAGACATGGCCATATGCAAATCAGTCTGACCCTGTGCCTCATGGGAACAGTCCAGCCCGAACTGCCAAGCCATGCCTTCCCTGGACCGGAAACAAGCTTCCTAGGACCGGTTTCTGGCATTTCAGCCGTCTTCAGCCAGGCTTGCTTGAATCCAGTGGCAAAGTGAGCAAGGGACTCACGTCTGAGCATACCCTGCCAACTTATGGCGAACAAAGCGGTACAAAAGAGGGTGGCGATGGACAGAGCATCAGAACCAATCAAACACTCACACCCAGTCAACAGACCTGGGTTTGATCCATCACCGTTCTTTAGCCCACTCTGCCACCCCAGTTCAGACATGGCCATATGCAAATCAGTCTGACCCTGTGCCTCATGGGAACAGTCCAGCCCGAACTGCCAAGCCATGCCTTCCCTGGACCAGAAACAAGCTTCCTAGGACCAGTTTCTGGCATTTCAGTCGTCTTCAGCCAGGCTTGCTTGAATCCAGTGGCAAAGTGAGCAAGGGACTCACGTCTGAGCATACCCTGCCAACTTATTGCGAACAAAGCGGTACAAAAGAGGGTGTCGATGGACGGAGCATCAGAACCAATCAAACACTCACACCCAGTCAACAGACCTGGGTTTGATCCATCACCGTTCTCTAGCCCACTCTGCCACCCCAGTTCAGACATGGCCATATGCAAATCAGTCTGACCCTGTGCCTCATGGGAACAGTCCAGCCCGAACTGCCAAGCCTTGCCTTCCCTGGACCGGAAACAAGCTTCCTAGGACCAGTTTCTGGCATTTCAGCCGTCTTCAGCCAGGCTTGCTTGAATCCAGTGGCTTAGTGAGCAAGGGACTCACATCTGAGCATACCCTGCCAACTTATGGCGAACAAAGCGGCACAAAAGGGGGTGGCGATGGACGGAGCATCAGAACCAATCAAACACTCACACCCAGTCAACAGACCTGGGTTTGATCCATCACCGTTCTTTAGCCCACTCTGCCACCCCAGTTCAGACATGGCCATATGCAAATCAGTCTGACCCTGTGCCTCATGGGAACAGTCCAGCCCGAACTGCCAAGCCATGCCTTCCCTGGACAGGGAACAAGCTTCCTAGGACCGGTTTCTGGCATTTCAGCCGTCTTCAGCCAGGCTTGCTTGAATCCAGTGGCAAAGTGAGCAAGGGACTTACGTCTGAGCATACCCTGCCAACTTATGGCGAACAAAGCGGTACAAAAGGGGGTGGTGATGGACGGAGCATCAGAACCAATCAAACACTCACACCCAGTCAACAGATCTGGGTTTGATACATCACCGTTCTTTAGCCCACTCTGCCACCCCAGTTCAGACATGGCCATATGCAAATCAGTCTGACCCTGTGCCTCATGGGAACAGTCCAGCCCGAACTGCCAAGCCATGCCTTCCCTGGACCGGAAACAAGCTTCCTAGGACCGGTTTCTGGCATGTCAGCCGTCTTCAGCCGGGCTTGCTTGAATCCAGTGGCAAAGTGAGCAAGGGACTCACGTCTGAGCATACCCTGCCAACTTATGGCCAACAAAGCGGTTCAAAAGAGGGTGGTGATGGACGGAGCATCAGAACCAATCAAACACTCACACCCAGTCAACAGATCTGGGTTTGATCCATCACCGTTCTTTAGCCCACTCTGCCACCCCAGTTCAGACATGGCCATATGCAAATAAGTCTGACCCTGTGCCTCATGGGAACAGTCCAGCCCGAACTGCCAAGCCATGCCTTCCTTGGACCGGAAACAAGCTTCCTAGGACCGGTTTCTGGCATTTCAGCCGTCTTCAGCCAGGCTTGCTTGAATCCAGTGGCAAAGTGAGCAAGGGACTCACGCCTGAGCATACCCTGCCAACTTATGGCGAACAAAGCGGTACAAAAGGGGGTGGTGATGGACGGAGCATCAGAAACAATCAAACACTCACACCCAGTCAACAGATCTGGGTTTGATCCATCACCGTTCTTTAGCCCACTCTGCCACCCCAGTTCAGACATGGCCATATGCAAATCAGTCTGACCCTGTGCCTCATGGGAACAGTCCAGCCCGAACTGCCAAGCCATGCCTTCCCTGGACCGGAAATAAGCTTCCTAGGACCGGTTTCTGGCATTTCAGCCGTCTTCAGCCATGCTTGCTTGAATCCAGTGGCAAAGTGAGCAAGGGACTCACGTCTGAGCATACCCTGCCAACTTATGGCGAACAAAGCGGTACAAAAGAGGGTGGCGATGGACGGAGCATCAGAACCAATCAAACACTCACACCCAGTCAACAGACCTGGGTTTGATCCATCACCGTTCTTTAGCCCACTCTGCCACCCCAGTTCAGACATGGCCATATGCAAATCAGTCTGACCCTGTGTCTCATGGGAACAGTCCAGCCCGAACTGCCAAGCCATGCCTTCCCTGGACCGGAAACAAGCTTCCTAGGACCGGTTTCTGGCATTTCAGCCGTCTTCAGCCATGCTTGCTTGAATCCAGTGGCAAAGTGAGCAAGGGACTCACGTCTGAGCATACCCTGCCAACTTATGGCGAACAAAGCGGTACAAAAGGGGGTGGCGATGGACGGAGCATCAGAACCAATCAAACACTCACACCCAGTCAACAGACCTGGGTTTGATCCATCACCGTTCTTTAGCCCACTCTGCCACCCAAGTTCAGACATGGCCATATCCAAATCAGTCTGACCCTGTGCCTCATGGGAACAGTCCAGCCCGAACTGCCAAGCCATGCCTTCCCTGGACCGGAAACAAGCTTCCTAGGACCGGTTTCTGGCATTTCAGCCGTCTTCAGCCAGGCTTGCTTGAATCCAGCGGCAAAGTGAGCAAGGGACTCACGTCTGAGCATACCCTGCCAACTTATGGCGAACAAAGCGGTACAAAAGGGGGTGGTGATGGACGGAGCATCAGAACCAATCAAACACTCACACCCAGTCAACAGATCTGGGTCTGATCCATCACCGTTCTTTAGCCCACTCTGCCACCCCAGTTCAGACATGGCCATATGCAAATCAGTCTGACCCTGTGCCTCATGGGAACAGTCCAGCCCGAACTGCCAAGTCATGCCTTCCCTGGACCGGAAACAAGCTTCCTAGGACCGGTTTCTGGCATTTCAGCCGTCTTTAGCCAGGCTTACTTGAATCCAGTGGCAAAGTGAGCAAGGGACTCACGTCTGAGCATACCCTGCCAACTTATGGCGAACAAAGCGGTGCAAAAGGGGGTGGTGATGGACGGAGCATCAGAACCAATCAAACACTCACACCCAGTCAACAGATCTGGGTTTGATCCATCACCGTTCTTTAGCCCACTCTGCCACCCCAGTTCAGACATGGCCATGTGCAAATCAGTCTGACCCTGTGCCTCATGGGAACAGTCCAGCCCGAACTGCCAAGCCATGCCTTCCCTGGACCGGAAACAAGCTTCCTAGGACCGGTTTCTGGCATTTCAGCCGTCTTCAGCCAGGCTTGCTTGAATCCAGTGGCAAAGTGAGCAAGGGACTCACGTCTGAGCATACCCTGCCAACTTATGGCGAACAAAGCGGTACAAAAGGGGGTGGCGATGGACGGAGCATCAGAACCAATCAAACACTCACACCCAGTCAACAGATCTGGGTTTGAGCCATCACCGTTCTTTAGCCCACTCTGCCACCCCAGTTCAGACATGGCCATATGCAAATCAGTCTGACCCTGTGCCTCATGGGAACAGTCCAGCCCGAACTGCCAAGCCATGCCTTCCCTGGACCAGAAACAAGCTTCCTAGGACCGGTTTCTGGCATTTCAGCCGTCTTCAGCCAGGCTTGCTTGAATCCAGTGGCAAAGTGAGCAAGGGACTCACGTCTGAGCATACCCTGCCAACTTATGGCGAACAAAGCGGTACAAAAGAGGGTGGCGATGGACGGAGCATCTGAACCAATCAAACACTCACACCCAGTCAACAGACCTGGGTTTGATCCATCACCGTTCTTTAACCTACTCTGCCACCCCAATTCAGACATGGCCATATGCAAATCAGTCTGACCCTGTGCCTCATGGGAACAGTCCAGCCCGAACTGCCAAGCCATGCCTTCCCTGGACCGGAAACAATCTTCCTAGGACCGGTTTCTGGCATTTCAGCCGTCTTCAGCCAGGCTTGCTTGAATCCAGTGGCAAAGTGAGCAAGGGACTCACGTCTGAGCATACCCTGCCAACTTATGGCGAACAAAGCGGTACAAAAGGGGGTGGTGATGGACGGAGCATCAGAACCAATCAAACACTCACACCCAGTCAACAGATCTGGGTTTGATCCATCACCGTTCTTTAGCCCACTCTGCCACCCCAGTTCAGACATGGCCATATGCAAATCAGTCTGACCCTGTGCCTCATGGGAACAGTCCAGCCCGAACTGCCAAGCCATGCCTTCCCTGGACCGGAAACAAGCTTCCTAGGACTGGTTTCTGGCATTTCAGCCGTCTTCAGCCAGGCTTGCTTGAATCCAGCGGCAAAGTGAGCAAGGGACTCACGTCTGAGCATACCCTGCCAACTTATGGCGAACAAAGCGGTACAAAAGGGGGTGGTGATGGACGGAGCATCAGAACCAATCAAACACTCACACCCAGTCAACAGATCTGGGTTTGATCCATCACCGTTCTTTAGCCCACTCTGCCACCCCAGTTCAGACATGGCCATATGCAAATCAGTCTGACCCTGTACCTCATGGGAACAGTCCAGCCCGAACTGCCAAGCCATGCCTTCCCTGGACCGGAAACAAGCTTCCTAGGACCGGTTTCTGGCATTTCAGCCGTCTTCAGCCAGGCTTGCTTGAATCCAGTGGCAAAGTGAGCAAGGGACTCACGTCTGAGCATACCCTGCCAACTTATGGTGAACAAAGCGGTACAAAAGGGGGTGGTGATGGACGGAGCATCAGAACCAATCAAACACTCACACCCAGTCAACAGATCTGGGTTTGATCCATCACCGTTCTTTAGCCCACTCTGCCACCCCAGTTCAGACATGGCCATATGCAAATCAGTCTGACCCTGTGCCTCATGGGAACAGTCCAGCCCGAACTGCCAAGCCATGCCTTCCCTGGACCGGAAACAAGCTTCCTAGGACCGGTTTCAGGCATTTCAGCCGTCTTCAGCCAGGCTTGCTTGAATCCAGTGGCAAAGTGAGCAAGGGACTAACGTCTGAGCATACCCTGCCAACTTATGGCGAACAAAGCGGTACATTAGGGGGTGGTGATGGACGGAGCATCAGAACCAATCAAACACTCACACCCAGTCGAAGATCTGGGTTTGATCCATCACCGTTCTTTAGCCCACTCTGCCACCCCAGTTCAGACATGGCCATATGCAAATCAGTCTGACCCTGTGCCACATGGGAACAGTCCAGCCCGAACTGCCAAGCCATGCCTTCCCTGGACCGGAAACAAGCTTCCTAGGACCGGTTTCTGGCATTTCAGCCGTCTTCAGCCAGGCTTGCTTGAATCCAGTGGCAAAGTGAGCAAGGGACTCACGTCTGAGCATACCCTGCCAACTTATGGCGAACAAAGCAGTACAAAAGGGGGTGGTGATGGACGGAGCATCAGAACCAATCAAACACTCACACTCAGTCAACAGATCTGGGTTTGATCCATCACCGTTCTTTAGCCCACTCTGCCACCCCAGTTCAGACATGGCCATATGCAAATCAGTCTGACCCTGTGCCTCATGGGAACAGTCCAGCCCGAACTGCCAAGCCATGCCTTCCCTGGACCGGAAACAAGCTTCCTAGGACCGGTTTCTGGCATTTCAGCCGTCTTCAGCCAGGCTTGCTTGAATCCAGTGCCAAAGTGAGCAAGGGACTCACGTCTGAGCATACCCTGCCAACTTATGGCGAACAAAGCGGTACAAATGGGGTGGCGATGGACGGAGCATCAGAACCAATCAAACACTCACACCCAGTCAACAGATCTGGGTTTGAGCCATCACCGTTCTTTAGCCCACTCTGCCACCCCAGTTCAGACATGGCCATATGCAAATCAGTCTGACCCTGTGCCTCATGGGAACAGTCCAGCCCGAACTGCCAAGCCATGCCTTCCCTGACCCGGAAACAAGCTTCCTAGGACCGGTTTCTGGCATTTCAGCCGTCTTCAGCCAGGCTTGCTTGAATCCAGTGGCAAAGTGAGCAAGGGACTCACGTCTGAGCATACCCTGCCAACTTATGGCGAACAAAGCGGTACAAAAGAGGGTGGCGATGGACAGAGCATCAGAACCAATCAAACACTCACACCCAGTCAACAGACCTGGGTTTGATCCATCACCGTTATTTAGCCCACTCTGCCACCCCAGTTCAGACATGGCCATATGCAAATCAGTCTGACCCTGTGCCTCATGGGAACAGTCCAGCCCGAACTGCCAAGCCATGCCTTCCCTGGACCAGAAACAAGCTTCCTAGGACTGGTTTCTGGCATTTCAGCCGTCTTCAGCCAGGCTTGCTTGAATCCAGTGGCAAAGTGAGCAAGGGACTCACGTCTGAGCATACCCTGCCAACTTATGGCGAACAAAGCGGTACAAAAGGGGGTGGTGATGGACGGAGCATCAGAACCAATCAAACACTCACACTCAGTCAACAGATCTGGGTTTGATCCATCACCGTTCTTTAGCCCACTCTGCCACCCCAGTTCAGACATGGCCATATGCAAATCAGTCTGACCCTGTGCCTCATGGGAACAGTCCAGCCCGAACTGCCAAGCCATGCCTTCCCTGGACCGGAAACAAGCTTCCTAGGACCGGTTTCTGGCATTTCAGCCGTCTTCAGCCAGGCTTGCTTGAATCCAGTGGCAAAGTGAGCAAGGGACTCACGTCTGAGCATACCCTGCCAACTTATGGCGAACAAAGCGGTACAAAAGGGGGTGGCGATGGACGGAGCATCAGAACCAATCAAACACTCACACCCAGTCAACAGATCTGGGTTTGAGCCATCACCGTTCTTTAGCCCACTCTGCCACCCCAGTTCAGACATGGCCATATGCAAATCAGTCTGACCCTGTGCCTCATGGGAACAGTCCAGCCCGAACTGCCAAGCCATGCCTTCCCTGGACCGGAAACAAGCTTCCTAGGACCGGTTTCTGGCATTTCAGCCGTCTTCAGCCAGGCTTGCTTGAATCCAGTGGCAAAGTGAGCAAGGGACTCACGTCTGAGCATACCCTGCCAACTTATGGCGAAAAAAGCGGTACAAAAGAGGGTGGCGATGGACAGAGCATCAGAACCAATCAAACACTCACACCCAGTCAACAGACCTGGGTTTGATCCATCACCGTTCTTTAGCCCACTCTGCCACCCCAGTTCAGACATGGCCATATGGAAATCAGTCTGACCCTGTGCCTCATGGGAACAGTCCAGCCCGAACTGCCAAGCCATGCCTTCCCTGGACCAGAAACAAGCTTCCTAGGACCGGTTTCTGGCATTTCAGCCGTCTTCAGCCAGGCTTGCTTGAATCCAGTGGCAAAGTGAGCAAGGGACTCACGTCTGAGCATACCCTGCCAACTTATGGCGAACAAAGCGGTACAAAAGGGGGTGGTGATGGACGGAGCATCAGAACCAATCAAACACTCACACCCAGTCAACAGATCTGGGTTTGATCCATCACCGTTCTTTAGCCCACTCTGCCACCCCAGTTCAGACATGGCCATATCCAAATCATTCTGACCCTGTGCCTCATGGGAACAGTCCAGCCCGAACTGCCAAGCCATGCCTTCCCTGGACCGGAAACAAGCTTCCTAGGACCGGTTTCTGGCATTTCAGCCGTCATCAGCCAGGCTTGCTTGAATCCAGTGGCAAAGTGAGCAAGAGACTCACGTCTGAGCATACCCTGCCAACTTATGGCGAACAAAGCGGTACAAAAGAGGGTGGCGATGGACAGAGCATCAGAACCAATCAAACACTCACACCCAGTCAACAGACCTGGGTTTGATCCATCACCGTTCTTTAGCCCACTCTGCCACCCCAGTTCAGACATGGCCATATGCAAATCAGTCTGACCCTGTGCCTCATGGGAACAGTCCAGCCCGAACTGCCAAGCCATGCCTTCCCTGTTCCAGAAACAAGCTTCCTAGGACCGGTTTCTGGCATTTCAGCCGTCTTCAGCCAGGCTTGCTTGAATCCAGTGGCAAAGTGAGCAAGGGACTCACGTCTGAGCATACCCTGCCAACTTATGGCGAACAAAGCGGTACAAAAGAGGGTGGCGATGGACGGAGCATCAGAACCAATCAAACACTCACACCCAGTCAACAGACCTGGGTTTGATCCATCACCGTTCTTTAACCTACTCTGCCACCCCAATTCAGACATGGCCATATGCAAATCAGTCTGACCCTGTGCCTCATGGGAACAGTCCAGCCCGAACTGCCAAGCCATGCCTTCCCTGGACCGGAAACAATCTTCCTAGGACCGGTTTCTGGCATTTCAGCCGTCTTCAGCCAGGCTTGCTTGAATCCAGTGGCAAAGTGAGCAAGGGACTCACGTCTGAGCATACCCTGCCAACTTATGGCGAACAAAGCGGTACAAAAGGGGGTGGTGATGGACGGAGCATCAGAACCAATCAAACACTCACACCCAGTCAACAGATCTGGGTTTGATCCATCACCGTTCTTTAGCCCACTCTGCCACCCCAGTTCAGACATGGCCATATCCAAATCAGTCTGACCCTGTGCCTCATGGGAACAGTCCAGCCCGAACTGCCAAGCCATGCCTTCCCTGGACCGGAAACAAGCTTCCTAGGACCGGTTTCTGGCATTTCAGCCGTCTTCAGCCAGGCTTGCTTGAATCCAGCGGCAAAGTGAGCAAGGGACTCACGTCTGAGCATACCCTGCCAACTTATGGCGAACAAAGCGGTACAAAAGGGGGTGGTGATGGACGGAGCATCAGAACCAATCAAACACTCACACCCAGTCAACAGATCTGGGTTTGATCCATCACCGTTCTTTAGCCCACTCTGCCACCCCAGTTCAGACATGGCCATATGCAAATCAGTCTGGCCCTGTGCCTCATGGGAACAGTCCAGCCCGAACTGCCAAGCCATGCCTTCCCTGGACCGGAAACAAGCTTCCTAGGACCGGTTTCTGGCATTTCAGCCGTCTTCAGCCAGGCTTGCTTGAATCCAGTGGCAAAGTGAGCAAGGGACTCACGTCTGAGCATACCCTGCCAACTTATGGCGAACAAAGCGGTACAAAAGGGGGTGGCGATGGACGGAGCATCAGAACCAATCAAACACTCACACCCAGTCAACAGATCTGGGTTTGAGCCATCACCGTTCTTTAGCCCACTCTGCCACCCCAGTTCAGACATGGCCATATGCAAATCAGTCTGACCCTGTGCCTCATGGGAACAGTCCAGCCCGAACTGCCAAGCCATGCCTTCCCTGGACCGGAAACAAGCTTCCTAGGACCGGTTTCTGGCATTTCAGCCGTCTTCAGCCAGGCTTGCTTGAATCCAGTGGCAAAGTGAGCAAGGGACTCACGTCTGAGCATACCCTGCCAACTTATGGCGAACAAAGCGGTACAAAAGAGGGTGGCGATGGACAGAGCATCAGAACCAATCAAACACTCACACCCAGTCAACAGACCTGGGTTTGATCCATCACCGTTCTTTAGCCCACTCTGCCACCCCAGTTCAGACATGGCCATATGCAAATCAGTCTGACCCTGTGCCTCATGGGAACAGTCCAGCCCGAACTGCCAAGCCATGCCTTCCCTGGACCAGAAACAAGCTTCCTAGGACCGGTTTCTGGCATTTCAGCCGTCTTCAGCCAGGCTTGCTTGAATCCAGTGGCAAAGTGAGCAAGGGACTCACGTCTGAGCATACCCTGCCAACTTATGGCGAACAAAGCGGTACAAAAGGGGGTGGTGATGGACGGAGCATCAGAACCAATCAAACACTCACACCCAGTCAACAGATCTGGGTTTGATCCATCACCGTTCTTTAGCCCACTCTGCCACCCCTGTTCAGACATGGCCATATCCAAATCAGTCTGACCCTGTGCCTCATGGGAACAGTCCAGCCCGAACTGCCAAGCCATGCCTTCCCTGGACCGGAAACAAGCTTCCTAGGACCGGTTTCTGGCATTTCAGCCGTCTTCAGCCAGGCTTGCTTGAATCCAGTGGCAAAGTGAGCAAGGGACTCACGTCTGAGCATACCCTGCCAACTTATGGCGAACAAAGCGGTACAAAAGAGGGTGGCGATGGACAGAGCATCAGAACCAATCAAACACTCACACCCAGTCAACAGACCTGGGTTTGATCCATCACCGTTCTTTAGCCCACTCTGCCACCCCAGTTCAGACATGGCCATATGCAAATCAGTCTGACCCTGTGCCTCATGGGAACAGTCCAGCCCGAACTGCCAAGCCATGCCTTCCCTGTTCCAGAAACAAGCTTCCTAGGACCGGTTTCTGGCATTTCAGCCGTCTTCAGCCAGGCTTGCTTGAATCCAGTGGCAAAGTGAGCAAGGGACTCACGTCTGAGCATACCCTGCCAACTTATGGTGAACAAAGCGGTACAAAAGAGGGTGGCGATGGACGGAGCATCAGAACCAATCAAACACTCACACCCAGTCAACAGACCTGGGTTTGATCCATCACCGTTCTTTAACCTACTCTGCCACCCCAATTCAGACATGGCCATATGCAAATCAGTCTGACCCTGTGCCTCATGGGAACAGTCCAGCCCGAACTGCCAAGCCATGCCTTCCCTGGACCGGAAACAATCTTCCTAGGACCGGTTTCTGGCATTTCAGCCGTCTTCAGCCAGGCTTGCTTGAATCCAGTGGCAAAGTGAGCAAGGGACTCACGTCTGAGCATACCCTGCCAACTTATGGCGAACAAAGCGGTACAAAAGGGGGTGGTGATGGACGGAGCATCAGAACCAATCAAACACTCACACCCAGTCAACAGATCTGGGTTTGATCCATCACCGTTCTTTAGCCCACTCTGCCACCCCAGTTCAGACATGGCCATATCCAAATCAGTCTGACCCTGTGCCTCATGGGAACAGTCCAGCCCGAACTGCCAAGCCATGCCTTCCCTGGACCGGAAACAAGCTTCCTAGGACCGGTTTCTGGCATTTCAGCCGTCTTCAGCCAGGCTTGCTTGAATCCAGCGGCAAAGTGAGCAAGGGACTCACGTCTGAGCATACCCTGCCAACTTATGGCGAACAAAGCGGTACAAAAGGGGGTGGTGATGGACGGAGCATCAGAACCAATCAAACACTCACACCCAGTCAACAGATCTGGGTTTGATCCATCACCGTTCTTTAGCCCACTCTGCCACCCCAGTTCAGACATGGCCATATGCAAATCAGACTGACCCTGTACCTCATGGGAACAGTCCAGCCCGAACTGCCAAGCCATGCCTTCCCTGGACCGGAAACAAGCTTCCTAGGACCGGTTTCTGGCATTTCAGCCGTCTTCAGCCAGGCTTGCTTGAATCCAGTGGCAAAGTGAGCAAGGGACTCACGTCTGAGCATACCCTGCCAACTTATGGCGAACAAAGCGGTACAAAAGGGGGTAGTGATGGACGGAGCATCAGAACCAATCAAACACTCACACCCAGTCAACAGATCTGGGTTTGATCCATCACCGTTCTTTAGCCCACTCTGCCACCCCAGTTCAGACATTGCCATATGCAAATCAGTCTGACCCTGTGCCTCAGGGAACAGTCCAGCCTGAACTGCCAAGCCATGCCTTCCCTGGACCGGAAACAAGCTTCCTAGGACCGGTTTCTGGCATGTCAGCCGTCTTCAGCCAGGCTTGCTTGAATCCAGTGGCAAAGTGAGCAAGGGACTCACGTCTGAGCATACCCTGCCAACTTATGGCAAACAAAGCGGTACAAAAGGGGGTGGTGATGGACGGAGCATCAGAACCAATCAAACACTCACACTCAGTCAACAGATCTGGGTTTGATCCATCACCGTTCTTTAGCCCACTCTGCCACCCCAATTCAGACATGGCCATATGCAAATCAGTCTGACCCTGTGCCTCATGGGAACAGTCCAGCCCGAACTGCCAAGCCATGCGTTCCCTGGACCGGAAACAAGCTTCCTAGGACCGGTTTCAGGCATTTCAGCTGTCTTCAGCCAGGCTTGCTTGAATCCAGTGGCAAAGTGAGCAAGGGACTAACGTCTGAGCATACCCTGCCAACTTATGGCGAACAAAGCGGTACATTAGGGGGTGGTGATGGACGGAGCATCAGAACCAATCAAACACTCACACCCAGTCGAAGATCTGGGTTTGATCCATCACCGTTCTTTAGCCCACTCTGCCACCCCAGTTCAGACATGGCCATATGCAAATCAGTCTGACCCTGTGCCTCATGGGAACAGTCCAGCCCGAACTGCCAAGCCATGCCTTCCCTGGACCGGAAACAAGCTTCCTAGGACCGGTTTCTGGCATTTCAGCCGTCTTCAGCCAGGCTTGCTTGAATCCAGCGGCAAAGTGAGCAAGGGACTCACGTCTGAGCATACCCTGCCAACTTATGGCGAACAAAGCGGTACAAAAGGGGGTGGTGATGGATGGAGCATCAGAACCAATCAAACACTCACACCCAGTCAACAGATCTGGGTTTGATCCATCACCGTTCTTTAGCCCACTCTGCCACCCCAGTTCAGACATGGCCATATGCAAATCAGACTGACCCTGTACCTCATGGGAACAGTCCAGCCCGAACTGCCAAGCCATGCCTTCCCTGGACCGGAAACAAGCTTCCTAGGACCGGTTTCTGGCATTTCAGCCGTCTTCAGCCAGGCTTGCTTGAATCCAGTGGCAAAGTGAGCAAGGGACTCACGTCTGAGCATACCCTGCCAACTTATGGCGAACAAAGCGGTACAAAAGGGGGTAGTGATGGACGGAGCATCAGAACCAATCAAACACTCACACCCAGTCAACAGATCTGGGTTTGATCCATCACCGTTCTTTAGCCCACTCTGCCACCCCAGTTCAGACATTGCCATATGCAAATCAGTCTGACCCTGTGCCTCATGGGAACAGTCCAGCCTGAACTGCCAAGCCATGCCTTCCCTGGACCGGAAACAAGCTTCCTAGGACCGGTTTCTGGCATGTCAGCCGTCTTCAGCCAGGCTTGCTTGAATCCAGTGGCAAAGTGAGCAAGGGACTCACGTCTGAGCATACCCTGCCAACTTATGGCAAACAAAGCGGTACAAAAGGGGGTGGTGATGGACGGAGCATCAGAACCAATCAAACACTCACACTCAGTCAACAGATCTGGGTTTGATCCATCACCGTTCTTTAGCCCACTCTGCCACCCCAGTTCAGACATGGCCATATGCAAATCAGTCTGACCCTGTGCCTCATGGGAACAGTCCAGCCCGAACTGCCAAGCCATGCGTTCCCTGGACCGGAAACAAGCTTCCTAGGACCGGTTTCAGGCATTTCAGCCGTCTTCAGCCAGGCTTGCTTGAATCCAGTGGCAAAGTGAGCAAGGGACTAACGTCTGAGCATACCCTGCCAACTTATGGCGAACAAAGCGGTACATTAGGGGGTGGTGATGGACGGAGCATCAGAACCAATCAAACACTCACACCCAGTCGAAGATCTGGGTTTGATCCATCACCGTTCTTTAGCCCACTCTGCCACCCCAGTTCAGACATGGCCACATGCAAATCAGTCTGACCCTGTGCCACATGGGAACAGTCCAGCCCGAACTGCCAAGCCATGCCTTCCCTGGACCGGAAACAAGCTTCCTAGGACCGGTTTCTGGCATTTCAGCCGTCTTCAGCCAGGCTTGCTTGAATCCAGTGGCAAAGTGAGCAAGGGACTCACGTCTGAGCATACCCTGCCAACTTATGGCGAACAAAGCAGTACAAAAGGGGGTGGTGATGGATGGAGCATCAGAACCAATCAAACACTCACACTCAGTCAACAGATCTGGGTTTGATCCATCACCGTTCTTTAGCCCACTCTGCCACCCCAGTTCAGACATGGCCATATGCAAATCAGTCTGACCCTGTGCCTCATGGGAACAGTCCAGCCCGAACTGCCAAGCCATGCCTTCCCTGGACCGGAAACAAGCTTCCTAGGACCGGTTTCTGGCATTTCAGCCGTCTTCAGCCAGGCTTGCTTGAATCCAGTGGCAAAGTGAGCAAGGGACTCACGTCTGAGCATACCCTGCCAACTTATGGCGAACAAAGCGGTACAAAAGGGGGTGGCGATGGACGGAGCATCAGAACCAATCAAACACTCACACCCAGTCAACAGATCTGGGTTTGAGCCATCACCGTTCTTTAGCCCACTCTGCCACCCCAGTTCAGACATGGCCATATGCAAATCAGTCTGACCCTGTGCCTCATGGGAACAGTCCAGCCCGAACTGCCAAGCCATGCCTTCCCTGGACCGGAAACAAGCTTCCTAGGACCGGTTTCTGGCATTTCAGCCGTCTTCAGCCAGGCTTGCTTGAATCCAGTGGCAAAGTGAGCAAGGGACTCACGTCTGAGCATACCCTGCCAACTTATGGCGAACAAAGCGGTACAAAAGAGGGTGGCGATGGACAGAGCATCAGAACCAATCAAACACTCACACCCAGTCAACAGACCTGGGTTTGATCCATCACCGTTCTTTAGCCCACTCTGCCACCCCAGTTCAGACATGGCCATATGCAAATCAGTCTGACCCTGTGCCTCATGGGAACAGTCCAGCCCGAACTGCCAAGCCATGCCTTCCCTGGACCAGAAACAAGCTTCCTAGGACCGGTTTCTGGCATTTCAGCCGTCTTCAGCCAGGCTTGCTTGAATCCAGTGGCAAAGTGAGCAAGGGACTCACGTCTGAGCATACCCTGCCAACTTATGGCAAACAAAGCGGTACAAAAGGGGGTGGTGATGGACGGAGCATCAGAACCAATCAAACACTCACACCCAGTCAACAGATCTGGGTTTGATCCATCACCGTTCTTTAGCCCACTCTGCCACCCCAGTTCAGACATGGCCATATGCAAATCAGTCTGACCCTGTGCCTCATGGGAACAGTCCAGCCCGAACTGCCAAGCCATGCCTTCCCTGGACCGGAAACAAGCTTCCTAGGACCGGTTTCAGGCATTTCAGCCGTCTTCAGCCAGGCGTGCTTGAATCCAGTGGCAAAGTGAGCAAGGGACTCACGTCTGAGCATACCCAGCCAACTTATGGCGAACAAAGCGGTACAAAAGAGGGTGGCGATGGACAGAGCATCAGAACCAATCAAACACTCACACCCAGTCAACAGACCTGGGTTTGATCCATCACCGTTCTTTAGCCCACTCTGCCACCCCAGTTCAGACATGGCCATATGCAAATCAGTCTGACCCTGTGCCTCATGGGAACAGTCCAGCCCGAACTGCCAAGCCATGCCTTCCCTGGACCGGAAACAAGCTTCCTAGGACCGGTTTCTGGCATTTCAGCTGTCTTCAGCCAGGCTTGATTGAATCCAGTGGCAAAGTGAGCAAGGGACTCACGTCTGAGCATACCCTGCCAACTTATGGCGAACAAAGCGGTACAAAAGAGGGTGTCGATGGACGGAGCATCAGAACCAATCAAACACTCACACCCAGTCAACAGACCTGGGTTTGATTCATCACCGTTCTCTAGCCCACTCTGCCACCCCAGTTCAGACATGGCCATATGCAAATCAGTCTGACCCTGTGCCTCATGGGAACAGTCCAGCCCGAACTGCCAAGCCATGCCTTCCCTGGACCGGAAACAAGCTTCCTAGGACCAGTTTCTGGCATTTCAGCCGTCTTCAGCCAGGCTTGCTTGAATCCAGTGGCTTAGTGAGCAAGGGACTCACGTCTGAGCATACCCTGCCAACTTATGGCGAACAAAGCGGTACAAAAGGGGGTGGCGATGGACGGAGCATCAGAACCAATCAAACACTCACACCCAGTCAACAGACCTGGGTTTGATCCATCACCGTTCTTTAGCCCACTCAGCCACCCCAGTTCAGACATGGCCATATGCAAATCAGTCTGACCCTGTGCCTCATGGGAACAGTCCAGCCCGAACTGCCAAGCCATGCCTTCCCTGGACAGGGAACAAGCTTCCTAGGACCGGTTTCTGGCATTTCAGCCGTCTTCAGCCAGGCTTGCTTGAATCCAGTGGCAAAGTGAGCAAGGGACTCACGTCTGAGCATACCCTGCCAACTTATGGCGAACAAAGCGGTACAAAAGGGGGTAGTGATGGACGGAGCATCAGAACCAATCAAACACTCACACCCAGTCAACAGATCTGGGTTTGATCCATCACCGTTCTTTAGCCCACTCTGCCACCCCAGTTCAGACATGGCCATATGCAAATCAGTCTGACCCTGTGCCTCATGGGAACAGTCCAGCCCGAACTGCCAAGCCATGCCTTCCCTGGACCGGAAACAAGCTTCCTAGGACCGGTTTCTGGCATTTCAGCCGTCTTCAGCCGGGCTTGCTTGAATCCAGTGGCAAAGTGAGCAAGGGACTCACGTCTGAGCATACCCTGCCAACTTATGGCGAACAAAGCGGTACAAAAGGGGGTGGTGATGGACGGAGCATCAGAACCAATCAAACACTCACACTCAGTCAACAGATCTGGGTTTGATCCATCACCGTTCTTTAGCCCACTCTGCCACCCCAGTTCAGACATGGCCATATGCAAATCAGTCTGACCCTGTGCCTCATGGGAACAGTCCAGCCCGAACTGCCAAGCCATGCCTTCCCTGGACCGGAAACAAGCTTCCTAGGACCGGTTTCAGGCATTTCAGCCGTCTTCAGCCAGGCTTGCTTGAATCCAGTGGCAAAGTGAGCAAGGGACTCACGTCTGAGCATACCCAGCCAACTTATGGCGAACAAAGTGGTACAAAAGAGGGTGGCGATGGACGGAGCATCAGAACCAATCAAACACTCACACCCAGTCAACAGACCTGGGTTTGATTCATCACCGTTCTCTAGCCCACTCTGCCACCCCAGTTCAGACATGGCCATATGCAAATCAGTCTGACCCTGTGCCTCATGGGAACAGTCCAGCCCGAACTGCCAAGCCATGCCTTCCCTGGACCGGAAACAAGCTTCCTAGGACCGGTTTCAGGCATTTCAGCCGTCTTCAGCCAGGCTTGCTTGAATCCAGTGGCAAAGTGAGCAAGGGACTAACGTCTGAGCATACCCTGCCAACTTATGGTGAACAAAGCGGTACATTAGGGGGTGGTGATGGACGGAGCATCAGAACCAATCAAACACTCACACCCAGTCGAAGATCTGGGTTTGATCCATCACCGTTCTTTAGCCCACTCTGCCACCCAAGTTCAGACATGGCCATATGCAAATCAGTCTGACCCTGTGCCACATGGGAACAGTCCAGCCCGAACTGCCAAGCCATGCCTTCCCTGGACCGGAAACAAGCTTCCTAGGACCGGTTTCTGGCATTTCAGCCGTCTTCAGCCAGGCTTGCTTGAATCCAGTGGCAAAGTGAGCAAGGGACTCACGTCTGAGCATACCCTGCCAACTTATGGCGAACAAAGCAGTACAAAAGGGGGTGGTGATGGACGGAGCATCAGAACCAATCAAACACTCACACTCAGTCAACAGATCTGGGTTTGATCCATCACCGTTCTTTAGCCCACTCTGCCACCCCAGTTCAGACATGGCCATATGCAAATCAGTCTGACCCTGTGCCTCATGGGAACAGTCCAGCCCGAACTGCCAAGCCATGCCTTCCCTGGACCGGAAACAAGCTTCCTAGGACCGGTTTCTGGCATTTCAGCCGTCTTCAGCCAGGCTTGCTTGAATCCAGTGGCAAAGTGAGCAAGGGACTCACGTCTGAGCATACCCTGCCAACTTATGGCGAACAAAGCGGTACAAAAGGGGGTGGCGATGGACGGAGCATCAGAACCAATCAAACACTCACACCCAGTCAACAGATCTGGGTTTGAGCCATCACCGTTCTTTAGCCCACTCTGCCACCCCAGTTCAGACATGGCCATATGCAAATCAGTCTGACCCTGTGCCTCATGGGAACAGTCCAGCCCGAACTGCCAAGCCATGCCTTCCCTGGACCGGAAACAAGCTTCCTAGGACCGGTTTCTGGCATTTCAGCCGTCTTCAGCCAGGCTTGCTTGAATCCAGTGGCAAAGTGAGCAAGGGACTCACGTCTGAGCATACCCTGCCAACTTATGGCGAACAAAGCGGTACAAAAGAGGGTGGCGATGGACAGAGCATCAGAACCAATCAAACACTCACACCCAGTCAACAGACCTGGGTTTGATCCATCACCGTTCTTTAGCCCACTCTGCCACCCCAGTTCAGACATGGCCATATGCAAATCAGTCTGACCCTGTGCCTCATGGGAACAGTCCAGCCCGAACTGCCAAGCCATGCCTTCCCTGGACCAGAAACAAGCTTCCTAGGACCGGTTTCTGGCATTTCAGCCGTCTTCAGCCAGGCTTGCTTGAATCCAGTGGCAAAGTGAGCAAGGGACTCACGTCTGAGCATACCCTGCCAACTTATGGCGAACAAAGCGGTACAAAAGGGGGTGGTGATGGACGGAGCATCAGAACCAATCAAACACTCACACCCAGTCAACAGATCTGGGTTTGATCCATCACCGTTCTTTAGCCCACTCTGCCACCCCAGTTCAGACATGGCCATATCCAAATCAGTCTGACCCTGTGCCTCATGGGAACAGTCCAGCCCGAACTGCCAAGCCATGCCTTCCCTGGACCGGAAACAAGCTTCCTAGGACCGGTTTCTGGCATTTCAGCCGTCTTCAGCCAGGCTTGCTTGAATCCAGTGGCAAAGTGAGCAAGAGACTCACGTCTGAGCATACCCTGCCAACTTATGGCGAACAAAGCGGTACAAAAGAGGGTGGCGATGGACAGAGCATCAGAACCAATCAAACACTCACACCCAGTCAACAGACCTGGGTTTGATCCATCACCGTTCTTTAGCCCACTCTGCCACCCCAGTTCAGACATGGCCATATGCAAATCAGTCTGACCCTGTGCCTCATGGGAACAGTCCAGCCCGAACTGCCAAGCCATGCCTTCCCTGTTCCAGAAACAAGCTTCCTAGGACCGGTTTCTGGCATTTCAGCCGTCTTCAGCCAGGCTTGCTTGAATCCAGTGGCAAAGTGAGCAAGGGACTCACGTCTGAGCATACCCTGCCAACTTATGGCGAACAAAGCGGTACAAAAGAGGGTGGCGATGGACGGAGCATCAGAACCAATCAAACACTCACACCCAGTCAACAGACCTGGGTTTGATCCATCACCGTTCTTTAACCTACTCTGCCACCCCAATTCAGACATGGCCATATGCAAATCAGTCTGACCCTGTGCCTCATGGGAACAGTCCAGCCCGAACTGCCAAGCCATGCCTTCCCTGGACCGGAAACAATCTTCCTAGGACCGGTTTCTGGCATTTCAGCCGTCTTCAGCCAGGCTTGCTTGAATCCAGTGGCAAAGTGAGCAAGGGACTCACGTCTGAGCATACCCTGCCAACTTATGGCGAACAAAGCGGTACAAAAGGGGGTGGTGATGGACGGAGCATCAGAACCAATCAAACACTCACACCCAGTCAACAGATCTGGGTTTGATCCATCACCGTTCTTTAGCCCACTCTGCCACCCCAGTTCAGACATGGCCATATCCAAATCAGTCTGACCCTGTGCCTCATGGGAACAGTCCAGCCCGAACTGCCAAGCCATGCCTTCCCTGGACCGGAAACAAGCTTCCTAGGACCGGTTTCTGGCATTTCAGCCGTCTTCAGCCAGGCTTGCTTGAATCCAGCGGCAAAGTGAGCAAGGGACTCACGTCTGAGCATACCCTGCCAACTTATGGCGAACAAAGCGGTACAAAAGGGGGTGGTGATGGACGGAGCATCAGAACCAATCAAACACTCACACCCAGTCAACAGATCTGGGTTTGATCCATCACCGTTCTTTAGCCCACTCTGCCACCCCAGTTCAGACATGGCCATATGCAAATCAGTCTGACCCTGTACCTCATGGGAACAGTCCAGCCCGAACTGCCAAGCCATGCCTTCCCTGGACCGGAAACAAGCTTCCTAGGACCGGTTTCTGGCATTTCAGCCGTCTTCAGCCAGGCTTGCTTGAATCCAGTGGCAAAGTGAGCAAGGGACTCACGTCTGAGCATACCCTGCCAACTTATGGCGAACAAAGCAGTACAAAAGGGGGTGGTGATGGACGGAGCATCAGAACCAATCAAACACTCACACTCAGTCAACAGATCTGGGTTTGATCCATCACCGTTCTTTAGCCCACTCTGCCACCCCAGTTCAGACATGGCCATATGCAAATCAGTCTGACCCTGTGCCTCATGGGAACAGTCCAGCCCGAACTGCCAAGCCATGCCTTCCCTGGACCGGAAACAAGCTTCCTAGGACCGGTTTCTGGCATTTCAGCCGTCTTCAGCCAGGCTTGCTTGAATCCAGTGGCAAAGTGAGCAAGGGACTCACGTCTGAGCATACCCTGCCAACTTATGGCGAACAAAGCGGTACAAAAGGGGGTGGCGATGGACGGAGCATCAGAACCAATCAAACACTCACACCCAGTCAACAGATCTGGGTTTGAGCCATCACCGTTCTTTAGCCCACTCTGCCACCCCAGTTCAGACATGGCCATATGCAAATCAGTCTGACCCTGTGCCTCATGGGAACAGTCCAGCCCGAACTGCCAAGCCATGCCTTCCCTGGACCGGAAACAAGCTTCCTAGGACCGGTTTCTGGCATTTCAGCCGTCTTCAGCCAGGCTTGCTTGAATCCAGTGGCAAAGTGAGCAAGGGACTCACGTCTGAGCATACCCTGCCAACTTATGGCGAACAAAGCGGTACAAAAGAGGGTGGCGATGGACAGAGCATCAGAACCAATCAAACACTCACACCCAGTCAACAGACCTGGGTTTGATCCATCACCGTTCTTTAGCCCACTCTGCCACCCCAGTTCAGACATGGCCATATGCAAATCAGTCTGACCCTGTGCCTCATGGGAACAGTCCAGCCCGAACTGCCAAGCCATGCCTTCCCTGGACCAGAAACAAGCTTCCTAGGACCGGTTTCTGGCATTTCAGCCGTCTTCAGCCAGGCTTGCTTGAATCCAGTGGCAAAGTGAGCAAGGGACTCACGTCTGAGCATACCCTGCCAACTTATGGCGAACAAAGCGGTACAAAAGGGGGTGGTGATGGACGGAGCATCAGAACCAATCAAACACTCACACCCAGTCAACAGATCTGGGTTTGATCCATCACCGTTCTTTAGCCCACTCTGCCACCCCTGTTCAGACATGGCCATATCCAAATCAGTCTGACCCTGTGCCTCATGGGAACAGTCCAGCCCGAACTGCCAAGCCATGCCTTCCCTGGACCGGAAACAAGCTTCCTAGGACCGGTTTCTGGCATTTCAGCCGTCTTCAGCCAGGCTTGCTTGAATCCAGTGGCAAAGTGAGCAAGGGACTCACGTCTGAGCATACCCTGCCAACTTATGGCGAACAAAGCGGTACAAAAGAGGGTGGCGATGGACAGAGCATCAGAACCAATCAAACACTCACACCCAGTCAACAGACCTGGGTTTGATCCATCACCGTTCTTTAGCCCACTCTGCCACCCCAGTTCAGACATGGCCATATGCAAATCAGTCTGACCCTGTGCCTCATGGGAACAGTCCAGCCCGAACTGCCAAGCCATGCCTTCCCTGTTCCAGAAACAAGCTTCCTAGGACCGGTTTCTGGCATTTCAGCCATCTTCAGCCAGGCTTGCTTGAATCCAGTGGCAAAGTGAGCAAGGGACTCACGTCTGAGCATACCCTGCAAACTTATGGTGAACAAAGCGGTACAAAAGAGGGTGGCGATGGACGGAGCATCAGAACCAATCAAACACTCACACCCAGTCAACAGACCTGGGTTTGATCCATCACCGTTCTTTAACCTACTCTGCCACCCCAATTCAGACATGGCCATATGCAAATCAGTCTGACCCTGTGCCTCATGGGAACAGTCCAGCCCGAACTGCCAAGCCATGCCTTCCCTGGACCGGAAACAATCTTCCTAGGACCGGTTTCTGGCATTTCAGCCGTCTTCAGCCAGGCTTGCTTGAATCCAGCGGCAAAGTGAGCAAGGGACTCACGTCTGAGCATACCCTGCCAACTTATGGCGAACAAAGCGGTACAAAAGGGGGTGGTGATGGACGGAGCATCAGAACCAATCAAACACTCACACCCAGTCAACAGATCTGGGTTTGATCCATCACCGTTCTTTAGCCCACTCTGCCACCCCAGTTCAGACATGGCCATATCCAAATCAGTCTGACCCTGTGCCTCATGGGAACAGTCCAGCCCGAACTGCCAAGCCATGCCTTCCCTGGACCGGAAACAAGCTTCCTAGGACCGGTTTCTGGCATTTCAGCCGTCTTCAGCCAGGCTTGCTTGAATCCAGCGGCAAAGTGAGCAAGGGACTCACGTCTGAGCATACCCTGCCAACTTATGGCGAACAAAGCGGTACAAAAGGGGGTGGTGATGGACGGAGCATCAGAACCAATCAAACACTCACACCCAGTCAACAGATCTGGGTTTGATCCATCACCGTTCTTTAGCCCACTCTGCCACCCCAGTTCAGACATGGCCATATGCAAATCAGACTGACCCTGTACCTCATGGGAACAGTCCAGCCCGAACTGCCAAGCCATGCCTTCCCTGGACCGGAAACAAGCTTCCTAGGACCGGTTTCTGGCATTTCAGCCGTCTTCAGCCAGGCTTGCTTGAATCCAGTGGCAAAGTGAGCAAGGGACTCACGTCTGAGCATACCCTGCCAACTTATGGCGAACAAAGCGGTACAAAAGGGGGTAGTGATGGACGGAGCATCAGAACCAATCAAACACTCACACCCAGTCAACAGATCTGGGTTTGATCCATCACCGTTCTTTATCCCACTCTGCCACCCCAGTTCAGACATTGCCATATGCAAATCAGTCTGACCCTGTGCCTCATGGGAACAGTCCAGCCTGAACTGCCAAGCCATGCCTTCCCTGGACCGGAAACAAGCTTCCTAGGACCGGTTTCTGGCATGTCAGCCGTCTTCAGCCAGGCTTGCTTGAATCCAGTGGCAAAGTGAGCAAGGGACTCACGTCTGAGCATACCCTGCCAACTTATGGCAAACAAAGCGGTACAAAAGGGGGTGGTGATGGACGGAGCATCAGAACCAATCAAACACTCACACTCAGTCAACAGATCTGGGTTTGATCCATCACCGTTCTTTAGCCCACTCTGCCACCCCAGTTCAGACATGGCCATATGCAAATCAGTCTGACCCTGTGCCTCATGGGAACAGTCCAGCCCGAACTGCCAAGCCATGCCTTCCCTGGACCGGAAACTAGCTTCCTAGGACCGGTTTCAGGCATTTCAGCCGTCTTCAGCCAGGCTTGCTTGAATCCAGTGGCAAAGTGAGCAAGGGACTAACGTCTGAGCATACCCTGCCAACTTATGGCGAACAAAGCGGTACATTAGGGGGTGGTGATGGACGGAGCATCAGAACCAATCAAACACTCACACCCAGTCGAAGATCTGGGTTTGATCCATCACCGTTCTTTAGCCCACTCTGCCACCCCAGTTCAGACATGGCCATATGCAAATCAGTCTGACCCTGTGCCACATGGGAACAGTCCAGCCCGAACTGCCAAGCCATGCCTTCCCTGGACCGGAAACAAGCTTCCTAGGACCGGTTTCTGGCATTTCAGCCGTCTTCAGCCAGGCTTGCTTGAATCCAGTGGCAAAGTGAGCAAGGGACTCACGTCTGAGCATACCCTGCCAACTTATGGCGAACAAAGCAGTACAAAAGGGGGTGGTGATGGACGGAGCATCAGAACCAATCAAACACTCACACTCAGTCAACAGATCTGGGTTTGATCCATCACCGTTCTTTAGCCCACTCTGCCACCCCAGTTCAGACATGGCCATATGCAAATCAGTCTGACCCTGTGCCTCATGGGAACAGTCCAGCCCGAACTGCCAAGCCATGCCTTCCCTGGACCGGAAACAAGCTTCCTAGGACCGGTTTCTGGCATTTCAGCCGTCTTCAGCCAGGCTTGCTTGAATCCAGTGGCAAAGTGAGCAAGGGACTCACGTCTGAGCATACCCTGCCAACTTATGGCGAACAAAGCGGTACAAAAGGGGGTGGCGATGGACGGAGCATCAGAACCAATCAAACACTCACACCCAGTCAACAGATCTGGGTTTGAGCCATCACCGTTCTTTAGCCCACTCTGCCACCCCAGTTCAGACATGGCCATATGCAAATCAGTCTGACCCTGTGCCTCATGGGAACAGTCCAGCCCGAACTGCCAAGCCATGCCTTCCCTGGACCGGAAACAAGCTTCCTAGGACCGGTTTCTGGCATTTCAGCCGTCTTCAGCCAGGCTTGCTTGAATCCAGTGGCAAAGTGAGCAAGGGACTCACGTCTGAGCATACCCTGCCAACTTATGGCGAACAAAGCGATACAAAAGAGGGTGGCGATGGACAGAGCATCATAACCAATCAAACACTCACACCCAGTCAACAGACCTGGGTTTGATCCATCACCGTTCTTTAGCCCACTCTGCCACCCCAGTTCAGACATGGCCATATGCAAATCAGTCTGACCCTGTGCCTCATGGGAACAGTCCAGCCCGAACTGCCAAGCCATGCCTTCCCTGGACCAGAAACAAGCTTCCTAGGACCGGTTTCTGGCATTTCAGCCGTCTTCAGCCAGGCTTGCTTGAATCCAGTGGCAAAGTGAGCAAGGGACTCACGTCTGAGCATACCCTGCCAACTTATGGCGAACAAAGCGGTACAAAAGGGGGTGGTGATGGACGGAGCATCAGAACCAATCAAACACTCACACTCAGTCAACAGATCTGGGTTTGATCCATCACCGTTCTTTAGCCCACTCTGCCACCCCAGTTCAGACATGGCCATATGCAAATCAGTCTGACCCTGTGCCTCATGGGAACAGTCCAGCCCGAACTGCCAAGCCATGCCTTCCCTGGACCGGAAACAAGCTTCCTAGGACCGGTTTCTGGCATTTCAGCCGTCTTCAGCCAGGCTTGCTTGAATCCAGTGGCAAAGTGAGCAAGGGACTCACGTCTGAGCATACCCTGCCAACTTATGGCGAACAAAGCGGTACAAAAGGGGGTGGCGATGGACGGAGCATCAGAACCAATCAAACACTCACACCCAGTCAACAGATCTGGGTTTGAGCAATCACCGTTCTTTAGCCCACTCTGCCACCCCAGTTCAGACATGGCCATATGCAAATCAGTCTGACCCTGTGCCTCATGGGAACAGTCCAGCCCGAACTGCCAAGCCATGCCTTCCCTGGACCGGAAACAAGCTTCCTAGGACCGGTTTCTGGCATTTCAGCCGTCTTCAGCCAGGCTTGCTTGAATCCAGTGGCAAAGTGAGCAAGGGACTCACGTCTGAGCATACCCTGCCAACTTATGGCGAACTAAGCGGTACAAAAGAGGGTGGCGATGGACAGAGTATCAGAACCAATCAAACACTCACACCCAGTCAACAGACCTGGGTTTGATCCATCACCGTTCTTTAGCCCACTCTGCCACCCCAGTTCAGACATGGCCATATGCAAATCAGTCTGACCCTGTGCCTCATGGGAACAGTCCAGCCCGAACTGCCAAGCCATGCCTTCCCTGGACCAGAAACAAGCTTCCTAGGACCGGTTTCTGGCATTTCAGCCGTCTTCAGCCAGGCTTGCTTGAATCCAGTGGCAAAGTGAGCAAGGGACTCACGTCTGAGCATACCCTGCCAACTTATGGCGAACAAAGCGGTACAAAAGGGGGTGGTGATGGACGGAGCATCAGAACCAATCAAACACTCACACCCAGTCAACAGATCTGGGTTTGATCCATCACCGTTCTTTAGCCCACTCTGCCACCCCAGTTCAGACATGGCCATATCCAAATCAGTCTGACCCTGTGCCTCATGGGAACAGTCCAGCCCGAACTGCCAAGCCATGCCTTCCCTGGACCGGAAACAAGCTTCCTAGGACCGGTTTCTGGCATTTCAGCCGTCTTCAGCCAGGCTTGCTTGAATCCAGTGGCAAAGTGAGCAAGGGACTCACGTCTGAGCATACCCTGCCAACTTATGGCGAACAAAGCGGTACAAAAGAGGGTGGCGATGGACAGAGCATCAGAACCAATCAAACACTCACACCCAGTCAACAGACCTGGGTTTGATCCATCACCGTTCTTTAGCCCACTCTGCCACCCCAGTTCAGACATGGCCATATGCAAATCAGTCTGACCCTGTGCCTCATGGGAACAGTCCAGCCCGAACTGCCAAGCCATGCCTTCCCTGTTCCAGAAACAAGCTTCCTAGGACCAGTTTCTGGCATTTCAGCCGTCTTCAGCCAGGCTTGCTTGAATCCAGTGGCAAAGTGAGCAAGGGACTCACGTCTGAGCATACCCTGCCAACTTATGGCAAACAAAGCGGTACAAAAGAGGGTGGCGATGGACGGAGCATCAGAACCAATCAAACACTCACACCCAGTCAACAGACCTGGGTTTGATCCATCACCGTTCTTTAACCTACTCTGCCACCCCAATTCAGACATGGCCATATGCAAATCAGTCTGACCCTGTGCCTCATGGGAACAGTCCAGCCCGAACTGCCAAGCCATGCCTTCCCTGGACCGGAAACAATCTTCCTAGGACCGGTTTCTGGCATTTCAGCCGTCTTCAGCCAGGCTTGCTTGAATCCAGTGGCAAAGTGAGCAAGGGACTCACGTCTGAGCATACCCTGCCAACTTATGGCGAACAAAGCGGTACAAAAGGGGGTGGTGATGGACGGAGCATCAGAACCAATCAAACACTCACACCCAGTCAACAGATCTGGGTTTGATCCATCACCGTTCTTTAGCCCACTCTGCCACCCCAGTTCAGACATGGCCATATCCAAATCAGTCTGACCCTGTGCCTCATGGGAATAGTCCAGCCCGAACTGCCAAGCCATGCCTTCCCTGGACCGGAAACAAGCTTCCTAGGACCGGTTTCTGGCATTTCAGCCGTCTTCAGCCAGGCTTGCTTGAATCCAGCGGCAAAGTGAGCAAGGGACTCACGTCTGAGCATACCCTGCCAACTTATGGCGAACAAAGCGGTACAAAAGGGGGTGGTGATGGACGGAGCATCAGAACCAATCAAACACTCACACCCAGTCAACAGATCTGGGTTTGATCCATCACCGTTCTTTAGCCCACTCTGCCACCCCAGTTCAGACATGGCCATATGCAAATCAGTCTGACCCTGTACCTCATGGGAACAGTCCAGCCCGAACTGCCAAGCCATGCCTTCCCTGGACCGGAAACAAGCTTCCTAGGACCGGTTTCTGGCATTTCAGCCGTCTTCAGCCAGGCTTGCTTGAATCCAGTGGCAAAGTGAGCAAGGGACTCACGTCTGAGCATACCCTACCAACTTATGGCGAACAAAGCGGTACAAAAGGGGGTGGTGATGGACGGAGCATCAGAACCAATCAAACACTCACACCCAGTCAACAGATCTGGGTTTGATCCATCACCGTTCTTTAGCCCACTCTGCCACCCCAGTTCAGACATTGCCATATGCAAATCAGTCTGACCCTGTGCCTCATGGGAACAGTCCAGCCCGAACTGCCAAGCCATGCCTTCCCTGGACCGGAAACAAGCTTCCTAGGACCGGTTTCAGGCATTTCAGCCGTCTTCAGCCAGGCTTGCTTGAATCCAGTGGCAAAGTGAGCAAGGGACTAACGTCTGAGCATACCCTGCCAACTTATGGCGAACAAAGCGGTACATTAGGGGGTGGTGATGGACGGAGCATCAGAACCAATCAAACACTCACACCCAGTCAAAGATCTGGGTTTGATCCATCACCGTTCTTTAGCCCACTCTGCCACCCCAGTTCAGACATTGCCATATGCAAATCAGTCTGACCCTGTGCCTCATGGGAACAGTCCAGCCCGAACTGCCAAGCCATGCCTTCCCTGTTCCAGAAACAAGCTTCCTAGGACCAGTTTCTGGCATTTCAGCCGTCTTCAGCCAGGCTTGCTTGAATCCAGTGGCAAAGTGAGCAAAGGACTCACGTCTGAGCATACCCTGCCAACTTATGGCGAACAAAGCGGTACAAAAGAGGGTGGCGATGGACGGAGCATCAGAACCAATCAAACACTCACACCCAGTCAACAGACCTGGGTTTGATCCATCACCGTTCTTTAACCTACTCTGCCACCCCAATTCAGACATGGCCATATGCAAATCAGTCTGACCCTGTGCCTCATGGGAACAGTCCAGCCCGAACTGCCAAGCCATGCCTTCCCTGGACCGGAAACAATCTTCCTAGGACCGGTTTCTGGCATTTCAGCCGTCTTCAGCCAGGCTTGCTTGAATCCAGTGGCAAAGTGAGCAAGGGACTCACGTCTGAGCATACCCTGCCAACTTATGGCGAACAAAGCGGTACAAAAGGGGGTGGTGATGGACGGAGCATCAGAACCAATCAAACACTCACACCCAGTCAACAGATCTGGGTTTGATCCATCACCGTTCTTTAGCCCACTCTGCCACCCCAGTTCAGACATGGCCATATCCAAATCAGTCTGACCCTGTGCCTCATGGGAATAGTCCAGCCCGAACTGCCAAGCCATGCCTTCCCTGGACCGGAAACAAGCTTCCTAGGACCGGTTTCTGGCATTTCAGCCGTCTTCAGCCAGGCTTGCTTGAATCCAGCGGCAAAGTGAGCAAGGGACTCACGTCTGAGCATACCCTGCCAACCTATGGTGAACAAAGCGGTACAAAAGGGGGTGGTGATGGACGGAGCATCAGAACCAATCAAACACTCACACCCAGTCAACAGATCTGGGTTTGATCCATCACCGTTCTTTAGCCCACTCTGCCACCCCAGTTCAGACATGGCCATATGCAAATCAGTCTGACCCTGTACCTCATGGGAACAGTCCAGCCCGAACTGCCAAGCCATGCCTTCCCTGGACCGGAAACAAGCTTCCTAGGACCGGTTTCTGGCATTTCAGCCGTCTTCAGCCAGGCTTGCTTGAATCCAGTGGCAAAGTGAGCAAGGGACTCACGTCTGAGCATACCCTGCCAACTTATGGCGAACAAAGCGGTACAAAAGGGGGTGGTGATGGACGGAGCATCAGAACCAATCAAACACTCACACCCAGTCAACAGATCTGGGTTTGATCCATCACCGTTCTTTAGCCCACTCTGCCACCCCAGTTCAGACATTGCCATATGCAAATCAGTCTGACCCTGTGCCTCATGGGAACAGTCCAGCCCGAACTGCCAAGCCATGCCTTCCCTGGACCGGAAACAAGCTTCCTAGGACCGGTTTCAGGCATTTCAGCCGTCTTCAGCCAGGCTTGCTTGAATCCAGTGGCAAAGTGAGCAAGGGACTAACGTCTGAGCATACCCTGCCAACTTATGGCGAACAAAGCGGTACATTAGGGGGTGGTGATGGACGGAGCATCAGAACCAATCAAACACTCACACCCAGTCAAAGATCTGGGTTTGATCCATCACCGTTCTTTAGCCCGCTCTGCCACCCCAGTTCAGACATGGCCATATGCAAATCAGTCTGACCCTGTGCCACATGGGAACAGTCCAGCCCGAACTGCCAAGCCATGCCTTCCCTGGACTGGAAACAAGCTTCCTAGGACCGGTTTCCGGCATTTCAGCCGTCTTCAGCCAGGCTTGCTTGAATCCAGTGGCAAAGTGAGCAAGGGACTCACGTCTGAGCATACCCTGCCAACTTATGGCGAAAAAAGCAGTACAAAAGGGGGTGGTGATGGACGGAGCATCAGAACCAATCAAACACTCACACTCAGTCAACAGATCTGGGTTTGATCCATCACCGTTCTTTAGCCCACTCTGCCACCCCAGTTCAGACATTGCCATATGCAAATCTGTCTGACCCTGTGCCTCATGGGAACAGTCCAGCCCGAACTGCCAAGCCATGCCTTCCCTGGACCGGAAACAAGCTTCCTAGGACCGGTTTCTGGCATTTCAGCCGTCTTCAGCCAGGCTTGCTTGAATCCAGTGGCAAAGTGAGCAAGGGACTCACGTCTGAGCATACCCTGCCAACTTATGGTGAACAAAGCGGTACAAAAGGGGGTGGCGATGGACGGAGCATCAGAACCAATCAAACACTCACACCCAGTCAACAGATCTGGGTTTGAGCCATCACCGTTCTTTAGCCCACTCTGCCACCCCAGTTCAGACATGGTCACATGCAAATCAGTCTGACCCTGTGCCTCATGGGAACAGTCCAGCCCGAAC